>NC_081415.1:169140546-169763046 GCF_030272615.1 Cryptomeria japonica
TGTTACTCCATGCATTTGTGTAGTTTATTTTATTTATTTTAAAAATTATTCGCTCTTTCTTTGGTTTATTTGGTTGTCCTCTAGACCTCATAATGGGGGCGTTACATTTTTCTACACTGAATTTATGGATGGTTAGATGAATTCTCATTGGAGGAATATACAAAATTGTGTTGGCCATTTAGAGGAATTGATTATGTGCTGCAATGATGTTTTGTCATTGATGTCAACACTAGTTTCTTTGATTGCTTTACCACTATCCTTTTGGTCTCGGTAGGCCGTTTGGTTTCTAGTTTGTTAGATAATGATGATCTAACATATTGTGGTATGATTTGGTTTATGGAATTATCCTAGATCTACTATTCATGCTACTCAGATACATGTTCATTCAGTTGGTATTGATGTGGTGGTCGGATGGTATCTTATATGCTGGTAAGCATGGTTTATTGATCTCGTGAGGGTTTCACCAGCAGAGCTTTGTTGAAGATATTTTGATGTTATGTGTAAGAGGTGTTGGTGTAGCTTCTAGTAGATATTCAAGATGTCATTGGTGATCATTTTTGGGACTTAATTGATTGGGATCATTTCTTTAGCATGTGTGGACCTAAATTGGGTCCCGTTCTATCTAGGTTATGGACTGACTTATTGTAACATGTTGTTTTCTCTTCTTGATCTATTTCTGGGATGTCTTATGGGTTGGATGATACTTGTTTGGTCTCTGGCCGACATGTTTTATAATTATGTAATTGGTTTACTATTTAGGTGGCTGACCTTATTGTTTGAGGTCTAGGGTTTTGTATATATATGGATGGATAATTGTATTCAAGCGAATAATGTAATAATCATTCATGTAGAGGATTTGGTCAAACATTGGTGATTGAGTTGGGTTTATGCAAGATGATTAAGTCCTCTGGTATTGAGCTTATCCATAATTGTACTCAAGCATAAGAGATGCTATTATTGTAGTTCATTCTTCCTTCCTAATTGTAGTCTAGATTTTTATGTAGTCAATGAGACTCCTTTTGTAATGAGTAGTGTGCTCTAGGTTGTTGGCCTTCCTATAAGTGCAAGCCCCTCAATTTGTAATCACATACTTACTATAGAAGTATTATCTTACTGTGGGTAGGCTTTCCACTGTGGTTCTATCGTTTACTGGGTTTTCCACGTACAAATATTGGTGTCATGTGGATTGTATTTATTCTCTAATTGTTGCTTGTTCTTAATTGCTATATCTGCTATTCTGATAATTGGTTTATGTATTCTGGTATTGGTCTTATGTGTTTTGATAATCTGGTGACAACTGATACACCACCCCCCCTCTCAATTATCTTTTGGTTATTTGAACTATCTTATAATTGGTATCAGACATTTGGTCCTCTCTGCAAAAGCTTAACCACTTGCGGAAAATCCTATGGTGACTAATAGTTCAAGTACATCTAGTTCAGCTAATATTGTCTTTCAGAGAGAAATTTTTAGGCTTGATGGAATAAATTACAGAGTATGGAAGATTCAGATGGAGACTCATTTGAGATGTCTTGGTAAGGAAATTTAGGAAATCACAAAGAATGGTGTCCTTTGGCAAAATTGGATAAGGAGCTTGAAAAATGATTGTATAGCTAGAGAAGACCTCGTGTGCACTTTCTGATCAACAAATAATGGGATTGACTGACAAATCGACAACAAGGGCTATATGGGACAAGTTGGAGACACTTTATGAAGGTGATCCTACTGTTAAGATTGCTAAACTTGATGGTTACTAGGTGAGATATGAAAAATTGAAGATGGAAGAAGATGGAAGGATTACTACATTTATGGAAAGGGTAAATGAAATTGTCATGGGAATTCAATGTTGTGGTGGATCTTTGGGTGAAGATGAAATAATTTTTAAAGTTTTGAGAGCTTTACCACGAACTTATAAGATGAAGTGTACTACAATTAATGAATTCATAACAATGGCTAATACTTGTGTCAATAGAGATACCTTGGTTGAGAAATTATCTACTTTTGAGCTTGAAGAATTTGGACCTTCTAGAGTTGTGAAGTCTGAACCTTCTTTTCATGCATTTACATCATCAACCAGCAAGCAAGATTGGAAAGATTTGTATGCAAAGGAATTGGAACATATGAAAAGGGAAGATGAAGAATTTGAGCTACTTGAAGCCCTATTTGCTAGAAGAGTACCTAAAGGACTGATAGGAAGTAAGTATGAAGGAAAATAACCTTTTAAATATTTTGCATATAATAAGCTATGTCATTTTACATCTAGATGTCCTGAAAGGAATTCAAGATTTGAAGAGAAAGCGAGAGGATCTTTAAATACTAACCCTAGATATCAGAACAAGCATAAATACAAGAAAAAAAGAGATAAATCATGCTACATTGTGGATAAGGAAGATGTTATTGATTCTGATGGTGAACTGGCACAAGAATCTGCTAATGGTTCTAACAACGAAAATAAATGGGTGTTCCTGGATACCAAGGACGATGATCTACCACTTGAAGAGAATGTACCTGAAGAAATGGCCCTTACTGTTAAAATTGAAGATAAGGATGAATGGGAAATTGATAGTGGATGTTCACGTCATATGACTGGAGATAAAAGGAAGTTTTTATCTTTGGAAGAATTTGATGTTGGTATGGTTATATTTAGAGATTTAACAAAGTATGCATGATCAAAGGAAAAGGAACTATATCATTAGATGTTAAGCACAATACTGATAATGTTTATTATGTTGAAGGTTTAAGGCATAATATTTTGAGTGTAGGAAACTTGGTGGATAAGGGATTTCAATTACAATATAAGGATGGAAAATGCAAGATCATTAATAGATTTGGATTGAAGAACCGATATGTAGACAAAAGGTAATATATTTCATTTGAATTCCAGTGAGAAGACATGTTTGATTGCACAAATTTAATAGAGTTGGCTTTGGCATAAAAGGCTATGTCATGTGAATTTTGATTGCATGATAAAAATCAGGTCAACTAAGGTAGTTAGAGATATACCTAAGATTATGAAGCCCTATAATCTGGTATGTAAAGAATGTCAAATGGAAAAACAAGTAAAAACCTCTTTTAAGAGTATACAAGACAAATCTAATGATGTTCTTGATCTTATTCATATTGATTTGTGTGGTCCTGCTAGAATTAAAAATTTTCAAGGTGATAGATATTTTATGTTAATCATTGATGATTATTCTAGAATGATATGGGTTACTTTTCTAAGGGAGAAATCTAAGGCTTTTGAAAAGTTTAAAATATTTAAACTTGAGGTTGAAACTGAGATAGGATTGAAGATTAAGTGCTTAAGGTAAGATCATGGTAGATAATTCACATTTGGTGAGTCTAATAACTTTTGTGAGAAGCATGGTATAAGGAGACAATTATCTGCTCCCAGGACACCTCAACAAAATGGAGTGGTGGAAAGAAATAACAAAACTATCTTGGATGCTACTAGAACCATGATGATGGAATCTAATCTACTTCATATATACTAGAGAGATGTAGTGAGTACAATAGTTTATACATTCAAAAGAGTTCACATCAAAGGAGCAACCAGTAAGACACCTTATGAATTAAGGTTTGGCAACACACCTATAGTTAAGTACTTCATAATATTTGGTAGTATTTGTTATATCAAGAGAGATGATTTCATTTGCAATTTTGATCCTAGATGTGATGAAGGAATATTTCTTGGTTATTATAATGAAAGACAAGCATACAAATGTTATAACAAGAGATTGTAGAGAATTGTTGAGATAACTAATGTCAAGGTGGATGAGATGAATAGAAGTCAAATCAAAATTTATGAGCAAGAAATGATAGTGGAAATGATCATAATTGAACTAGTAACACCTTTACTAGAACAGAATACTGAACTAGTTACTCTGACAGTATCAAAAAATTCAACAGTAACTAAATAACATGAAAGAGGATTAGAGAATCAGAAGACTCCTAGGTATGTAAGGTTGAATCATTTAGAAGATCAGATCATTGGGGATAAGAACAATAGAGTGATGACAAGAAGAAGATTGGCAGCTAATGAGGCATGTTTAATTTCTCAAGTTGAACTGGTATTAGTAATTGAAGCATGTAAATATGAATATTGGATTAAATCTATGGAAGAAGAATAGATCAGATAGAAAAGAATAACACATGGACTTTAGTTTCTCGGCCAAAAAATAAGAATGTTATTGGAACTAAATGGGTTTTTAGGAATAAATTAAATCAAGATGGACAAGTTGCAAGGAATAAAGCTAGAATGGTTGGTAAATAATATTCGCAAAAGGAAGGAATTGATTATGGTGAAACGTTTTCACTTGTAGCTAGGATTGAAGCTATAAGCTCATTTCTTGCCTATGTTGCACATAAAAGCTACAAGGTTTATCAGATGGATGTTAAGTGTGCTTTTTTGAATGGGGATCTTGATGAGGAACTTTTTATTGAGCAAACTGATGGTTTTTCACTTTCAGGTGATAAAAACATGGTTTGCAGGTTAAAGAAAGCCTTATATGGATTGAAACAGGCACCTAGAGCTTGGTATGCAAGGTTGGACAAATATCTTTTAAAGTTTGGTTTCACTAAAGATAGTGCTAAGAGTAATCTATATTATAAATTCATTGATGATGATATACTAATTATTGAGGTCTTTGTTGATGACATCATTTTTGGAGGTGAAGATAAGTTGTGCATGGAATTTTCTAAAAATGTCAAGAAATAATTTGAAATGTCTATGATTGGGGAAATGAAAATTTTCTTAGGTTTGCAGATTACTCAAACTGATAAAGGTATTTTCATCTGCCAAACTAAGTATGCTGGGGAGATGTTGAATAAATTTGGTATGGAGAATTCTAAACCGATTAGTACTCCTATGGTTACAAGTGAAAAATTGACAAAGAAAGATGAATCAACACTAGTAAATCCTACAAGATACAAGTGTATGATTGGAGGTCTGCTATATTTGACTTAGACTAGACCGGATATAATGAATGCAGTTTGCATTGCATCAAGATATCAAAGTGATCCTAGAGAAAATCATGAGAGTGCAGTGAAAAGGATTTTTAGATACTTACAAGGAACATTTGAATATGGTTTGTGGTACCCTAAAGATGATGAATTTACTTTATGTGCATATGTAGATGTAGATTGGGCAGGTGATGTTGATGACTAGAAAATACTTCCAATGGAGCTTTCTTTCTTGGAAAGAAACTTATTTCATGGATCGACAAGAAATAGTCATTTACTTTTTTATCTACTATTGAAGTTGGGTATGTTGTTGCTGCTACTAACTGTACACAAGTTTTATGGATGAAGAAAATGTTGAAGGACATAAAAGTGCATTGCAATGGACCAGTAGTTATTCACTGTGATAACTCTGTTGCTATAGACATATCAAAGAATCTGGTATTCCACTCTAAAACAAAGTAAATATCTATCAAGTATAACTTTTTGAAGGAGAAGGTGGAAGAAAATAAAGTAAGATTGGTTATGTGAAAACTAAAGAGAAGATTGCAGACATCTTCACTAAACCTTTTCCTAAAGAATCATTTGAGTACCTTAGAGATAGATTAGGGGTTTTTGCCCCTCCCATAGAATACTAATTGATTATTTTTGGCATGAGTTTGGTATGCATTATCAGAGATATTATTTATTCTGAATTGATGTGGTGATGATACTACTCAAGGGGAGTAGTTAGTCTTGCGATTCAATGGGTTATGATTTTTCTTTGATATTTATGTCAGATCTCTGTCATTGATGTCAAAGGGGGAGAGATATTCATGTGAAAAAATTAAGGGTTATATACATTAGGGGGTGAAATTTGTAGAATTTAATTGTGATATCATCTACAAGAAGAGTATGGATCAGAACCTCATTGCTATATTCTTGTGTGGGAGATTTATTTGGCATTTCTTGGTACTTGGATGTTTTTCAGATCTAGTGTCGCCATCAATACCAAAGGGGAAGATTGTTGGCCATTTAGAGGAATTGATTATGTGCTACATTGATGTTTTGTCATCGATATCAACACTAGTTGCTTTGGCTACTTTATCAGTATCCTTTTGGTCCCGGTAGGTTGTTTGGTTTCTAACTAGTTTGATTATGATGATTTAGTATACTCTGCTATGCTTTGGTTTCTGGAATTGGATTATATCTTCTATTCATACTACTCAAATACATGTTCAGTCAGTTGGTATTGATCTGATGATCAGAGGCTATCTTATATGCTAGTAAGCTTGGTTTGTTGATCTGGTGAGGGTTTCACCAACAGAGCTTTGTTGAAGATCTTTTGATATTATGCATAAGTGGTGTTCATGCGGATTCTAGTAGATATTCAGGGTGGTGATGGTGATCATGTTCAAGACATAATTGATTGGGTTCATTGCTTTAGTATATGTGGACCTAAATTGGGTTTGGTTCTATCTAGATTATGGACCGACTTATTGTAATGTGTTGTTTGGTTTTATCGATGTGTTTCAAGGATTTCTTATGGGTTGGATGATATTTGTTTGGTCTCTAGTCGACATGTTTTATAATTATGTAATTAGTTTATTATTTGGGTGGCCGACCTTATTGTTTGAGGTCTAAGGTTTTGTATATATATGGATGGATAATTGTATGGAAGCGAATAATATAATAATCATTCATGCAAAGGATTTGGTCGATCATTGGTGATCAAGTTGGGTTTATGCAAGAGGATTAAGTCCTCTAGTATTGAGCTTAACTAGAGTTGTACTTAGGCATAGGAGATGCTATTATTGCAGTTTATTCTTCCTTCTGAATTGTAGTTTGGATTTTTATGTAGTCAATGAGAATCGTTTTGTAATGAGCAGTGTGCTCTAGGCTATTAGCCTTCCTACAAGTGAATGCCCCTCAATTTATAATCACATAGTTACTACAAAAGTATTATCTTACTGTGGATAGTATTCTCATCATGGTTTTTCCCTTTAGTAGGATTTCCACATATAAATATCGGTGTCATGTGGATGGTATTTATTCTCTAATTGTTGCTTGTGCTTAATTAGTATATCTTATATTCCGGTAATTGGTTTATGTATTTCAGTATTGATCTTATGTGTTTTGATATTAAAGTTTTAATTGCTTAAGGTTTCAATAATCTGGTGACAACTAATTCACCCCTCACCCCCCCCTCTCAGTTGTCATCTGGTTATTTGAACTATCTAACAAATTGCACATGTGAAGGGGATGATTCATTGTAGATAATGGTAAGTATGAGTAATGAAATAAATTTTGTCGAGAAAAATCTAATGATAATTTGAGAGATAACTATTTAATTAATCAATCAATGATTAATTGATTAATGAGATTTAGAAGAATTCTTGAGTGGAGGGATATGGCTAAATTATTTAAATTAGTTAACCTTCACAAGAAAACGGGATAATCTAGTTAATTAATTATAAAAATTAAGGAAAACATAGTAGAGTAATAAATTATTTATTTTAGAAGAAATGGTGGACAATGATAATAATTAATTAAATATTAAATTTAATTAGTTATATGGTGTGGTCAAATTTGAGTATAGACAATCTATTCAAAGATACTATGTTACATAACTTACCATTTTGTGTAATCATTGAGTCTCATTATTAACTATGTGTTTGTAGGACATTAAAATTTGAATTTTGTCTTTCCTTCAGCTATTATAGGAGTTAGTCCTATACGAATTCCAATAAAAAGTGACATAGGATCTAACAATACACATTCTATATAATGGTGATATAAAAAAATATGTTTGACATTCACTAATATGTCTAAATTTAAATCTACATCACTATGAATATCACTACCGTGCTCATTTAGATGTTAGGTTAAGATACAAAGTACATATTATGTAAACAATAGAAAAGGTAATAATAATAATAGTTAAATTGATACTTAAAAGAAATATTTAGCAAACATCTTTTTACATAAAATTTATATAATTTTCTATATGGTTTGTATTTCCTACTTACATGAATAGTGATCATTGTTGTCTTCTAAATCATAACTATCAAACAAATCTATTTATATGATGTGATACCAATGTTAATAATATATTGTTACTTACTACAACAAATTACATTCATGCAATATAACAAAATACATTCATACAAAAATATATCCAAAAATATACAAAAAATATTTAAATTATATTGTATCTACACTATTTAGTTTTTAATATTTGAATTATGGTGGATTATTTTTAAATATCATTTTTTTAATTTTATATTTATATATCTATCTAAAACTTATAATTGCTCATAATTTTGATGAGGCTATACTTTATTTTATGTGCTTTTTATATTCATTTTTTTTTAATAATAATTAATATTAATATTTTGATATTTGAATGGTTGTCAAATTTAAGCTAAAAAGAAAAGTTAACATTAACACTCTCAACCATTTCACTCCACCCCTTGTTACCATTGTAGAATGTCTCTCTGCATTAAGAAATGGTATACTCGTGAGATTTATCTTTTTAAGGTATGAAAAAGACATGCCATGCTTAAATTTTGAAAATCTATCTCAAATTTGTAGCATTTGATATTACAATTATACAAATTCAAACCAAAAACATATACACACGTTGAATTAAAAAAAATATATAAATTGTTTTTCCAATTACACTTTTAAAATTTGTAATCACTAATATTCTTAAATATACTTCTTGAATTTCTAAAGCATTTTGTGGGCTTTTCCTTCTATTCTCTTTTTCCTCATCCTATTCCTTGGAATCAGTTGCATTCTTGTCCTTTCCTTTAAAATATTCTTCCTTTTTTATATAATTATCAACAATTTCCTTTACGTCGTTCACATCAATGTAGGCATGCCAATCCTAAAAGAAAATTATTATCGTCATACTAATAATCATAAATTTGAAAGTTGAAACTCATTTAAGAAAAGAAAGATCAGAGTACCTAAATGAGAATGTTCATTTCTTGTCTCCATTGGGAACATATAAATATCCAAGCAACTAATTCCTTATCCCATTGGGAAGAAATTTTTGTTGCAGGCTCCTCCATGATGTGGGTTATCACATTACTTGCGAAATTGTGGTATTTGACATTATTCTAACGAATCCCAAATATCTCTCTGGAAAAGCATTTCAATTTTTGACCTCTTCTCCATTTTGATTTTTCATCATCAACGATATTTTTGGAACCTGGTTTAAACCTTTCAATGGGGGAGGTTCGCTCCTTATAGTTCCGAGTTCGAGCTGTTTCTCAATATCATTTTTGGTATTGCCTATATAGCAACACAAGATATAAAAAATATTATTAAATTTTGTAAAAGTAGATAATTTAATATAATTTTTTTGTTAATGAATAAATCCTTCTTAATCTTTATATTTATATGATTAGATTATAAAAGAAGCAAACTCAAAGAGTGAAAACAAACCCAACATAAATATCTTAATTCCACATAAAAAATACAAATGTAGAAAATTATATAGAAACAAAATACCATAACACTCATAGTAGTTACATAGAAAAACTTGTGAAAATTATACAAAGAAAAAATTACAAGCAAAATATTTTTCATATTGATTTTTAGGAGTTAAGAGTTCTAATTGAAGACAACTTACTAAATATAGTAAGTGTGACTTGCACAACTACATGTATAACACATGTTGAATGTAGTGCATCTCCTAGATTTACATTTTGATTTGCATTTTGATAGCTATAAGGTGGATGCTTAGATGGTTTTTGTGACTCTATTGCTATTTTAGATGATATCATTGATAATAGGACTTATGTTGATTTATGATTACTCGATATGATTCATCACATGGCTTTGGGACCTATGTGGTTGAGGATGCAGGACCTATTATAAGATATGTGGTATTTTTCATGATTCTTATAAATGTTGATACATAGTATCACCTTGATGAATTGACTTATATGATTCATGGATTTGTATGCGATTATTGAACATGTAGATTATAAGACTATTATAAAACTTATGATGATACTAACCCCATTTCACAATGATGATTCTATGTGATATTTTGATATTATATTGTGTGACTATCTTTGTGAGTAGAGATGATGCCATATCACTCATTGTGTGCGCGATATGTCGTCATGATTCTCTATCACTTGTCTATTTATTATGAAGTATATGTATCATATACGCTGTGTTGGTTTTTGATATAGGATTACAGGGATCGGACATCGACTCCACCTGGTCTCACAAGTCTGAGTGTGTCCTAATTCCAATGGCAGTTGTTGGGGATGACTTGGTTTTCCCTCACCTACTCATGGTATTGTATGTTCACCTTGTCAGTCTTGTCGGGTGTAAGTGTTGTCTAGTCTTGAGTCGGTATCTTGTTCTACCTATGTGCAGTTGGTCATGTGTGTGTATGATTTATTATGGATTGGATTAATTTTCCTATGGTTGGATAATGTTTTTTTAATTAACAAATTAATGTTTATTAAATTAATTAATTAATGTTGTGTAATAGTTAATAAAGTTATAATTAATTAATTAATTAATTAATAGATATTTGATTTATTAACTAATTGTTTTGTTTGAATTCAATTGATTGTTATTTATTAATTGATTTATCAGTTATTGCTTTATTTAATTATTTATATCCTTTGGTTTAATGATGATTGATTAATTTTTATTTATTTCGGATATTGTATAAAGTTGATTTTATTATTAATAATAATTAAGGTATAAGCCTATTTCTTTTCTTACACTACTAAAATAATAATAATATCATTATTATCGCTTTTTACTATGTAGGAAAATGTAAAAATAAATTTTTATTTTTTTTACCTACCCTCTTATTTGATTGGGTGAAATTGAAATTGTTGGTAGGAAATATATATTAAAAATTCTACCTTGGAACTATACAAGGTAGGTAGGAAATATTGTTTTATGAATTTTTCTGACTGGTCGAGAGTTTTTGCTGGAAACCTTTGGCTTCCTGAAGTTGTTTGGGGGTTACCATCGAGCATTATTTTGGATTTGGATACATTTTTATTGGCTTGGATTGAAAGTTTTGGAGTGGTTTTGGATTCAACATTTCTTCCTCTTTGATTCCACTCTTTTGGATTGTGATTTGGAGGTCGGTGGATTTTAAACTTTTAGATTCTTGTTTATAGTGAATGCTTCCTTCTTGTGAAAATGTGTTTGCCGTGTCTGCATCTCAAAGATTGATTGGGGATTAGTCTATTTTGGTTTAATGAGGGAATGGTTAGCTTTGTAGGGAAAGATCGACTCTCTTCTGTGAATTGACATTGTGAATTTTCCCTATGAAATTCTCTTAAGTGTGTTTTCTGGAAGTGTTACATTCTAAAATATTGTCAATGGATCTCGTGCATAAGTATGTTGATGTCTCGTGTATGTTTAAAGTTTTTTCTTGGAGGCATTGGATAGCTATTTGTGTATTGTCCTCTTGTGAACTCCTTGTTGAGATAGGAGTTGTTTCCTTTGGTTTGAATGTGTCAGTTGCATTGTAAGAGTTCCTGAAGCTCACAGTTAGTGTCCATGTCCTGTTCAAACATTTTTTAATCTTTTTATTGGAGTATTGGAGTCTTTGGGAATTTTTTGGTTCATTTCTTTTGGCATGTGCAGAGATTGAGTCCTTTCCTTTGCTCTTTGAATCCAAAATGCAGTTTTAGGCTTGATACTTATCCATTGAGTTGCAAACTCATTCCTATGAGTTGCATATGATGCATAAACTATGTGTACACACTTTTTTATGCTCATCCAACCTTCTAGTCATTTCCTTCAGGCTGTTTTTACCTCCTCACTTGATCTAGGCAGCCATTTCATCATCAGAATCTCTTAAACTTATGATTTTGCATGTTTGACCAAAAACACGACAAAAACTGCCCAAAACTCCAGTAAACGTACCCAAAATGCTATGAAACTTACCAAGAATTATATTATGTGTTCGAGGAGAACTGTGCATGTTTTAGAAGCATTGGCATACCTAGTGATAGAGTTGGCATACTGACTGACAGTGTTGACCTCCAGACTAAGAACTCTACCCAATGGACCGAAAATGCTATAGAATGAACCCAAAACACTATGGAATCAACCAAAAATTCTATCATACTATCCAAAAACACAAATATACATACCAAGAACTCTACTCTGCATATTGGGAGAGTTGAACTACCCGGGAGAGGCTTGGGAAGTCATTTATTGGGTTTTTAAGGTCCAACTTGATTGATTGAGTTTTCCAAAGGCATGTGAGGACTGTGTTGAGAAATTATAAGATGTGCTTGGTGATATTTTATGTTTGATTATGTATTTTGTGCTCCGGTAAGTGGGATTATGCCCTACCGTTAAGGAGTTTCCTTATAAAGAAGTTGCTCTAGCAAGAGGTTGTTTCCTTGTTGTTTTGAAGATTGTTTCTATGGCTCCAGTGGGATGTTTTGTACCTCATTTTTGAGGACTTGCAGTATTTTATGATGTGCTTATGTTTCATGTTCTTGTATTGGTACTATGCCTATGAGGTATTGGTGAAGGCCTACGCTTGTGATGGTTCACATGTATGCTCTATGTGCAGTATGTTCTTAGTGATGTTATGTGATCTTGAAGGCCTTCTTGTGAATATTATTTCATTTGTTGTGATTTCATTTTATGTGTTACCCTATGGCTTGGCATATGATTAGGGGGAGTGGGCTTCCTTGTGATGATCGAGGTTGTGTGAGTTAGGTTGCTTGGCACGTAGACCGATAGGGCACAATGGGATTTTTCATCTTTGTAATTCATTGATAACATTTAATAATTGATTGGATTTGGGTTTCATCTAATAAGATCATTCTATTTGGTTGGGCCATATGATATGGAAAGTTAATCTCCCTTGTACTCACATTGGTTGAGATGGCTCCACATGTCTGTTAAGGGATTGTTTTCACCCTTCTTTTTTGAGGGTAGCTTGTATGACTATTAGGAGTATGGATTTCTCTTCTTTGTGAGGATAACATACATGACTACTATGGGTGCATATTTACCTTCTTTGTGAGGCTAGCACGTAGGAGTGTGACTAGTAAGGATGGTCATATTCCCTTCTATATGAGGACAACATATGATGATACTCCTTTCGTACATGTGACGATGTCCATATGCCATGATTTTATTGTACTCCTCTGGGAGAGTCTATTGTTGATTTCAGCCTTGTGTTGTCATGTGATTTTTGTTATGTTGGGTTCGTTATGTGCTATGTTGAGTCCCATGGGTTTTAGGTGTCATCCTAGGTCATGAGTGAGCATTGGAAGCCCATGCCATCTCCTAGCATGGGGGTGGTTCCTATTTGGTTCCACATGGTCGGGTGGTTTGATACCTTCTTCCATTCAGATGTTATTCATTGGATGTTGCATGCATGGACTTGGATTTCTATTATCTCTCCATGTGGATGTATATTAGAATATAACCTATGCAATTATAATTTTTATCATGCGGCATATAACTTAAAATGACGTAATTGTAAAGGAAGCCATGTAACCAATATCTTGGAATAGGTGTAATGAGACTTGTAGAAGATTGATTTCAAAATGAGATATATAGGATAAGATTATTGTAAATGGATATTCATGATGAATATTCATATTGAATATAATTTCCAACTAGTAGGAATTAAATGATTGTAATTATTGTGTAGATCTTGTGGATGGTAGTGAATATAATAATGATGATGTATGCCTTGATTTGAAGCATGTTAATCCTTAGTGTCAGTTACTCTTGGGATATGCAAATGAATGAGTAGTTTTCGATTGGTATACATCCAATGATTATCTATTATGTGTTTGAGTTATGGAGTTGATTTCTATTCATTAGGGTTAATATTAAATCATGAGGATTTGCTAAATGTGGATACAAAATATGTGCTCTTGTGATTCATAATATCTTGTAATATGATGTTGAAAGATTATGACCTAGGAATGTATTAAGATAACGTTATACCATGTGATCTATTTGCAGAAGTGTTCATTAGGAATAGGTTTGAGTTAGATTATTTATGTGTGAATCTTGGTGGTATCATGTGTTAAGAAGGGTTATTACTTGTTGTTATGATTTGTGTATAAGCATGTGATAAATAATTTTGCTGTGATAATATATATCTTTAAGAAATGATCCAGTTCCACTTACAAAGTTGAATATGTGATTTCATCGCAAGTTAGATTATTCTTTTAAGAATGTGAATGAGAAGCATAGTTAGTGTCATCAATGATCTTATAGATTGGAGTTGAATGGAAATTGTAATAGTGTGTTGTTGTAATTAGCAAAACATGTAACTTGTAATGGTGCATTTAGTAGATGATGTATTTGATATGCATTAGATGGATGCTATAGATGTATGTGTTGTTTAGTAGATGAGATTTTAAATTATTATTTTTATCTCTATTTGTAGTTAGATTAGGTGTATTTCTCTAGGGTATTTTGGTGGGCATTACATTGAAATTACTATTTACAGTAAGTCTCCTAATAAAATTTTCTCTTTATAGTAAGTCTCAAAATATTTTGCACCTTCGGCAAGCCATCTAATAGTGTGTCAAACAACATATAATAACCAAGTTGCAAAGTTCTAATTGAAGACAACTTACTAAATATAGTAAGTGTGACTCGCAGTACTACATGTATAAGGGAAATGGAAACTGAGCAGAACAAGGATAAGGAGGAAACGAGTAGGGAACAAGATAAAGATGGAGATGAGATTATTCTGGATAAACTCAAGAACCAGTCTGAGGCTCGTCTGGGTTTTGAGAGGTGGGTATATGAAAGAATCAATAAACTAGAAAAAATAGCTAAGAAGTAGGAAAAGCAGGGAAAGAAAGATGAAAGTAACCAGGAGCAGTGGAAAAAGGTTATAAATGAAAAAGTGGAGAAGCTAGAAGCTCAGATGGGCAAGCTGGAGGAAGGAAAGACAGCCATGAAGAACTTCTTGATAATGATTTCGGATATCCTTAACTCTGTGACCAGGAATATGGAGGAAATTATCAAGTACCTTGATGGCTCCAGTATGTCCAAACCTGTTGTGGACCTAGATGTTGATGATGATGCTATTGAGGTAGGGAACGTGGATAGTCCTCCTGGTGGTGCGACCAAAAGGACTAGGGCGAGTATGAAGAAAGATGCCTTGGCCTCTTCCAAGGAAATCCCAATGCTCAGGGATAATATCAAAGAAATGCAAGGGATAATCAAAAAATTGGCTAATGCCCTTAAAAACATTAAGAATTTTGTCTTTTTTTCTATTTTCGCTGGATATTGCTAGTTTTGTTGGGCTTTTATGCTCGCAAACCCCAATTTTGAGCTGATCCATATTTGGGAATAGCAGTGCCTTTAATCTTGTCCTCTAGCAAACCCCACCAATAACTCAATTTTTCATAGGATTTTCTTCCGCTTTCTTTCAGCTAAAATTTGATCTTTGAAATAACCATCCATTTCTGGCCATAATGATCTGACTTGTGAGACTTGAAATTCCCTTGCTCTCATGTTTTGGTTCTTTCACCAAAAGAACTCACAATGAACAGAGATACATATTTTAGAAGCTCAATATCCTATTAATAATTTTAGAACCTTAATAATTTTGAATAAAAAAATTTATTCTGAAAGTGACAAATTAATAATTATAATTAACATGAGGTTTTTACTGTCCATGATTTTTTTCCTAAATATGAAAAGAATTATATTTAACTTTTCATTAATTTTTCAAATTAAATTTCATTAAAAATTTATCAAAATTTAAAATATTGATAAAAATTAAGCACGAGATAATTTAAGGAAGCATGCTAGATAAAGATTAATATCTCTCAAGTGAGAATGAGGCAAACGTATAACCTATGTTACAATTTGGAGGCATAGTATTACCCAAAAATAATACTTTATTTGAGCCAATTCAAAATAGTATTGTTCCACTGTAGAAATTCTTTGTTTTCAAGGTGTTTCTAAATTTTCCTTACTGATTGTACAGGTGTTTTTAAATTTGCCCTACTGATTGTACTGGTATGGCTTTTCAAGACAAAGTATGGATATTTACCAATATGTGGCGTTGGTCGACCATAAGAATGTTCCTCTCAAGTATTCCTTCTACAGTGAAGGAATACTAATAAGTTCGCCAAATAACATTGATCCCGGGTGGGAAGTAGAGCCTAGATTTTGAATAGATAATTCTATGTATGTGTTACGATCATTATACTTCCTGCTGTCATATTTTATTTGATTCATTTATAATGATAATAAATAAAAAAATTGGATAAATATGTCAGAAATTAAAAAAAAATTAAAATAATATTGTTTAATGAATAATATTTAATTATAGATTCTATTAAAAAAGCTACATAAAACTATACTAAATTTAATTTATTTGAAACAATTCAGCCTAAATTTTTAAGTCATTAATATATTGATTTATTTTGATCTATAATTTTTAAAAACCCCAATGAAAAATACCAATTTCTTGCTTGTAACTCTTCACTCTCTATACAAACTTGGAGAATCTTTTGACTATTTGAGAAGAGTCCTATATAACCTCATCTTTCATGTTTTTGGAAATACACAATATATTACGAAACATTACATATCCCACCAAAACCTTAGGAATTGCTACCTACATCCATATATGGCTTACAATCAAACTTCAAAGGAAAATATGAATCCCTTCAAATATATTACATCCTACTCCATCTAATCAATTCTATACACAATATAGTTTATATTTACTTTTTCATGAGAACTTTCCCTCTAATTAAAAAGAATGTTTCATATTATAGCTACATATGTACTTGTTCTAAATTTTTTCTTATTTTTTAATTAATTAAAAATTTAAAACGTTGTGTGAAAAGGAAAGTGCCCATGTTCGTTTAAAAAATAATAAATAAATTAGGATAAATATAACAATATTAGAGAACATAACTATCCTTACCAAGTGCAAACTAACAAACTTTCAAATATTATTTTTATGCAAGGACATACGAAAGAAATGCAGATAATCTACGAGCGAAATTCTAAAAGTTTGTAGACTAGATTCATGATTCTAGATCAAATGCATCAAACACAGATGATATCGATATTTGTAGGATTGATTCCACAATTGTAAAAGCAACACAGAGTCAATAGGCAATCTATTCACTAGTTCCAAAAAAAATTGTCTTATATCACACATACTATTTCTATTCTAATCTGAATATGTACATACTATTTCTATTCTATTCTAGTTATAAATATGTACATTTTGATTTGAAGTGACTGTTTTTCTGAGACTATTATTGTAGTGAGCCATCTGAATCAAGCGAGTAGATTTTTATTTTCCCGGTACGTTTTATGTGTTAAAAGGAACTTTATAATTGAATTTGGACTAGTGATGAAGTAGTGTGGTTTTTTTTTTCGTCAGGTAGTGTTGGTCGATTATAACGGTGTTCCTGTCGACAGCTTGCTCTGGGTTGAATGTGGGAACAACAAAGAGGGGTTTATGGGTATAGGTGTGGCAAATAACACTAATCTCAGATTGGATGTAGCGCAGAATGAGGAGGGTATTACACTTGTGCTGCAGACGTCGGACGAGGAAAAGGACAGCCAGTTCTGGCAGATCTCTTCCTACCCCTAAAATGACTATCATGATATATGCAGTATAGAGACATATATTTTCTATAACTATATTACCTTAAGGTTATGGATATTGTTAGTCCGTAACTTTTTAAGTCTGGATTTCAGGAGTACATGGGGTTTGCATGTGCCTATCTGATCTTATAAATAAAGTTTTTCTATATGGTTTATAGTACATTTGATAGAATTTGTTACTGATGTGGGATATGGTATATTAGATACTGATTAAACATTTCGATTGATATTTATGATTTCCTAGTGATCAACAGAAGCAATTTTGTAATATAGATAGAGAATGTTTTCCTACCATTAATATTTAAAATTCTAGTAATTTTTTTTTAGATGTAATTAAAAGAATATTTTGAAAAGTTTAACCAAATTGAATAGTAAGATATAAAATAGCTTTTTTTAATAAACCTATGAAGTAATGTTAGTAAATTGTCACATTTCTTTGGAATTTCCTTGTTTTTTTAAAAGATTTTTTTTTGGTTCTCGTTTGGATTATACATGGAACTTGAATTTGTAAAGTATCTTTGGTTGATTTCTATGTGTATGAAAGAGATTGTTTGGAATCCTTAATGTTTAATATTGATGAATGTTATTATCTCATTGTATGTGTCATGGAAATAGAGATAGATGTCATTGCATGCCTACCCCAGTGTCAAGATCCTACTCCTACATTTTTCCTAGATATATGTTTATCTATCCAAGGATCGACATTGTGATTTAATATTTTACTTATTTTATTCATGGATTCATTTTTGGGGCTATTCGCCTAAATCATCATTCCTAATCTCAAGATTCTAGGGACTCAGTTATTATCAATTATTTACTCATTTTTATTATGTTTTGGATGCATCTCTATAATTTGATTAGGTTTCAGCAAACCTTAGAATTCATTAAAATATAAATGATTTGATATGCAAGCATATATAATATGTATACTTGAAAGGTACATAATACTATAATATTAATTACCATCAAGGAGGAATAAATCTTTCATTTTATGCCACTAATCTTCTTAAGAGAATTAGACAAAACAAAAAGAGACACGATATGAAAAAATTGAAATGAAATTTTGCTAAACAAGTGTGAGTAGAAATAAGTTAAAAAATTAATGCTATAGCCTCACTAGCAATGAGAATTGAGATGAAGGCCATACCTTTTAATTGAACCCCCATATACTATTTAAAGGACAAGAGATTTAATGGGGATGTAGCATAGGATAAAAGAAGTTTAAAAATAAGTTCACTGTATTAGAAAAAATGCAACAGATTTTTTTACTAAAAAGAAGGGTTAGTAAACCATCTCCAACTTCATTTTCAAGTTATAAGATCTTTATAACAAATAGAATAAAACCCAAACTAGAATAGAAATAATATTGCAATATAATGTCAACTATTGATGATAGAACCAAACAAAATAAAATATGAAGAATAAAAGGAATTATAAAGTAGAGAAATCACAAAAAAATTTATTTTATAGTAAAAAATTGCATAATTACCAAAAATAAAAAAATAAAAAAATATAGAGCTACATTTCTAGAGCTATTGGGTGCATCTTGTAGCTAGTGCTACATAATTTCTTTCATGTTTCATTATTTTCTAGATGTATGTTGTTGAATAGATTTTTTCATTGATGTCAAAGTGTCAAATAGAATTCAACCTATCGATGACATAGTCTCAAAGGTGAAGGTTATTGCACAAATGCTTAGTAGTGTTTTGAGCTTTTTGTTGTACCTAAAAGGTGTGTTAATAGCATGTCATGTTAGAGTAGTTTAAGTTGTCTAACTTATGCAATCCCATTAATTGATTTTAATACTAGTTAGTTGAGACATGTCTACGCTATCATAGTATATCTTATCATGTTAATGAAAATTTATTCCAAAAAGTTGGTTCTAGTTACCCAGTCAACATGTTTGTATTCATAACTTATAAAGGTTAGCATTTACTAATGATTAACTGTTATGACTTCTAGTTTGGGTTGAGAGTATGTCTTCACAGTTTTTATCTATATCTCATGTTTCTAGAATCTTGGTGTGATAGAAGACAATGTTTATTTCACTAGTTTGTTAGTATGTTATTGACAAACCTAGTTTGGGTTTCAAAAAGATGTAGAAACTCTATTCAGAGTATATTGCCACAAATTAAGGGTTAACATTTATTATGATCATATTGACCCTTCGTAGGATCCATATGATGGGTTTTCTTGTCTAATGTAATGTGTCAACTTTTGGGCCAAAACTATTCCACGATTGATATAACTGACTTTTCGATGGAGTGTATCACATGTAGCCTCTAAAAATTACGTGGGGATAACTTTTTGGAATTGATTTTAAGCTATTTTGTGGTGTGTGTGTTGATATTCTTTGTATTTTTTCTATGTATGAGTTCATTAGGGCCTAGCCTACTATATGTTTGATGTAATAAAATATATGCACAACTTGTAAATTACTTAATTATGTATGTGGTTGACCTAGATGTCTATAATTGTAATTGAAACTCGTATATATGATTTTTTATAGCTTCATTGGTTGTGTGTGGTTGTTGATATATTATAACTTTGAGGATATAGTTTCATATCATGCAAATTGAGGAATGAGTCAGAGGGAGAGTTCCTAATTCAAGTACACCACTATATAAATATCATAATATCAAAGGAGAGTATGTGTCAGTTGAATTGATCAAAGGCAAGTTGTAAGTTTGAACGTCCTAACTCTATATCTTTCATATTGTTGAGATTGAGGTCCTAGTTTTTGAGTTGGTGCTTAGACCTAGGCATATGAGATTAGTGTCCCTTATGGCTTGGTTCTCACACTATATCAAGGATTTTTGTGTTTCTAATAGGTTGGTGCCATTCAAAATTTATTTAAGTGATTCATAATTTCTAAGGGTGGATCTGGGTAGTATCCAAGTAGCTACTCTCAGCATGGTTTCTTCCATTATGGGTTTTCATGTATATTTGGCATTCTTCATGTAAATGTGTATTAATTTATATTATCCATGTGTTGCATTATTAATTTACAAATTAAATTTGTAAATTAGTTGAAGAAGTTGTGTGAGGCAAATAGAGTTGAAGAATGAGTGAAAATTACATATAGTGATTCACCCCCTTCCCACCCTGCTCTTATTATATTATGTGTCATTTAGTGGCTGTAATTTATTTTCTTAATAATTGTCAATCTATTTATAAACTATCTACTTATTCCTCCTCTTTCCTTTTATTTTTATTTTCCCATTTCAAGTTCACCTACCATAATAAATTCTCCTCTAAAAAAGTATACAATATTTATAATAGTAAAATTTGGGCATTATAAATCAAGCCCTAAAAAAGGTTGTTTTGTTGTAAGAAGAATTCAAGTTGCAATATTAATGAGATCTTAGTGAGGATTGAGGTACATGCCTAGTATTAATTATCTAATTTAAAAGTACTAAATACTAACATGCCTAGTTAATATAGAGTTATTCAAACCTTCTTTCATACTTTGGAGCTCAAAGTATCAATTTTGAATTTTTTTTTGGCTCTCTTCTATAATTGAGATTATAGAGTTCAACATATAACACTTTTTTGGATATCAAGTTTTTCTTCTCTTATAGAACTTGATCATTTTATAGCACAAATTATAGGGTATCTAAAGGTTAACCATTATAGAGATCAACTTTTGCAACTTTCAAATATTCTAGAGATCAGCTATACATGACTTATAAAGTTTATTCTATGAGCTCTAGAGATGGTACTACCAAATCCATGATTTCTAGGTTTCCTCTTATTAAATTAAAAATTCTCTCTTTTCAGTGACTTTATAAAAATATTTGGAGTCTACTACTCAAAACCACATTACTAAACTTTAATTTATCATATTTCTATTAGCCCCCTTATGTAATGACACTTGGCATCTATGTGCATGCTTCATCCATTAAAAGCTCATTCCTATCAACACTATTAATGATACATTATCATAAAATATGGTAGCCCTATCTTTTTTTCCTTCATTCAAATCTACTGGGATCCCTTGAAGCTAGATAGTTTGACATTATTTTTTTATTTTCTCCTATAAACTCAGATTCAGATGTGAAAAGACAAGCTATGGAATATTTTTTAGATGCTCATGAAATGAACCTTGAACCCAATTTGACAATATATCTTGATTGTTTTAAAATAAAGCATCAATTCCTAGTTCATTTAATTCATTTCCTACATAAACTATGATAGAAAAGAATGAAAACAAGATTTAAGAGTAGCCATTATGCATAGGTCAAATAGACATGCTACAAGATAACACTTGATATACACTAAGAAAGCCAAGAGGGAAAAAAAGAAACCTTTAAAAGCATCCATAATCCATCTTATTACTTAGGAGTAAAGCAATAAACAAAACATATAGAGTTTCGATGAATAATTCTAAAACATCAAGCCTCAACCATGCACCCTCCATATTTCTAGGCATGAATCCAAGCATCATGTAGTATGCTTCACTTATGCATTGCTCAGAAAGACTCAATACTATACAACCCACTAACCTAGCCAACATTAACCAGGGTGAACTCACAAAGCTAGTTCCCACTTTTTGGTATGTCCTGATTTTTGCTGAAATCATATATTTTTTAAAAAATATAATGATTTAAGCTTAAGAGGTCCCATTTGAAGTAATTAATTGAAGAGCATTAAATCAAAGGCTCTTAGATCAAAATTTCTTGTATAGAACCTCTCTACTTCTAAATCATAATTGCAATGGAGTCTCCTTTGCATCTATCAAATGTTGATAAAAAACCAATTTTACATTAGCTTTTGGGCGGTCAAATTAATTCATTTAACAGTTTTTTTTTAAAAGTCTTTAGTCCTTATTATAAGCTTTCCAAATAGTATAACTTTTAATATATTTAATTTCATTAATATATTTTTATTTTATTTCTTATGAATGTAGGTTTTTCACCGAACATGAACTTCTTTGTTCAATGCATTGGGAAAAATAGTAAACTAATTTTTAAAAATTCTAAAAAATATCTATGCACTAGGTATTGGTGTTTCCTTTCTAACAAAAAAGAGAAAATTGAATTTTGATATATATAGAACAAGTTATGTGTTCAAACATACACCTATATCCAAATTATAATTAGTCGAACTTTAAAACTTAATAAAATAAAAAATATTCAACATATCACTATCAAACCAAGTGCATGCCCTGGGTATTGATGTTACAAACCAAAATTAAAAAGAATTAAGTTTTTATCATTTATAGAAAAAAAATTATGTGTTTCAGGATATACATCACTCTTAAAAAATGTTGTTTGTTGTAAACAACTACTTTTTGAGGGAGATGGAAAAATCAATAAAATTTTATTCAAACAAATTTGAAAAAAATATATTTAGAATCTACAAACAAGATGTTAAAAATCACTAGTTTATATCATCTTCAAATTCTTAACGGTTTAAAAGTTATAGGTGTCAGAAAGTGAAGGTTTTTTTCAAAATATTCATCTAAGTGTCAAAGTTGGTCAAAAAATGGGAACCAGTATTGTGAGTTCACCCACCACTAGACATGTACTTTCTTACATATACATTTAGCTCACACAAATACAACCAAGTGGTAGGATAAAATCATGTGTCACAAAACTAGGTGAACACATATGAATTTACCCATTATTTAATATTAGGTACTATGTTTTTATATTATTGACTAATTCCCCAAATACTAAATAATCATCCTATCTATCCCACATATAAATTAATAACCCAATTTTATAGTATAACTTACAAGTTAGTGCAAGTAATTGTCTAGGAAAATGTTTATCTAACCAAGTATCGACATCACAATTTTCATATTTAAATATTTTTTTATTGATAGATTAAGTTTTGGGGGAATTTCTTCAAATACTCATACCTAATCCTAGGATCCTAACTCTCCATTCAATGGTAATTATTTAGTCATTTCATTTATGTTTTGGATGTATTTACAACATGATAATGCTTTGGAATAGTTTAGCTATCAAATAGTATTGAATTCATTAAAATTTAAATGATTATATCTATAAATATATATAATAGTTATACTAGAAGGGGACATAGTATTATAGTATTAATTAATATAAAATATGAGTTAATAATTTTCTTTATGCCATCAACCCATTTGATATAATTACATAACATTAAAATGAAGATCAAAAGAATAAAAATATGAAAAGAAAAATGCTAAGAAAGCACAACTAGGAATAGAAAAATAAATATAATATGAACTACTGGGGGGGAGCTTTCTAAGATCCCTTATATTAAACCTTGTGAATTAGACTTTACATAAAAATATGTTTTCAAAAATTTGGTTTCTTGATTGTCTTACTGTTAGAATAACCGGTGGACAACTAAGAGGCAGGATGAATCAGTTGTGAATAGACTATATTAATCAAACCACTTTATAACCTTTAATCAGAGCACATAAATATTGAATACCGGAATAGCAGAAATAGATAACAATAAGCAATAAAACTTAAGAATGATACAAAGAAATAACACAATGAAACCATACCACATAACATCATGATTTGTACGTAGAAAACCTGGTAAAGGGGAAAAGAATGGTGGGAAGCCTACCCTAAGTTAGATGATACTTCTGCAGAAAGTATGTGATACAATAAGGGGCCTGTACATGCAGGAAGGCACATTTCCTAGAGCGTACTTGGTGCAGGAGCACCTTGTTCAGAGGCTTTAAGAGGAGGATAAATCAAGTGTTGAAGATGATTAAGCATGTAGAAGTCCATCAAGGTGTTGAAGACTCCATTTTAATGTGTTTAACTTGATTTCATATAATTTGTAACCTTGGTGTAAAAGTTGTCATATGGGTTAATTATGGTATAAGGATGAGAAAGGGCATGGTCTATTTAATGGTTGCAAGGCCTATTAAGGTCATTTCAATGTATTTGGAACAAGGTATGAGTCATTTAGTGGAAAATCATAAAATATTTCTAAGCTGTCAAAAAGTTGTCTTAACAACTTTTCAAAATATGCATAATCAAGGGAACACTAATGATCATAGTTGGTTGTAGAAGGTAGTTAGGAGGTCTTAATCAGTTTTGGGAATGAAAACATATATAATTCCTTGTAACTCTAACCAAAGGGAGAGGAGAGCAATAGAAAGAATTTTCATTTCGTATTTGAGTTATTTTCAACTCTAATTTTGTGGTTTTAGAAGCATTCCTTATTGTTTACAGGCCTGTACAGCCTAGTACAGCCTAGAAACATTGTATTAATGATGAGTTAAGTTATAACTAAGTCTCTTCTTTCATTTGATTCAGGTGGAATTTATTTTCATGAAGATTTGAGTAAGCTAAATTGTTTTTTTTTTCAAAACTGTTTGTAACTGCCAAACCTCTGCCCTAGGTAACCAATTTTAGTAAAATTGTCATAAATTTTGATTCAGCCATTGGATCAGGCTATAATTTGGATTAAAGTTTTGTATCTCTTAAATATGCAATCTAATCGGAGCGATTGGCTCTATGAACAATATTTACAAATTTATTAATGACTGTACGTATCTGTATTTTCTTGTTCCTTGGTATTCGACAGTGTACTTTCAGTTCTTTGCATGCATACTCATGAATACAGGTTATGTATGGCTATGGAAGGAAATTGGAGATATTATGAAAGATTTTTAAACCATCATACTATGGTGGTATGGTGTTTGGAGAAAAGAAGAAGCCTAAATAAGACTGTTGCTCATGGTTTCCATACAAGTTGTCATGACAAGAAGTCTTGCTGCTACTACACTGAAGGAACTTTGTGATTTCCATCCAAATGTGGATGACACCATGAATGGTGTAAGGTTATATTGTGAAGGAATGTGGTTATTATTCATTATTGTTTTTTTGTCACAAAGAGTTTAGTCCCATCAAGCATGTGTAATGGGCTTGTGTATTGTTGTCATAAGTTGAAGGATTTTTGTGTTTGATCTAATATATATTGTCAAGACCCAAACAAGCAGTGTCTTCCTTAGTCATGACAACCATGAGGGTAGAAGTAGTGCTTTGTGTATCTTATTGAGGAAGTGGATTAAGAAACCTTAGTATGAATCCAAGTAATGTGTTGGTCAATGTGAAATTGTTGCCTTGAAACAAGTTATCTAGAGTTGTTTTTGACAAAAGTTGTGCCACTTATAGGTATGATAGGTGGACTTGATTTCATGCTCTGCATCAGTACTACTCATTACAAAGGATTCTCACTGACTACAGAGAGGTTATAACCACCTCAAGATAATTGGACAACAATCCAAAAGAATGAACTACTAGTGATAGCATCTACCATGCCTGATTATAGTCTGGATTAAGCTCAATACCAGAGGCCTTTGACCTCTTACCTAAACCCAATTTGATCACCTATGATCGACCAAATCTCCTTTGCATATGATATTTTATTCCACAACCATGAAATGATCTACAACGAGACCTTACATGAATTTATACAAACCCTAAGGCCTAAACCAAATAGGTCGGCCACCTAAAAGATATTACAATAAGATCATTACATACATCCATATTACAATGATATGCCATGTTGGCTTTAGACAAAAACAACATTAACCAATCCATAAAGCATTTCAATAACATGTAGAGAACATGTTACATGATACCAGTCCATAACCTAGATAGGTATTGAACCTAATTTGGGTCCACCATACCAAAGCAATGTCTCCTATCAGTCAAGGCATGATCAAGGATCACCTTCTACATCCTGAATTCCATCTAGAAGCCACACCGACACCACTTATGCATCTTGTCAAAGATTCTCAGTAAAAGTTCTTCTACTGGTAACCAGAACCTGTCTGTTGGTAACCAACCATAACAACTAGTGTTGATATCAATGACAAAACATCAATGCAACACATAATCAATTCCTTCATATTGCCAACAATCTCCCCCTTTGGCATTGATGGAAACACTAGATGTGAAAAAAATAAAACATCTAAGTGCCAAGAAATGCCAAACATTTCTCATAGAAGATATAACAATGAAAAACTAAATAATTCCAACAACTCCCCCTGAGGAGTGTAGTCCAATCTGAAACTGATCTGAATCTCTCTCCCATATAACATTATTTCACATATAAATCTCCCCCTTTGACATCAATGCCAAAGATATGACATAGATATTGAAATTTTGTGAATCTCAAAACTAACTACTCCCACTGAGTAGTAGCACCACTACATCAACCCGGAGCAAAGGATAAAGTTGATGATGCATACCAGACTGATGGTCTGCTCCATCAATTAAGTTTCTATCAGAGGGGTAGATACCCCTAACCTGTCTCTTATATACTCAAATGATTCCTTAGACAACAATTTTGTGAATATATCTGCAATCTGTTCTTTAGTGTTCACATAAACCAATTTTACTTCCTTTTCTTCCACCTTGTCCTTCAAAAATTTATATTTTATTGATATGTGCTTAGTCTTAGAGTGAAATACTAGATTCTTAGATATGTCAATAGCTAGAGAGTTATCATAATAGATAACTACTGGCTCACTACAATTTACCTTGATATCCTTCAACATTTGCTTCATCCACAAGACTTGAGTGCAATTAGTTGTTGCTGCAATATATTCAACCTCCACAGTAGATAAAGAAATGCATGATTGTTTTTTGCTAATCCATGAAACCAATTTTTTTCCAAAAAAGAAAGATTCACCAGAAGTGCTCTTCCTATCATCAGTATCTCCTGCCCAATCTGAATCTATATATGCACATAGAGTGAAGTTATCATCTCTAGAATACCATAAGCCATATTCTGTTGTTCCTTGCAAGTACCGGAATATCATCTTTAATGCACACTCATGATTTTATTTAGGATTACTTTGATATCTTGAAACTATACTTACTGCATTCATAATATTCGGTCTAGTCTGAGTTAGATATAACAAGCAACCAATCATAGACCTATACCTTGTTGAATTGAAAAATGCAGATGTGTCTTTGATAGATAATTTGTCACTTATCACCATATGAGTACTTACTCATATGGATATCTCTTCCTACCACTAAAATGATTATTATGATATATGCAGTATAGAGACATATATTTTCTATAACTATATTACCTTAAGGTTATGGATATTGTTAGTCCGTAACTTTTTAAGTGTGGATTTTAGGAGTACATGTGGTTTGCATGTGCCTATCTAATCTTATAAATAAATTTTTTCTATATAGTTTATAGTACATTTGATAGAATTTGTTGTTGATGTGGTATATGGTATATTAGATACTAATTAAACATTTCGATTGATATTTATGATTTCCTAGTGATCAACAAAAGCAATTTACTAATATAGATAGAGAATGTTTTCCTACCATTAATATTTAAAATTTTAGTAATTTATTTTTAGATGTAACTAAAAGAATATTTTGAAAATTTTAACCAAATGAAATAGTAAGATATAAAATAGCTTTTTTTAATAAACCTATGAAGTAATGTTAGTAAATTGTCACATTTCTTTGGAATTTCCTTGCTTTCTCAAAAGATTCTTTTTTTGGTTCTCATTTGGATTATACATGAAATTTGAATTCGTAAAGTATCTTTGGTTGATTTCTATGTGTATAAAAGAGATAGTTTGCAATCCTTAATGTGTGTTATTATCTAATTGTATGTGTGCATTGAATTAACTAATAAGATTCTCTATTAGTTGGATTAATATTGGTTAGTGGAATTATGTGATGCAGTATGGTTTGTTGAAGGCACTTAATATTTAGGGTAGGCTTGAAATTCTATGGTTTCAAGGAAATAGAGATAGATGTCATTGCATGCCTACCCCACGGTCAAGATCCTACTCCTAAATTTTACCTAGATATATGTTTATCTATCCAAGGATCGACATTGAGATTTAATATTTTACTTCTTTTATTCATAGATTCATTTTTGGGACTATTTGCCTAAATCATCATGCCTAATCCTAGGATTCTAGGGACTCATTTAATAGCAATTATCTACTCATTTTGATTATGTTTTGGATGCATTTCTATAATTTGATTAGGTTTCAGCAAATCTTAGAATTCATTAAAATATAAATGATTTGATATGCAAACATTTATAATATGTATACTTGAAGGGTACATAATACTATAATATTAATTACCATCAAGGAGGACTAAATCATTCATTTTATGCCACTAATCTTCTTAAGAGAATTAGACAAAACAAAAAGAGACACAATATGAAAAAATTGAAATGAAATTTTGCTAAACAAGTATAACTAGAAATAAGTAAAAAAATTAATGTTATAGCCTAGTGCAGGAGGAAACCTAAGAAATTTATGGCTGGCCTACCTCACTAGCAATGAGAATTTAGATGGAGGCCATACCTTTTAATTGAACCCCCATATACTATTTAAAGGACAAGAGATTTAATGGGGATGTAGTATAGGATAAAAGAAGTTGAAAAATAAGTTCATTGTGTTGGAAAAAATGCAATAGATTTTTTTACTAGAAAGAAGGGTTAGTAAACCATCTCCAACTTCATTTTCAGGTTATAAGATCTTTATAACAAATAGAATAAAATCCAAACTAGAATAGAAAGAATATTGCAATCTAATGTCAACTATTGATGATAGAACCAAACAAAATAAACTATGAAGAATAAAAGGAATTATAAAGTAGATAAATTATAACAAAATGTATTTTATAGTAAAAAATTGCATAATAACCAAAAAAAATAAAAATAGAGCTACATTTCTAGAGCTATTGGGTGCATCTTGTAGCTAGTGCTACATAATTTCTTTGATGATCCATTATTTTCTAGATGTATGTTGTTGAATAGATTTTTTCATTGATGTCAAAGTGTTAGATAGAAGTCAATTCATCGATGACATAGTCTCAAAGGTGAAGGTTATTGCACAAATTCTTAGTAGTGTTTTAGGATTTTTGTTGTACCCAAAAGGTGTGTTAATAGCATGTCATGTTAGAGTAATTTGAGTTGCCTAACTTATCCAATCCCTTTAATTGATATGAATAATAGTTAGTTGAGACATCTCTACACTGTCATAGTATATCTTATCATGTTAATTAAAATTGGTTCCCAAAAGTTGGCTCTAGTTACCCAATCAGCATGTTAGTATTCGTAACTTGTAAAGGTTAGCATTTACTAATGATTAAGTGTTATGAATTCTAGCTTGGATTAAGAGTATTTCCTCACACTTTCTATCTATATCTTATGTTTCTAGAATCTTGGTGTGATGGAAGACAATGTTTTTTTCACTAGTTTTTTAGTTTGATGTAATAAAATATATGCACAACTTGTAAATTTCTTAATTATATATGTGGTTGACCTAGATGTCTATAATTTTAATTTAAACTCGTATATATTATTTTTATAGATTGATTGGTTTTGTGTGGTTTTCGATATATTATAACTTTGAGGTTACAATTTCATACCATGCAAATTGAGGAATGAGTCAGAGGGAGAGTTCCTAAATCTATTACAACACTATATAAATATCATAATATCAAATGAGAGTATGTGGAGTTGAATTGATCAAAGGAAAGTTGTAAGTTTGAAGGTCCTAACTCTATATCTTTCATATTGTTGAGATTGAGGTCCTAGTTTTTGAGTTGGTGCTTAGACCTAGGCATATGAGATTAGTGTCCCTTATGGGATGGTTCTCACACTATATCAAGGATTTTGGTGTTTCTAATAGGTTGGTGCCTACAAAATTTATGTATGTGATTCATTATTTTTAAGGTTGGATCTAGGTAGTATCCAAGTATCTACTCTCAGTATGGTTTCTTCCATCATGGGTTTTCATGTATATTTGGCGTTCTGCATGTATTTAAATGTGTATTAATTTATATTATCCATGTGTTGCATTATTAATTTACATAAGTAAATTTTTAAATTATTTGAAGAATTTGTTTGAGGCAAATACAATTGAAGAATGAGTGAAAATTACATATAGTGATTCACCCCCTTCCCACCCTGCTCTTATTATATTACGTGTCATTTAGTGGCTGCAATTTTTTTCCTTAATAATTGTCAATCTATTTATAAAATATCTATTTACTCCTCCTCTTTCCTTTTATTTTTATTTACCCATTTCAAGTTCACCTACCATAATAAATTCTGCTCTTAAAACTATACCATTATTTATAATATAAAAATTTGGGCATTATAAGTAGAGCCCTAAAAAATGTTGTTTTATTGTAAGAAGAATTCAAGTTGCAATATTAATGAGATCTTAGTTAGGATTGAGGTACATGCCTAATATTAATTATCTAATTTAAAAGTATTAAATACTAACACTCCTAGTTAATATTGAGTTATTTAAACCTTCTTTTATAGTTTGGAGCTAAAAGTATCACTTTTCAAAAAAATTAGGCTCTCTTCTATAATTGAGATTATAGAGTTCAACTTCTAACACTTTTTTGGATATTGACTTTTTGATCTCTTACAGAACTTAATCATTTTATTGCACAAATTATAGGGAATCTAAAGATTAACCATTACGAATCTCAACTTTTGCAACTTTCAAATATTCTAGAGATCAACTATGAATGACTTATAAAGTTTATTCTATGAGCTCTAGAGATGGTACTACCAGATCGATGATTTCTAGGTTTCCTCTTATTAAATTAAAAATTCTCTCTTTTCAGTGACTTTATAAAAATATTTTGAGTCTACTACTCAAAGCTACATTACTAAACGTTAGTTTGTCACTTTTCCATTAGCCCCCTTATGTAATGACACTTGGTATCTATGTGCATGCATCGTCCATAAAAGATCATTCTTATCAACACTATTAATGATATGTTATCATAAAATATGGTAGCCCTATCTTTTTTTCCTTCATTCAAATCTATTGGGATCCCTTGAAGCTAGATAGTTTGACATTATTTTTTTATTTTGTCCTATAAACTCAGATTTAGATGTGAAAAGACAAACTATGGAATGTTTTTTAGATGCCCATGAAATGAACCTTAAACCCAAGTTGGCCATATATCTTTATTGTTTCAAAATGAAGTATCAATACCTAGTTCATTTAATCCATTTCCTACATAAACTATGAGAGAAAGGAATGCAAACAAGATTAAATAGTAGCCATTATGCATAGTTTAAATAGACAAGCTACAAGATAACACTTGATATATACTAAGAAAGCCAAGAGGGAAAAATGAAACCTCTAAAAGCATCCATAATCCATCTTATTACTCAGGAGTAAAGCAATAAAAAGAACATATAGAGTTTCAATGAATAATTCTAAAACATCAAGCCTCAACCATGCACCCTCCATATTTCCAGGCATGAATCCAAGCATCACATCGTATGCTTTACCTATGCAAGACTCAATACTATGACAACCCGCTAACCTAACCAACATTAACCACTAGACATGTACTTTCTTACATATACATTTAGCTCACACAAATACAACCAAGTGGTAGGATAAAATCATGTGTCACAAAACTAGGTGAACACATAAGAATTTACCCATTATTTAATATTAGGTACTATGTTTTTATATTATTGACTAATTCCCCAAATATTAAATAATCATCCTCTCTATGCCACATATAAATTAATAACCTAATTTTATAGTATAACTTACAAGTTACCCCAAATAATTACCTAGGAAAATGTTTATCTAACCAAGTATCGACATCACAATTTTGATGTTTAAATATTTTTTTATTGATAGATTAAGTTTTGGGGGGATTTTTCTAAATACTCAAACCTAATCCTAGGATCCTAACTCTCCATTCAATAGTAATTATTTATTCATTTCAATTATTTATGGGATGTATTTACAACCTGATAATGCTTTGGCCTAGTTTAGCTATCAAATAGTATTGAATTCATTAAAATATAAATGATTATATCTATAAATATATATAATAGTTATACTTGAAGGGGACATAGTATTATTGTATTAATTAATATAAAATATGAGTTAATAATTTACTTTATGGCATCAACCCATTTGATATAATTACATAACACTAAAATGAAGATCAGAAGAATAAAAATATGAAAAGAAAAATGCTAAGCAATCACAACTAGGAATAGAAGAAAAAAAATATACTATGAACTATTGGGGGGAGTTTTCTAAGATCCCTTATATTAAACCTTATGAATTAGGCTTTAGATAATAATATCTCTTAAAAAAATTGGTTTCTTGGTTGTGTTACTATTAGAATAACCGGTGGACAACTGAGAGGGGGGGTGAATCAGTTGTCAACATATTACATTAATCAATCCAATTTATAACCTTTAACCAAAGTATATAAACATTGAATATCGGAATAGAAGAAATAGATATCGGTAAGCAATAAAATTTAAGAATCATATAGAGAATTAACACAATTTAACCATACCGCATAACACCATGATTTATACATGGAAAACCCAGTAAAGGGAAAAACCATGGTGGGAATCCTACCCATAGTTAGATGATACTTCTGCAGAAGTATGTGATACAATAAGGGACCTGCACATGCAGGAAGGAACATTGCCTAGAGCGTACTACTCATTACAAAGGAGTCTCACTGACTACAGCGAGGTTAAAACAACCTTAAGATAATTGGACAAAAATCCAAAAGAATCAACTGCCAGTGATAGCATCTACCATGCCTGATTACATTCCTAGTTAAGCTCAATACCAGAGGCCTTTGACCTCTTACATAAACCCAATTTGATCACCTATGATCAACCAAATCTCCTTCACATATGATATTTCATTCGACGACCACAACATGATCTACAATGAGATCTTATATCAGTTTATAAAAACCCTAAGGCCTAAACCAATTAGGTCGGCCACCTAAAATATATTACAATAAGATTATTGCATACATCTATATTACAATGATATGCCATGTTGCCTTTAGACCAAAACAACATTAACCAATCCATAAAACATTCCGACAACATGTAGAGAACATGTTACATGATACCGGTCCATAACCTAGATAGGTATCAAACCTAATCTAGATCCACCACGCCAAAGCGATGTCTCCAATCAATCGAGGCATGATCAAGGATCACCTTCTACAGTCTGAATTCCATCTAGAAGCCGCACCAACACCACTTATGCATCCTATCAAATATTTTTAGTAAAAGCTCTGCTGGTAAAACCTTAAACCCTTACTAATAACACAAGTTCTTCTACCGGTAACCAAAACCTGTCTATCAGTAACTAGCCATAATAGCTAGTGTTGACATTAATGACAAAATGTCAATGCAAGACATAATCAATTCCTTCATATTACAAAAAATCTCCCCCTTTGGCATTGATGAAAACACTAGATGTGAAAAAAAGAAAACATCTAAGTGCCAAAAAATGCCAAACATTTCTTGAATAGAAGATATAACAATGAAAAACTGAAAAAATCCCAGCAACTCCCCCTGAGGTGTGCAATCCAATCTGAAATTGATCTGAATCTCTTTCCCATATAACATTATTTTTCACATATAACTCTCCCTTTTTGACATCAATGCCAAAGATATGACATAGATATCAAAATTTTGTGAATCTTAAAACTTACTACACCCCTTGAGTAGTAGCACCACTACATCAACTTGGAGCAAAGGATAAAGTTGATGATGCATACCAGACTGATGGTTTGCTCCATCAATTAAGTTTCTACCAGAGGGGTAGATACCCCTAACCTGTCTCTCAAATACTCACATGATTCCTTAGACAATAGTTTAGTGAATATATCTGTAGTCTATTCTTTAGTGTTCACATAAACCAATTTGACTTCCTTTTCTTCCACCTTGTCCTTCAGAAAGTTATATTTTATTGATATGTGCTTAGTCTTAGAGTGAAATACTAGATTCTTAAACATGTCAATAGCTGCAAAGTTATCATAATAGATAACTACCAGTTCACTATAATTTACCTTGATATCCTTCAACATTTGCTTCATCCACAAGACTTCAGTGCAATTAGTTGCTACTGCAACATATTGAGCTTTTGCAGTAGATAAAGAAATGCATGATTGTTTTTTGTTGATCCATGAAACCAATTTCTTTCCAAGAAAGAAAAATCCACCAGAAGTGCTCTTCCTGTCATCAATATCTCTTGCCCAATCTGAATCTGTATATTCACATAAAGTGAAGTTATCATCTCTAGAATACCATAAGCCATAGTATGTTGTTCCTTGCAAGTACCGAAATATCCTCTTTACTACACATTTATGATTTTCTTTAGGATTACTTTGAAATCTTAAAACAATACTTACTGCATTCATAACATCCGGTCTATTTTAAGTTAGATATAACAAGCCACCAATCATAGACTTATACCTTGTCAAATTTACCAATGTAGATATGCCTTTGATAGATAATTTGTCACTTGTCACCATAGGAGTACTTATCATTTTTGAATTATACATACCAAACTTCTTCAACAATTCCCTTAGATACTTAGTTTGACAAATAAAAGTGCCTTTGTTAGGTTGAGTAATCTGCAAACCTAAGAAAAATCTCATCTCACCAATCATAGACATTTCAAATTCATTCTTCATATTATTAGAGAATCCCATTCACAATTTATCTTCACCTCCAAAAATGATATCATCAACAAATACTTCAATAATCAAAATACCATCATCAGTGATCTTATCATATAATTTACTGTCAGCACTACCTTTAGTAAAACCAAGCTTCAAAAGATATTTATCCAACCTTGCATACCAAGCTCTAGGAGCTTGTTTCAATCCATATAAAGCTTTCCTTAACCTCCAAACCATATCTTTATCATATGTTAGTGAAAATCCATCAGGTTGCTCAATGTATACTTCTTCCTCAAGTTCACCATTCAAAAATGCACATTTAACATCTATTTGATAGACGTTATACTTCTTGTATGTTGCATACACAAGAAATAGTCTAACAGCTTCAATTCTAGCTACTGGTGCAAATGTCTCACCATAATCAATCCCTTCCATTTGAGAATATCCTTTACAAACCAGTCTAGCCTTGTTTCTCACAACTTGACCATCCTCATTTAGGTTATTTCTAAAAACCCATTTAGTTCCAATAAAGTTCTTATTTTTAAGTCGAGGAACTAAAGTACAAGTCTCATTCTTTTCTATCTGATCTAATTCATCTTCCATAGCCTTTAACCAATGCTTATGTTTACAAGATTCAATAACAGATGCTGGTTCCATTTGAGAAATAATACACACCTCTTCATTTTCTAGTCTTTTTCTTGTAATAACTCCCATGTTCCTATCTCCAATGATTTGATCTTCAGAATGATTTAACCATACATACCTTGGTGTCTTTTGAACTTCAGGTGCACTATTTTAATAATCAGTCACAGTTGAATTTTCTGATTATATTGGTGTAACTGTCTTAGTGTCTTGTACCAGTTGAGGCATTGTCGATTTAGTTATGATCATTTCCACTGTCGGTTCCTTGTCATATGATATAGATTTATCTCTGTATTGCTCATCCACTTTCACATTTGTTCTCTCCACAATTTTTTGCAATCTTTTGTTATAACATCTATATTCTTTTCTCTAAATTGAATATCGAAGAAATATCCCTTCATCACATCTAGGATCAAACTTCCCAATTGAATCATCCCTTTTGATATAACATTTACTTCCAAAAATTCTGAAATATTTAATAGTAGGTGTATGTCCAAACCATAATTCATAAGGAGTCTTACCAGTTTCACCTTTTATATGAACTCTGTTGAATGTGTAGATTGATGTACTCACTACTTCTCTCTAGTAGATGTGAGGCAATTTAGCTTCCATCATCATGGTTTTTGTTGCATCTAAAATCATTCTATTCTTCCTTTCTACTATTCCATTCTATCGAGGAATCCAGGGTGCACACAATTGTCTCCTAATTCCATTTGTCTTACAAAAAATGTTTAATTCATGAGAAGTGAACTCACGGCCTTGATTTGATCTTAGACATTTCATTTTCAATCTAGTTTTTGTTTCCACCATTTCTTTAAAGATCTTGAATTTCTCAAAAGCTTCAGACTTTTCCCTTAGAAAAGTCACCACATAGTTCTACAATAATCATCAATTATCAGCATGAAGTATCTATCACCTTGAAAGCTTCTGGTCCTTGTTGGACCACATAAGTCAACATGAATCAAATCAATCACATCATTAGATTTATCATGTATTTTCTTAAAATAAGTTCTAACTTGCTTTCCCAATTGACATTCCTTACATACTGGATTATGAGGCTTTATAATCTTAGGTATATCTCTCACTACCTTTGTTTAACTAATATTAACAATATAATCAAAATTAACATGACACAACATCTTATGCCATAGCCAACTCTCATCAATATGAGTGATCAAACATGTTTTATTACCAATGTTCAAGTGAAATATATTTCCTCCAATCTGAGTATCGGTTGCAAAATCCAAACTAGTTTTGTTAATGATTTTGCATTTTCTATCTTTGAACTGAAGTTGGAATCCCTTATCCACTAATTGACCAACACTTAAAATATTATGCTTTAAACCTTCTATATAATAGACATTATCAGCATTATGCTTGACATCCAAATAAATAATACCTCTACCTTTGATCATACATGCTTTGTCATCTCCAAATTTGACTTGATCGCCAGTGTATTCTTGTAGGGAAAAAAAAATTCTTTTATCTCCAATCATATGATGTGAGAATCCATTATCAATTACCCATTCATCCTTGTCTTTGACTTTTGTTTCTAGGGCCTTTTCTTCATTCTTGATAGCTAGTTTCAGTTCATCTTCCTTTAATGCATAGAAAACCCATTCCTTTCCATTGCCGGATCCACTAGCAGAGTCTGCTGCCAGTTCATCTTTAGAGTCATCACTTACTCCTTCCTCATCCACTATCTAGCATTGTTTTTTTTTCTTAATCTATATTTGTTCTAATTAGGCTTAAATGATTTCTTAACTCTTTCTTCAAATCTTGCATTCCTTTCAGGACATCTTGATACAAAATGACCAATCTTATTACATGCAAAACATTTAAAAGGTACTTTTCCTTCATACTTACTTCCTGTCGGTCCTTTAGGTACTATTATAGAAAATAGGGCTTCAAGCTGCTCAAATTATTCATCCTCTTTCCTCATATCTTCCAATTATTTTGCATATCACTTTTGTCGATAGATGATGATGTATGAAAAGTAGGTTTAGACTTTGCAACTCCACAGGGTCCAAATTCTTCAAGCTCAAAAGCAGATAATTTAGCAATTAGAATGTCTCTGTTAACTGAAGTGTTTGCCATTGTTCTTAAATCATTAATTGCAATAGCCTTCATCTTGTAAGCCAGTGGTAGGGCTCTCAAGACTTTAGAAACTATTTCATCTTCACTGAGTGATCCTCCACAATATTGAATTCCCATGACAATCTCATTTACTCTTTCCATAAATGTAGCAATTCTCTCATTATCTTCCATCTTCAAGTTGTCATATCATACCCGGTAACCATCAAGTTTAGCAATTTTGATAGTAGGGTCACCTTCATTCAGAGTTTGCAATTTATCCTGCATAACCTTTGTAGATGATTTATCAGTCAATCCCATGATTTGCTGATCAGTGAGTGCACAATGAAGGGCTTCTCTAGCTCTGCAATCATTTTCAATATTCTTATCCAAGTCTGCAAGAGCAAGATTGCCAAAGGCCGGATCATAAGGTGTATATCCTTTCTTAGAGATCACCCAAATATCCTTGCCAAGACATCTGAGATGAGTCTCCATTCGGATTTTCCATATCCCATAATTTGTTCCATCAAGCTTAGGAATTTCTCTTCTGAAAATAGTTGTCGGTGAATTTGAAGTGTTAGTCACCATAGGATCTACCTCAAGTGGTTAAGCTTCTACAAAAGAGGACCAAAGCTCTGATACCAATTGTTAGAATAACCAATGGACAACTGAGAGGGGGGGTGAATGTGTTGTCAACAGATTATATTAATCAAACCACATTATAACCTTTAACTAGAGCACATAAACATTGAATATCGAAATAGCAGAAACATATACCGGTAAGAAATAAAACTTAAGAATGAAAGAGAGAATTAACACAATGTAACCATACCACATAACACCATGATTTGTACATGGAAAACCCGATAAAGGGAAAAACTATGATGGGAAGCCTACCCATAGTCAGATGATACTTTTGCAGAAAGTATGTAATACAATAAGGGGCCTGCACCAGAAGGAAGGCACACTACCTAGAGCATACTACTCATTACAAATGAGTCTCACTGACTACAGAGAGATTATAACCACCTCAAGATAATTGGACAACAATCCAGAAGAATGAACGGCCAGTGATAGCATCTACCATGCTTGATTATAGTCCCGATTAAGCTCAATACCAAAGGCCTTTGACTCTTACATAAACCCAATTCGATCACCTATGATTGACCAAATATCCTTTGCATATGATATTTCATTCCATGACCACGACATGATCTACACTGAGATCTTACATCAATTTATACAAATCCTAAGGCCTAAACCAATTAAGTCAGCTACCTAAAATATATTACAATAAGATCATTACATACATCCATATTACAATGATATGCCATGTCATCTTTAGACCAAAACAACATTAAAAAATTCATAAAACATCTTAGTAACATGTAGAGAATGGGTTACATGATACCAGCCCATAACCTAGATAGTTACCAGACCTAATCTAGGTCCACTACACCAAAGCAATGTCTCCAATCAGTCGAGGCATGATCAAGGATCACCTTTTGCATCCTGAATTCCATCTAGAAGCCACACCAACACCACTTATGCATCCTGTCAAAGATTCTTAGTAAAAGCTCTGTTGGTAAAACCTTAAACCCTTACTAGTAACACAAGTTCTTCTAATGGTAACCAAAACCTGTTTGTTGATAACCATCCATAATAGCTAGTGTTAACATCAATGCAACCTATAATCAATTCCTTAATATTTCCAACACTTACTACTTATGAGTTCCCTCCTTTTCACCTAATAGGTTGATATATAAAGGGTTCAAACCCTCTCCCAATTTACCTAATTACAACATATAATAGGATTATACTCCGTATCCATATAATATTAAGTTCATTAACCAAACCGATTTCAAAAAACATATCTAAATATAGTAGTTATACAAAATCACACGAAAAATAAAAATAATCAATTAGAAGATGAAATATAGTTGTTATGAAGGAAACTTGTTATTGTATAAATTAGAATATTTTATCTTATTTAATGGGAAACTTGTTATTGTGTACAACTATTTAGTATCAAGGTGGAGCAAGGTAGGATTAGGGCCAAGACCCACTTTCATAGAAACATTTAGAATACACAGCCACAATAGATGTGATTGAATTTGACTAAACCTTATCAAAGAGGGTCAAATAGTACATGAGGTCTTCTATTCCTTTGCTACTTTGGAAAGTGTGTGGATTTTAAATTATATTGACCTAAGATCTATGTATGATGTAAATAAAAGATTAAAATTCTATAATATAAGGCCAGATTTACTAGACCGAGTCACCCAGAGCATTCTGGTATTCTAAATTTTACACAAAAAACTTAGATCTAACTTTTTAAGAGCTTTCACTCTAGTCTTCTCAAATCTAGTGTGGACTTCTTAAGAGTAGGATTCCTAGGGTGCATTTTTCCTAGATAGGGGTTCTTAGAGTACCCTGGTCTAGGGTTTTCCTCCCTTGGTTCCAGGTACTGGTTTGTATCTATCTCCTGATGGCCCTACTATCTTCTTGTCTCTACTAGAATCATATAGCTTGCACCTGTAAAAACTAAAAAGTGTAGGGTGATAGTTATATATGGGTTTGCCTTGGTCAACTCCCTATTTTGGTGATTTCTACCTCCATCAATATCTGATATTGAAATTAGAATAATGTATCTGTTATGAGCTAAAATTCATAAAGGTAATCTAGAGTCTACTTAGATGTGGATGGGGTGGGGGAGTGGGCACTACTATTGGAAGTGGATGCCCCTAGAATAGTAGGTCTCTCCCACCACTTAATGACATGTTCAATCCCTTTTGTAACCTACTGACATAATGATCATTCTGAGATAAATCAAGACAAGGCTCTAGCATTCACGCCCACACTAATTTATCATTTTGTATATATATAGTGTATGGCTAAGACAAGTAACCATGTTGGTTGGTTGGTTCTATTTTTGGGAAATTTGATCCTAGATGTGATGAAGGCATATTTCTTGGTTATTCTAATGAAAGCAAAGCATATAGATGCTATAACAAGAGATTGAAGATAATTGTGGAGAGTGCTAATGTCAAAGTAAATGAGCTAAATACAAGTCAAATCAGATTTCATGAGAAGGAACCGATAGTGGAAATGATTATATCTGAATTGATAGCATGTTTACCAAAATAGAGAGTTGAACTAGTTACTTCAACAATATCAGAGAATTCTATAGTAACTGAAGAACAGGGAAGAGGAACATAAAGTCAGAAGACTCCTAGGTATGTGAGATTGAATCATTCTGAAGATCAAATCAATTGGGATAAGAGAAATGGAGTGATGACAAGAAGAAGACTAACAACTAATGAGGTATATTTAATTTCACAAGTTGAACCAGTATCAATAATTGAAGCATGTAAAGATGAACATTGGTTGAAATCTATAGAAGAGTTACATCAGATTTAGAAACATAACGCATGGATTTTGGTTCCTCGACCTAAAAATAAAAATATTATTGGAACTAAATGAGTTTTTAGAAATAAATTAAATGAATATGGTCAAGTTATAAGGAATAAGGCTAGATTGGTTTGTAAAGGATATTATCAGAAGGAAGGAATTGATTATAGAGAGACTTTTGCACTTGTAGCTAGGATTGAAGCTGTAGGATTATTTCTTGCCTATTCTACTTATAAAAGCTATAAGGTTTATCAGATGGATGTTAAATGTGCATTTTTGAATAGGGATCTTGATGAGGAAGTTTATATTGAGAAACTGATGGTTTCTTACTATCAGATGATACAAATATGGTTTATATGGATTGAAACAAGCACCTAGAGCTTTGTATGCAAGGTTGGAAAAATATATTTTGAAGCTTGGTTTTACTAAGGGAAGTATTGACAATAATTTATATTATAAAATCACTAATGATTATATACTAATTGTTGAAGTATTTGTTGACGACATTATCTTTGGAGGTAAAGATAAGTTGTGCATAAAATTTTCTAAGAATATGGAAAAATAATTTGAGATATCTATGACTAGTGAGATGCATTTTTTCTTGGGTTTGTAGATTACTCAGACTAACAAAGGAATTTTTATTTCTCAAACTAAATATGCTAAGGAATCGTTGAAGAAATTTGGTATGGGAGATTCTAAACCGGTAAGTACACCTATGGTTACAAGTGAGAAATTGACAAGAAAAGATGTTTTTGTACTGATAAATCCTATAAGATAAAAATCTATGATTGGAGGTCTACTTTATTTGACTTGGACTAGGCCTGATATTATGAATGTTGTTTGTATTATTTCAATATTTCAAAGTGATCCTAGAGGAAATCATGAGATGATGGTGAAAAGGATTTTTAGATACTTACAAGGTACATCATAATATGGCTTATGGTACCCTAAGGATGATAACTTTAATTTATGGGCATATACAAATGCTGATTGGGCTGGAGATGTTGATGACTAGAAAAGTAATTTTGGTGGAGATTTATTTCTTGGAAAGAAGTTGGTTTCATGGATCAACATGAAACAATCATGTACTTCTCTATCTACTGCTCAAGCTGAGTATGTTGTTGCTGCTACTAACTGTACACAAGTTTTATTGGTGAAGCAAATGTTGAAGGATATAAAGGTGGATTGTGATGCATCGATAGTTATTCACTGTGATAACTCTATTGCTATTGATATATCAAAGAATCCGGTATTTCATTCTAAAACAAAGCACATATCTATCAAGTACAGCCTTTTGAAGGAGAAAGTGGAATAAAATGAAGTTAGACTAGTTTATGTGAACACAAAAGAGTGGATTGTAAATATTTTCACTAAACCTTTATCCAAGGAATCATTTCAATACCTAAGAGACAAATTGGGAGTTTCTACCCCTCCAGTAGAGACTTGATTGATGTGATTTGGCATTAGTCTGACCTACACTATCAAGATACTATTCATTCTGGCACTGATGTGGGATGCTAATGGTTAGGGGTAGTAGTCAACATTGAGATTCAGAGGTTTACATTTTTTCTTTGATATTTCTATCAGATTTATGGCATTGATGTCAAAGGGGGAGAGATATTGATGTGAAAAAGTATAAGAAAAAGAAAGTGAACAAGTAAAAGAAAAAGGGAAAGATCTTGATGAGATATATGTACAATTCAGAGCTTTACAAAGCTATCATTCATAGGGGGGGTTTGATCTTTATTTCAGAACCTCATTGCTACATTTGTATGTGGGAGATTGTTGGTTGTCTTCCATAGGGGGACACTTGTTGGGCATTTCTTGGTACTTAGATGTTTTTTACGTATACTGTTGCCATAAATGCCAAAGGGGGAGATTGTTGACCATTTGGTGGAATTGATTATGTGTTGCATTGATATTTTGTCATTGATGCCAACACTAGTTGTTTGGATGTTGTACCAACACCCTTATGGTCTCGATAAGTTAAGTGGTTTCTAGTCAACATGGATTCGGCATGATCTGGTAGGATTCTCTATAATTTGATGATGGAATTTTTTTATTCATGATAGCTATACATATATCTGATCAGTTGGTTTTGGTTTGGAGATTGGATACTATCCTTCATGCTTAGAAGATTGGTTTCTAGTTCCGGCAAGGGTTTCAACAGCCAACCTTTTGATGGAGATCTTTGATGAATTGCATAAGTGGTGTTGGTGTAGCTTTTGATGGAGTTTCATGATGTTGTTGGTGATCTTTTTTGAGAATTGGTAGTTGGAGATCATTCCTGAAGTGTGTGGACCTAAACTAGGTGCCTGTTGATCTAGGTTTTGGATCAACTTTAGTGTAATGTGTGGATAGGTCCTATTGATGTATTTTCAAAGTGTCTTATGTGTTGATATTATTTGTTTGGTCTAAGGCCGACATGGTTCTTAATTATGTAATCAGTTTATTATCTGGTGGCCGACCTGATTGTTTATGGTCAACGGTTTGTATATATAGATGTAAGATCTCATTGTAGATCATACATACATATCATGGTTATTGGTTAGAGTTCATGGTCAAGGATTGTAATGTGAGAATAATGTAATATCATTCAGGAAAAGGAGTTGGTCAATAATTGAAAATTGAATTGGGTTTATGTAAGAGGATTTAGTCCTCTAGTATTAAGCTTAACCACAACTATACTCAAGAATAGGAGATGCTATCTTTTGCAATTGAAGACTTCTTCAAATTGTAGTTTGGATTTATATGTAGTCAGTGAGACTCCTTTTATGATGAGAATTGCTATCTAGGCTGTTGGCCTTCCTGCAAGTGCAGGCCCCTTGAATTGTAATTCACATACTTATTGCAGAAGTATTTTCTGACTTTGGGTAGGCTTCCCACCGTGGTTTTTCCATTTACTGGGTTTTCCACGTACAAATCTTGGTGTTGTGTGGATGGATTTTATTTTGTGATTACTATTTATGCTTAATTGGTTTATCTTCTATTCTGGTATTAATGTTTCAGGTTCTGGTATTAAATTTTAAATTGCTAATGGTTCCTGTAATCTGAGACAACTGATTCACCCCCCCTCCCTTCTTAGTTGTCTTTCGATTATCTGAACTATCTAACAATAACCTCTAGGATAATTCCCTTCTTATCATATATATTAGTGTGTGCATGTTTGTGCTTCCTTGTTCTTTCTTTACCTGTATGTTTCCTCTTGAAGGATCCAAGTTACTTCGTTGGTGCTTGGAAATGGGAAACTAATTTTATTTATATGTTGTGCTCTCTTGGAGGACCCAAGTTACTCTATAGGTGCTCATATTTAGGGGTTTTTCCATTGTGAAGATTCTTATATTTATTAATCTCTTTCTTCTCATTGTTGTATATTTATTTTTGATATTAGGGGATGATGTTTCAAAGCATTGGGGGAATTTAGGCCTTTCTCCATGTTGACCCAAATTTCTATTTTCTTTGTTTTCATGTCTCATTATTTAGATATGAGAAATTTAGCATTGTGATGAAAAACCCATCTACAACTATATCATTTATGTTATCCTACTTCTATGGGTTTTGATGCCAAATAAACGAATCCCTTTGTACCCTTGCATTTTTATCACTTTTGTGGGTTTTATTTGTCAGTAGCTGAAGATGACATTATATAAAAACATCTTGTTATGTTGACGTGCCACAACATTTATTCTCCTTAGAATGAAATTTCTTTCATGTATATCATTCTAAGGGGAGCTATCACATCTGCATAATCTACATTTGCATTTTTTTATCTTGCAGTCTTTCTTGCCTTGGTGGGGGCCAAACCACTTGTTCTATTCATCTTTTTATCTTTTTTGGGGGCCAAACCACTTGATCTATTTATCTTTTATTCCTTGGTGGGGGCCAAACCACTTTATATTTTTATCTTGTCACCTTTTGTGGGTGCGAATCCACTACCTACTAAATTAAACTATAGTTGCCTTATCATATGGCTATCTAACATAACACAAATTGCTACCCAAACCGATAAAATCTTGTAAATCAATTCCCTATCATATGACTATCTATCATAACATATATTTACACACATACTCACACAATCTTGTATCTTTTTTAATAGGGTCTCTCCTCCATTAAGTGGGGTCTATTTATATTATGATATCTTGTCTGCTCCATGCCTAATCATTTTATTTTTTATTTGTCATTTAACACATTTTTCTGTATCTAACGTGTTTGTGATAAAATAGCCTAGAAAAATCTAGCACAATTTTAATTTTAACTCATTGGGGGAAATTCTATTTGATGGGTGAATTTTTCTTCCTCTTCATAATCATAATAACATCTCTCTACTTTAGCTTGACATCTCTCAATAATGACATGCTTGCTAAAGTGGGCATAAAATGTAATGTCATAAATTGCACATTTTGGAATTCCACACCGCATAAGCACCCTCGTTTTAAGCTGATTTGGAGTCATTCTTAGTCTCTTTATCTATTTGTCCACATAGAATGTCTCATTAGCTTAGAATATTGTCTTTTCCAAACCATGTTGACCATTGGACTTATGGATTCTAGCACATCGTGGAGATGTCCACACGTAGTGCAGGCATCCAACGAATATGTCATCTTGCAAGTGGTCATTTAAGCATTATGCATGCACCTAGAAGAGTTCGTAACACCTTTGTTCATAACCACTAATATTGAGATTCTTCCCTGGGCTCTATATGTTATTGATTTGAGCCTATTTTTATTCTTCTTGATCATTTTGGAATTTTGGAGCTCTGGGCATTTTATTCTTCATCTTTTACAAGTTTTCCCAGCATTTGACATCTACCATTATCATAGCCTTAGAGAGTTCTTCATGGTCTACTCCACTCCTTTGGGTGATAGCTCCTTGGGTGTTGAAGGGGAGTTCTCTCTCTCTCTTTGTTCATTTATAAATCTATTGCTTTCTGTAAAGAAAAGTTTCTATTTTGATTATCTACTTGTATCTTTATTATCCTTCATTTATCCGTGGCTATCTCTGTTGTCTATGGAGGTTGAAAGACTAAAGCAGGGGTCAGACTAAGGTAGGCCTCTTAACAAAGTCCTAATAATTTTCCACTTTCTTGTGTGTAGGATCATTATTGAGAGAGGGAGATTACTTTACTAGAGGTTTCAATCATGACTCGGTTGTAAGTTTTCTTCATCTTTCCTTGTTTCCCATTAAACCACTATCATTTTGTAATTACCTATTTCATTCAATGTAGTACCTTTATTTCAGTAGTTTTTCTATTTATAAATGTTGGAATCCAAGAACACTGAGAGGGAGGGGGGTTTATCAGTTTTCTACCAGTTAGATTAATTTTAGTCTTATTAAAACATACATACACCAACTAGTATTATAGGTAAATACAAAATTGAAAGAAGTAAAGCATCCAATAAGCTAATCACATAAATGAATACCATAACACACATAATTATACGTGGAAAACCTCAAAGAGGAAAAACCACGGTGAGATTTATCAACCACAATATCAATTCACTGGTCATATGAAGAGATATTACAAAATATAGGAGCCTGCACTTCCAAGAAGGATTATAGCCTAGAGCACACTGCTCAATCACATATAATTCCAAACTTCAATTTAGAGAAATGAGTAAACTGCAAAGATAGCATCTTCTATGCCACAATACAGTTCTGGTTAAGCTCTGTCTGTTTTGGTCTAAAACCCTAAACCCTTTACCAAAATTACCCTTTACATTAATATCCTTACATACATAATCTCTCTGATATATTTTTCATTATATCGCATCTACATATTCCATAATCTCTATTTCATAAAATGATCTAATCCAACTGACCTATATACCCTATACAATTTATCATGCCTTATGTCGGCTTACAAAGATATTTACAATAATAAATTACATGTTAGGCAGATAATATAAATATATGAATATCATAATTAATTGTCAATATTGGATCTAAGAGATGACATCCTCTAATACTGATAAGATTATTCTAAAACCATGTTAGCCTGCATTGCCGGTAAATAAAGAGATCCTTCCATCTTGCTAGGCTCGGTGCTTGTTCCAGTGAAGTGTCTATCGATGAAGTGTCCACAGGTACACAACTGAACCAAAACATGAAGCCAAAGTAAGATACCACGTTGCCATCAATGACAACATAGTGAAACCAACCAGTTGAGTGTCAATTGCCAACAGTCTCCCCCTTTACCATTGATTGTCAAGGTTTCATCTATCGGTTTCATCATACCTGCTCCCCCTGAGCTAAATGCTCATCATTGATCATAATGAAAAGAACTCTAGACTCCCCCTAAAAATCTACATAAAACTATATTAAATTTAATTTATTTTAAGCAATTCAACCGAAGTCATAAATTTTTAACTCATTAATATATTTATTTATTTTGATCCATAATTTTAAAAAACCCTAATGAAAAATACCAATTTCTTACTTATAACTCTTCACAATCTTTATAGAAACTTGGAGAATTTTTTTGCCTATTTTGGAAGATGAAAAATATAATCTCGTCTTTCATATTTTTGGAAATACACAATATACTAGAAAAGCCCCACGGAAACCTTAGGAATTGCCACCTACATCCATATATGGCTTACAATCAAACTTCAAAGGAAAATATGAATCCCTTCAAATATATTACATCCTACTCCATCTAATCAATTCTATACACAATATATTTTATATTTACTTTTTCATGAGAACTTTCCCTCTAATTAAAAAGAATGTTTCATATTATAGCTACATATGTACTTGTTCTAAATTTTTTCTTATTTTTTAATTAATTAAAAACTTAAAACGTTGTATGAAAAGGAAAGTGCCCATGTTCGTTTAAAAAATAATAAATAAATTAGGATAAATACAACAATATTAGAGAACATAACTATCCTTACCAAGTGCAAACTAACAAACTTTCAAATATTGTTTTTATGCAAGGACATACGAAAGAAATGCAGATAATCTACGAGCGAAATTCTAAAAGTTTGTAGACTAGATTCATGATTCTAGATCAAATGCATCAAACACAGATGATATCGATATTTGTAGGATTGATTCCACAATTGTAAAAGCAACACATAGTCAATAGGCAATCTATTCACTAGTTCCAAAAAAAATGTCTTATATCACACATACTATTTCTATTCTAATCTGAAATCACATTTCATCACCTATCACAATTTTTCAATTTAAAAATCATTATTTAATAACTTTATTTCAAACACAATTATAATATATATTTTAAAAATATATATTATATATATTTAATACATATTAAAAAAAATTAATTTTACATATTTTTTAAAATAACAATAATGCATTAGATTCAAGTTATAAGTTAATCATAGTTCGTCAATTGAATTTACCTCGATCTTTTCCTACACAAGTAGCTTATATGGTTTTATCTAGTCTACCCATAAGAAATGATATAATAAAGATGATGGAATAAATTATTTGTACATGACACCTATTTCTTGACAACCACCCTTCTTTGCAATGACGCATGCTTACGCTGCACTTGGTGATTTGCAAGTACAATTATAGAAGTGTACCTTCAAAGAATTAATTCCAGTTATTTCCCTTTATCCACAAGAAAAGGAGAGAATAATATCCTATATAATATCCCATCTCTTTTGAAAGTAATATATATTCTAAAGATTTATTTTATATATATAAACATAATTTTATACTTTTTTTAAAATCACAATAATAAATTAGATTCATGTCATAAAGTTATCATAGATCTTAAATGAAATTAAGTTTAATTTACTTCAATCTTTTCTTACACTAGCATAAGTACGAACCAAAATTTATATCCATAAGAAAAGAGATAATAAAGATCAGAGAATAAATGTTCTGCACATAACACACATGTTTCTGGACAACGACCATTCTTGGCATGTTCAATAATAGAGATGTAAAAGTTGAAAAAAAGAAAACTACAGGAGCGTAGAAAAACTAAGGTATCTTTTCTCTATTATCACTTCAAAGAACTAATTCCAATGTAAAGCTAAAAGAAAAGTTTTATTCCATTCCCTTCCATTCATACACCTGCATGAACTAATATTCCTTTTCTTGCCCTATATAAACACCAAAAAACCTTAAACCACAAAGACAACGCACTCACTCATTTGTCTAGTCAATTGCTTTGTGTTTGTAAGCTATAAGCAAGTATGGCATGCTGCCAGCAAGAGAACGTTCAACAGCAGCTGAATGTGACTGTTTGCTGTAAGGCTGATATTAAATGGCAAGAAAAAATTTGTAAGGCTCTGGGTATCAAAGATGCAAAGGCAACACTTGTTCCGTGCAATCCCAATGACTCAGCTCAGGTGTTGTATTAGAATTTATGTGTATAGATGTTTTACTTTGACTGTGTTTGTTTGAGTCATAGTTGTCTTCTTGCCTTACTTTTAACATGTATGTATTGTGTGTGTATATATATATACAGATCTGGGTGAAACTTGAGGCAGACATTGGCGTTGTTAAGGGCTTTCTCCTTCTGAACACAAATCTCACTATGGCCCTTTCGCATGGCACCAATGCGGGTGAGGTGGTATATATATAAATATGTACATTTTGATTTGAAGTGACTGTTTTTCTGAGACTATTATTGTAGTGAGCCATCTGAATCAAGCGAGTAGATTTTTATTTTCCCGGTACGTTTTATGTGTTAAAAGGAACTTTATAATTGAATTTGGACTAGTGATGAAGTAGTGTGGTTTTTTTTTTCGTCAGGTAGTGTTGGTCGATTATAACGGTGTTCCTGACGACAGCTTGCTCTGGGTTGAATGTGGGAACAACAAAGAGGGGTTTATGGGTATAGGTGTGGCAAATAACACTAATCTCAGATTGGATGTAGCGCAGAATGAGGAGGGTATTACACTTGTGCTGCAGACGTCGGACGAGGAAAAGGACAGCCAGTTCTGGCAGATCTCGTCCTACCCCTAAAATGATTATCATGATATATGCAGTATACAGACATATATTTTCTATAACTATATTACCTTAAGGTTATGGATATTGTTAGTCCGTAACTTTTTAAGTGTGGATTTCAGGAGTACATGCGGTTTGCATGTGCCTATCTGATCTTATAAATAAAGTTTTTCTATATAGTTTATAGTACATTTGATTGAATTTGTTACTGATGTGGTATATGGTATATTAGATACTGATTACACATTTCGATTGATATTTATGATTTCCTAGTGATCAACAGAAGCAATTTTGTAATATAGATAGAGAATGTTTTCCTACCATTAATATTTAAAATTTTAGTAATTTTTTTTAAGATGTAATTAAAAGAATATTTTGAAAAGTTTAACCAAATTGAATAGTAAGATATAAAATAGCATTTTTTTTATAAATCTATGAAGTAATGTTAGTAAATTGTCACATTTCTTTGGAATTTCCTTGCTTTTTTAAAAGATTTTTTTTTGGTTCTCCTTTGGATTATACATGGAACTTGAATTTGTAAAGTATCTTTGGTTGATTTCTATGTGGATGAAAGAGATTGTTTGGAATCCTTAATGTTTAATATTGATGAATGTTATTATCTCATTGTATGTGTCAGTTGAATGCACTAATTATGTTCTCAGTGTCAAGATCCCACTCCTACATTTTTCCCAGATATATCTTTATCTATCCAAGGATCGACATTGTGATTTAATATTTTACTTATTTAATTCATAGATTCATTTTTGGGGCTATTTGCCTAAATCATCATGCCCAATCTCAGGATTCTAGGGACTCATTTAGTAGCAATTATTTACTCATTTTGATTATGTTTTGGAAGCATTTCTATAATTTTTTTAGGTTTGAGCCAATCTTAGAATTCATTAAAATATAAATGATTTGATATATAAACATATATAATATGCATACTTGAAGGGCACATAATACTATAATAATAATTAATGTCAAGGGGGAATAAATCATTCATTTTATGCCACTAATCTTCCTAAGATAATTAGACAAAGAGAGAGAGAGAGAGAGAGAGAGAGAGAAGATATGAAAAAAATTGAATAGAAATTCACTAAGCAAGTGTGACTAGAAATAGATTAAAAACTTAATGTTATAACCTTCTAGGGGAGGAAATCTAAGAAATTTATGGTTGGCCTACCTCACTACTAATGGTAATTCAGATGGAGCCCATACCTTGTAATTAAACCCCCATATACTATAAAGGATGAGAGATTTAATGGGGATGTACTATGGGGTACAAGAAGAAATTTATAAATAAGTTCAGTGTGTTAGAAAAAATGCAGCAAATTGTTTACTAGAAAGAAGGGTTAGTAAAGCGTGTTTAATTTCATCTTCAAGTGATAAGATCCTTATAACTAATAGAATAAAACCCAAACTAGAATAAAAATAATATTCTAATGTCAACTTTTGATGATAAAAACAAACAAAATAAACTATGAAGAATAAAAGAATTCATAAAGTAGAGAAATTACAACAAAATGTATTTTACAATTAAAAAAGTATGTAATAATCTGAAAAGTATAAATAGAATTAAAACTACATTTCTAGAGCTACTGCGTGTTTCTTGTAACTAGTGCTACATAATTTCTTTGAAGTTCTATCATTCTCTAGATGTATGTTGTTGAATAGATTTTTTTATTGATGTCAAAGTGTTAGATAGAAGTCAATTCATCAATGCCATAGTCTCAAAGATGAAGATTATGTCATGTTTGAGCAATTTGAGTTGTCTGGCTTATGTAGTTTCCTTAATTGATATGAATAATAATTGGTTGAGACATGTCTACACTATGATAGTATATATTATCATGTTGATAAAAATTTATTCTAAAAAGTTGGTTACAGTTACCAAATCAACATGTTTCTATTCATAACTTGTAGAGGTTAGAATTTACTAATGATTAAGTGTTATGACTTCTAATTTGGACAGAGAGTATGTCTTCACATTTTATATCTATATCTTATGTTTCTAGTTTGCATTTTAGAATGATGTAGCAACTATATTAAGATTATATTGCCACAGATTAAGGGTTAACATTTCTTATGATCAGATTGATCCTTAGTAGGATCCATATGATGTGTTTTCTTATGTAATTTCATGTGTGAAATTTTGGGCCAATCATGTTCCATGATTTATATAACTGACTTGTGGATGGAGTGGATCATGTGTAGCCTCTTCAAATTATATGGGGATAACTTTTTGAAATCGATTTTAAATTATTTTTTGGTGTGTGTGTTGATATTATTTGTATTTTTTTTACGTATTAGATAATTAGGGCATAGCCTACTATATCTTTGATGTAATAAAATACATGCACAACTTATAAATTGCTTAATGATGTATGTGGCTGACCTAGATGTCTATAATTATAATTGGGCTAACTACAGTGGGTGAATATTTCAAGTAAAATCTAAAAATTATTTGCATAGAAGGAAGACTTATCTACACCCTAGAGATATAGTGCTTTGTTTCAGAATGATTGGTAAAATATCCCCCAGTATTTTTCATCACGGCTTGGGAAAATATTATGAAAAGGGGGTGAATCATTTTCACTAGGTGAGGCTTACTTTTAACACTCTGATAAGAATAGCACTAGGGAAAACTTTTTAATAGGTTAGAAAAATTTTGGACAGAGGGGAGTTATTTTGGTAAAGGGGAATTATTTCATTTTTCACATATTGGCCAATATTCAGAAAACTACAAATCACTTGTCACTTTCAACCAAGGAGGAAGCTTTGCCATTTTTGAGTAGGGGGGAAACCCAATGAAAAGATGTAGAGGTAAAGTGAGTTTTGACTTTCCTTAAAGGGGTGATTTTTTCTTTTCAGATCAAAGGGGTAAATGTGTAGAGGCCTTTTTCATAAAATGGCAAATTTCTCAGTTTTCAAGCAGAGAGGAAAAGTAAACTTTTTCAGTCAATGTGGGCAGCAGGCAAAAATAGAAAATATTGGCAAAGGTGTAGGCTCATAAATGACAAGTGCCTGGAAAGGGAAAATTTTCAGATTTTCAACATTGTCCAACAGGTGTGATAGGGTGCAGTTTTTAGCAAATTTTGAAGGAAGAGGAGTTGATTGAAAGATGAAGATTTCAAGAGGAGAGGTGTCTCTTTCAAAGATGCCTTTAGGGTTTCTTTATGTTTTGTTCTCTTGGATAGATATTCTTCTCTTCTTCTCAGTTAGGATGGATTCTTAATGTAATTCTCATAGAATTTAGGAAGCACGACTTCCATGTATAGGGTGCAAGTTTTAATGACAACAAGTGTTAATTTTGAGCTTGCAGTTTTCTATTCAAGTATGTTGTAATCAATAATACATAAAGATTTCAAGGCTTTGTTTCAGCTGTCTCTCCTATGTTCTCATTTTTCATGAAATGTAATGGCCAAGGGCCTTTTTTTTTTTCCCTATAAGAGAGGTGTTTGTCTTGTTATTTGCTTCTCTTCAAGGAAGAGATTAATTTTATTATAGTAGGATAGAGGAATGTATTATGAATTGGTTATTCATAAGTATGGTTGTTAATGAAATCTTGATTAGAGGATGTTGATGTAATGCATCAATATTTCAAGGTCAATGGTTACATGTTCTCATTGTTTGAATGCCAAGTCTGCATGTTGTAAAGTTGACTCTGTTTCCCATACAAGGCACTAGTCATGGTTATTGTTTCTAGCTCTCAGAATCCTTCTCATAATCAAAGTCTCTTTCTTTTCTGCATTTCCTTTCTATTTTAGGAGTAGGATTTGTGTAGAAAATCCCCTCCTCAATGAGTGCTTAGATTCTTTTAAACCAAGGTTAAAGCCATAACAAGGAATTTATCCATCTTCCTTAGTATCTTTCATTGAGATGATCTGTTGTAACATGCAATGTCAATAGTATTTTGAAGCTTAAAGTTATAGGACATTGCATAGGTTCACCCGCCTTGGTCTCGTGAAGCCAAAAGAGTAGGGGATCTCAGTCTTATGACTGAGTCTTGTCAAGTTGGCCAAATCCTTCCCCGAGTTTGTCGATGAGTTAATGGCAAATCCTCTAGGACTTGGGGACTATTGGTTTGGGAACCAACACAACCAACTAATAATATATCTAAATATTTCATTTTAAAAATAAAATTATTATCACAATACTTTCAAATAATAAAAATATAATGAAAACTTCAAATAACAATTATTATCATAGAATGCTAATGCATTATATATTCAAATAAAAAAAGTTACAATAATAATACATTATAAGATTCATATGGCACTTCTTATAATAGAATAGTAATGTACCATATAATGTACTATTTCCATCTTAAGGTCTCGTATAGTTTTTTCCATCTTCGTTGCTTTTCTTCAAAATTGAATGCAGCTTGTCCAAAATTGGATAATATCTTTCAGTTTATTCAACTTTTCTTTGTTCTTCTCTTCTTGGGAGTTCGCTTCCTTCTTCCCCTTTTCTTCTGAATCAACTTCTTGTCCTTCAGGAAAGGCTTTTTAGTTGTTTCCTCCTTTTTTCCTTTCACATCAGCTTCTTGTATTATATCATTAACAATTTCCTTGAGGAAAGGTTTTTGATTTGTATCCCCCTTTTTTTTTTCTTTGACATCAGTATAGGTTTGCAAATCCTTAAGAAAAATTATTATCATTCACAATAACAATTTTATAAAGTTGAAAGTTAGAAAAATATTTAATAAAAATAAACGTACCTGAATGAGGGATGGCTCTTGTTTTGTTTTTCTATTTTCATCTATGCCATCAATATAGGCATGCCAATCCTTTACACAAAAAGGAAAATTATCATCACTACAATAAAAATAACAAATTTGAAAGTTTGGAAACTATTTTATCAGTGTACCTAAATGAGAATGTTCATTTCTTCTCTCCATTGGGAACAAATAAAGATCCAAGCTACTAATTACTTATGCCATTGCCACGAACTTTTTGCAGCATGATACATAATTTGGCTTATCACATTCCTTGCAAAATTGTGGTACTTTATATAATTCTGATGAAACCCAGGGGTCTCTCTCCCAAAGAGATTCAATTCTTTAAATATGGCCATTTCTTCAGAGCTATGTGTTATCATCGTCCACATTCTTTGAACCTAAGCTACACATTTCTGTAGATCTTTCTTTGTTCGACTTGTGCGTATCTGCTATTTCTCAATATTACTTGTGGTGTTTCCTATATCCACAACAAGAGAAACAAGCAGATTGAAGCTATTGATGAAATTTAACATAAATGATAATTCCAAAATAAGATGGAACAAATGTTTTGATTCTAAGGAGATAATACTCTAAGTTGTAAATAGCAATTGGTTTGTCAAATTTAATGGTCCTATTTCTCTTCATATTGGGGTTTAAGAGTCATTTTAATATTTTATTGGTTAAAATTTGTAAGATACATTTTTTAATATAGATAATTTTGGAGATATATATATATATATATATATATATATATATATATATATATATATATATATATATATGACTAAGTTTTTTTTAACTTTTTACTAGCATAAAAGATAATGATATAAATGAAAAAGAAGGATAGGAGATAAAAAATCACATCTATAAACGGATAGTAAGAAATGGAGAAAAAAAATAGAAGATAAAATCCAACACAATAGTAAACAGCTTAAACAAATCATAATTCTACTTAAAAAATTATTTTGCCACTTGCATAATTCCCATTGAATTGGCTTTAAGATCTAGATGTACCAAAGTGACTGGGAGCTAGATAAGTTGGTATTCGGTATCACTTTCTTAGAGAAGAGGTTGCAAACGAAGAAGTCATATTGGAATTTGTTCCCAAAAAACTTCAAATTATAAATATTTTTATAAAGGCACTTTCAAAGGATACATTGAGATGTCCCAAGGAAAAGCTAGGAGTTATTTCCTCTCCTTTAAACAAGATGCATAGTATGATGCATCTATCTAAGTCAAGAACATGAAGGTATATCCTTTTCTACTAGGTAATGTGGGATGCACCTTTGATGGAGTAGCTAGTTTATTGATTGTTGTTGGAAAGGGGAGTATGTGTAAATGGAAGAGTGTTCAAATGAGTTAGTACAAATTCTAGTGAAGGCCTTTTCTCTTTGTCCTTGATGTCAAAGGGAGAGAAAATGTCCATTATTGCTAATGAAAGAATGTAGATGGTTGTTGTATTAGATGATTTGATGAGTGTTACTATCAATAACAAATGGGGATATTGTTATAATTTATTATTTTTTTATTGATGTAAAACCTTCGTGTTGTGTTGTCATTGTTGTCCCTTAAGTAGTTGTGTGCTGATATGTAATTGAAGCTATGATGAAGTTGATTGCTGGATGGTAACTCCTAACTTGATAATGATGTCTATGTTTAGAGTGATGTTGTGGCATTTATGCTTACACTTGTATGATGTTGTTGATGTCTTATATTTAAGAATAGTTATGGTGTTGAAGCTCATAACTCATTGTGATGCCTTGTTGGAGATGATATTAAATTTAGATGAGGATTAGAAGCATTAAGATGAGGATTGAAAGGATTAAGATTAAGATTAGAAGCATGATGAAGAAGTGGATATTATGTTCATGATCTTGTGCATGTTATAGGCTATTGTTCTCTCCTATTTTTCTCAATTGAGAAAATGGTGCTGCAAGGGTCTTTTGGTCTTTTCAAGTTGGTAAAGTGTGAAAATACAAGAAGATATTTTGATGACTAATTGGGAGAAATATCTATATTAGTTTGTGCTTAATGATATGGTCTTATAGTTTGGGAGGTACCTTGTATGTACTATGGATTTTGTACTTCTATCTTTTCTTATCTTTAGTGTTGCAACAAATGTTATTTGATAAATGTGGTATGTTGGCAATACGGTTGCTTGTCAGAATTGGTCCAAAAAATGATTTTCATTATGCTATATTATTGTTTCTAATACTATGGCTTGGCAAACAATCTATTATTGTATGTACATCGTCTTAGTTCAAATTTTTTGTGATGAAATCTACTACAAATATGTTTGACAATGTTCTATCTCATGATTGTGTTTTCTATCCCTTTAGGTATGTAACTATTTGGTTGTGCTAGTTTGTTTTAGCATGAATTTAAGAAATAAATTTATGGATATGTTGTTGGATGTCGAATGATTTTATCTATGTGGTTAATTGGATATCGCATGATCTTTTTGGTGCTACACATTATCTAGTGTTGGTTTTCATGGTGATTTGTCATTGTTTAGCTCACAAGGTTTATTTTCTTATGATATGTATTTGGTTGTTTTGCACTAGTATTGAATGTTGTGGTGAGCTATCCATGGACCCTCCTGTTTTTTTATTTAATCCACATTGTGTAAATTCATTTGGAAGTTGTGTTTAGGAGGACTGTTAAAAGTGCTAAATATTTTATCAGCTATTACTGTTGTTAGACAACTTAGATAACCAGAGGAGAATTGAGAGCGGGGTTGAATCATTTGTCAACAGATTACAAAACTTTAAGAATTCAAAACCTTATTAATGGAACACATAAACCAAATATCGAAATAGTAGTTATAGTAGTCAAGCACAAATATAAGTCATAGAACATTTACCAATCATCCACAAAAGATGACACCAAGATTTGTACATGGAAAACTTGATAAAGGGAAAAACCACGGTGGGAATCCTACCCATAGTCAGATAATACTTCTGCAGTAAGTATGCGATTACAAAATGAGGGGTGTGCACATGCAGGAAGGCCAACAACCTAGAGTGCACTACTCATCATAGAAGGAGCCTCACTGACTACAAAAGAAATCTAGAGTACAATCTAGAAAGAAGAATGAGCTGCAAAGATAGCATCTCCTATGCCTGAGTATAGTTCCAGTTAAGTTCAGTACCAGAGGTCTCAAACCTCTCTTACAAACCTGATTCGATCACCTATGATCAACCAAAACCTCTGCATATGATTGCAGCATGACTCGCACATAGATTATCACATAATCCCATAACCTCATGATCTACAAGGATGTCTTACATCGTATATACCATCTTGAGACCTAAACAATTAGGTCGGCCACCTAAAAGATAATACAATAAATGCATAATATAATTCTGCAAACCAGTGATCAACAAGGATGACCTTGAACCAAAACAATATAAACCAATCAATAAATCCATCCATTAATGCATCAGGATCATCCACCAACATCCCGCAAGCCATCTAGAAGCCACATGAACACCACTTATCAAGTGCATCAAAAGATCTTCAACAAAGATCTGCCAGTAAAACCCTTACTAGTGACCAAAAGGCTTACTAGAGCAAGTGATAGCTTCAAAGTCATCAAATATTGAGCCAATTGATCGTGATACGCATCACAATAGCATGAATGATAGATCCAAACTAATTCCACAAACCAAAGCATACTGGATCAATATCATAATCCAACCACTCTACGGAACCTACTAGAAACCAGTAAATAACCAAAAAAGCTAGTGTTGACATCAATGCAACACATAATCAATTCCTCCAAATTTCCAACAACTGTATCTATTGACTTTAGACGATGTACACCTACTTGGTTGTTGTTTGGGGCTACATACAAAGATATAGAATTTTGTTTTAGGTCCACTCTATCTTTTGGTTTGGACTAGTTTCACCACAAATATATTTCAAGGCTAACATGTTGGGGTCATTACTTGTCCCCTATTCTGGCCAAAGTAATTTGATATTTTTATTGCTTGTAAAAGATATATAGAATATCAAATTAGTTGTAAGGAGTGTGGACTGTGATATTTGAAGTATGAAACAATAGATTTGTGTGGTAGAGGTTTGGGAGCCTAATTTATTAATGGCTGCTTAAGACAGTGATTCAATGGCAACTACATTCTAAGGAGACTAGTAGAAGCTATAGGTTGGAGGTTTACTCATTGTAATTCAAATCATGTTGTGTCCTATTGTAAAATAGTAATTCTTCTTAATAGGTCCTTGTATCTTGTCATGAGAGTGAATATTTGTTGAAAGTCCTTTTAAGAGTAGTGTGCTTCCTTAGGCAGCAAGCCTTAAAATAAATTATTATATATTTTCATATATTATTAAATATCTCACTACGGTTTTTGAATTATTAAGGTTTTCCACTTAAATCTAGTGTTATCTTATGCACTCATGTTCATTGTCTCATCTTTCATTTATTCTAATTTTTTTATGAGCTTTGAAATTGAATTGTGCTAAAGATTTTAGTTTTATGGATATTGATTCACTCCTCGTTTTAGTATTTAGGTGTTTTCAACACATTATATATATATTTTACCTTGGAGATAGTGTTATATCAATATGGACACTAATCAAAATGAGTTGGATTCATAGGTATGTTAGTAAGAATTAAAATTACATCCAAAATATATGATGATTTATGAGTCCTGATGGGATGAACAAGCATCTCTTCTGGTACTAAGGAATAAACATTATTTAAAACATCAATATGTTTATTTGAAATATATAATATGGCCATGCTAAATAAAAAGAGAATGTTGAATTGATTACATTTATAAGGCTGAAAATCATCTAGATGATAAAGTATTATCTTGTTATCGAATACATAATTTTGGTTTAATCGGTATATGTTAGCTTATTTACAAAACTTGATAATGTAGACAATATTAACTACTCTAAGGCAGTAGAAAAATCAAACAATATAATTACATATTTGTGTATAGGAGATTAATAGTATTAATTATTTTATTTTCTTTTTACCTATTACCAGGGGTAATCCTACATAAATTCCAATCAAAATGGCATGGGCTCTATTTATTCAAAAATCCTATTGGTTGGCATAAAATAATGCCATAAATAATATTGATATATAGAGAATATGTTTATTGTTCACTACTATATTTAAAACTAAATATCTTTTATTATGGATAGCATTACCATGCACATTTAAATGTTAATCTAAGATTGCTATTATCAACAAGTAAACTATTAATGATAAAATTAGTGGTATTAGCAATACATGCTCAATGTCTTGTTTAAAAATTCCAAAGGTAGTTGATGAAGAATTAAACAAAATTATGAGAAGATTTTTTTTGAATTGAGCTAAAGAACAAAACAAAGTTCTTCTTATTGAATGGAAGAAGATATGAAAACCAAACTAGGAGGAACAAGAATAAGACAACTTATATTGATCAAAATTGAAAGACAATGGGAACACAATGATAAAGGATGGTGTTAGGATTTGATAATGGAAATGTTTGGACAAATTAGAAGCTTCAAAATATCAAAAAAGAATTATTGCAACCTACCTTTTAAAAGAGAGATGTGTGCTACATTTTTCAGAATTCGAGAGAATTAGATAGTATGGTTCTAAATATGGCTTCTACAAAGTCAATTTAGGGTATAAAATTAAATAAGATACTACTGTAAAAGTTGAATGGGCATATAAAATTTTGTGGAATAAATAATGCCTTCAAAAAGATGGAGTATTTGCATGGTTGGCTATTCAAGGTAAGGTGCTTACTCAAGTGCTTGGAAAAAATGGGAATTTAAGGAGCAAACAAATGTGTCCTTTGTAAAAAGAACAATGATGATGTAGATCATATCCTTTTAGATTTTTCCTATGTAAGGATGTGTTGGGATCATTTTCAGGGCAAATTAGATATTCAATGCCCTAAACCTCAAAGTCTATTGGAAAGGTTTAAAATATGAAATGGATTGAGTAAGAAAGGGACTTTTGCTAGTCTATGGAGGATAATTCCTTCAACAATGATTTGGGAGGTATGGAAGGAAAGGAACAGAGTATAATTTTTCAATATAAGGAAATCCTAGAGAAAATCCTTATTTAGAAAATTATGGACCAAGTAGTGCACCTAGTTAATATAGGTACAAAAAATTAGTTTACAAAAAACACAGTCTTTATTCTATAGGATCATCATATGACAAGGATATTTAAAGGCTTAATAGTTATCAAAATTTAGGGTGGAAGAACTAATACGAACTCCATAATAGATAGAAAGAAAGTCAAATTGTCACCACCCAAGCTGGCTAGATTTAAATTAACCTTAATGGGGCTGCTAGAGGTAACCCAAGTGTAGGAGGTATTGGATGTATAGCTAGAGATGATGTAGAAAAAAATATTGTGAAAGAATAAGAAGCTTTAGGTGAAACAACAAATAACGGGTGCATTGTTGAAGGCTACAATTAGGATTTAAACTAAGAGTGAGGAAGATTTATTTGGAAGGAGATTCTCAGATTATAATATATGCTATTAGGAAAAACCATTCTCCCAATTGGTTGTTGGAAAATAATTATTTTCGATTCAATAATTAATTAAGAAACTTGATGACTTAAGAATTAGTTATATTTATAGAGAAGGGAATATGGAGGCTAATACTCTAGCCAAAAATGTAGTTGGAAACCTCAAAAAACTGAGGGTCACATGTAGTTAATTTAGGACTTGGAGTAGAAGGGAGATACAAGTTTAAATTTAAATTTCAAATTCTTACCATTTCTTGATCAATGGAATATTTTATAAAAATTCAAATTTTGGAGATATTGCTCTTTGAAAAGTTGTCTTCATAGCCTAGGAGATTTATCTTACCTACTTTGATGGGACATATTGATTTGCATTTATTATATCTATGGCCTAAACAATTTAGAGAAAATCCATGGAGTGTTAATCCATCTATTTATCTGAGGGCGCATATGTTAAGGAAAATGATTAGTCAGTAGCAATGGGGATAAATATTTTAGTGAGAACAAATGTTCTGATAGAAGACAAATCAAGGAGACTTCTCGCTAAATTTGATAGCAATCTTGGCCATCATGAGTTGGCAAGGAACGTCCTTGAAGTTTGGGAGACCAAAATATCATGATTAAGCCTATCATCTAATTTAATGTTCGATGCTTGGGAGGACATATCCCACGTCTGAAATATATGAGGTTTTTATGGTGGATGTGAATTTTTATCAAATATTGTGGAGATTGTGGAAACATCTCGAAGCCTTTTATTCTCCAAGCATGGTTTTCTCAGAGGAAAGTCCAAATTTTGTGCAAAAATGGGAGACTCCAATTTTATTTTTAGCATCTAGAAGGTAGATGGCTTTTCTAGGCGGAATAACACATAAGAGGTTGAGCATAATTTTGAGCTATAGACACCCCTTACTGATATACATGATAAAATTGATGCTTGATGAGAATTTTTTAATGGCGGATCACAGATATCACGTAAATTCAAACATATCGTCAATGTTTTTAGCCATGTCCTTAGGTAAAGACTTCAGAAATCCCATGTCTAAAAAGTTAAGTAAAGACGTTTTCAAAAATTAGATTTTGGGAGGCATGGATGATATTCTCAGAAATATAGATAACTTTTTGGATACCTCCACCCAAAGACTTTTATAATTTTTCGATCCCTCTACCCAAAGACTTTGACAAACAGGATGAAGAAGTCCAAAACTCATTATTTTAATGGATGGTGAAGATGAATATCAAGATAACAAAGAGGTGACAATAAGGAGCCTCATTTTCCTCTTGAACTAGATAAATACAGTGGAGAATCAACATGTAATTGGATTTCGACCTACATTTACTATGAAGGTCTAGAGCAATAGATTAGAAATTGTTGAAAAAGAGGACAAGATGGACTTGGAGGAAGAAGATTAGAAATTAATATGCTCTATGGTTTTTCTCCTTGTAAAGTAGAATTTACTAGTTTACTCATTATTAGTATAGTATGTCTACAAAGCTAGATATAATTTTGGAATTAAAGCCAACTTTTCATCTTTTAATGTAAAATCCATGCGTTCAAAGATACTATGCCTGGAGTTAGGCAGTAGAAGCTTCCATTTAGGATTATGGTAGAAGCAGACTTATTGATATGGAAAATCTTTCTATTTCCCTACCAGTTATATATTTCTATAACTAATTACTCTTTTTTAATATATGAGGACTAGCACTTACTACTAGTCTATCTATCAAACATAAAAAATGTTTATCTAAGATACATAATACATATTATACAAATAATTGAAAATTAAAGTATAATTTTTAAATTCATTTTCTATAAAGTGATACTTATTAAAAAAAAAAAAATTCCTCAAAATTCATTTTAGATGAAATTGGAATGGTTTCCTATGTTGTTTGGTCTTCCTACTTATAATAATAGTCTATTTATTCTTACATTAAATCATAAGAATCAAAACAAATTTATTCAAATGATGTGATGGTCATGTTGATAGTATAGTATAGTATAATGGTACTTACTATAACAACACACATTCATTTAATATAACCATTTATATAACAAACGGAATACTCATTACACTTATATTTTTTAAGGTATGAAAAACACATTCGTACTAGACTTCTCAAACACAAAACAAAGAATATATATTTCTTTTTCATATTTTTTAAGGTATGAAAAACACATTTGTACTAGACTTCTCAAACACAAAACAAAGAATATATATTTCTTTTTCAATTATACTCTTGTAATTTGTAATCATCAACCAATCAATAAATATTTTAATATTTCGTTTAATAAAATGATACTATTATCATAATACTTTAAAATACTATTTAAACAAATAAATTAATTAAAATCCAATAAAAACTTCATATAACAGTTATTATCGTAGATTATATATTCAAATTAAAAAGTTACAATAATAATACACTACATTATACATATGGCTCTTCTTCTAATAGGATAGTAATTCACTATATAATGTAGTATTTGCGACTCAAGAGTTCAGAGTAAACCTAGTTGATTCACTATATAATGTAGTATTTGCGACTCAAGAGTTTAGGGTAAACCTAGTTGAATGAAAGTTCACGAGGGCAGTTAAGATATCCTGCGTCACAATGGAACCTAAAGTTTTGAAAGAATTGAATACCATTTACTGATACATCTTGGAGTTTTAAGGCCTCGTATAGTTTTTTCCATCTTCGTTGCTTTTCTTCAAAATTGAATGCAGCTTGTCCAAAATTGGACATATTTTTCAGTTTATTCAACTTTTCTTTGTTCTTTTCTTCTTGGGAGTCCGCTTCCTTCTTCCCCTTTTCTTCGGAATCAGTTTCCTCCTTTTTTCCTTTCACATCAGCTTCTTGTATTATATAATTAACAATTTTCTTGAGGAAAGGTTTCTGTTTTGTATCCACCTTTTTTTCTTTGACATCAGCATAGGTTTGCAAATCCTTAAGAAAAATTATTATCAGTCACAATAACAATTTTATAAAGTTGAAAGTTAGAAAACTATTTAATAAAAATAGACGTACCTGAGTGAGGGATGGTTCTTGTTTTGCTTTTCTATTTTCGTCGTCTATGAAATCAATGTAGGCATGCCAATCCTTTGAAAAAAAGAGAAAATTATCATCACTACAATAAAAATAACAAATTTGAAAGTTTGGAAACTGTTTTATCAGTGTACCTGAATGAGAATGTTCATTTCTTCTCTCCATTGGGAGCAAATAAAGATCCAAGCTACTAATTCCTTATCCCATTGCCACGAACTTTTTGGAGCAAGATACATAACTTGACTTATCACATTCCTTGCAAAATTGTGGTACTTTATATAATTCTGATGAAGCCCAGGGATCTCTCTCCCAAAGCGATTCAAATCTTTAAATGTGGCCATTTCTTCAGGGTCATGTGTCATCATCGTCGAGATATGTTGAACCCGAGTTACACGTTTTCGTAGATTTTTCCTTCTTTCACATGTGCATGGTTGCTGTTTCTCAATATCATTTGTGGTGTTTCCTGTATTCGCAACAAGAGAAACAAACAGATTGAAGCTATTGATGAAATTTAACATAAATGATAAGTCCAAAATTAGACGGAACAAATCTTTTGACTCAAAGGAGATAATACTCTAAGTTGTAAGTAGCAATTGGTTGGTCAAATTTTATGACTATTTCTGTATATATTGGGGTTTAAGAGTCATTTTTATTTTTCAATGGTTAAGATTTGTCAAATACATTTTTAAATGTAGATAATTTCATATATATATATATATATATATATATACACATACGTCTTATTTAACCTTTTACTAGCATAAAAGTTAATGATATAAACGAAAAATAAGGATAGGAGATAAAAAAACTCACACCTACAAAAGGATAGTAAGAAATCGCGGAAAAAAAAACAGAAGATCAAATCCAACACAACAGTAAACAACTTAAAGAAATCATAATTCTAAATAAAAAATTATTTTGCCACTTCCAAAATTCCCATTGACTATTTAACCTTTTACCCATAATATATATTTATAGCTAATTTGCATACCTTGCATACCTGACATCTCCGAAATGGGTTTAAGATCTGGATGTACCAAAGTGACTGGGAGCTGGATAAGTTGGCTGATTAAATGATCGGCATCAGCTTCTTTCTGTGATGAAGATTTGAATGCTTTTCGAATGATATTCTTGTCCAATGCTAAAACAAAGTTAATTTCACATGCTTTAACTACCGTGTTTAAAGACTGCAGCACCTGTGTTATACCGGTAATCAAACATATTTTAGTTATTACAAACTGATTTGAATTTAAATATAGAAATGACAATTAATATAAAAGCATACCCGCACTATCATTGAATCTTCATATCGGTCCAGGCCGTCCATAAAGGCTATTATACGGAGCTTCTTGTGTGGAGCTGATCCATATTTGGGAACAGGAGTGCCCTCAATCTTGTCCTCCATCAAACCCAATTTTAAACCTGAGAAAAAAGAAAAAATAGGCCAGGGTTTTTTTCCGCTGTCTTTCTTCAAAAACTTGAGCTTTGAAATAACTGTCTCCTGATGGCCATACTGGTCTGATTTGTGAGAACGGAAATGATCCTTCACAAATTGGCTCACTTCCTTCGAGTCAAACCATTGATATAATTTCTTGACTACAGGCACAATGAATGAACTTGCAAATGCAACAATAGCTCCCCATGTAACATTTTTGAAGTTAAAGTGTTTTATAATAAGCCATAATAGGTAAGCCACCAAGAATGCTCCTCCCCAAAACATCCAATCATATTTGTCGACAAAGCTAGCGCGCTTATGTCTCCAGCGAGTGATCCAGCGCTGGGCCCGAGTCATAGACTTTTCTATCTCTTCTGTTATTTCAACTACCAGACCATCGCAAGCTTCGTGCTCTCCCTTGTTATCTTCAACACTGAAATTTACAGTTAAAACCCTAGGAATTTCCATTAATTTCTCCTTGTTCTCCTGTTGTGGATGTTTCACCTGCAGAGTTCGCAACGCAACAGAGAAACATTTTGTTCAGAGCCCTGTTATTTGCAGATTTTCAAAGATTAATTCACGTGAAAAACATATTGCATATCTCTTACCAGTTGGTTCAACTCTATGCATGCCAAATATTTGTAAACGGCTTTATGTTTTGATTGATATTCTTCCAAAAATTGCAGCACTACGTCTTCCTGATTGTTTTTGAACATCAAACATACATTTATATTCTTATATTAGATCAAAATGAAAACGAACGACGATTTGGCCTTACTTGTTTTTCTTTGTCTTCTTTGACCGATAAATTGGCAGCTACCTTCTTGAAAAATCGGACCAGCACGTTTTCCTGTTCATTATCAGTTATCAGAAATAGATTTAAATTCTTTTATTAGATAAAAATTAACATGAATCACTATGAACTTGCTCCACAACATGGTCTTACGTGTTTTTCTTTGTCTTCTCGCGCCAATAAATTGTGAACTCCTTCCCTGAGTCTTCTACCCTTTTCACTGAGTTCCGCTTGATTTTCTCCATCGAAACACTCGCCGGGAAACGCAGCTTGAGCAGATGTGAGGAGTAAATGCTCTTTTATCTGGACCAACAGATTGTCGAGGGCAATTTAAGGGGGAGAGACCAGTAGTCTTAACTTAGTAAGATCTTCATTTAAAATAGATATTTAACTATCTATAACTAAAATTTGAAGGTGTTATTCATCATAAATGTAATTTATATACAATTTAAATGGATCAAATATTTATAGCAATGATAATTAAACATAATGAAACGGACGGCGAGCGATGAGCGATAAGTTCCTGTGCACACACTAGGCCTCGTGCCCTAGTTGTCATCCTATGCTCTTGCGTGGTGGTTTCTATTTGTTTCAAAGTCAAGTTTTGGGTGGTTGTGGGGGGGTTAGTTGCTTCTTGTCTCTTTTTTGAGGCGCATTTGGGGGCTTTCTTTTTCTTCGTGCCCTTGTTTGATAGGGTTTGAGCTCGATGTTTGATTTGATTATAGAGGAGAGTGGTGCTTGTCCAAGGCCATTGGTTTTTGAAAGTATGGGTCAACAAAGTCAACTTCATTTTTGCATGCGGATGCCATGCATCTGAGTAAAATCTCGTTGAAGTTTGCCTTTTTTTGGAGACAAGGATCTCCAAGATTAAGAAAGTAAATGGGTGCTTGCAAAGGAGTCACAATTGGCCTATCCCGATTGTCCAACCTGAAACGATCTTAGATGATGTTACATACTTGAGAAATCATGCAATTATTTGTAAGTTTATGGGACTTTATCTCTATGCCAACTCTAGAGTCATGGACATGACACGTTTGGAACCCTAAAGGCAATCTGGATAATATGTTGGTGGCTAACAATTCTTTTATGGTGATTTTTTCATGCATGGCAGATAAAAACAAGGCCTATGAAGGAGGTCCTTACTTTTTCACTCAGGTTGAGCTCTTCATCAAACCATGGCATGTAGGGTTTAATTATGCTGAGGAGCTTCCCTTAAAAGTCCTTGTGTGAGTTCATCTTCCTAGTCTCCCACTTGAATTCTGGAGGGATGATATTCTTCATTTGATTGCTCTCCTTCTAGGCAAGCCTATGGGATCTGCTACTCAAACTCGAGCTAAAAAGGTAACTTTTTATGCTTGCATCTATGTTGAGATTCGTTTAAATAATCCATTACCAGATTTTGTAAAGATTTGTTTTGGTTCCTCTTTGTGGGTTAAACAACTTTATTATGAGATGCTTCCATTTAGATGTCGTATTTACCATTAATACAACCATTTACAGAGGAAATGTGCCCAATTTGATCCAATGATACTGCAAGTAATGCTCCTTCATGCTCTATCCCTAAGAATGATAAGGGGAAGAGCTCCTTTAACTAAAAGGTTTTGATCTTACCAAAAACTCATAGTAAGGGGAGAGGATAGAAGATAAATTTGAAGGATAGGCAATATGATGAGAAGTTTAATTGGTTTGATGACTAGGAAGATTTGGTCTAGGAAGAGGGAATTCTAGTTGAGAGTCCTCTAGTGTTGAACCTTTGGCAATAGTTTTGTCTAAAGATGGTGAGAATAATGATATGAATTTGGTTTTGGTTTAATCGCAAAAGGGATAGATAGATACAGACTTACCCTCTCAAACTCTTGATGTTTCTACTCCAAGTGAGTCTTTGGTTAGACAAAATGTTTCTGATGTAAAAAATTTTCTCTTGTCTCCTATGAAAGAAAGTTTGGATCCATAAAAATGTCATGGGTCCTCTCAAGGCTTGGTTTGCACCAAAAAATCTCAAGAAAAGTTCTTTGGAGAAGACCTTGAAAGTAGGTTATAAGCTAGACTAGGTAAAAGTCAAGTTAATTGGGGAGACTCTACTTGAATATGGGTTAGTAAAGACTATTGGTTGTCATTTCTCCCACTCCCACAAATGATTGCCATATCTTGGAAAGTGAGGGGTATTAATAGCATCCCTATAAAAATGACTATTCATGAGTTAATTTTCTCTCATTATCTAGTTATTATTTTATTCAAGAAACTATGTTGACAATGGATTGTTTGCTCAACAAAGCTCCTAGAGTTTGGTCCCATGGTATGTGTTAGTGCATGATTAGTGCTCAAGATAACTTAGGGAATATTTCTTGTTTTTCGGACCCAAAGAAGCTTATTTCCCTATGGTGCATCTCAATATGATCTTCTATTTCTTTAATTGCTTCTAGTTTGGATTTTGGTGAAACTTGCCTCTTGACTAATTTATATGACCCTATTGATCTATAGGATAAGACACAGATTTGGAGTCACACTAGATATTTGTTCTTGTTGATGCCTCTTCTTCCATGGGTTGTGGTTGGTGATTTTAATATAATGTTTTGTTTGAAGGAGAAAAGAGGAGGCTTGATCCATTAATTGGACGAATCTGGTAGTCTCCTCCAAGATAATATTCCTTTCTTGAACTTAATTGATACAGAACCAAATAATTATATCTTCACCTAGAACAATATGAAAAGTGGAGAGGGGGTACTTTTTAGAAGCTTGATAGATTTCTTATCTCATGCTATTAGACAGAGGATTAGTGGTCTACTGAAATCTTAGATTGGAGGGGCTCTAATCACTAGGCAATGAAACTTTTTGTAATTTCATTAGTCTAAAATAAAACCTTTCAAATTATAGCTTATGTGGTTGTGAAATATCTCTCTCGATAACTTGGTGGTTGATTGGTGGCACGAAGGGAAATCTGCTCATTGAAAGGTTATGTATTCCTTTGTTAAAAGATTGCAGTATGTGAAGTACAAGCTCAAAAGGTGGAACAAACAATATTTTCAATATCTTTGAGTATGTGCAGGATCATGAGGCACCAAAAAGTGGTGATATTATGACTAAAGTCCTAATTGATTGCCTGATTGCAAATTATTTGTAACTATCAAATAGTATGACATTTTTTGAATCTAAAACATGTGTCACATTCTATGCTTTGTATACTATAGAATTTTTTTTTTTAAATTTGAATTTCATAAAGTTTTGACCAAGTTATGGTGGTTAGACATACAATTTTTTAATATTTTTTTCCCACCATGATCTTGCACATACCCCTTCATTACAATAAGATAGAAACTCAATCTTGGTGGGATTCTATTACTTGGTTAATTGGAGACCAAGCAACAACCCTAGATTTGAGAAGAGAAGAATTTAGATCTATTAAGGAGTTGGAGGATTGGGATTTGGAAAAGGACATTTTTTGGAAACAAAAGTCTCGTATTTATTGGATTCAAGAGGGAAATAGGAAGACTACCTTTTTTCACAATTTTGTCAAGGCTAGAAGAAAAAGGTAATCTAATTTCATCTCTTTTGTCTTCAAAAGAGTTTTATTTAAACATTATTTATTAAAGTAGCTAATAATTTTTTTAAAATCTTAACAAACTTTCTAATATAAATAATTGTTCAAAAAATAAATTAAGCTAGATTAAGATATTGAATATTATTAAAATAGTTATTTACTGATTTGCAATAATTTTTGTTAAGCTATAATAAAATATTAAATAATATTATATGTTTCTCTTTTCCAAATGTATTTTCTTAAACTTTATATTTCTTAATCATAAATACATTAATTATTGTATGATTGATGGTACAATTAGTTAAGGGATTTAGGTTCATCTTTTGTAGGTCTTTCAGATCCCTTATTTTATTTGTTTATCTAATGGGAGGGTTTTTCAACCATGGTATGTTGCCCTGAAGGTCATTAAAGGTTGGGGGGCTTCACCATATTAAGTAATAAGCTTGGGGTGATTGGACTAACCTATCGATTCCCCTTGACCAAAGAGGAATAAAGTAGCCTTTTATTTAAAAAATGTATATCTATTTAAAGAAGTAACCAAAACAAAAATGTTAGAAATAATGAGAGAATGAGCTAAAATGGTAGTGGCATTAGGAATTTGAATGGAGGCATCATTGTAAAGGGGGATGGGGACTCATATGATGATCTACAACTAGAAATATTTTGTAGCAAGGATTTATTGGTAGGCGTTGGAGTGTTTGTAGCATATTTGGTACAACGGATGACTTTCATCATAGTTTGTGCCATTTATTTCTCTAATGAAATAGAGAAGAAGGAGGAATACAAGAAAAATAAACATAGCAGCTTATATTGATTAGAATAACATGTTACATCTTACAAATTTTGACAAACCTTTAGTTCTTCACAAAATCCATCATTACACATTACATGTAAAATCTAAGGTTTAGCTCTTCAATTCCCAAACACCATTACATTCAATTATTTTTCACATATTCTTATAGCTCTGTAGAGCTAGACCTAACAAGGAGTGAGTAACCAAAGTATTCCATTTTATTTATAACCATAGTGGAGGGAGTAACATTGATTTCTTGGTCTACATGGTACTTGTGAAGATAAGGAAACAATAAATATTAGATAAATATCTACAATATTGATTATGAGAGACATCTAGAATTCAGTATGGAAGAAATTATTTTAAATGCACAAGTTGACAATTTTATGATATCTGGCAATAGAAATTATATCTACCAATACTCTCCCTTAATTTCAACCATATATGAGCTTCAACATTTATAATTTCCAAATAATGTCTTTTAGGATTCTCTTTGACAAATTTTTATTGCCAAAGTAATCTTCATTGTAAAAAGTCTTGAAATAAAAAATACATGAGAACAAAAATACAATTTCACCTATTTTAAGCAAATAATAAAATTTGACCTATTTCTAGTTTACATAATTAATGTAAAATGTTATTACCTTTGGGTATCAATGATTGTTTATCATTTCCTATGTTTGTATTTTATGCTAAATTTATTTGTAGGGATAAATATCAATTAAATAATCCCTCTTGGTTTTTGTCAACCCACAAAAATCCCAGTTACCTATAGAAATTATTAGAGAAAACAGATATGTTCCTCTTGTTTATGATTATTATTGATTCCCTATGTATTTGATAAAGATAAACGTGTTTTATATGGACTCAAAACCAAAATTTGTATAAAAACTAGCCATCAGCCAAACAAATAGAAACCAATAGCAAAACATGGGAGCACCTCAAAACAGACACGAAAGAAAAAAGAGACACAAATAGCAAAACAAAAGCACTTAGATAAGAGAGTGCACCAGCTCCTTATTCTTTTGGATTGTATCCTTTTTGATTTCCTCTAGTTCCTCCATAATGAACTTGGAGGTTTCCTTATTGTTGCTCCTGCTTCTGGTCCTGGAACTAGGGCTTGTGGTTTTGTTGTCGCCAACAACATTGTCTTCATCTCTAAGATTTTTCTCAGGATCACTGTGAATGGATCTGTACTCTGCAACCATGACATTGATCTTTTCCAGCCCCTCCATACTATTATTCATGGCCTTCTTGCTTATGTCGACCAGGTTCTTGAGGTTTTTCTTTATCTCCACCATAGACTATTCAACCTTTTCAATTCTTTGTTCATGGTTGCATTTCATAAACTCGACATCTTGGGAGAGCTTCTAGGTCATGATTATGAGCTTCTTAGATTTTCTAGGCTCTGGCAAAGCTATGAAGATATCTATTATCTCCTTAATCCCCTCTTTGAGGGTATCAATTTCCATCTCCACCCACTTCTATTAGCTCTCCTAGATTCTGGTCGCTTCCATCACTTGGTTCATCAGGGTACTATTCTTCTATAACCCACTGTCTGCTTCTTTTTAGGCAGAGTCCCCTGATTTTCCTTAAGGACATTAAGAGGAATTTCAAGTATGATTTCTTGGTCCAAAGTCTCAGGACCATAGTTACCTTAGCTGCAAGCTTCTTCTTTTTAGAAAAAGGCTTAGTTTTAGAAATCATCTTGCTGGTAGATTTATAATTAATGGCCACCCATCTAGGGGAATTCTCGTTGCTAAAAGTATCGGGGGTGACCAAAATCTCACCTTCTTCAACCGACTTATAATCAGGGTCATCAAAAGGTTTGGCACTCCCACTATCCTCCATTTTCATATCCGAATCAGATACTTCCTGAATATTAGTATGAGGGATTTGGCCTTTCTCAGAGAGAGAGGGAACAACTTCATGGGACTTAGTGTACTCCATTATGAGCACAATAAGCCCTTCATGGAGGACTGGATTATTTGGATTATCCACATGTTTTTCAAGACTATTCTCCAAAGAGGAGGCCAGATAGAAAGGAATAGAAATGACTTTGTCATGACTAAAGTGATTCAAAATGGTAAAATAGTAAGAACATATATTGGCACATCTTCCATCAAGCGTAATGTACCTCATTATGAATTCAGCCATATCCACCTAGGGAGCCATTAGATCCTTCCTATTGTAGCCACCATCAACCATTTTGTTAAGTCTTGAACGCTCCTTGTCTTTGTACAAATAATTCTCTATGTCTTCCTCCTTTGTTTTCCTTTCTCTATTGAACCTTCTCTCATTCATCACCATACTTGTAATCATAGCCACCAGGGTTTTGTCCAGCTGAAATTTAGAACCATAAGCCATCAAAACCCCTTTCTTCCACCCATTGACAAAGGTTTCTATGAGTAGAGGAGAAGGGCCATGGATTCTTTCTAAGAAGGGGACAATTCCCCCATCAATGATTTCCTTCCATGCCTCCTTATTGATTCCCTATGTTATTTTAGGTAGGATGAATAATTTTGACATAGGTGCATCACCACCCCTTTTTCTTAAATTTGCCTTCCTTCTCCCTTTTGTTTGAAAGCTAATAAAATAGGATTACCTTGGAGTTGTCTAGTTTTGAGTTGGGTATAGACTTCTACATATAGACTAGAGAGGAATTTGGCCTTCTCTATAGATTCAACCTCATTTGCAAAGTTCCACACCTTAAGGGTAGTTCAATTGTATTATTAGAATACTAAAACCTACTTTTAATAGTATGGTTTCATGTGATAATATTTATCTATGGAGTTTTTTAAAATACCCCATCGAGGTAGAAAATATTGTTAATGTATCATGTGAAAGTGATGTTGGTAGTCTTATGTACATGTTATAGTTTATACTAGACTAGAAATATCCCTCATATATATGTATTCCTAGATGGGGATGTTGGGATGAAATTAAGAGAGTGTTCATATATTTGAGGTGTTATTTTAAGTATTATTTTATTTTCATCGTTATCCTATTGACCTTGGTATTATATATATATGTGTGTGTGTGTGTGTGTGTGTGTGTGTGTGTGTGTGTGTGTGTGTGTGTGTGTGTGTGTGTGTGTGTGTGTGTGTGTGTGTGTGTGTGTGTGTGTGTGTGTGTGTGTGTGTGTGTGTGTGTGTGTGTGTGTGTGTGTGTGTGTGGATTCTTAATGGGTAAGTGAAATTACTACGATACAATCCACCAATGTATATGCATTTATGATGTTTTGTAGTATAATAAATTGGATGAGTAAGTTTCAACATATTGTTTCTTTTTTAAAAATAGACAAAAATTATATGGAAACTACTTATGCTTTTAAGGAATTTATTTGACTTAGATAGTTGGTTTTTGATATAGGGCTTAACATAGAGATAATTAATATTTGTTGAAGCAGAACTAAGTCTATCATTTTCATAGAAAAGAATACTACTTTCTATGCAAGAGAAAAATACACTGATGTTTTGTTTTACTTTGTTTGTAATATGGTGGAGGATGGAATATAAATTTGGATAAGGGGGAAACTTTTATTAATGTTGTAGATGCATTGACAAAATTTGTGCGTATAGAGAATTTTATTAGATATTTCAGTTACATGGGACTTAGGTCTCTCATATTTTATTTTATTTTAGCTCTTGAAAGGTCTTTGATAAGCTGGAGAATGTTGAGATTAAGATGTCTTAACCTTTGTTATTCCTAGCATTTGACTTATTGATTAGGTTTTTATTTTACTTTTTACTAACATATCATGTTATATAGTGATACCTATGGATGAGGTGACATCCAACTTGGAAATGACTATGATGAAAAACACATAGTACATATGGATATCATAATCTCACTTGATGTGTTATATTATGTAGCTATCTTATTTTTATGTGTTAGTTTATTATATATTTTTTGATAGCTTATGATAGAATATGATAAGTCCTTGATGCATACATGTACTCTAATGTTGATGTTAAATTTCGCATGCAAGGAGAACTCCAAGGTTATCTTTTTTTGTAGTTGTATGATGATTCTATTCATGGAAGATCGTTGCATGGATTCAAGTATCATGCATTTCAATAGATTTATTATATCCATTAGTTTAATACGCATTGATATTGGAAGTCATTTTCTCTCTCTTTTTTATGCAATTTAAAATACATTAAAAAAATTACTATTCACAAATTGTATGAGAATATTTATCTAAGTATTGTTATGCTACTATAATTGATTTAAAATATTTATCAGTTATTTTTTGAATAGTTCTATAAAACATTTTGACCTTACATATGTATTGTACACTCTTTTTATTACTCAAAGTCTAAAACTTTTTTCTTTTTGAATATAGCGTGCTTCTCTTGAAATATCTTTCCCCATATATTTGTCTATTATGGTGGTAATCTTTTATACCTTTTATTTGAATGTGTTTTACTAATTATAATTATTTAATTATTATACAAAAATTACATTATATATAATAGTTTGATTAATTTCGGAGGCATTTTCTACATACCTTTTTTCCTTTCATTATATATATGGGATTTTGTTATGAATGTATTATCTATTTTGATAGATAGTAATATATGTTGATTTTGAACCCTAGAAGTAGGGATTTCCCCACTTAAAAACATTTAAGAAAGCATTTTGATGGTAGGATAATCAACATTTGTGATTCTAACTCCTCATTTATATTTAGACCACCATCTAATGATTAGGCATTCCATGTCTATTTTTTTTAATATTAGATTTCTCAACATTTTTATACTTGTTCTTATACCTAAGATATGAACTAATGATTAGGTCACTTTTATTATTATTTTATATTTCTTTTCCAAATTCTTATATTTATACTCAATACCCAATCCCCTCCCTATTATGCTAATTATCACATCAATATGGCTATTTCCAAGTTTTCATATTATTGAAAATGGTATTCATTTTTTACTAAACCACCCCTCAAAATTTTAAGTATTATGAGTTCACAAACATATTATAATGAATGGTTGAGATAGGTCAATTCTCTTATTTACTCATGTAACTTTATCTAAGATATTGGCATCATACACATTAAGTAAAATGGACTATTGATTTGTATTTACAACAAACCAACTTTCACAAGTCTATCAATATTCCCATATGAAAAAGTATATCATACCATTAATCCTTGAATTTATGGAACTAACACCACCTCATTGTTGACTATGTATAAATTTATGATAAATGACCATGAAAATAAACTAGGTTACCCAAAAATATAAGTATAGATAAATGTTGATCTTTTATTATATTTCTAGTAAGATTTATAACACTTGTTCTTTAAAACTTCAATCAGTTCACTTCACTTTATACTTCTTAGTATATTGAATTTTTTGTGATTAAATCATAGTAGGTTTTGGACTAGAGATAAGCCAAGTATAAACCTTTGAGATATATGATGAATAGAAAGCATTCATTGGAATGTGCCAATAATACATTCTTGGACTAATATTGTACCATAAGGATTAGCTATATTTAACTTGGTACATAGAAGTAAACAATTTTCAAGGGCTACCCTATATATGATACCATAATGGTTGGGTTGTTATATACACTACTATGTAATTGAATCTAGTCACTATCTTAGGAGAGTTATTAGATAGTCACACATAGCATGGAGGTGATGATTGACAAGTAATACCCATGTTTTGAATAATATAATAAATATCACTAAGATTACAATCTATTAATGTTGAAAGCTAGTCTTTCATACACGGAAAAACTTGTCATTGGCGGCCTAAGGGTGATTAAGTTGGAATTCACTTATATGGATGGGTTCACTACTTTAGAAATCTCTTGTATAACTATAAAACATTTTTGATATTGATGGTGGATACTTGATCTAGTATGGGTTTCATTGGATCATCTTTTTAGTTTTCTAATGATTTATAAGTGGCCCTTTTTGGTGGAGGATAGACCCATAATATAGTATGGGATACACAAAGTCTTCTTCTATGTTATTTCTTGGTTAAACATAGTAAAAAATTTAATCCCTAACCTTTAGTGTATAGGATTTTTCTTTGGGATATCTTCATCGATCCACTTGGTTAGGGTGGATGGGGTAATGGTTCACTTTGTTAGTTTTTTTTTAACCCATTATGATGATACATGGATGTCTAGACAACCAAATGTTACTTGTGAATAAACAAGTTTCATTTCACCTCTAGGTACCTAATTTCTTAGTTTTTATACTTTTATTATTATGTTACTTAATATCGTAATGAAATGTATTTAATATTAATATTGTTTATTGCATATAGTTTTATCATTTACATACTAGTTTTATCCCACAAAAAAATCATTCGCATGCCCAGGTTCTTACAATTATTAAAAAAATAGTTTAAGCATAATAACTTTAATATTCTCTTGTTCTATTGGTTAATTGTTAATATTTTTTAATTATTAATATTAGTAATTATTTTTTATTTAATTATATTAGCATCAAGGTTGAGGATGATCATATCATGAGTGTATTAAGAGAAAAAAGATGTCTAGACCTCACATTTATTAAAAATTAAATATCTCCTAGGTAAATTAACTTGTTTCATATTTATTTCAAAATAAAACCAAAACAAAACCTCATATAGTTAATAAAAATATAATGTATTAAATAAATCTTTTAAGTAAAAATATATTAATATATATCACTATCATAGTTATTAACTTTTAATTAATTATTTTTTGTTTATAGACAAAAATCATTATAATCCAACTTTATAGTATTGGAATAATGAAAAAATTATCTAGTTAATAGATGACTTATAAAATATCAATTTGGACATATGTTAATATAACTATTGTTGAAATGTATGTCCAAATTGATATTTTATAACTCATCTACTAACTAACTAGGCAATTTCATCATTATTGGAATACTATAAAGATGACAAGTACTATAAAGATGACAAGTACTAGTCACTATGTGGCACTTGTTAAAAATTAAATGACATTATCTATATAAATATTAATACAATTATAAATTAAATTAAATTATATCATTTTAATTCATTAAATTTTTTATTGTTTTAATTAATTATATTTTACATGTTATTTCTATAATTCTTTATATTTCTTAACTTTTAGTCTATTTTTAAAATGTTAAATATTTTACTTATATATTATCATTTTCTATTTTCTAAAATCTCATTATCAAATTTAAAACAAAACTTCAAATTCTTAAACTCTACATCAAACATCAATAAATAAAATACAATAATATTATATTTTTACATAGAGACATATCTAATAATCTATGTAATAATGTATTCTTTTAAACATTATCCAACTATTCGTTTTACTTTTTGGAGAGATATTTTTCTATTTATAGTATTGTCTATCAAAATTTAAGTATTTTACTTTTTGGAGAGATATTTTTCTATTTATAGTATTGTCTATCAAAATTTAAGTATTAATTGAAGTTTGTGAAAATTTATTTGTTAGAAATATTAAATTCAAAAGAAATATTTAAAGTTAGGATATTAATTTTTAAAAAGTTTGAAATTTTTTTGGTTTAATTACTTTTAGAATATTATTTTAACATAAGATGTAAATTTTTCAAGCCAATTAGATTGGAGAAAAATATTATTTTATAATTTAGAAACTTAAAAATCATGCATCTTAACAAAAAATGATGGAGAAACATAATAAGTTAACAAAAACAATTCAACCTTGTCTAACCACACTGATATCCATGAGCATTTCTTTACATAGATGTACTTTTTAGTTTATAATTAAAATTAAGTGTCTCAATAGATTTAGTTAAAGATAAGAATAAATTTTTAAATATTATTCAATTAATTAACATATTCTACTAGAAAATTAACAATTAAAAATATTAAACTTTTACAAAATACTAAACAACAATAAAATCAAATCCATTGAAAGTTTAACACTCACAAATAACAAACTCTGGTTAAATCAGAGTCATCTCTCATAAAACATCTTCTAATTAATTTATTACTTGAAACATCAAACATAATGAATTTAACACTTGAAATATCCAACAATAATTTTCTTCCATGTAAAACTAAATAAACTTTGGAAGAGAGGTAAAAGATTTGACATGAAACTTGATTTCCTTAAACGTTTAAAAACAATTCTATGAATTCTTACATCAGCATATACGTATAAAAATAATAAACAAACATCCTTTTTTCCTTTGAAACAAAAAACATTTAACCATTGAGCAGAATAAGCACAGCCTGCTGGAAGATGGATCTGAAATGAAAACCGAATATAATAATAATTAACCATTGAGTAGAATAAGCACAGCCTACCTTATCCATGAGATTGCTCACTGCCCCACCAGATCCACATTCACCAGAAATGCCCACAGTGATTGGAACATTTGTCTTTGGATTAAGCAAATGTGCAGCTATGCCTTCTGCCAATTCATCGATGCCTCCTGCCAATTCATCGATTCCTCCTGCCAATTCATCGATGCCTGTTCCCATATTTTACAGTGTGAATTGTACATAGAAAATTGCAGACATTATGAACAGATCTTGCTCAGGTAATTCAAATGACAAAAGCTTTAAAAAATGTCAGAACCAAAATATTGACTACTTACTTGGACGTTCTCCATTCTTCGCCATGAAATTAGACTCAATTCGCAGTGTTTGTCAAAAGGCAACAAAGGGTAATTCTTGAATATTCGCGCTTGCTATATGTGGAGGAAAACGTTTCTAATAAAGAGATATTCCACTTTCTACTGTAGAAGAATGCATGAATGCTGGGCAATTTTTTCACTGCTCAGTCGCATCATTGATGGTAATATTTACTATACATAGATGCTTTGTGCTTGCCACTGAACAGAAATGTGCCAATCATGTGGCTAAATTTGATGTCAGGGATGGGATAAATGGTGTCGTCAGGGATGAGGATAAATGTTAGTACTACAAATATATAGATTCTCCACCAAACAAAAGAGTTATCAATAATTGGAAAAATGTTGCAAAAGCTGTTCTTCTACAGTGGAATGGGACAAATTATGACCGTCCTTCCTAAGTTTTTGTGGGACAGTGATGACACTATACGACCTATAAGATGTCCTACACTAGCTAAAGTTATGATATCAGCTTTAATATTGAAAAGTTACAAGGAATACCCCACCAAAAGTTCCCTTTAACTCATTTCATGCATATCCTCCTAGGGTTCTTTGTGATATTTGTGTGATCTGTAAAGTTATCAATAATGGGCTGATTGATGTTCTTTTGGGTCATCTATAGAGTTCTAATTATTTTTCTTTATGATGATAAAGTTATGGATAATGTTTTCAGTATATTGTAATTTTTATTTATAATGGTGAAAATTTCAAATATATATCTTTTTCTTTTATAAATCGGATTTACTTTGATGAGATTGTTTTTATGCATTATTTAGATTATTTTTATAAAATTGCATTCACTCCTACAAAAATGGATGTAGCAAGAAGAGAGGTAAAATTTGTGGATGAAAAATAGAGTAAAAATCAAAGCAACAAAATGAAGTTAAACTTTCTCAATAACTATTGTAAAAATGCATAAATTACAAAGAGAGTTCTAATTCATAAAAAATAGAGATTACAGAGGAAAAATGTGTGAGCATTTCTAACTAATGTGCACCTATAGTCATACCTAGGAGACAATATGTTGCACTAACACCTCCCTTAAGTCTAATTAAGAAAAGAGGATAAAGGAAAGAAGGAAAACCCTTTGGGAACAAAAATTCTCTCAAAATATATACTAAGTAAGCATGACAACTACTATGTTGCAGTGTTCTTCACCCCAAGAAGGTCTTGTAGAAAGTGAAACTTATGCTCAATGAATTCCTTCGTGAAGATATTGGCAGTGTGTTCAAAATATAGACTACTACAAGTTGATGACCCCATCATGTATCAATTTTTAAATGTAGTGAATGTGGATCTCAATGTGTTTAGTCCATTGTTGTTGTACAGTATCTCTACAAAGATTCAATGTACTATGAGTAACACACCAAATTATATTTGGAGGATGAAAAAGGGTACCAAACTCAATGATGAAGTTCTACAACCAAATGGATTGAATAGGAACATTGGTTTCCCATCTATATTTCACCCCTTTGAGAGATAGAGAAATGACATATTTATTCTTGTTTGAAAAAAAGTTGGGCCAAATCCCAAACTAAGAACATATCCTTGCAATCAATGTTATCACCAACCCAATTGGATTCAATGTAGCCAATGAGATCCAAAGTACATTATGTTAAATAATAAATACCATAGTTGATGGTTCCTCAAAAATATCGAAGTACACTTGTTAGCTTTCCAATGTAGCTCATGTGGCTCCTACATGTATCTAGAAATAGCCCCCACTACATATGATAGATCAAGATGAGAGTGAGTGAGATAAAGAAGACTGCCCACAAGTTGACAATTTTATGTGCAATCAACCAATGGTTTACCATTTTCATCATCAAGTTTTGCCTCTAATAGGAAATATGTGGTTGTTGTCTTGTAGTAAGTCATGTGAAACTAAACTAAGAGATCTCATGCATACTTGAATTAAGAAAATTTGAACCTAGATAAATTCTAACCTATTTCAAGTCCAAGGAAAAGGTATAGGAGACTCATATCTATCATAGAAAATCTATCATGCAAAGCGTTGTTGATTGCAACAATGGTTGTGGTTGAACTACCTATTATTAGTAGATCATATAGATAGAATTCTATGAGAAATAAAGCATCACATATTATCATCATATAAATATTTGGATCATATTTGCATCACATGAAATTTTGAGATACAATATAAGAGTTCATTTTAGCATGCCAAACTTTAGAAGCCTACTTTAGGCCATAGAGTGACTTATTCAGTCTACATACCAATGATAAATTTTATGCATACCCTTGTGGTTGATCCACGTACATATACTCCTCAATATTACCATGATTAAATATGATCTTCGCATCCATGTGGTGAACTTCCCACCTCCTTGCACTGCAACAACTGTAAAAGAAAACCAAATAGAATCCATTGTTTCTAGTGGAGAAAAAGTCTCACAATATTTAATGCCTTCAACCTGCTGAAATCATTTGGCTACCAAATTTTTTTTTAATACTACTAACATGTTCATATGCTTTATTATTTGTCCTATAGACCAACTTATTTTTTACAATATTGCAATTAGAAGGAGGTGGAACCAAGTCCCAATCACAACGAGGGAGTTGTATTCCTCATCCATGATTGATTCCTAGAGAGGATTACCTACAAATTTTACATAAGTCTATAAGTCAAATGCTAGAACCACATGGGCATACATTGGCATGATGGGCTTCATAGCCAAGAGTGTACAAGGGATATTATATATATCAACTAATCTTTGTATTATTTGATTTCTCACAAGGAATACTAAATAAATGCTAGAATATCAATCAGGGATTGGTTGTAGATCAGCACATGCATGCTCATGTTCTTCTAAATCAAATTCAGAAATATCTAAAACAGGATTAGAATGATTGCATGTATCACATATAAGATTTTTAAGAGGGGTAAGAAAAATTGTAATGGCATGTTAATCCTGAGTTACATGGGGAAGACTTTCATCAAAGTAGATACCCCTCTCAATCAAGATAGTTTTTGTTGAAAGATCTAGCTCTATCCCTTGACACCCATTGGCAATTTAGAGGAATTGATTATGCGTTGCATTGATGTTTGTCATTGATGTTAACACTAGCTGCTTTGGTTGTTTACCAATATTTGGTTGGTCTCGGTAGGATGGTTTCTGGTTGATATGATAATGGTGATCTGGTATGCTTTGGTCTGTGGAATTGGTTTGGATTGGTTATTCATGTGTTCTTGATATGTTTCACATTTAGTTTGTTTTGATTTGATAATCTTGAAGCTATCACTTGTTCTAGTAAGCCTTTTGGTTATCGGTAAGGGTTTCACCGACAGAACTTTGTTGAAGATCTTTTGTTCAATCCGATAAGTGGTGTTGGTGCGGCTTCTAGAAGGTTATCCAGATGCTCATGGTTATCATGTTCATGTTTCAGTTGTTTGTGGTGTTTCATTTGGCATATGGTGACCTATTATAGGTCTGGTGGTTATTCTGCTCAGTTATGGACTGGTTTATGTAACGTGTTGATTGATGCTCTTAATGCATTACTGGTTAGATTTATTGATTGCATTATGTTGTTTTGGTCTTTGGCTGACTTGGTTGATCATTAGATTAGGCATTTAAGTTATGAATTTATTATATTATCTTTTAGGTGGCCGACCTAATTGTTTAGGTCTTGGGTTGGTATAAATATGATATAAGATCACTTTGTAGATTAATGAGATCATGTATGGTATAGGCTATGGGATTATCTATATGTGAACAATGTTATAATCATATGCAGAGGTTTTGGTTGGTCATAGGTGATGAAATTGGGTTTGTGGAAGAGGCTTAAAGCCTTCGGTATTGAGCTTAACCAGAACTATACTCAAGAATAGAAGATGCTATACTTGCAGTTCAATCTTCATTCTGGATTGTTATCCAATATTTTCTATAGTCATTGAGACTCTTTTTGTGATGAGAAATGTACTCTAAGTTGTTGGCCTTCCTGCATGTGCAAGCCCCTTATTGTAATATTTAATCATCTGATCAGTGGATAGATATTGTGCATCTCCAATACCACCATGGATTTTCCTCTTAGATGTTTTTCACATATAAATCTATGATGTTATCGTGTTCATCTTTGTGGTGGCATTATTGCTAATTGTTATATGATTTTATGTTTATCGGTTGCTAAGTTGTTGTATTAATAAGGTTAAATTTCTCCATTCTAGTAGAACTTTGATTCACCCCCTTCCCCCCCTCTCAATGTTCTTGGATACCAACAATTGGTATCAGAGCTTGGTGCCTCAAAGTAAGTCTAACAGCTTGAGGAAGATCTTGTATCTGGAATCTATGGAGATAAGTTTAAGGAAGGAACTTCAAGTAGCACTTGAAGACTATGATGCTGAAAGATTGAGGAACATGAAGTTGCAAGATGAGTTGAGATCTTTGAACGAATTAATTTTTACTTTGCAAGATAGGTTGTCATCTACACAAGCTAAAAGGAAGGAACTCTTACAAAATCAGGATGATGAAGAGAAGCATGCCCTTGAGGAACAATGTCATAAGCTGAGTCATGAGAATATTTTCATGAAAAATGAAATGAAAACACTAACTATGAGGATGTCCAAGGAGATTGAAGATCAGAAGATGAATGAATAAAATCTTGCTATATCTCTAAAAGAAATATCTAAGGAATGCATCTGTTTGGTTCATGAAAATGATGTGTTGAGAACTGAATTGGTGCAATCACATAACAATGAGCAAGAATTGGAAAGAATGGTAACAATCCTAAGAGATGATCTCACTATTGCAAATGAATACAAAGATAAGTTCAAGGATAGTTCTTCTAAGCTTGATGAATTAATGAAGGATCAAAGGGACACTAGAGACAATAGACATCTTGGATTTGAGCATGGTCAAAGCTCTGATACTACTAATAATGATCAAAAGGTCAACCAGAATCAGAGGTCATTGGTAAGGCAACCTAATGCACCTAAATTTAATGGTATATGCTTTGTTTTCAATGAATTTGGTCATATGGAAAGACATTGTAGAAATATAGAAAGTTGAAATAATAATGCAGTTCTCGGTCAATGTTCAAATTGTAAGAAGTATAGTCATAGGACAGAAGATTGTAGAATGAATGTGAAATGTCATGCATTTAGAAAGTTTGGACATATGGCTAATCAATGCAGGTCAAGGAATGGTCAAGGATACAATAAGGCAATTCAAAAGAATAATGTCACTTGTTATACATGCAACAAAGTAGGACATATTGCTAAATTTTGCAGAAGCAAGAACCTACCGGTAGGAAGTGATAAATCTAATAATAAGGGAACGAAGAAGGTTGATGACATTCAGAAGGAGCATGAGAAGAAGTGGATTATGTAGTCTGAGGATCAACCAGTAGAATTTGTCGTGCCTATGAAGTGTATACCTATGATACCTACAACTACAACACAAAACAATAGATTATTACAAGCATGATTAATGGATTTAAAGCAAAGAAAGATAAAACCATAGCTAAGCGATCTATCGCCTCCTAGTAAATGCGAGTATGAATTTTTCTCTTAGATCTGGTTAGGACAATTCTGGTGACTTGACTACACCTAGATGGAGGATTTAAATTATAAATGATGCATTTAAGCTAGCATTGATAATTATTAAGCTACATGATTCCATGATTATGCTAGAAAATATGGTAAAATGATGCAATTAAGCTATGATAACAATGCTCAAATGGTAAACTAAGATTGCATATGCCTATAGTAACAATACATGAAATGAAAATGAGATGGGATACTTATTGCTCCAAAATGGGGTCTATTTATATATTTCCAAGGCTAGGGGTGAGGTGGCAGGAATCAATGGTCAAGATTAAGTCTAAAAATATCAATGGTGAAATTGGAGGAGGTTGGAAAAGAGGTTGGATGAAAGGGAACATTTGTCATCTCTATGATGACAAGTGTCAAGAGGATTCCAAGAGAGGGGACATATGGCCCAAGAATTCCATGTGTCTCAAGGGGAGAGTATCCACACCATAGGAGGTTAGGATGTGCAAGCTAAGGTAGGTTTAATTAACCCAAGGTTAGATGGAATGGGATAGGTTTAGAAGGGGTTAGGTTAGGTGGTTAGAAGTTAGGAGGTATGTGGGTAATTTGAATTTAGAAATTCAAATAATAGGAAAAGACTAATTAATTCTCAACAACTCATAAATTGATTTGTTTTAATTAATTAGGAGATTAGAATAAATGAATTTGATGGGGAAGAATTAATTAATCAAAGAGGATTATTGAAATGAACCTATTAAATAAATCCTTAGATTTATTAATAAATAGATAAAAAGGGAGAATTTAATCAAATTGTTAATGAATTCAATTAAATTGGGAAGGATGATTAATTTAATAATTTCTTATTCAATTAATTATCTTCAGACTATTTTAGGTGTATACATTTTGTTGCTCTTTGAAGCAAGGTGTGATGACGCGTTCATTCCAAGAATAATCTCATTTTGGTGATGATATCAGTTCGATATGATGCTTAGGTTCTTGATTGCTAAATTCTGGTATGATGATGCCCCCTCAGAAGATCAATTGAGATAATTGATCTTTGGAGTGTTTTACGACTTTGCGAAATTGATATCCCAATTAGAAATGATTTGATTTTTGCAACTCTGTTTGATGAAAATATGATTTCTACAATCAAGGTGATGTGGTTATTGATTTTTAATAAAGCTTGATTGGTTAGATTGATACGATAGAGATTTAGTTTGGTTTCAGGAATGATACCTCCTATATCAGACAAAGATGATCAAAGCATCTAATTTCAGGAAATATATATCCTGTATAAGACATAGATCAAAACGTCTGGTTTCAAGAAGGATACATCTTGTATAAGACATGATAGAGTTGATTATGTTTGATTCATTGATTGATAAGGTTGATTAGATAAAGAACTGTCAGTTTGTTGATATCAAGTTGTAGAAAAATGTGATATGTTCATGTTGGTTGTATTGAGAGAGATAGCATAAGATTTTCACTAGGGGTGATAATATCTAGAGAGATATGAGTCATTAGTTTGATTGCATATACACTTATGATGATACCTTGATGATTCCTGTGATAGATTTAACCTTGGATAAAAGGAGCATGCAGGATCCCATGCAAGAATAAAATGCAAGCTAAATGCAAATGAAAATGCAAATGCCATGACCAGATCAGTCACTAGATTATTGCATTTTGTCATCATTGAGCTTTTGAAATGTGGGAAGTGAGTGCAAACATTGATGGTATAATTAAACCATGATGACCTGAGCACTTCTTTCCTAGATTTTGATATAGCAAGTTAGCACAAGAATCGAGGCATATTTAAATCGAGATGACTTGAGTGTTGCTTGCGTAAAACGGGCAGTATTAATCATTTCAATATGCAAATCAGAAATGTCTTCAATGATACTTGGATGATCAGGTCTCGAGACAAATTTACACATATTAATGATTAATTTTCAGACAATAGGTAAGAAAAATATCAGGTTCCTTCCTTGTTCCTCTAGCCAAAGACATCCAGGAGTCCCTCAGAAATCAGGATAGTGAAAATCAATCTAGAAAAGTTGAACAATCCTATTAAAATCATTATCCAAAAGATATTATCCACTAAAGAGAGTGATATGTTTAGATAGACTTGTGATAGCTTGATAATTGATAGTTTGATCCCATGTTCAACGTTCAATGTGTCTCATTTTTTTCTTGATAAGAGTTGTTTAACTATTGTTCTACCTATTTGATTAAGCTCAAAATGATCAAGATTTTTGCCATCGGATAGGTGTAGGATTTTGCTCCCGAGCCTAGAAACAAAGTCGTTATGATATATCCAATGATTTAAACCATTACAAGAAGCCACCTGCGATGCTTGCATATGTACAAAAGCTTCATTATGATCAGCACTCATGGAAAATGAATGAATGCAAGCAGAAAGATGCATGAAGTAATAGATGGAAGAGTTAGCGGACAAATAACGCTTATTTGCCAGGTTTTCACAGTCTATTTTTATTGCACTTTTTTCTGATATTTGATTTTTTTTTGGATTTTTCTGCTTTTTCACTTTTTGGGGATTTTTTTGTTTTTTCACTGTTTTTTTTATTTTTCTACTTTCTCAGACATAAAACTTTTTTAGATGCATACTATTGATAGGTTCCTTGAGCTGATCTCCATCATGTGTTGATAGTTGATATTCTCCTAATCCAAATACTATTATGACCAGCAATATACCTAACCAGTTTGGTTCAAACTTTCCTTTGTTTTCTCTATCTACTTGGTTGCATTGATTTTCTTTTAGTACTAGTTCCCCTACTTGAAAGACTTGTGGTTTAACCTTGAGATTATAACTCCGACACATTCTTTGCTGATATACCTTTAAATGATCAAAGGCATTTTGTCTTTGTTCATGGATCAATTCTAACTCTTGTAATCTAGATACTTGTTGTTCTTCATCTGGGATGAGACCTTTTAATGATACTCATAGAGAAGGTATCTCTACTTCTATTAGCAATATTGCTTTTGATCCATAAACAAGAGAGAAAGGTGTGGCACCTGTTGGTGTGTGGATACAAGTACGGTAGGCCCATAGAGCAGGGTTTAATTGAATATGTCAATCTCTTCCAGCATCGTTCACTATCTTTTTGAGGATTTTTAGAATAGTTTTATTTGATGCTTCTACTTGCCAATTTCCTTGTGGATAGTAGGGTGTGGAGAATCTATGTTGGATCTTGAATTTTTCACATAGCTCTTGTACATCCAAATTCTTGAATGGTCCCCCATTATCGGTGATAATGGTCATTGGTATTCCAGCGACATATGATGTAGTTCAAGATAAATGCAGCAATTTGTTTTCATGTGATGTTTGTGAGAGGTACGGCCTTAATCCATTTTGTGAAATATTCAGTAGCTACAAGGATGAATTTGTGTCCATTAGATGAAGAAGGATTTATCTTTCCTACTAGATCAAGACCCCATTGACAAAAAGGCCAAGATGTTGCTAAAGCATGAAGTTCTTGTGCTGGTGCATGAATCAAATTTCCATGGATTTGACATTATTTGCATGTTCTAGCTATTTGAAAAGAATCTTATTCCATAGTCGGCCAATAATGGCCCAAGTGTATAATTTTTTTGAAAGGGTAAGACCACTTGAATGAGTACCAAAAATGTCATTATGGACTTCATGTAAGACCTTCTTAGATTCTTCTTGTTTGAGACATCTTAAGAGAGTACCATCTAGACCTCGTTCAATCAAGGTATCTATGACGAGAATAAAATGGGAGGATTGGTGAATAAAGTTTCTCTTTTGGTTTTTTGATAAGTCGGGAGGTAAGTTGTTATCTTTTAGGTATGTGTAAGTTAGGCCATAGTGGGAGGAATCATGCCCAACAAGGTGACAGATAGTTTGGGAATCAAGACAATTATGAGCAGGGTAAAACGACTCTTCCACCAAGAATTCATAACACTGTTGATTTTCTTGTGTTTGAAGGAGAGAAGAAAGTGTAGCCACCTGCTAAAAAGTTATTTCTACAAATTATTTCTTTATATCATCAACCATATTTTTATAAGGCATCAACTTTTTGTCTTTTGTTTGATAATCATCATTAATTTGATTGATGATGAGTTGAAAGTCTCCAAAGACTTGAAGTTGTGTAATGTTCCATTCTATAGCCATTTGCATACTTGTTACCAAAGCTTCATATTTTGTTGTATTGTTGGTGCATGGAAAGATTAATTTGTATGCTCTTAGGATTGTATGACCTTGTGGTGTAATGAATAGAATACCTGCTCCTGATCCATGTTGTGTTCCATTATTGATGCTTTCTCCTGGACTGGTATTCGGGTGATGTATGGTAAGATATGGATCGAACCCTGGAATATCTGTATATGAACAAGTAAAATTGATTTTCCATCTTTTGAATGATTCAAAATATTTCTTCCTTGCTAGTTTTGATAGAGATATTGCTGGATGTAGATCAATTGTATCAATGATAATTGCCTCTGTTGGTTTTATTAGGATAGATAACTTCTCTTGATAAAATTCACATAAGTTGTCAAGTCTCCCATCTTATGGTGCCTCAAGGAGGTTTTCACCATTAGATGCATCCTTTATTTTTACTTTTTCATGGTCAAATGTTGCCAATAAATGGTTTTCAGCATTAGACCCGATACTATTTTCTTTATTTTCACTTTTGCAACTAGGAGATTTGGCACCCACTTGACTAGAAGATGCGTTGCTGAAATTCTTGGTGAAAGTTATTACGGGTTCGATTGTGTTAAGATATACAAATATGGCATGGTCATTTGGAAAGGTATCAATGGCATGATGTCCTTCATTTTCCCAGTCCATAGGTTCAGGAGGGATTAAGGATAAAGGATCCTCATGTTGAATTATGTCAAAGATATTAGGGGTCATTATAGAGATGTTAGAGCTTTCAATATGTATGTCGATGTTTAGAACGATACCCTCATTAGAATGACCTCGCATAATAAGTTCTTGATCGTCCTTGATTAAGTCTAAGCCAATTGAATGTGATTCTAATTCAAGTAGGTTAGTTCCTGACGTTTGTCCTGCATACGTGTGAACTACATCGACTTCTAAATCTTCTTCTTCTTTTTCAATTTCAAGTTTCTCTTGTTTGTTTTTCCATGAGAGCGAATATTCTCTAGTCGCTTGATCTCTTATTTGTATTTGTTTCTTCATGTTTGATAGAATTGATGCAAATGATTGTTCCTTGGATTGTGTGCTTGAAGATGCTGCCTCTCTGTTATGTGAAACAATGATCTCTTGAGCTGATTTTAGATTATTACAACACTGCAATGGATTTGAGTCTACTGATATTGTGATTTCATGTCCATTATATGGAAATTTTAAGCACTGATGACATGTTGATGTAATAGCTTGTATGTCCTGTATCCATGGTCTCCGCAAAAGTGTGTTGTACGGTAGGTCCAAGTCTAGAACTTGGCATGCTATGTCTTTTTGTAAAGGTCCCACTCTAAGGGGTAATATCACAATTCCTTTAGAGTAATGTTCTTCTTCACCATATGATTTTATTTTTTATCATTTTTAGGGTATCAACTACATATTCTGAATAACCTAGAGCACGAACAAGACTCAAAGATAAAATGTTCAAGCCAGCTCCCCTATTTATTAGGACACATTTAACAAGCATTCTATGAATGAGGACTTCAATTTGTAAGAGAGTGTTATGGGGATGCTGCAATGAATTAATGCTTGGATATGAAGGAGATGAGCTTTGAATAGGATCCTCTAAAATAGGTTTGATGGCAATCATGGATATCCCTTAGGGAACTTCATCTTTGGATATATTCTTTGGTGAGGATGCCATGGAAGGTTCTTGCAAGTTTTCAGGAGGTGTAGGAATAGATACTTTTGGAGAGTCAATTTTCTTAGGGGTGGATGAACCTTTGCTAGACATAGGTGCATGATTGTGATCTTCTTTAGTCAAATCCTTTAGGGACATCTTTAAGAGTTGCATAAAAGAGCCACCTTTCTTTGGAGATGTGTTTGAATCCTTGTTAGCTTTTGACATAGTTGGATTTTGATTTTGAATTTGAACTTGTTTGATTTCTCTGATATGTTGGTTTGTCATGTTTTCTTCTTGTGTTTTACTTTGGTATGTCATGTTAATATGATTTTCAACTATTTCAAATGTTTCTATTTCCATTCCAGGGGTTTGATTGTCCAAAAGTTGTTTTGATAAGTGATCAATTGTCAATGTAAATGTGATAGCATGATATGACACAAAAAGATTATTCAAGTGTTTAAAAGTTTGCAAGTTTTTCGATCTTCAGTTTAGGAGTGTGATGCTGATGTTTTGATAAAAATCAATTCCAATAGGAACGATATATCCTACAATGTGGGACAAGATTGTCCTGACCAAATGTTTCATTTTCGTGATAAAGGATGATAGATCTTGATGAGAAACTATGTTTGAGTGATCAATTTATCAAAGAGAGTGATAATGCACTTTAAGATTTTTAGATCTTGAAATTTTTGAGGGCGAGCACTTGAAAATCTTAAGGTGTTTATGTTCTAAAGTTTGGTTTTGACGGATGATAACTTGACCAAGCAAACCAACAAGACAATTTAAACACAAAATGACAGATAACCGATGTTTATGATTACTGCGAATGGATAAGTAAGAATGATAGACCTAAAAAAGTCCTACAAGAAGAACTCTAGACTAACAAATACAAAGACTCGTAATACATAACCCCAAACGACAAGAGATCCAAACCATACGACAAATCAAAAATTTCTTGTAAAAAAGATTAGTTTCATATATTTCTTTCTGAACCATACGATAAAACAGATCCCTCATACGACAAACCTTAACAACCCATATGGAAAAATATTAATCTCATATGACAAATCACCAGCTAATACGATGGAGAACCTGACTCGTATGATAGATAATAGAGAAGAGATCAAAAATGTTTGTTTTGCCGAATTTTGATTAGTGAATTTTGATGTTTTTCTTATGTTTTCCAATTTTAGATGTCTGATTTTTCAATTTAGGGATGAATAAATAGCAAACACATGATGTGGTAAGTGACTTCAAGCATGCTAAACCCTAAGGAAATTGGTTGAGAGAGAAAAACGTATCTTACAAACTTAGGTACACACCCAATAGCTAATCAGAATACGGTCTCTGAGTCTCACACAATGGATTCTCAACACCTTATTATCCAACTCCAAACACTAATGGGGGCATGATATGGCAAGTGTCTTGGGAGAGTTACTATCTCTCTTGCACAAATATTATCACCCTTTCAGAGGTGAATCAGGTAGCTTCTTATTTAACCGGAACTAGTAAGGGATCCGTTTGGCACATCGTGGTATAATACTCAATTAAGAGGTCTCCCAGCCTTGAAAACCAAGGTTTGATATACCCGAAGGTATGGAAGAGAGATATTCTCGAGCACTATCATTGACTTGATTTTCATCAAATCATATTTATTTTATAGTGGGTTGGATTACTTGGCGTTAGTCATTCTCACTTAGGTCATTCCTCTCTCACCGGCCTTAATGGCTAAGAGTTATTAGCTCCTCAGGAGGGCAGGCCTACTAAAGATATGCAATAATGAAAATAAAAGATGAGTCTAGCTTTCTGATCACCTAAGAAATGTGAGAGCATACTCTCCTGTCATCAAAAACACAAAATACATGATTGTTCATTTCCTTTAGCAAAATAAGTGTCTCTAAAAAAAGCTTTAAGAAATACACAAAGTTTTGTTGAATTATTTTAGGCAACCTGCAAAATAGATCCATTAGTAATCATTGATGTGTTTTGAATTAGGTCTTTGAATAGCGTATCTTCAACAATCATTCTACAAAAAAGAGTTAGGTAGCCAAAAAACTCACAAACAAGTCAGGGTTAACATTAGTAAAGCTTGGATTAAAACCTAAAAACCCTAAAATGCAGTTTATTTTAAAAAAATAGAGGTAGAGACTCGTACAACATGATTTAATAGCTGATACGACAAAATTTTCAATCTCGTGCAAGAAAGGAAAGGAGTTCATATGACAAAGTAATGTTGATGAAGCTTGAGAGGCCAAAAATGATGATTTCAGCCCCACGATGGGCGCCAAAATGTCATGCCTGTGAACTGTATACCCATGATACCTACAACTACAACACAAAACACTCAATAGATCATTACAAGAATGGTTAATGAATTTAAAGAAAACAAAGATAAAACCATAGTTAAGTGATTTATTGTCTCATAGTAAATGCGAGTATAAATTTTCCTCTCACATCTGGTTAGGCAAATTCTAGTGACTTGACTTCACCTAGATGGAGGATTTAAATGATAAATGATGCATTTAAGCTAGAAATGATAATTATTAAGCTACATTATTCCATGAGTATGCTAGAAAATATGGTAAAATGATGCAATTAAGCTATGATAACAATGCTCAAATGGTAAACTAAGATTGCATATGCCTATAGTAACAATGCATGAAATGCAAATGAGATGGGATCCTTATTGCTTCAAAATGGGGTCTATTTATAAGATTTCCAAGGCTAGGGGTGAGGTGACAGGAATCAATGGTCAAGATTAAGACTGAAGATATCAATGGTGAAATTCGAGGATGGTGGAAAAGAGGTTGGACGAAAGGGAACATTTGTCATCTCTATGGTGACAAGTGTCAAGATGATTCCAAGAGAGGGGACATATGGCCCAAGAATGCCATGTGTCTCAAGGGTAGAGTATCCACACCATAGGAGGTTAGGATAAGGAGGTTAGGATGTGCAAGATAAGGTAGGTTTAATTAAACCTAGGGTTAGATGGAATGGGATAGGTTTAGAAAGGGTTAGGCTAGGTGGTTTGAAGTTAGGAAGCATGTGGCTAATTTGAATTTAGAAATTCAAATAATAGGAAAAGACTAATTAATTCTCAACAACTCATAAATTGATTTTTTTTTAATTAATTAGGAGATTAGAAGAAATGAATTTGATGGGGAAGAATTAGTTAATTTGAATTAATTAATCAAAGAGGATTATTGAAATGAACCTATTAAATAAATCCTTAGATTTATTAATAAGTAGATAAAAAGGGAGAATTTAATCAAATTGTTGATGAATTCAATTAAATTGGGAAGGATGATTAATTAAATAATTGCTTATTCAATTAATTATCTTTAGACCATTTTTAGGTGTATACAAAATCAAATGCCCCAGATGTTCATTTCGTTGAAGGATATACCCCACTTACTCAACCGACAGAGCACAATGTTCTTGCACTAGCAAGAAAGTCATCTGATAACTAAGGGATTTGCCTTAGGTGGAGGCAAATTGATGACAAATCTTGCATTACCCCTGGTAGTGGTCTGAAAGCCTGATTCAGATCTTTAAAAGTTAGTTTGAAGGTTAACCGACAAAGACTTATTGGATCTTGGATCTTGGATCTTCGATCTAGTTTGGTTTACTTGTAAGTCATTTTATGAGTTATGGTTTGGTCATACATCTACAGTTAAGTATTTCAAAATCTCTGGTAGTGAATTGGAAGTTTGATCCTAGATGTGATGACGGGATACTTCTTGGTTATTCTAATGAAGAAAAAACATATAGATGTTCTAACAAAAGATTGCAGAGAATTATGGAGAGAACTAATGTCAAGGTGGATGAGCAGAATAGAAGTCAAATCAGAATTTATGAGAAAGAACCGACAGTGGAAATGGTCTTAACTAAACTAATAACACCTATACCAGAACAGAATGCAGAACCAGTTACCCTGATAGTATCATAAAATTAAACAGTAACTAAAGATCAGGGAAGAGTAGTAGAAAGTCCGAAGATTCCTAGGTATGTAAGGCTAAATCATTCAAAAGATTAGATAATTGGACAAGAAGAAGATTGGCAGCTGATGAGGTATGTTGAATTTATTTAATTGTACTGATATCAGTTATTGAAGCTTGTAAGGATGAATGTTGGATGAAAGCTATGTAAAAGGGATTGGATCAGCTAGAAAAGGGCAACACATGGAATTGGATATTATTGGAAATAGGCTTGATTGGTTTGCAATGGATATTCTTAAAAGGAATGAATTGATTATGTTGAATCCTTTCTCTGGTAGCTAGGATTTTTTGATATTTTCAAGGATTTTCTGGTATGGTTTTTGTTTTATGATGACTTTACTCCTTGAGCATGTTTAGCTATAGATTGGGCTAGAGATATAGTTAATCGGATAGGTTCATCCAATGAATCTTTCTTTCTTGGAAAGAATATTGTTTCATGGATCAACAAGTAGTCATGTACTTCCTTATCCACTGTTGAAGCTGAGTATGTTGTTGCTGCTACTTACTATACATAGGTTCTATGGATGAAGCATATGTTGAAGGATATAAAGCTGGATTGTAATGTACCTGTAGTTATTCATTGTAATAACTCTGCTTCTATTGACAGATCAAATAATTTGGTATTTCTATCAAGTATAATTTTCTAAATGAGTAGGTTGAAGAAAATAAATTCAGATTGGTTTGAGGAATCATTTGAGCATTTGAGAGACATGTTGAGGTTTTCTGCCTCTCCCATAGAGACTCGAGTGATGTTGATTGGCATCAGTTTGGTATGCATTATCAGAGCTATTATTTATTCTATATTGATGTGGTGATGCTACTACTCAGGGGGAGTAGTTAGTCTTATGGTTTATGTAAGATTTATGGCATTGATGTCAAAGGGGGAGAGATATTCATGTGAAAAACTTTAGGAGTTATATACATTAGGGGGAGAGATATAACTTATGTTAAAAAAAAATAAAGCTTAACAGAGATATCAATGTAAGGGGGAGATTATTGGCACAAGGAAGAGGAACATAATTTTTGATTGGTTGTATCTCATTGGGGTATTTTGGTTTAGGTCTATGGATGGTTAATTGGTACAGAGATATTTGGTTCAAAACCCTATTGTAATATCATTTTGTGGGAGATTGTTGGTTGTCTTCCATTGGGGGAGACTTGTTTAGCATTTCTTGGCACTTGGATGTTTTTCGCATCTAGTGTTTCCATCAATGCCAAAGGGGGAAGTTGTTCACAATTTGGAGGAAGTGATTATATGTTGCATTGATATTTGTCATTGATGTCAACACTAGATGTTTTGGGTATTTACCGATATCTGGTTGGTCCTAGTAGGATGATTGGTTTGTGGTTGATAAGATCATTTTGATCCAGTATTATCTAGTACATTTTGGTCTATGGAATTGGTTCTTTTAGGATAACCGGTGAACAACTGAGAGGGAGAGGGGGGGGTGAATCATTTGTTAATAGATTATAACAATAAATCTACTATACAACCTTAAATCGAAGCACATAAACATGTTAGGGGTCCCACAGATACTGAGAGGGGGGGGTGAATCAGTATCTAACCGATAATAAGAATTTCTTAAGTTAAAACATGCAGAACATAAAATAACAGTGTACTGGTATGCAAGAAATAATGCAATAAACAGAATCAAGATCATCCACATGAAAAGTACACCATAACACAAGATGTTTAATGAGGAAACCCGGTATGGGAAAAACCTCAGTGGGATTTGTGACCCACAATATTCACTCACTGGCTAATAAGAGAATATTACTTACAATAGGGGCCTACACATGCAGGAAGGCCAACTGCCTAGAGCTCACTACTCAATGGGAAGTCACACTGACTTACAATAAGGATTATACTAATCCAGTGACTTATCCTACTTTACAATAGCATCTCCAATACCAAATTTAGTACCGGTTCTTGCTTTGTTCTTTACATATACCCTTGACCTATAATTCACACATTAGGTCTACCTAATAATTTTCTTTATACCCTTACATCACTTTTTCAAATGTCTACAATGATCTCCTTTATATACAAGAGTCATTTTACAATTTGCCAAGTCGGCTTACAAAAATAAACAAAATATTACATAACAAAAATCCTATTGGCCTCTGTGCCGGTATACATATTTTCTTCTGTGTCGGTGTAGAGTGATTTTTTGTTGCCGATGCACTGTCTTGCCTGTGTAATGCTTTGTCATTATGATGTCTTGCCAGTGCCATAGGATTGCAAGGTTGCCATCAATGACAAAACCTTCAATCACATACAATGTCTCATTGGAGTGTCCATATGCCAACAATCTCCCCATTTGCATTGATGGAAACACTCATGAGAAATTTCAAAAAGTATCCAAAATGTGTAGTCCAAAAAAAATGTTACCAAAAATATGAGAGCTCCCCCTGAGCATATGATCCCTGTATTTTGAACTTTCTCATCCCACTACTCCCCCTTTGGCATCAATGACAAAGGTTGTCAAGATGTTAGTAGAGTTTGTAGATTCATCTATCCATATCCTCAAGCTTGTAGCTGGGTAGTTATTATCTGAAAAAGATCTCCCAAAATTAAGTTTATACTATCCATATACTTTTACTATCTTTTATTGATGTTTCAGTCCTCTTTACTATACCGGTGAGATGTTGCAAATGCTCTGCTAGTGTTTTGCTTCCCTGTATTAGTGCCTTTGAAATTTCCTTCCACAAAGATGCTAAATAGTCCAATCTTGGACTTAGTTTAGACCTCAGATGTTTTGCCTTGTTTATTATTCTTTCTTTTTCTCTTTCCAGTTTGAGCAATTCTTCCTCAAAATTTGCTATCTTCTCTTCAAAAATTGATAATGAATTCGGTGAGTTGACAAAATTGTCCGCAAGCTTATTTATCTCATCTTGTGTCTTGCTTATTTTCTTGTCAATATCTATAGTCAAAAAGTTTGTTTTACATGTATCTTTATACAGATTTTTGTATTCTTTCAACAAACTACATAGTTCCAGTAGAAGTGTGTCAAAATTTCTGTTACACTTATGTATTTCCTCATCAAAGAATTTCTGTTTTTCTTTTTCTACCTTATCCTTTACTTATTCTTCCTTTATTTTCTCAATGTTTTCAGAAATATATTTACACAATGTGTCCAATTATCCTAAAGAATATTTATTATCTATATTACAATTTGGAGCTATTGCCTTCAAAATTGGTATTGAATCATCTATTGCCTTATAAGCCTGTGAACTACAGTCAGTTATTTTCTTAATGGAGTCTAATAATACCTCAATCACATTTGTTGACTTGAATTTTGATGATGACCCAACAATCTGAGTGCCGGTGGAAGTAACCATGCTTGTATTGACCTCTGGTAGGTCAGTTTGTGTCTGCACTTCTTTTAGCACTGGTTTTCCTACTTCACTACTTACCGATGGCACTGTTTCCTTATGAACCTGTTCCGAAGCCTTTAGCTCTATTGGTTTCTCTGTATGTTGTGTTGTCTCTATTTGTGACTTAGATTCTACCTTTTTCTCTGTATCTTGTGCCGGTTTCTCTATTTCCCCTGCTACCGAAGGCTCTTTAGCCATATCTGACTTGTCAGTTGTATCTTTATCAACTATTATGTTGATCTTTTGGGTATCAACATTTACAATATACAGAACTTCAGTATTAGGATTGCTATCCTCTGCATCCATACTTTCTGCTGCTGGTTGATCTTCAGTAGTTGTAGTTTTCACTGATGGGGGTAGGTTGTCTTTAACCTTTATGCTTGGTGGTGCACCAATTTTGCCTTTCCCCTTCTCTCTATCCTTCTGATATACCTTTATAGGTTTAGGCTTCCTATACTCTTCTTTATATGTCCCAACCATCTTCTATTTCCTCTGTTACTTTAGTAACTCTTCCTGCCATTAGTGAAATGTGCCAGTGTGCAGTAGAGAATACTGAGCGGTTCGCCTAAGCAATCAAATCATCAATTTCCTTGGGAGAGTTTACTGGATATACAGCAAGTAGTTTCTCTATTTTTATTTTCTTATCTAATTCTATCACTGCTTGTCTTCTGGTCTCAAGTCTTTTGTACAAATCATCAAGAATTTCATTTGCTACTTCCATCAAAAATTTCTTATACATGTCCATATGCAGTATCACACTTTCCTCAACTTGTTCTTTCTCATCAACAGATAGAGTGTCATAAATTTTCTCTATGTTTTTCAGTTTTCCATCCTCTATGATTTCATTTAACAATATATCAAGAGGTATCAAGTCACTATTTGTCCTTTTCTTTTTCTTTGGTGTCAGCTTTTTCTTGGGTGTGGCCTTTCTAACTGGAGATCTCACTGCTTGTTGCTTTTGCCTTGTCCTTCTAGGTGAAGGAGTGGTTGCCAGTGATGGATCTCTTTTTCTAACAACTCTTTTGAAAGTTGCTGGCATGTCACCTTTTGAAGAAGTACCTACCGGTGATAGGTGAGTTTCAGGTTATGGGGTTGCCAACTCATCCTCTGTTATGCCGATTTTCTTTAGTACATCTTCCTTAATGGCCTTTGCTTGCCTAGATCCTTTCCTCACAAATACCTCAACCTTATTTACTCTTTTCTTTGATTTTATTTGGCTTTCTATGGTCTCAACACTACCAAATACTTCTTCCTTAGGTTCATTTGGGGCTTCCAGAAGTGCTTTACATAAGTTTCAACTATGTGATCATCTATCTCATAGCCCATTTCGGTTACCCAAATTGTCCTTGGGATGACCGCTTCTATCCTGATTTCATCTTTGTATTTGTCTACTATTTTCTGGGATAACCTTATTCTTTGCTTCATTTTGGTCTTCAATGCATGAAAAAAGTCATGAATATTGTTCTCCTTGTTTTCACCCATTCTATTCAATAGTTCTGTCAATTTTTTTCCTACCGGTATGTCATATTCAAGTTCTTTATAACCTATACCAGAAACCTATTTTGTTATGTGTAGCATTAGACATACTAACAGATTTCCAAATCTAAAAGTTCCTTTCTTGTCCTTTTTTATATTTCCAAGGTTGTCTATTAGTTCATCCTTTAACCATTCACAAATGTCAATTTTTGCATTGTCTATTACCATATCATAAGCACTCTTAATGCATAAACTTGAAACTGAGTTAAGTCTGTTAGCATGAGTGGCTTTGTAACCTAATATCATACTGATGAATCTCACATTGATATCTTTTACATCATTAACCCTTAGAGATCTTTTATAGAATGTTGCACCTATTAGTTTTGTAACTAGGTCATTTGGAATCTTCTTGGTTTTGTCTGGTCTCTTACCAATGGTTGGTAACCCTATGAATACTTTCACAGCTTCCTTGGTGATCTTATGGATTGCATCTAGCCAAAAAAATTCTCCATGAACTCTGCTTAACACTATCCTAGTCACATCCTTAGGGAATTCAGGAATGCTAAGGATTTATGTGAATCCTAGGATTTCAATAATCTTGTGTTCGGCTTTAACATTGCTGGTATCATCACATATTACGGTTTTATATATGGTTTTGATTTCCTCATCTCCTAACTCTTCAATGTTGTAGTGGATGTACATTCTAGGGTCTTCAGCATATACAACACCTTTAGGGATTTGAGAAAAAGCACCTAAGGTATCATCCTTCTTTGCTATCTCGGGGACTAATTGAAATTTGGGCCTAGGACTTTTAATTACTTCAACAATAGTAGGGTTTGCTATGTATTCAATTGTAGAGGTGGATGCCATGATTAAATACCTTTTTTTGCCTTGGATGGATGATTGCTTGGAGTGTGCTTGCTTCTTGCTCAAAATGCCTTAGCTTGGAATCTTTGCGCTCTCTGTAAATTTGAAATCATGGTGAAATGAAATGGAGCCAAAACCTTATTTTTATAATGTCTTTTCACCATCTACCACATTAATTGCATGCTAGTTAAGTATTCACTTAACATTTTCAGCTAGTAATAAGTAATTTTCAACTACTTATCTCTAACCGAGGGAATAATTAGCACTTGTGTCATTTGATTGCCAAACTCTCAAGGAAATTTTCTTCGATTACATGAAGAACTTCCTACTGGTGGAGCACTGGTCTGTCCTGTCGGTGAAGCATTACTTTGTCCTACCAGTGGAGCATTGATTGGTTCTACTGGTGGAGAAGTATTCCCAATATTCAGATCTGCTTTTCTAATCCATTGCTTTGAGAATTCTTGCGTAACCTCTTCAAATTTTTCCTTACCTTTCAAGCTAGCACTTTTGTTGTCTACTGGTGTACCTTTACTTCTACAAAATTTAGCAATATGCCCAATCTTGTTACATGAACAACAAGTGACATTATTCTTCTAAATAGCTTTCCCATAACCTATGCTGGTTTGTGTTCTACATTGATTTGATAAATGTCCAAATCTTCCACAAACATAACATCTCACATTCATTCTGCAGTTTTTAGAGTTATGACCAACTTTGTTGCATTTTGAATATTGACCGGTGGGTGTCTTGATATTCTGATAACTCCTAAATCTACATTCATTTTCTCTATGACCATACTTATTACAGTTAAAGCATTTTCCATTGAATTTATAAGCATTAGGTTGTCTTACCGGTTTGTTGTGATCCTGAGTATTTGCAATACCAGAGTTTTCACCAACTTCAAAGCCAATTCCAAAAGTGTCACCTTTAGGTTTTTTATTCTTTAGCAAGGTACCAAGTTGCTCTGAGCTTTTCTTGAATTTTCCTTTGTGTTGATTTGCAGTTTCCAGTTCCCTTTCCAAGATTTCTTTCTGTCTCATCAGTTCATTTGAGTCATTCTAAGTATGCATTAGATCTGTCTTTAACATGTCATTTTCATAGCTAAGTCTTTCTATCCTCAATCTCTTTGCAAAATCTCATAGTCATATCCTGCATTTCATTTTTTGTTGTCATGATCTCTTGTTTCAACTTGCTTATCATATCATTAAGTGATTCCTTTTCATCATTCTCATTTTGTAGTTTTTCACAGAGTTCTCTTCTCTTATTTCTTGCAACAGTAAAATTTTCTTGAAGTGCCTGAATGATATCTTGAGCTACTCTTAAATCATCTTCTAATTTGATATAGGAGCTCCTTCAAGTTGCTTCATCAGATTTTCCATCTTTACCGGTGTCAAGATCTTCCTCAAGTTGTTAGGCTTCTGAAAATAGAGGACTAGGCTCTGATACCAATTTTTAGGGGTCCCGCAGATACTGAAAGGGGGGGTTGAATCAGTATCTAATCGGTAATAAGAATTTCTTAAGTTAAAACATGCAAAACATAAAATAACAGTGTACCGGTATGCAAGAAATAATGCAATAAACAGAATCAAGAACATCCACATGAAAAGTACACCATAACACAAGATGTTTAACGAGGAAACCTGGTGTGGGAAAAACCTCGGTGGGATTTGTGATTAACAATATTCACTCATTGGCCAATAAGACAATATTACTTACAATAGGGGCCTGCACATGCAGGAAGGCCAACTACCTAGAACTCACTGCTCAATGGGAAGTCACATTGACTTACAATAAGGATTATACTAATCCAATGACTTGTACTGCTTTACAATAGAATTTCCAATGCCAGATTCAGTACCGGTTCTTTCTCTATTCTTTACATATACCCTTGACCTATAATTCACACATTAGGTCTACGTAATAATTTTCTTTATGCCCTTACATCACCTTTTCAAATGTCTACAATGATCTCCTTTATATACAAGAGTCATTTTACAATTTTCCAAGTCGGCTTACAATAATAAACAAAATATTACATAACAAAAATCCTGTCGGCCTCTGTGCCAGTATACATATTTTCTTCTGTGCCAATGCCAGTGTAGAGTGATCTGTTGATGTCGGTGCATTGTCTTGCCTGTGTAATGCTTTGCTGGTATGATGTCTTGTCGGTGCCATAGGATTGCAAGGTTGCCATCAATGACAAAACCTTCAATCACATACAATGTCTCATTGGAGTGTCCATATGCCAACAATCTCCCCCTTTGGCATTAATGGCAACACTCATGAGAAATTTCAAAAAGTATCCAAAATGTGTAGTCCGAAAAAAAATGTTACCAAAAATGTTTACCAAAAATATGAGAGCTCCCCCTAAGCATATGATTCCTACTAATACACCTACTTTAGAGATCCAGCAACATTCACTGGCAAGTAGTAAACTGTGCAACAGTTACTGGTATATGGTTCACCGGCAGGATATATTGTTCATCGGTAGCTAGAATGATATGGAAGACACTTGGTAATGTCAAAGACATCACGTGGACATTCTATTTTGAAGAATTAATCATTGGTATATTCATATTTGCATATTTGCTTTTACTGGCAAATAGGTCTAGGTTATCTAGGGTTACACCGGCAGGTTTATCTTTTCCAAATCAGCATGGCATGCTATGGAGATGATTTATTATTGTTGAAAGTGCATTAAGCTGGCATGTTCTATCAGTTATTGCATCAGATATTATATTGTATGTAAAATGTTTTTTGTAGAGCCGACCTACTAAAATTGGTCTTAGGGTATGGTATAAATGTAAGATCTTAATTGTAAGATCAAGTGTGGAATGCGAAAAAGAATTAAGTGAAGGTATATGCGAGATCAAGTAGGGATATACACGAAGACATCATTTGAAGGTGAAGTTATGTTTTTGTAGAAGCATATCAGCATTACACTGGTACTGAATCTAGCATATGAAGATGCTATTTTGTGCAGTACATTCTTATTAGATTTAACCATCCATCTGTAGTCAATGTGACTCCCATTTTGTGATTGAGCAGTGAGCTCTAGGTTGTTGGCCTTTCTGCATGTGCAAACCCCATTTATGTACACTTAGTATCTGCAGTAGTATCATCTGATTGTGGGTAAGGTTTCCCACCATGGTTTTTCCCCTTGCAGGGTTTCCACATACAAATATTGGTGTCATGTGTTGTGGATGACTTTATGTTTATGTTTCATGCATTAATCCTTACCAGTATAGCAATTTACTGTTAACACTGTCTATCGGCATACTTAACTGGTTTAACGGTATTAAGCATTAAATTGGTTAATAAGTTTTTGGTTTGAATTTATTTGACAACTGATTCACCCCTCACTCTTAGTTGTCTCTGGGACCTAACAATGCCATGTCAGATTTAGACCAAAATAACATTAACCAATCCATAAATCATCCTGGTAATGTGTAGAGAACACATTAACATGATACCGGTCCATAACCTAGATAGGCGTTGAACCTATTCTGGGTCCACCACGCTGAAGCGATGTCTCCACCTAGTTGAAGCATGATTAGATAACATCTTCAACATCTTGAAAGCTACACCATCACCTCATATGCATCCTATCAAAAATTCTTAGTAAAATTTATGTTGGTAGAGCCTTAAACCTATGTCGGTAAGGGTTTACTCGAGTGTATGGTAGCATCCAAATACCAAGTCCATACCATCTGACCAAGACATGCTCCAGAAGCATGTAACACATAAAACCAAATGCATTCCATTGATCCAAACATGTCAGAAGTGTCCAATAGATAGTCTCTACTGCGGGTAACACTAGATCTTATGTCAGTAACTAGAACCTATCTGTCGGTAACCTACCATAACAACTAGTGTTGACATCAATGACAAAACATCAATTCAACACATAATCAATCCTTCCATATTCCCAACAATCTTCCCCTTTGACATTGATGGTAACACTAGATGTGAAAAACATCTAAGTATCAGTAAATGTAAAACAAGTCTCCCCCAATGGATGACAACCAACAAACTACCCCTTTGAATAATATCTTTGTGTAGCTCTTATGTTTTCTTTTTCGCATCAATATCTCTTCCCCTTTGACATTAATGCCAAAGAAATGACATAGATATCAAAATTTTGTGAATCTTAAAGCTGACTACTCCCCCTGAGTAGTAGCACCACTCATTAGTGTCAGAATGAATAATATCTCTAATAATGCATGTCAGACTGATGCCAAACTACATCAATTAGGTCTCCACCGGAGGGGCAGAAACCCCTAACCTGTCTCTCAAATACTCAAATGATTCTGTAGAGAGTGGTTTAGTGAATATATCTACAATCTTCTCTTTAGTGTTCACATAAACCAATTTGACTTCCTTTTCTTCTACCTTGTCCTTCAGAAAGTTATACTTTATTGATATGTGCTTAGTCTTAGAGTGAAATACCAGATTCTTAGATATTTCAATATCTACAGAGTTATCATAGTAGATAACTATCAGTTCACTATATTTTACCCTGATATCCTTCAACATTTTCCTCATCCACAGAACTTGTGTACAATTAGTTGCTGCTGCAACATATTAAGCTTCTTTAGTAGATAAAAAAATGCATGACTATTTTTTTTTATCCATGAAACTAGTTTCTTTCCAAGAAAGAAAGCTCCACCAGAAGTGCTCTTCATGTCATCAGTATCTCCTACCCAATATGAATTTGTATATGCACACAAAGTGGAGTTATCATAGCTAGAATACCATAAGCAATATTCAGTTGTGCCTTGTAGATACTGGAATACCCTTTTTACTGCACATTCATGATTTTCCTTAGGATTACTTTGATATCTTGAAACAATACTCACAACATTCATAATATTTGGTCTAGTCTAAGTTAGATATAACAAGCCACCAATCATAGACTTATACCTTGTTGGATTTACCGATTCAGATGTATCTTTGATAGATAATTTCTCACTTGTCACCATAGGGGTACTTACCGGTTTGGAATATTCCATACTAAACTTTTTCAACAATTCCCTTAGATACTTTGTTTGACAGATAAAGATGCCTTTGTGGTATAGTCTGATTTAGATATAACAAGCCACCAATCATAGACTTATACCTTGTTGGATTTACTGGTGCAGATCTATCTTTGATAGATAATTTCTCACTTGTCACCATAGGGGTACTTATCGGTTTGGAATTATCCATACCAAACTTCTTCAACAATTCCCTTAGATACTTTGTTTGACATATAAAGATGCCTTTGTCAATTTGAGTAATTTGCAAACCTAAGAAAATTTTCATTTAGGATGATTTTCTTAGGAATACTTTGATATTAGTTGAAACAATACTCACAACATTCATAATATCTGGTCTAGTCTGAGTTAGATATAAAAAGCCACAAATCATAGACTTATACCTTGTTGGATTTACTGATGTAGATGTATTTTTGATAGATAATTTCTCACTTGTCACCATAGGGGTACTTACTAGTTTGAAATTATCCATACCAAACTTCTTCAACAATTCCCTTTGATACTTTGTTCGATAGATAAAGATGCCTTTGGGTAAGTGCACAAAGTTGTGTCCACTTAGTGTGGAAGTTTTACACTTAGCAAAAAAAGGCAAATCTCAAGGAATGCATGAGAAATGAAACGAGATCCTATTTCCCTTTGGGATCTCAAGCCAAAATTTGAAATGGGATCCCGAGCCCAGATCTAAAAATGGGTTCCCATTTTTTTTTTTAATTTTTTTTTTTTTGTTACTTAAAAATACAAGCTATATATACATGAAATATTAAATTTATATATAAGTCACATTTATCTTTGTCTTTTTTTTCCTTTCTATCTCACTTTTTCCCCTCTCTCGCAATATCTAAAACTATGTCTCCACCTCTCTCTCACGTCCTTAACTCTTTACTCTTTATCTTCGCTATCTCTATACACCTCCCCTTACCCCCTACCTACATAACATAGGTCCTATTATGACATAATACCCCTTAACAAGTCCTAGTAAGGGGTATAAAGTCATAATAGGTCTTCTTAAGGGGTTTTATGATATAATATGACCTATGATGTCATAATAAGACCTATGATGACATAATAGGACCTATTACATCATCATAGGTCTTATTATGTCATTATTAGTCCTATTATGACATAATACCCTTTAACGGGTCCTACAAAGGGGTATAATGTTAGGTCCTCTTAAGGGGTCTTATGACATTATAGGACCTATTATGACATAATAGGTCCTAATATATGATAATCGATCTTATTATGTCATAATAGATCCTACTAAGGGGTCTTATGTCATAATAGGTCCTGTTAAGGGGTCTTATGACATAATAGGACACTATTATGACATAATAGGTTGTATTATGTCACAATAGGTCCTATTATATCACAATGTGACCTATTATAACATTATAGGTCCTATTATGTCACAATGTGATCGATTATGACATAACATCTCATATTATGACATTATAGGTCATATTATGTCACAATAGGTCCTATTATGACATATCTAAAAGTACCATATCTCTCTCTCAACCAACTTATTTTTCTCTACATATGTCATAATAGGTCCTACTAAGGGGTCTTATGTCATAATAGGTCCTAGTAAGAGGTATAATGTCATAATAGGTCCTCTTGAGGGGGTCTTGTGACATAATAAGTCGTATTATGACATAATAGGTCATATTATGTCATAATGGGACCTATTATGTCACAATGGGACCTATTATGACATAATAGGTCATATTATGACATTATAGGTCATATTATGACATTATAGGTCCTATTATGACATTATAGATCCTATTATGACATAATACCCATTAACAAGTCCTAGTAAGGGGTATAAAGTCATAATATGTCCTCTTAAGGGGTTTTATGATATAATATGACCTATGTTGTCATAATAGGACCTATGATGGCATAATAGGGCCTATTATATCATCATAGATCCTATTATGTCATTATTAGTCATATTATGACATAATACCCTTTAACGGGTCCTAGTAAGGGGAATAATATCATAATAGGTCCCCTTAAGGGGTCTTATGAAATAATAGGATCTATTATGACATGAAAGGTCCTCTTCAAGGGTCTTATAACATTATAGGACCTATTATGACATAATAGGTCCTATTACATGATAATAAACCCTATTATGTCATAATAGGTCCTACTAAGGTCCGTCTTATGTCATAATAGGTCCAAGTAAGATGTATAATGTCATAATAGGTCTTATTAAGGGGTCTTATGACATAATAGGACCTATTATGACATAATAGGTCCTATTATGACATAATAGGTCCTATTATGACATAATAGGTCCTATTATGACATAATAGGTCCTATTATGTGATAATCTATCATATTATGTCATAATAGATTCTACTAAGGGGTCTTATGTCATAATATGTTGTAGTAAGATGTATAATGTCATAATAGGTCTTCTTAAGGGGTCTTATGACATAATAGGACCTATTATATCACAATAGGTCATATTATGACATTATAGGTCCTATTATGTCACAACAGGTCCTGTTGTAACATAATACCCCTCAACTCTATCTAAACATGCCATCTCTCTCTTCCAACCAACTTATTTCTCTACATATGTCATAATAGGTCCTACTAAAGGGTCTTCTATCATAATAAGTCCTCTTAAGGGGTCTTATGATATAATAGGCTGTATTATGGCATAATAGGTCGTATTATGACATAATAAGTCATATTATGTCATAATAGGACCTATTATGTCACAATGAGACCTATTATGACATAATAGGTTGTATTATGACATTATAGGTCCTATTATATCTCAATAGGTCCTATTATGACATAATACCCCTTAACATGTCCTAGTAAGGGGCATAAAGTCATAATAGGTCCTCTTAAGGGGTTTTATGACATAATATGACCTATGATGTCATAATAGGACCTACGATGACATAATAGGACATATTAAATCATCATAGATCATATTATGTCATAATTGATCCTTTTATGACATAATACCCTTTAACAGGTCCTACTAAGGGGCGTAATGTTACAATAGGTCCTCTTAAGGGGTCTTATAACATAATAGGACCAATTATGACATAACATGTTCTCTTAAGGGGTCTTATAAAATTATAGGACCTATATGACATAATAGGTCCTAATATATGATAATCGATCCTATTATGTCATAATAGGTCCTACTAAGGGGTCTTATGTCATAATAGGTCCTAGTAAGAGGTATAATATCATAATAGGTCCTCTTAAGGGGTATTATGACATAAAAGGACCTATTATGTAACAAAAGGACCTATTATGACATAATAGGTTGTATTATGACATTATAGGTCCTATTATGTCACAATAGGACTTGTTATGACATAATACCTCTTAACAAGTCCTACTAAGGAGTATAAAGTTATAATAATTCCTATTAAGGGATTTTATGACATAATATGACCTATGATGTCATAATAGGACCTATGATGACATAATATGACCTATTATGTCATCATAGGTCCTATTATGTCATAATCAGTCCTATTATGACATAATACCCTTCAATAGGTCCTACTAAGAGGTATAATATAATAATACATCCTCTTAAGGGGTCTTATGACATAATAGGACCTATTATGACATGACATGTTCTTTTAAGGGGTCTTATGACATTATAGGACCTATTATGACATAATAGGTCTTACTAAGGGGTCTTAAGTCATAATAGTTCCTAATAAGAGGTATAATGTCATACTAGGTCCTTTTGAGGGGTCTTATGACATAATAGGACCTATTACGACGTAATAGGTCATATTATGTCACAATAGGACCTTTTATGACACAATATGACCTATTATGACACATTAGGATCTATTATGTACCAATGGGACCTATTATGACATAATAGGTTGTATTATGACATTATAGGTCATATTACGTCACAATTAATAAGATCTTCTAAAATCTAGAATCTGTATATTATAACTCTTAGATATCTGAAACCATTCTCAAACATCCTGCTAATATATACATAAAATATAACTTAAAGTATAAGAAAGGAAAAGACAAAGGGAAATATGACTTAAACTTAAATTTAATATTTCATGTATATATAGTTTGTTTGTTTTTAAAAAAAAAAAAAAAAAAGTTTAAACGGGATCCCGTTTGCTAAACATTTTTTTAATTATTTTTAAAAATGAAACAGGATCCCGTTTCTAAAAATTTCAACTTTGGTTCAGTTGTAGCTTCGGTTTTGGCTTGGGAAATGGCTTGGAGAGCTGACCCTTAGGCTTGGACCTAGTTTGACTTGCAACTTAAAGGCCAAATCAATCTTCATATTAAATAATGACTTCAAAAATATATCTGAACACCAAATTTTCAGAATTTTTTTAAACAACAAAAACCCATTATAGTAGAGACTATCTAGATTCGAAATATGTAATTTTTTTTAAAAATTGATGAATATTTTTTTTTTTTAAATAATTACTAATGTAAGAGGTCTATAAACTCGAAATAACATGGTTTTTTTGTTTTTTAATAACTTTTTTATTTCTAAGTTTTTTGAAAAAAAAAGTATATGGCATCAAACTAGAGACAATTCTATGCAATTTTAAAAAAAAAATTTAAAAATGTTAAGTTTAGGTCAAATTATGCTTGTCATACACAAGAATTTTTCAAAACAATGATTATGGCTAATAAAAAATTAACAAAAATAAATATGTAGAAAAAATTATAAAAAAATATTCTCATCAAAGGTGAGTGAGTTATAGATCTTCTCCCAAAAGGATTTATAAAAAAAAATTCATTTAGGTCAAATTATGCAGGTCGTACACGGGCATAGTATGGTCCTGAAAAGTGACTTTTAAACTATAGGTTTTAGTAATGCCTATTCAAACTTCATTTTTACGATCTGGGTATTAAAATAAATTATATATTTGGAAAGTAGAATTTGAGCACTACATTTTCTATTACTGAATTTTTTCAAGATTCATTCTTTAAGTGCGTCAAATATTTAGGTCAAACGGGATGAAATCAAAAAAAAAGGGAAAAAACTTCCCCTTTTTGGCCAAAAAGTGGACACAACTTCTTGCACTTACCCCTTTGTCAATTTGAGTAATCTGCAAACCGAAGAAAAATTTCATTTCACCAATCATGGACATTTAAAATTTATTCTTCATGTTGTTAGCAAATTCCCTACATAGTTTATCTTCTCCTCCAAAAATGATATCATCAACAAATACTTCAATAATCAGAATATCATCATCAGTAATCTTGTAATAAAATTTACTGTCAGCATTGCCTTTAGTAAAACCAAGCTTCAAAACATATTTATCCAATCTTGCATACCAAGCTCTAGGAGCTTGTTTCAATCTATATAATGCTTCTTTAACTTACAAACCATATCCTTATCATTTGTTAGTGAAAAACCATCAGGTTGCTCAATGTATACCTCTTCTTCAAGTTCACCATTCAAAAATGCACATTTAACGTCCATTTGGTAAACCTTGTAGTTCTTATATGCTACATAGGAAAGAAATAGTCTAACAACTTCAATTCTAGCTACATATGCAAAAGTTTCACCATAATAAATTCCTTCCTTTAGAGAGAATCCTTTACAAACCAGTCTAGCCTTGTTTCTTATAACTTAACCATCCTCATTTAGTTTATTTCTAAAAACCCATTTAGTTCCAATAATATTCTTATGTATAGGCCAGGGAACTAAAGTCCAAGTATCATTCTTCTCTATTTGATCTAATTCATCTTTCATAGCTTTTAACCAATATTTATCTTTGCAAGCTTCAATAACAAATGTCGGTTCAACTTGAGAAATAAAACATACCTCTTCATTTTCCAATCTTCTTCTAGTCATAAATCCCTTGTTCCTATCTCCAATGATTTGATCTTCAAAATGATTTAATTTTACATACCTTTGAGTCTTCTGAACTTGAGGTTCACTGATCTGATCATCAGTCATAGTTGAGTTTTCTAACTGTGCCAGTGTAACTGTCTCAATGTCCTATACCGATTGAGGCATTGTCGGTTTAGTTATGATCATTTTCACTCCTGGTTCCCTATCATATGATATAGATTTATTTCTATATTTATCATCCACTTTCACATTTGCACTTTCGACAATTTTCTACAATCTTTTGTTATATCATCTATATGCTTTGCTTTGATTAGAATAACCAATAAATATTCCTTCATCACATCTAGGATCAAAATTTCCAATTGAATCATCCTTTTTGATATAGCATTTACTTCCAAAAATTCTGAAATATTTAACAGTAGGTGTATGTCAAAACCATAATTCATAAGGAGTCTTACCGGTTTCACCTTTTATGTGAACTTTGTACTCACTACTTCTCTCCAGTAGATATGAGGCAATTGGGCTTCCATCATCATGGTTCTTGCTGAATCCAAAATTGTTCTATTCTTTCTTCCCACCACTCCATTCTGTTGAGGATTCCTAGGAGCAAATAATTGTCTCCTAATTCTATTTGTCTCACAATAACTATTAAATTCATGAGAAGTGAGCTCATCGCCTTGATCTGATCTTAGACATTTGATTTTCAGTCCAGTTTCAATTTCTACTTTTTATTTAAAGATCTTGAATTTCTCAAAAGCTTCAGACTTCTCCCTAAGAAAAGTCACCCACATCATTCTAGAATAATCATCAATTATCAACACGAAGTACCTATCACCTTGAAAGCTTCCAGTCCTTGCTATACTAAATAAGTCAGTATGAATCAAATAGAGAACATCATTAGATTTGTCCTGTATGCTCTTAAAAGTAGTTCTAACTTGCTTTCCCAATTGACATTCCTTACATACCGTATTATGAGGCTTCATAATCTTAGGTAAATCTCTAACTGCCTTTGTTGAATTGTTCTTAACAATACAATCAAAATTAACATGACACAAACTTTTATGTCATAACCAACTCTCATCAATATGAGCAATCAAACATTTCTTATTACTAGTGTTCAGGTGAAAGATATTACCTCTAGTCTGAGTATCGGTAGAAATCTCCAAACTTGTCTAGTTAATGATTTTGCATTTTCTATCCTTGAATTGAAGTTGAAATCCCTTGTTCACTAATTGACCAACACTCAAAAGATTATACCTTAAGCCTTCTACATAATAGACATTGTTAGTATTATGCTTACCATCCAGAGAAATAGTACCTCTACCTTTGATAATACATGCTTTGTCATCTCCAAATCTTATTTGATTGCCATTGTATTCATGTAGGGACAAAAAAATTCTTTTATATTCAGTCATAAGATGTGAGCATCCACTATCAATTACCCATTCATCCTTGTCTTCAACTTTTGCTGCCAAGTCCTTTTCTTCATTTTTGATAGCCGGTTCCAGTTCATCTCCTTTTAGGGCATAGAACACCCATTCCTTTCCATTGATGGATCCACTAGCAGATTCTTCTTTCGGTTCATCCTTAGAGACATCAATTACTCCTTTCTTATCCACTATGTAGCATTGTTTGGTTCTCTTGAATCTATATCTTTTCTAATTAGGATTAAATGACTTTTAACTCTAACCTCAAATCTTGCATTCCTTTCAGCACATCTAGATGCAAAATGACCAATCTTATGATATGTAAAATATTTGAAAGGTTATTTTCCTTCATACTTACTTCTTGTCGGTCCTTTTGGTACTCTTCTAGCAAATAAGTCTTCAAGTTGTTCAAATTCTTCATCCTCTTTCCTCATGTCTTCCAATTCCTTTGCATATAGGGCTTTCCAATCATTCTTGCCGGTAGATGATGATGATGATGATTATGATGATGATGATGATGGTGATGGTGATGGTGATGGTGATGGTGATGGTGATGATGATGATGATGATGATGATGATGATGATGATGACGATGATGATGATGATGATGATGATGACAATGATGATGATGATGATGATGATGCATGAAAAGCATGTTCAGATTTTACAGCTCTAAAAGGTCTAAATTATTCAAGCTCAACAGCACATAACTTCCCAATCAGAATGTCTCTGTTAACTGAGATATTTTCCATAGTTCTCAATTCATTGATTGCAATTGCCTTCATCTTTTAATTCGGTGGAAGGGCTCTCAAGACTTTTTAAACTATTTCATTGCCATTCATCTTCAAGTTTTCATATCTCACTTGATAGCCATCAAGTTTAGCAATTTTGATAGTAGGGTCACCTTCATTCCGATTTTGCAATTTATCTCACATAACCTTTGCAAATGATTTATCTGTCAATCCCATGATCTGTTGATCAGTAAGTGCACACGGGAGGGCTTCTCTAGCTCTGCATTCATTCTTAATATTCTTTTCCAAGTCTACAGGAGCAAGATTTCCAAGTGTTGGATCATAAGGTGTGTAACCTTTCTCGGTGAAATCCCAAATATCCTTGCCAAGACACCTAAGATGAGTCTCTATTCAGATTTTCTATATCCCATAATTTGTTCCATCAAGCTTCAGGATTTCTCTTCTGAAGAGATTTTTCAGTGGATTATGTTCTCAACTGATAAGAGATCATAGCGATGAAGAAAATTAAGAACAAGAAGAAGAAGACACTGAACTAGAACCAGTATTACCTAGGTATGTCGTGATGAGAATGGTGGTGTGCAAACAAGGAGGAAAATCAAAGAAAACTCATGCGTGATATCTACAATTGAACCCAAGATAGTAAAGGAAGCACTACAAGATGATGATTGGGTTAATGTAGTGAATGAAGAATTAGATCAAATTGAGAAGAATTGGACATGATCACGTGTTCCTAGACCAGAGGATAAGAATGTAATTGGAACAAAATGGGTCTTTAAGAATAATTTGGATGAAGAAGGAAAACTTGTAAGAAACAAGGTGAGGTTAGTCTACAAAGGGTATGCATGGGAAGAAGGTGAGGATTATGGAGAGACCTTTAAATTGGTTGCTATATTAAAAGAAGTAATAATGTTGCTAGCATTTGCTGCATATAAGGGACTCAAAGTCTATCAAATGGATGTCAAATTAGCCTTTTTTAATGGGATTCTAGAAGAAGAAGTCTACATTGAATAGCTAGATGGATTTTCTCTGTCTCATGATAAAGACATGGTGTGTAAGTTGCATAAATCAGTAAATGGTCTAAAGAAGGCACTGAGAGCATGGTATGAGAGATTACATGCACATCTGATCAGAATTGGATTCCAGTGTACCAGTGAGGACAACAACATTTATTTGAAGACTAATGGAGACAAGATGCTGATAGAAAAAGTGTTTGTAGATGATTTTTGGTGGAAATGATTATATGTGCATGGATTTTGCTGATGAAATGAAAAATGAATTTGAAATGTCTCAAATTGGTGAAATAAAGTTCTTTATTGGGTTACAGGTCCAACAACTAGATGGTGGTATCTTTATTTGTCAAAACAAGTATGTCAAAGAGGTGTTCAAGACATTTGACATCGAAGATTGCAAAGTGGTAGAAAATTTGGTGGTGATATGCTACAAGTTGTCCAAATAGGATGATTCTCCCATTATTTGTGAAAAAGAGTACAGGTCTATGATAGGTAAGTTGCAATATGTTGTTCATAGTAGGTCAAACATTGCTCATGATGTTGGATTAGTTACCAGATTTCAGAAAGAGCCTAAGGAGACACATTTGCTGGTAGTGAAGATAATTTTTTGGTATCTCAAAGGCACATTGGACTATGGTTTATGGTATCCCTATAAAGGAGATTTTACTTTGGATGTCTTTACTAATGCAAATTGGGTAGGTAATGTGGATGACTGGAAAAGCACAACCAGTGGAGCTTTTCTTCTTGGAGGAAGATTAGTGGCATGGATGAGAAAGAAAAAAACATGTATATCTCAATCTATAGCTGAAGCAGAGTATGTTGATGCATCCATGAATTGTACGCAGGCAATATGGATGAGACATGTGCTAGAAGGATTCAAAATAGATATGTCTGAACTGGTGACTATCTATTGTGATAATACAAGTGCAATAAATATTTCTAAGAATCATGCACTTCATGCTAGATCTAAGCACATTGAATTCAAGTATCATTTTCTAAGGGAAAGAGTTCAAGAAAAATAGGTCAAGATGAAATATGTGAAGGGTAAAGATTAGATAGCTTATATCTTTATTAAGCCCTTACCGAAGACTACCTTTGAGTTTCTTAGAGGTAAATTATGAGTTAGACCTCTATACCAGAAGAACTAGAATGATGTAGATGCATCAATCCTATGGATATAATGTTTATTCTTCACTAAGGATTGATGAGGTGCAGGCTACTCCATAGGGGGAGCAACTTGAATATAAAGCTCTGATTTAATGTTCTGATATAATGATTTGATTATAATGTTCTGATTTGGTTGCAGAGATGATGATGATAGAAGAAGTATTAAATAATATTGGTGATACACATACACCTTTGGCATTGTTTTCAAAGGGGGAGAAGAAAAAGATTATATTTGCGAAATGAAAAGGATCATAGAACTTGGAGAAGTTTTGGTTTAGGAGAAGAAGACAAAAGGAGGAGACTGACAGATGATATGATATTGGCAACAAGTAGAAGATGATAAGTAGTGATGGTGTTGCAATATGATTGGTACATTTGATTGATACATCTGATTGGTGTTGCCATCAATGCCAAAGGGGGATAATGTTGGCATGATTGGCATAACTGATGCAGATGAGGTGATGCGGTTGAAGACTGGTGACTGAACCGGTAGAGGATAGAAAAATTTTTATGATGAAGAGATTGAGATTTTGTGATTAGATGACTTGATTAGTTATTTATGTTTTCATTGATGGATATTGATGTTAAATTATGTTAACTGATGTTTCCTGATGTTTGGTTTATCATCTAAGTGATTTAGTTTATCAGAGATAGGGTTTACCAACAATATACAAAATACTATTAAATAAACTTTAACTGTTAAATGCAAAGATGTTTTAGTTAAAGCTGATGATTGGTGATGAGTGGTAAATTGTGGTCTAGAATATAATATTGTATCAAGCAAATGAGTATCTGATCGAAACCTCATCTTGTGATGACTACGGAAAGGCATGTTTCTAATTTCTGATGAAGTTTAGCTAGGGTTTTAGTAGGGTTTTAGAACTGGTGAAGAAATCATCAAACTAGTAATGATTTTTGGTATGGTGGTGATTGATATCAAGTCTACATGTTGATGGTAACATGACACAACCCATGTGAATGATTTGTTTTCTATTTTTGGTACAATTCATGGAATAAATTATTGGGAAACAACAAAACGCTTAGAAGAATGTTTTAACTAGGCTTTGAATATGTTACAGATCGAGATTTTTGTGATGATTTATGATCAATCAATGATTGATATTGCATTATAATTTATTGTAATAATATGGATGTTGATTAGATATGATCCTTGATGATCTGCATTATTTATGTTGACACAGTTAATGTTTATTGTATTGGTGGTCTTAGAGAAGAGTGTGAAGCCATACCAGAGAAGAGTGAGATCTACCTAATAGTTACAGATATTAGAGAATAACTAGATTTGATTTAGCAAGCTGAGAAGTGCAAGTAACATATCACTTTTTCACTGTTGTTTCCTAATAGTTGTAGCATATTAAATTTTTGGAAATTGATACTCATTGGATTCATTTTGTTGCCATTGATGGCAACAAGATTTGATGGGAGTCTTATACCAGCATTATGAGGCATTCACTAGTAGAAAACGACATTGGGGCATCCAGGGTTACAACCAACACTGACACCGGCACCGCATCGACATCCACCACTTCAAGGAAGCCAACATCAAGGAATATTTATTTTTAAAATAATTTTGTAATTATTATATAAGGCCGACATTGTATACCTTTTTGTATTGTAAGCTAACATAAGGCATATTGTTTGTAAAGGGTATATAGGTCAATGTGTTAGGTCATTATGAAAAAGAAATCACTTAATCAAAAAATTATGTAAGAGTAGAACTTGTGGATGAGGATTGTGGAATGCGAAGATCATTTTTATGTGAATGTTGTATCATGCAATTATCTATAAATTTTTTGTAAGATATTCTTGGAGGGAAGGTGATATTGGTAGTAGTGTTCATGGTTTATGAACCGACACAAAGCAAAGCTATAACCGGAACTCTTTTTGGCATAGCAGATGCATTTTGTGAGTTCATTTTCATTATTTTCCTTCAACAAATGCTTATAGTCAGTGAGACTCTTTAGTGATGAGTAGTATGCCTTCCTGCATGTGTAGGCCCCCTTCTTTATGTAATATCTTTGATATTGTCAGTGAATTGATATTGTGGGTCACAAATCCCACCATGGTTTTTCCTCTTTGAGTTTTTCCTCTTATAAATTATGTGTGTTATGGTGTTCATTCATGTGGATGGTTTATTTGCTTCAAGTTATATGTTTATTTGTTTACTAGTTTATATGTGTATAGCATAAAGGCATAAAATCTTATCTTACTGATAGGAAACTGATTCACCTCCCCCTCTCAGTGTTCTTGGATCCCAACATAAATCCTTTAACTTGGTAGGTCCTAACATGCCTTAATCTTGTAAATCCCCTAATAGGGTATCTCTCAAAAACATTGGTAAATCTTCTCACGAGGTTGATCCTAACAGTTCATTAAGCTCCTAACTGGGTTGCACATCCAAATGCCTTAATCGAGTGACTCCTAACAGGGCATATTGTAAGCTCCTAACAAGGCGTACTTCAAAAGAGTACAAATTTTTGTGGGTACTAACTCCCACTGTGGTTTCTCCCTTATTGGATTTCCACATCAAAAATATGGTGTTCATGTATGGAATGATTTTCAAGTGATGCTATCAATTATCTTTTGTTTATTCATTTTTTTTTAATACATCAGCTATAGTAGTTTATTAGCGATTACCGATATAGTTTATTGACTTAGCATATGTGGTAAATGAAATTGAATTTGTTGTAAGTTTGATTTGGGTTTAAAGTTTCAAGTTGGTGTTAATACTGATTCACCCCCCCTCCCCTAAATATTAACTGGATCCTTATAGAATTAACAACAATGCTCAACCCTCTTTTGAGTTTCCTATACCTATTCAAAATCATCTTCCTAATCTCAAAAGTATTCCATCTTCAGCCCTTCCAAAATTCTATGGTTTGTTAACACAAGATCTAGATACCTTTCTGTTTGAATTTGATATCCTATGTAGGAGCTATGATTACACTACTGATTCTCATAAGCTTAAGTTATTTCCTACCACATTGAAGGAATATACTCCAAGATGGTTCATGAGTGTAGGTGTTGATACCATAGCTAGTTAGGATGTGATGAAGGAGAAGTTACTTTAGAATGACTATTGTAGAGGTATTGATATGTGTGGAGATGATATTTTTAGGATGACATAAAAGGAAGATGAGAGTTTGGAAGAATATGTTGAAATATTATTGCTTAGCTTCAAGAAATCAAAGCATAATGCATTGGGTGAACAATATTTGAAGTTAATCTTCGTAAAAGGAATAAATGATGAATGAATGAATGCATTAGATCTTATGGGAGGAGGAGATATCACCCAGGTTGATTTAGGTGATATAAATAAGCTTTGTCAAAATTATTTTAGAGCTGCTCACAAGAAGACTAGGGTTTATATACCTGGCATGAATAAGACATGCTCGAGAGTTTCAAGAATAGAAATAACAAATTTGCTGAAAATGTTTAAACAATATATCATCAATAATCTAGCAACGCAATTAAACACATTTCAAGCCAAGCATAAACATGATGAGGTAGAGGTAATGTTGGTTGATTTTTTCCCCCATTGCAAACAAAAGAAAAGAGATTGTATATTTAAGAAGATTTCCAATGTAAAAAATAAGAAAGTGAAGATGGTATTCAAGACAACTAAAGATGATGAGGGGTAGATCTTCTACATCATATAAAGGAGGCCATGGGCTCAAAGACAAGGTATGCCCCTAGATCCTCTATCTTTTAGTGATTGTTATTTAAAATTTACCAATCCTCACACCCTCCAAAATTTGGTAATTATGAACCACAACCATGGTATTACCAAAAAAATCCTTGGCCAAATAATCAAAGCCCTAATCCTTCTCCTCAGTGGCAACTACCACCAGAAAATTGGCATCAACCATCATAATGGAGAGTAGGACAAAAATTGTCCAATCAAACGACCGATTACCTACAACCACAAGCACCACCTATTCAACCAACTATTATGCCTCCTACAAATGCAAATGCAAATGCAAATACCAATGCACCAAATCCTGCTCAATTACTACCTCAGCTTGCACCCAATCCTAATAGTAGACTAAGACAACAAAAGCCTATTCCATATACTCCATCCCATATCCTACATATGTTGTGAACATAAGTGATATATAATTGCATTTAGGGGAAAACTTGTGAGCACCTACTCCTCCTATTATAATTGAGCTCATTGTGGAAGAAAGAGAAAATACAAACATCAATATTCCCTCACATTATTTCCTTCTTCAAGAAAATCATACAAGGAATCCTGAGCCAATCCAACAAAAAGATTTTTTAGCACCATTCCCTTAGAAGCTCATAACCATAGAGCCCAAGCTAGAACTAACCTTTGACTTCTTGGATCAACTAAATCATGTGTGTCAAATTGCCTTTATTCCAAGCTATCAAAGTTGTACCTATTTATAGTATGACAATATGCATGCCTAAGGAAATCAGGTAGAAAAAAGAAAGATTCAAAAATAGTTCATGTAATGGGGTAGTTAGTAGATATAATGTTGGGAAAGGTAGTTATGCCTAAATATTCTAATCCTACTACTCGTCTAGTATCCTTAAGTAGGCTAGGCTACAAGCACCCTACCTTTTCACTTTTGGTACATCAGTAACCATCAATGGAATAGTTGTACAAAATGCTCTTATTGACCTAGGAGTTGCTATCAATGTTATGACTAAGGATATAATGCAACATCTTGGTCTCAGAATTATGAGACCTACCCATAATGTCCTTTAGTTAGTTGATATCTCTACTATCAAACTAGATGGCATTATGGAAGACATTGTTGTAAAATGATTTAGATTTTAAAAAGTGTATCAGTCACCTTTCTAGCATTGATTTGTTTTAATTTTATTGGTTGTATTGTAATTTTCCTTGTGTTAAGCTACATGGGTCAACCACTTTTCATTTGGCTCACCAACTATATCTACATCATTATTTGACCTAAAAGGATCGTCCTTTTTTTTTCAATTTTTAATTTTTAATTATCAAGAGCTAAGGGTATGGAAGGATGGTTAAACATATGACATGCTAATAAATCTATCAATATTTAAATATTAGTTGTGTCACTAGGCTCATAGGTCTTGTGCCTCCTCTAGACTTATGTTGGTTAACATATTTGCCCTTTCTTTAATATATATATATATGTATATATTACAATTTTGACTCATGCACACCCCTTATGAAAGGAAACCAAATGAACCAATAGTTGGGTGAAATGAATTAAGGTTAATCCTCTAAATTAGAGGGCAGATCCTCGTGTGATTTACAATGAATCTTTATGCAATTAATTTAGAAATGAATTCACTTTTCACTAGAAAGCACGAAAGACTTTCACATTCATTCATCAACACAAAAGAATACTACAAAGATCTATTTTCAAGTGTAGAGCTCACAGACTTCTACTTCGACATATATTCATTCAATAAACTCAAAGTAAAGAAATATTAAATTAGCGTAAATGCTGATCAATTTTTACTCATGCCTCATAGGACAAGTGGGGTCAGTGCCATTTAAACAACAATGAAATCAATGAATTCACAAACACAAAAAGAACTGGTAATGAAATGACATTTTTCATACATCAACAAACATCACAACAGAGATTGATAATTCTTCAAACACACAAATTTTAAGATTGCACCAAAATAGCATTTCATTCAAATACCAGAAATATCAGTTCTAAGAAATTCAAGGATAATCAAATTTGTTCCTCCAAATCAAATTTTTTTGGACCTCTCTTTAAACTTCCTTACTTACATATTTAGCCCCCAGGCCAATAGTTTGTCACAAAACAACCCTAAACATTTTAACTCTAACCTAGAGTCAAAGAAATCGTCTACTTTCAACTTTATGAAACTAAATAAACAAAAGTCGCAGATAGGATGACAACACATCCATTAGCTGATCAGGACTCCATTGTGGAAGAGGTGGCCATTGATTTGTCCTACTTTGTCATGGAACTATGCACGTTATGCCACTCCAGATGTGCTGTTGAGAAATTCAAGATAACTTGAAAGTATGGGAGTCCAATGTGTAAGACATGTTGCTTCCAAACCTTCTTATCCATATTCCCCTACAAAACTTTAGCTTTGTGTGCCTCCAAGTGGTTAGAGAAAACTGTGAGCATTGACTCTATCCTAACCACTTTTAAAAAATCATTTGTGGTTAAAGACTTTGTTTCCCTGACAAGTTATATTTTCTATTTGAATATCTTTCCCATGTCTACAATAGCTTCAATTGCCTGGGCATCTTCCTTCATGAGTTGGATATCAATGCACTTTAGATCTTTCTGCATTGTGTCAATCAGATCTATCAACCCTTTAAGAAACCTTGTAGAATGGCCTTGTTTGATGATATAATTTCTCCACTTGACATTTTTCCTTGACACATAAAGAACAATATCATCCAAAGTTTCCATGAGTTTCTCAGCTAGGAACTTCATCACACCAAATTTCTACACATCATTCATTTATGCTAAGACTGCCACCCACTTGGTTCTTTCCTTTTCCCAGGCAACAACTTCTAGCTCTAACTCTTTACTCATGATTACAACATCATCATACACTTTAACCAAGCTGGAAATGTAATCCAAACCCTATTGTACTATAAAATTGAGACATTCATCAAATATCTTTGATACCATGCGACTCCTCTGAACTAGATCTAATAGCTTTTGGTTCACCGGTGATTTGCAGTTAGAGGATAGTGTCATTAGAGATAGGGATTGAGGGCTTGGATGGTGTATGGCATTGATGTACTCTGCCATTTGAATGATGACCTATTTCAACTCATTTTTATCTTTCTCATCCTTCCAAGACCTAGATATCATCCTCTTTGTGGAGGATTCCAAGTGTTTAGCATCAACCGCCTGTGAAGAAACTCCCAAATCAATTTTCTCCATAGTAAAATCATCTTCAGTGGCCTTCTTTGAATCTCTACCCGGGATGGGTTTAGCTACTTCTACCATCCAATTACCTATTACCTCGTCCACTTCCACCATTACCTACATTTTGAGTTTCTTTGGCTTAGATACTTTCCCGAGGCACTTGCTCACCATATCTTCCATGGGAACTATGATAGGGACAACATTAGGTTTCTTTCCAATTAAAGCTCTAACCGTCGAGGAGTGCTGGAATTTTCTTTAGATGGTGGAGTTGTCTGAGCACTTGGGGAGTCAACAATAGTTAGAGTGTTCATTGGGTTTGGCTCTTCTTCTACTTCTTTGCATGTATCCACATCCTACACTAGAGGGTTATTCAATACTTGTTGATCCATTATCACTCCAGTTTCTTCACCCTAATCCAAGTCTACAACAATTTGATTCACTACTGGTTCTTTACTCTTTTTTTGCCCCTTGAGTAAGTAACTCGAACTGCTGATGAACTGAGTGGAGACTTCTTTCATCTTCTGGGTTGAACCTCTTCAATAATTGGCTTTGTATCACCTGCAACATCAACAATCGTGTTAGAGGTGGAAATAGGAAGTTGAGTTGTAGCATGCCGACCAACTGTTAGTTCATGGGAAGACATGATTGATCCTTTTCTAAATTTTTGATCCCTCGGCCATTTTTTGGTTCTTCTTATGACATTAAAGGTCCTGGCCTGAATGTTTTCTTCTTCCCTCCTATCCTAGTCAGTCTCAGGAATTGGATGTCCTTGAGTCTTCTCACTGAATTTGAGACCCAAAACATCCTCCCCTATTTCTTCCTGCACACCAGACACATTAATGGGTAGTCTCATGGTAATCACTTGTTGTAAAGTGAACCTCGACCATAATCTCTTTCTTACTTCCAACTCATCACTACAATTTTCCCAGTAGTCTTCCAATTGGGGTTCATGATAGAAATGATCATCCACATTCATATTTTCCACATAATATCCCCTGTTGTCAAACTTCTACCTAGCAACGTAAGACTGCAAATTCATCTTCTTCAATTCTAGCTCTAAGTTCAAAGAATCAGATATAGATTTACAACTATAATAACCAAGTTCAATTGGAGAAACAACTCCAAATTTACCCTTTGTTCCTAACTTTTTGTCAATATGAGCCAATTGTCTACTCACTTCAATGAGTACATAGCTATCAAAGGCAAATAGGGGTAATTTGAATGGTTCACCCTCAAAACCGCCCACTTGGAGATAGGTAAATCTAGGAAACTGAATGAAAAATCTTCCATATATGCTAATCAATTCTATGGCTTCAACCAACATTCTTTTATTTATATCACCTTGTTATTCAAAGGCCAGCCTTCCTACAAAGACATCATTCCATATGGTGAAATGCTCTGCATATATTTGTTTTTGCAGTAAAGGGTAATAGTCATAGACCTTCATGCCATCTACCCACGGTTCACTATGTAGTCCTTGCCACTCTCTAATGCAGACTAATATGTAGAACAAATATGAAGACATGTAGAATCTAGACATACCCGCAAAATTGGTCAAACCCTCATAGAGCTTTTCGTCAATCACTTGTGCCCAGTCAAGGTATTTTTCACCTGCTAATAACACTTGGATATAGAAATACATCCAATCCTCCCAATAAAAGGATTGCAAGTTCCCCTTTAGTCTATTCAACAGTATAACAATCTCTTGCACTTCTGTAATGAAGTGTTCTTTCGTAAGGGGCTTTGGTAACCGAGACCCACCCTTTTTAACCTTCAGAAGCCAATTCCTTCCAATAACACTTCTAGATATGCTTTTCTTCTCAAAGAAGAATGCATATGAGGTCCCAATTGACCAGTCCTCGTATGGCTCCTTATGTGGGATCCCAATTGCAGCCATTATTGTTTCTCTATTAATCTCCATGAACAACTGGCCACTACTGGTTCTAATGCACCTGTTTTCAGCATCATATCTATTCATGCACGCTATTACTAAGTCTAGGAAAGGGGTGGCAATTGGAAAAGCAATAGCTTTAATTAGACCACTTCTTACTATCCTCTCCATCATTGAACCAACTACAGGATTTTTGGTCGTTTCTAAGAAATCTCCCAGGTCAGCTTAGGCCAAAGAGGTGTCATCCAACTCTAGAAGTATGCTCACCAAGCATGATGTCCAACCAAGTTTTGGAAGTATCGGCCTCATTATGACCACTTATACTTTTATCAAACAATTCTAAACGGGATAGAATTCTATTCCAAAACCAAAGATTTCTCCTACACTAACAGACCTTCTGAGCTAAAAAAATATAGTGTAGGTAAATTTTCAAAACTCACCTATTACCACCATGAATTTGTGAAACCCTCAGGAGAGTGAAGATGAAATTACCTTTGACGATTCCAGCTCATTCAGTAATAGCAGCTATAACTTTTACAATTTTGTTTATGAATTAACATGTCTTTTTAGAAGAAACGAGAAAACAGCTGAGAAAAATCTACACACACCTCATAATGATTCATTCAAACGTGTGAGGTAATAGTGATATGATTGAAACCTGACACTTTCTTAATTACCCATCAACTCCACACAAATAGTTAATGCTTTCATGATTTCTTTCCAAATTTAGAATTTTAAATTATAAGATGTCGGGAATATTCCTTTTGCCGTGCCACCTCTAGTGTTATTAAAATCTTTAGAGTCAACTTGGAATGAACCTTTTAAACCTTGAACCAACTCACAAGGAGTTCAATGGTTCAAGTTCAATGAGAAAGCAAAACAAAGAACTCTCCAACTAGCGGCTCGAAACAATACTGGGAACGAGCAATGACCACAACAAACAAAAGAAAAGACTTTAAACATTGAACCATTGAATCAAAATAAAAATGGTTCAAAGTTCAAGTTCAATACCAACTTAATCACATTTACACTTGCTCGTTAAATACCATTACATAGTCGCGACTCACGCAAGAGAGTAGGTTGAACCTTGAACCGTTAAGGTTCAAGGGTTCAAAGTTCAAAAATAAATTACAACAATGCGCTTTCTTTTCCATAGTAAAAAGCTACGAAGAGCATTACTTAAAGCGCGCTTTGAACCTTGAACCTTTGAACTATGAAAAGGTTCAACAACTTAGGTTCAAAGAAAGAAAACATAAGATCGAAAAGGAAAGAAAAACCAAAGACAACCTCCAAGCTTGAAATTTTGATGAAAAATTGAGGGGATGCTAACAACTTATAAACTTGTGAGTTTGGTTCTTCATTGTTAATGTAGGAGGTGATAATGATCAAGATAAAAGGAGGTTCTTCAAAAGAAACCTTTTTTATTCAAAACAAACTACAAATTACCAAATTAATTTTAAAAAAGTGAAGAAAAATTTCTTAAATATCTACCTAATCCTATTATAATAAAATCAACAATTATTAATTGGAAGTGCCCCTTTATAATAATATGCAATCAAGTGTGTGAAAAAAATTACATTAAAAACAAAGAACTTCTAATTTATTAAATGAATTTATGTACAAGATAGTTGAGATCAAATATTATGTAAGAAAACTTATATTACATACTTCATGTGGCAAATGAGAGCCTTGTAGGAGCCCATATGGAACATGTGTTACTATAGAAAATATATTACTAGCAAATACATATCGGCCCACCTTACTAAAAGATACAAGGAAATGGGTCTTATGGTAAGATACCTACCAAATGAGGAGAATAACTTCAGGGGGAACTTTATAGTCATATATCTCTTTCTAAAATTTGTTTGAAATATGGAAATTACATTACGTCGATCAACTAATGGTGAATACCATACAATATTTTAGATTTGATGGCTACAAAGAAACCTCACAAAGAAGAGAGAATCAATACTCTTCCATAAGAATAGTGCTCAAAATATGACCTAATCTACATCACTAAGGTAGATCGTGTAGTACCCCTACTCATTTGAACTCATTAGACTCATATTTTATTATTGTTTGTTTTGAGTGGATACATTACCATGATGTGTTATTCAATTTTTTATGACATTATGTCATGCTTTATCTGGATATGAGATGCATAATTTATTTGCAGTATTTCAGTACTTGTGATTTATGGCATTTTATGGATTATTTCTATGTACTAACATTTTACTTTATTTATGCAATGTGTAATTATATGTTGTGTGTCTGTGAGTGTATTGGATGCAAGGGGACGATTTTCCTTCACTCATTTTGGTGAGACAGGGAACATCACGATTCTCCTTCATCAATGTGTATGTCGTGTTTTCTATATTGTATATATGCATGTGCGGTTCGGTGATGTAGGATATTGAAGGTACAAGTACCAGGTAGGTACGGGGCATCATCTCCACCTAGCTTCACAGGTCTAAGAGTGCCTTATATTTTCCGATGGAAGTGGAGGAGATAGTAGTTGGCCCTATTTTTCTCATTTACACTCATGTGAGTGTCAGCAGTTGGTCGTCCAGTTAGTTAGTTCGGCCTTTGTATTTTGTTGTTTGATCCTTTTATGAGTGTTTGCTTGATATTTGTTCAATTTGTGTGTTTTAGTGGATTTGATTAATTAATTAAGTTTATGGAATTATCTCATAGTTGAATTATGTATGCATTGAGATTATAAATTTAATTAATTAGAAGAAGTTATTAAATTAAGTTGCAAGCTGCATGATATTAGAAATATATTTTATTTAAATTTTAGTGAAAATTAAATTAGATGGATTGCATTTATTGTTTCCTAGAATTTTAAATAAATTAAAAAAATAAATGAATAAAAGAACTAATTAGAACTTAAAGTATTTCTTTAATTTCTTTATTTAGAAAATTAATTAATTTGCATCAGAAAAGAAAAGAATGAATAATGATTTTTAATTATTGCATGTTAACTTATCCCTTTGTTAGAAAATTGGAAAAGAAAATAAAATTGCATTTATTACTAAATTTAGGTTTTTGGGAAAAAGATATTCAACCTAGAATTTTAGTTTAAAAAGAGTAATAGGTCATTATTTTAGGATACACAGGAAACAGGTCAAGAATTTAGGTGAAGAAATTTATTGGAAGCTTGTTGAAAAGATTAGGGCTCTTCTACAAATTTCTTCCAAGAAAGCTATACTAGGTTGGGTGGCTTCTTTTGATTGTTGTTTTTTTTAAGAAAATTTTTCTATTTCTTTCATCTCTCTAGATGATGTGTGTATTAAGGTGTTTGTCAAATTTGAAATCTTGTCTGATTATTTCTTATTCTTGGCTAAAGTCCATTCCTGATGTTAATTTCTAGTTTATGAAAAGAAATTATTTCTTGAGTGTTTGTGGATTTGATTTTGAGAAAATTGGGAGTTTATTTTGGCAAATTTTACCAAGATTTTTATTATGCATGGAAATTGCAAGATTTGGGAGGAATGGGATTTACCAAAGAAATCATTCCCTCTTGTTTGATTTTGTTCTGAGATTGGGCTATGGCAGTCTTTGTTTAATAATTGGATCTCTGTGAAATGGTTTATTAACTTTAGAAAATAAATTTAATTATTAATTAAATTTATTGGGATATATAAGTCCTGGAAATTAATTTATTTTATTTTAGAACAAAAATATATATATATATATAATAAAATTTTGTGAGAGAGAATTTTCATTGCTATTGGAAATTTATTTTTGTTGTATTTAGCAAAGGAAATTAATTAAAAATAAAAAATAAATAAATAAATAAAAAACCATCGGTAGCCAATACCGGCGGTAGTACGGCTATCGTATAGTAGTAGTATTACCGGCGGTAGCATGTGCTACTGATGGAAACACATGTTACCATGCAGGGAGCAGAAGGTCATAATTAAATTTGCCGTTTTCCCAGTTGTATTTCATGTAAACCAAAATATGAAATTTTGGATTTCTATGTAGTTGTTTAATTTGACTCTTTTTAAAATAAATTTATTATATATGATATATGTATATATTTTTTTATATTAGAAATTGAGAGTCCAAAAAAAAGTTAGACCAAATGTTTATACAAGATTAGGGGACAGGGGACAAGGCCTCAACCGCTGAAATGAGGAGCCAGAGAGAGGGTTATATACAATTATCTCTTATAACCAAAAAAGGAGTAAATCCCTATTGGAGAACCTCATCCAGGTCCTCCATCCATGTGGTCCAACCTTGTTCTCCTTCCATCAAACCACCTTCTTTCTTTCTAGGATCTAGGAGCACATCTCAATCCTGTTGAAGGGAGGGGGCCTGCTGTCCTGTAGATCCTTTATCAGTTTCTTCACTGCTTTGTCAAAGAAGACTTGGTTCTTAGTGAGTTTAGCCCATTCGTAGCCGTCTTGCATCTCGTAGACAAACATGGTTGCTCTGCCATCCTTCAGACATCACAGTAGCTTGTTTCTCTCAAGGTTCATAAGAAAATAGACCTGCACACCAATTTTGTAATGTGTGAGTTTTTAAAAAAACTCAGTAGGTTCCCTTGTAATACCTTGGAACTTCTCCTCATTTCAAATTTTCCAAATAAACCAGAGAATGTAAGAAGATAAAATTTGCCACACTAGATTAGTATCCTTCCACAATCCATGAATAAAACCAGTAACTATATCATAAGTGAAAACAGATTCTGTGATAGCAATTCCAAACAGAAGCCACACTTCTCTAGCAAAGGGACAGTCAAAGAAGATGTGGCGCACAGTCTCAGGTTTTCTGCAGATAGAACACCAATCATATGCAGCCGATTTATTCCTAATCAGTAATCTATCCAACATAAATTGCCATCTAAAACATTTGATCTTAGGGGGGATGGGGGACCGCCAGAGCTTCTCAAACGTTTTCTGCCAAGTATGCGAGGTACGATTTACATACCACAGAGTGTTGATATGTTCAATTACAGCGATGTCACTATTGAGTAGGGTATAGATAGATTTGGCCTTGATCTGAGGGAGGGAGGATCCATCCTTCCAAAGGAATGTTAGGTACCTATGGGCGTCTACTTGGGTTTTCTTTGGGAGATCAAGGCGAGCGCAAGCAGTTTTAATCATGTTGTATGTCTTCTTATGCAAAGCAGGGAGATCAAATTTAGTACTAAGAGCCTCCCAGCTAATAAGATTATCATGTTCAAGAATATCCATAATGTACTTGATTCCTTTATTATGACAGAGCTTAGCAGAGCAACCTTGAGCTAGGGCAAGGGGTTTGGAGTTATGATGCAGGTTCCACCATATCAACCTTTCATTGTGGAGGGTATTGTCACTATTGAAGCTCAAGTTGTTAATGAGGCCACGCACATGCTCCCAGCCTTTCTAGATGGATTTAAACACCCAGGTGCCTTGGATGGACACAAGGAAACTGCTTGCATTTAAGTCACTGAAGAGGAGGGCTTTCAAAGTTTTGGCTTTTTTAGGTACACCGTTTCATATGTTGTTTCTAATGAGGATTTTCCAAGGTTCTTGACCTTCCAATGAGTGAAAAATCCATTTGGCAACAAGGGAGATACCTTGCAGCCTAAGATCCTTGAGGCCTAGCCCACCCAACTTTCCTTTTACTCATCCCATCAGACCATAGGAACCATCTGATGGATTTTTGGATTTCAAAGACTTGGTAATTGTTGAACATCCATATCAAGGAGTAGTATATGTTGTATGAGGATAGGATCTTTTGGAAGACTTGAATCCTGCCAGCAAGGGAGAGGACCCTATTGTCCCACTTGTTGAGCTTACAGTCTATCTTAACCTTGACCCAGCCCCACATGTCCTTAAGAGAGGGAGATATAGAGAAAGGAATGCCAAGGTAACAGACTAATTTATTAGGTCCTCCCCACACATAGCCAAACTGGTGAAGCCAGTCCGGAGGATTATCTTTCCATCCAAGTAGAATGGATTTGGTGTTAGATATCCGGGCTCCTAAAGCTCTACCAAAAATGTCAAGTTTTTTATTAAAGGAATCAATATTAGTCTTTGAGAGTTTCAGGAAGAGTGAGGTGTCATCAGCAAACTAGATGTTGATCAGTTCATAGTTGTCAGGAATAGTAATGCCTTGGACATGGGGGGATAGGGTGTCATCTCTAAGGATATAATAAAAGGCATCAGAAGCAATGACAAACAAAGCAGGGGCAAGGGGGCAGCCCTGCCTAATTGATCTAGACAGGGGAATAGGCTGGGAAAGGGTCCCATTGACTTCAACCAGGGTGGAAGAATCCTTGAGGAGGATTCGAACATAGTTATAGAATTCTCCAGGAAAGCCAAAGGCTGAGAGCATCATGAGGATGAAGTCCCACTCCACCCTGCCATACGCTTTCTCAAAGTCGACAAGGAACATGGCAACATCTTGGTTCGAAGTTCTGGCCCACTCCATGGACTCCCAACTCGTTACAAGATTCTCCAAGATGTATCTACCTCTAATGAAGCCTATTTGGGTGGAGCAGATGAATTTGGGGAGGATCTTCTCAAGGCGAGAGGCTAAGGCTTTGGCCAAGATTTTATAGGAGATGTTGAGGAGGGTAATTGGTCTCCAATTTTTAATTAGGGCTTTGTCCCTTCCTTTGGTATAAGCTTAATAAAACCCCTATTTATGAACTCCCCCAGGATGCCAGTGGCAAGGGCTTCATTATAGATGTCCAATAGGTCATTCAAGATCCAGTCAATGTTAGTTTTGAAGAATTCAACAGGAAGTCCATCAGGGCCTGGGGCCTTGCTATCCTTGAGAGACTTAATGGCATCCTTGATTTCTTGCAAGGTTATCTTAGCTTTGAGGAGGTTGGCTTTGTCCTCAGAGATTCTATTAGGATTAATTGTTCTACATTTGGTACATGCCTCTATTGAGGACTCATTATCCTTAGAGGTAAACAAGGTTTTGTAAAATAGTTCAAAGGCTTCTTTGATGTCATTTATATCCAGGAGTTCCTTATCATCTATAGTTATTCTATCTATTTTCTCCCTAGTCTATTTTTGTTTAAGCATTTTAAAGAATATTTTGTATCCCTTATCACCAAACTAGAGCCAATGGTTGCGGGCTCGGATGAAGGCACCTCTGATTTTAACCTATTGGTGCTTCCTAAGAATATATCTAGCCTCAGAGACCTTCTTGGCTAGGATAGGGGAAGAAGGCTGGAGTTGAATTTCATGTTCTAGGGAGTGAAGCCAATGGGTAAGAGTTTTTTCTATGAATCTAAAATCCTTTTCTTTTTTTGGCCCAATGGTTTGGAGAAGACTCTGCCAGGAGGAGATGTTCCTTTGCCATCTAAGCATGTGGGATTGGGGGAAATGTGGCTACAAATTGAAGAGTCTAATTAGTTTGATGGCATTTAGGACATCCTCATCTTTCAGTAAGGAGGAGTTAAGAAAGAATTTCTTATAACGAGGATGGCTAGGGGTGATGGAGTTCCTGATGTTAATGATGGCTAGAATAGGGAAGTGGTCAGATAGGGTAGTTGGTAAGACTGCAACCACGTTCCCAAACTAATTGGGGGAAAAGGAGAAAAAGTCCTTATTAGCATAGAATCTATCTAGCCTGGAGTAGATCCTATTAGTGTTTTGATGAAAGTTGCACCAAGTGTGCCATAAGTTAGGGGTGTTAGTTTTAGTGCCTTGCAGGGGGTCAAACAATTGAAAGTGTTGTTTTAATCTGTCCCTATGAGGTCTTTCTGAGTTTTTCCATTCAAACGAAAGACCCCCAGCCTTGTCATTTTGAGATTCAATCATATTAAGATCCCCGGCCATGATCCAGGGGATATTTGGGAGGGAGTGTAGCCAATTCCAGAGGGAATTTCTTTCCTTATAATCATTGGATGCATAAATGGAACATATGCCAAAGCAAGAACCCTTAATATCTTGGGTAACCCAAGCTACTCTATTACAGGGGGAGGTCCCTTTATCCTTGAGGTACATTGTCCATTTAAGGGCAATAAGAAGACCAACTCCTCCTTTTCCTCGTGGGTGGTTGGTATAAACTTTGATTGCATCTCTCTAGATGAAGTCAAGTGTGGTGTTGAGGGAGAATCCAACAAATTTAAGTTCTTGTAACATCAGAAAATCTAAATTTTTATGATGGTCCAAAAATATTTTAATCACAATTTCTTGTCAGGCGACTCAAGGCCTCGAATGTTCCAAGATATGTATTTCATCAAAGTGGGGGATTTGGGGGGGGCTGGTAGGGAGACCGTTGCAAGTCCCCAGATTTATTCTTGTTTTTGGAGCCCATAGGCCTACCTTTTTTTTATTTAGGGAGTGCCCTTTCATAAGATCCTCATCATCTTCACTAGTTTCGAGAAGTTCAGCTCTGCTATCTGTATTTCATACTATATTGAACCCAGACAACTGAGAGCCTGGAAAGCCAGGGAGCATAGTGCTCTAGTTCTAATTTCCTCTAGACCCTTATTAGCATAGATAATTTCTATAATATGATTGTCCTCTAGTTCTTTGAGCGTAGATGTAGTCGAGGGAATGATGATGTTAGTGTCAAGAATAAGCCCTGCAAGTGAAGAGGAGACCGATTGAATGGGGGTATCAAAACTAAGCTTCATTGCAGGGTTACTACTAATGCTAGCACCATCCTCCCCACAATAGGGGTTTTCCAGGTTTTTAACCATACTTCTAACCACATAATTAACAGGTGATGGATAAGGGTCTTGGGTTTTAAGAGCAGTGGCCAAATGGTTATTGGAGGAGCGGCTAAGACTCGGGACATTAGGAGGGGTAACTTTACGTCTTCTTTTCCTTGAAGACACAAGTTGAAAACCATCTGAGGGGGTTTCTCCAAGATTTTGAGAGGGGTCAGATATAGGGATGAGGAGTTCGAGTGCTGCAGGTGCAAAATCAGGCTTGAGAGGGTTAACCTTATTAGAAGTGGGATCAGGATCTGCGTACCTCTCGTTAGCAGAGCGGGGAGGGGGGGATTGTAGATCATTAACAATTTTAGGGTTTTCAGTAGTTTCCCCTGAGTTATGTTTTTGCTTCCTACGATTAATAATTGGGCAATTTTTATGAATATGCCATTCTTTCTTGCAGAGAAAACATGCACTCAACCCTCCAAGCATTTCAATTGGGCAGATGAATGTGTCTCCATTGATATCTAAATTTAAGGATGGTGGAATGTGTTAGGAATCCCACAGATACTGAGAAGGGGGGGTGAATCAGTATCTAAAAGGTATTTAATACTTCTTAAATTAAAACATGCATAACATATTATAATAGTGTACCGGTATGCAAGAAATAATGCAATAAACAGAATTAAGAACATCCACATGAAAAGCACACCATAACACAAGGTTTTAACGAGGAAACCCAGTGTGGGAAAAACCTCAGTGGGATTTGTGACCCACAATATTCACTTACTGGCCAATAAGAGAATATTACTTACAATAGGGGCCTGTACATGCAGGAAGGCCAACTGCCTAGAGCTCACAATTCAATGGGAAGTCTCACTGACTTACAATGAGGATTATACAAATCCAATATCTTATACTGCTTTATAATAGCATCTATAATGCCTAATCTAGTACAGGTTGCTTCTCTACTTCTTACATAAAACCTTAGCCTATATTTTGCATAATAGGTCTACCTAATATTTTCCTTAATGGTTCCTCACTCATTACCAAATGTTTACAATGATCTCTTTTATATATAAGAGTCATTTTACAATTTGCCAAGTCGGCTTACAAAGTTTTTACAATAATAAACAAAATATAATATAACAAAATCCTATCGGCCTCTGTGTCAATATACTTCTTTTCTTTGTGCAAGTGCCAGTGTCCTGAGTGCCGGTGTAGAGTGTGATCTACTGATGCCAGTATAATGCCTTTGTCGGTGCCATAGGATTGCAAGGTTGCCATCAATGACAAAACCCTCAATCACATACAATGTCTCATTGGAGTGTGCATATGCCAACAATATCCCCCTTTAGCATTGATGGCAACACTCATGAGAAATTTCAAAAAAATGTATCCAAAAATGTGAAGTCCAAAAATGTTACCAAAAATGTGTGTGCTCCCCCTGAGCATATGACTCTTGTGATATTGAATTTTCTCATCCCACTACTCCCCCTTTGGCATCAATGACAAAGGTTGTCAAGATGTCAGTAGAGTTTATAGTTTCAACCTTGTAACTAGGTGGTTACAATTTGAAAAAGATCTCCCAAAATTAAGTTTATACTATCCATAAACTTCTTGCTATCCTTTATTGTTGTCTCTGTTCTCTTCACCGTACCGGTGAGATGCTGCAAATGCTCTGCCAGTGTTTTTTGTCCCTGTATTAGTGCTTCAAATACTTCCTTCCGTAGTGTTGCTAGATAGTCCAATCTTGGATTTAGTTTTGATCTCAAATGTTTTACCTTATTCACTATTCTTTCTCTCTCTCTCTTTCCAATTTAAGTAAATATTTTTCAAAATTTGTTATCTTCTCCTCAAAAACTGATAGTGTATTAGGTGAGTTAACAAAATTATCTACAAGTTTATTGATCTCATCCTGTACCTTGCTCATATTTTTGTCTATATCTACAGTCAAAAAGTTTGTCTTACAGGTCTCTTTGTACAGAGTTTTGTACTCTTTCAATAAATTACATAATTCTGGTAGAAGTGTGTCAAAATCTTTGTTACACTTCTTTATTTGCTCATCAAAGAATTTCTGCTTTTCAATTTCTACTTTATCTTTCAATGTCTCTTCCTTTATTTTCTCAATGTTTTCTGTGATATATTTACACAGGGTATCAATTTTCCCTAAAGAATCTTTATTGTCTATTTTACAGTTAGGAGCAATTACCTTCAAAATTGGTATGGTATCATCAATTGCCTTGTAAGCTTGTGAGCTGCAGTCTGTTATCTTTTTGATTGAATCTAATAGTACCTCAGTCACATTAGTTGATTTGAAGCTTGATGATGAACCAACAATCTGATTACCAGTGGAAATAACCAAGCTTGTATTGACCTCTGGTAGGTCTGTTTGTGTCTGCATTTCTTTAAGCAATGGTTTTTTATTTCTCCAGTTGCTAGTGTCACTATTTCCTTATGTTCCTATTCCTATTGTTGTTGTTCTTATTCCGGCCTTTTGCTGTATTTGTTGCATTGTCTCAGTCTGAGTCTCTACCTTTTTCTCTTTGTCTTCTGCCCATTTCTCCTGTGTGTTTTCATTTTGCTTAGCTACCGGAGGCTCACTAGCCATGTCAGTCTTATCAGTTGTAGCTTTGTCTACCACTATGTTGATCTTTCAAGTATCAATATCCACAGTATATAAGACTTCAGGATTAGTATTACCATCCTCTACATCCATATTCTCAACTGTCGGTTGATCTTCTGTAGCTGTTGTTTTTACCGGTGGAGTAATCAAAGGAGGTGGGGCTAAGTTGTCTCTAACCTTGATACTAGGTGGTCCACCAACTTTACCTTTACCCTTGTCTCTATCTTTCTGATAAACTTTTATGGGTTTGGGGTTCCTATATTCTTCTTGTTTTTCTTTTTCAACTAAGAATATATCCCATCCATTTTCTGTTTCCTCGGTCACCTCATTAACTCTTCCAATCAATTAAAGCAATGTGTCGGTGTGCAGTAGAAAATACTGACCAGTTGGCTTGAGCAATTAGGTCATCAATTTCTTTGGGTGAGTTTACCGGATAAACAGCAAGTAGCTTTTCAATCTTTATTTTCTTGTCCATTTCTATTACTGCTTGTCTTCTTGCTTGTAGTCTCTTAAATAGTTCATCTGGAATTTCATTTACTACTTCCATCAAAAACTTCTTATACATATCCATATGCAATATAACACTATTTTCAACTTGTTCTTTTTCATCAGCTGTTAAAGTGTCATATATTTTCTCTATATTTTTCAATTTACCTTCCTCTGTAATTTCATTCAATAGTATATCAAGAGGGGCCAAGTCTTTGTTTGTCCTCTTCTTCTTTTTGGGTGTCAGTTTCTTCTTCTTTGGTGTAGCCTTTCTTATCGGAGATCTCACTGCTTGTCATTTTTGTCTTGTCCTCCTGGGTGAGGGTGTGGTTGCTAGTGAGGGATCTCTTTTCCTTACAACTCTTTTGAAAGTTGCAGGCATGTCACTCCATGAAGAAGTACCTACCGGCGATAGGTGAGTTTCAGGTTGTGGAGCTGCTAACTTATCCTCTGTTATACCGGTTTTCTTCAACACATCTTCTTTGATGGCCTTTGCTTGTCTGGAACCTTTCCTTACAACTGCCTCAACCTTTTTCACTCTTTTCTTTATTTGTATTTGGCTTTCAATAGTTTCTGCACTACCAAATATTTCTTCCTTAGGTTCTCTGGGGGCTTCTAGAAGTGCTTTAGCATATGTTTCAATTATGTGATCATCTGTTTCATAGCCCATCTCAGTTACCCAAACTGTCCTAGGGATGACTGCTTCCATCCAGATTTCATCCTTCTTGATTACAAAGAATATTTCATCTTTGTATTTGTCGACAATCTTTTGTGATAACCTAATTCTTTTCTTCATTTTGGCCTTTAATGCTTGAAAGAAGTCATGAATATTATTTTCCTTGTTTTCTCCCATGTTATTGAATAGTTTTGTTAACTATTTACCTACCAGTATATCACAACTAAGTTCTTTGTAGCCTATACCAAGAACTTGTTTTGTTATATGTAGCATCAGACATACTAACAAATTTCCAAACCTAAAAGTTCCTTTCTTGCCCTTCTTAATCTTTCCAAGGTTGTCAATTAATTCATCTTTCAACCACTCACATGTATCAATCTTTGCATTTTTTGTGACCATATCATAAGCACTCTTAATGCATAAACTTGAAACTGAATTAAATCTATTTGCATGAGTACCTTCATACCCTAATATCATGCTAATAAATCTCACATTAATGTCTGTTACATCATTAACTCTTAGGGACCTTTTGTCAAATGTTTCACCAGTTAGGTTTGTAACTAGGTCATTGGATACCTTCTTGGTTTTATCTGGCCTTTTACCGGTGGTCGGTAACCCTGTGACAGCTTCCACAACTTCCTTAGTGATTTTGTGGACTACATCTAACCAGAAAAAATCACTATGTACCCTACTTAAGACTATCCTAATCACATCCTTGGGGAATTCAGGAATGCTAAGGATCTTTGTAAATCCTAGGATTTCAATGATCTTGTGTTCATATTTTACATTGCCGGTTTTATCACATATCATGGTTTTAAACATGGTTTTAATCTCTTCATCTCCTAGTTCCTCAATGTTGCAGTGGATGTAAATTCTAGGGTCTTCAGCATAAACAACTCCCTTGGGAATTTGAGAAAAAGCACCTAAGGTATCATCTTTCTTTGCTACCTCGAGAACTAACTAAAATACGGGCCTAGGTCTTTTTATCACTTCGATAATAGTAAGGTTTGCTATATATTCAATTGCAGAGGTGGATGCCATGATTAAATACCTTTTACTGCCTTTAGGATGGATGAATTCTTAGAGTGTTATTGCCTCTTGCTCGAAATGCCTTAGCTCAAAATTTTCATGCTCTTTGTAGGTTTGAAATCTCAATGAAATGGAATGGAGCCAAAACCTCAATTTTATAGTGTTTTTTTGCCATCTACCACATTAAATGCATGTCGGTTAAGTATTCTCTTAACATTGTCTATTGGTAAAAAGTAATTTTCAACTTCTTATCTCTAACAGAGGGAATAATAGCACATGTGTCATTAGATTGCCAAACCCTCAAGGAAACTTTCTTCAATTAGATGAAGAACTTCCTGCTGGTGGAGCACTACTCTATCCTTCTGATGAAGCATCACTCTGTCCTTCCGATGAAGCATCACTCTATCCTTCTGGTGAAGCATTGGTTTGTTCTACCGGTGGAGGAGTATCCCCAATATTTAGATTAGCTTTTCTAATCCATTGTTTTTAGAATTCTTGCTTAACTTCTTCAACTTTTTCTTTACCTTTCAAGCTAGAACTTTTGTTGTCTACTGGTGTTCCTTTACTTCTACAGAATTTTGCAATATGCCCAATTTTGTTACATGCATAACAAGTTACATTATTCTTCTAAATAGCTTTCCCATAACCTATGTTGGTTTGTGTTCTGCATTCATTAGATAAATGTCCAAATCTTCTACAAACATAACATCTCACATTCATTCTACAATTTTCAGAGTTGTGACCAACTTTGTTGCATTTAGAACATTGACTGGTGGGTGTGTTGATATTCTGATAATTTCTAGATCTACATTCATTTGCTCTATGACCATACTTATTACAGTTAAAGCATTTTCCATTGAATTTATAAGCATTAGGTTGTCTTGCCGGTTTGCTGTGATCCTAAGTATTTGTAGTACCGAAGCTTTCACCAACTTCAAAACTAATTCCAGAAGTGTCACCTTTAGGTTTTTGATTTTTCAGCAAGGTGCCAAGTTCCTCTAAGCTTTTCTTGAATTTTTCTTTATGTTGATTTGCAGTTTCTAGTTCTCTTTGTAAGACTTCTTTTTGTCTCATCAGTTCATTTGAGTCATTTTGAGTATGCATCAGATCTGTCTTCAACATGTCATTTTCATAGCTAAGTCTTGTGGTCTCATTTTTTGCATCACTTAGACTTCTGGTCAAATCTTCTTCATTCTCCTTCCTATCCTCAATCTCTTTGCAAAATCTCATAGTCATATCATGCATCTCATTCTTTGTTGTCATGTTCTCTTGTTTCAAATTTCTTATCATATCATTAAGTGATTCCTTTTCATCATTCTCATTTTGCAATTTTTCACAAAGTTCTCTACTCTTATTTCTTGCAACAGTAAAATTGTCTTGAAGTGCCTGAATGATATCCTAAGCTGCCCTTAAATCATATTCTAGTTTGATATTTTTCAATTTCTCTGCATCATAGTCTGTAAGAGCTCCTTCAAGTTGCTTCATCAGATTCTCCATCTTTATTGGTGTCAAGATCTTCCTCAAGTTGTTAGGCTTCTGAAAATAGAGGACTAGGCTATGATACCAATTGTTAGGAATCCCACAGATACTGAGAGGGGGGGTGAATCAGTATCTAACCAGTATTTAATATTTCTTAAATTAAAACATGCAGAACATATTATAATAGTGTATCGGTACGCAAGAAATAATGCAATAAACAAAATTAAGAACATCCACATGAAAATCACACCATAAAACAAGGTTTTAACGAGGAAACCCAATGTGGGAAAAACCTTGGTGGGATTTGTAACCGACAATATTCACTCACTGGCCAATAAGAGAATATTACTTACAATAGGGGCCTGCACATGCAAGAAGGCCAACTGCCTAGAGCTCACTGCTCAATGGGAACTCTCACTGACTTACAATGAGGATTATACAAATTCAATATCTTGTACTGCTTTACAATAGCATCTATAATGCCTAATCTAGTACTGGTTGTTGCTCTGCTTCCTACATAAACCCTTAGCCTATATTTCACATAATAGGTCTGCCTAATATTTTCCTTAATGGTTCCTCACTCATTACCAAATGTCTACAATGATCTCTTTTATATATAAGAGTCATTTTACAATTTGCCAAGTCAGCTTACAAATTTTTTACAATAATAAACAAAATATAATATAACAAAATCATGTCTGCCTTTGTGCCGATGTCCTGAGTGCCGGTGTAGAGTGTGATCTACTGATGTCGGTATAATGCCTTTGCTGGTGCCATAGGATTGCAAGGTTGCCATCAATGACAAAACCTTCAATCACATACAATGTCTTATTGGAGTGTGCATATGCCAATAGGATGTTGATTCTGGGCTTGAGTGAGATAAGCATTCTTGCATCTAGATTGGGTACCAACCGAGCAGTTTCATCTATTCGAATAACTTTGCCAAATGGTTCCAATAATTGGGGAAGGAAGCGCCACAAAAAAGGGGGGACATCCTTGAGGATGACCCATCTGGGCTACGATAATGTGAGGACTTCCTCATTAACCGCCTCTGGAGACCAGGCTAGGGCTCGAAAGGAGGTATTCCCAACTGTCTAGTACTGACATTTAAGTGCTTCCAATTGGGCATTATGCGAATTAAAGAAAATGAGAAAGAGACCTCTCTGTATTTGTCTACAGAACGTGGTTTTTGGGCCCTAGTTTAAGATTCCATAAGTTGTGAAACCAGTCATCTATGAATTTCTTCGGTGGGCATTTTTGAGCATCAACACATGCAAAAAAGATGGTAGTGTTGCATAACCTACGCTTTTCTAAAGCAATTTCATTCAACATTTCAATTTTTGGCGAAATGCAGAAAGGATATGAGGTGTTGCAAGGGGAGCTACCATCCTTACTGGGTCCTTCGTCTGCAAGAGTCGTAAGGAAGTGCGTCGACGACCAGACTCCATTTGCAAGCAGGGCAATGGTCTCAACGAACGACTTTGCTAGGGCTGGTAATGTCTGCGAGATGGTTTTAGGGTTATTAACACTAAGTCCATCTGACTCTGTCTCCATGGTGACCTAGGGTTAGGATCACGCAAGATGGACGAAAGGGTGGAGTTAGATGTAATAAATTTTGTAGAGCAAAATAAATGAAAGACAGAGTAAAAATGGAGCCAGTGGGAGAAAAGAAAACCGAGTGGAGGAGATTAACTCCTCTACATAGATGCCAAGGTACTTCGATGGTGCCTGCAAGCCTCAGTTCTGCTTCCTGCTGACTTGAGCTGTTCGAAGGCGCTGTTGTTGCTTCTGTGCGTCCAAATTTAGGGTGATCGAATATCCGATGGTGTCTTCGGGATGCAAAATTGACAAAGACTTGTCTTCAATATGTAGGATTTGCTATGAGACAGGGTCCTTATATGAGCAATTGATAGAAACTAAATTTGTAGGGTTTGACGAGCTCAAAATGGACGATAGGTGAAGATCCACCAGTGTTTCTTTGCATAAAAATCTCGAAGCTTTACGGAGAGCCACAATAAATTTAAAATCTCTCGCAATGATGCTGAGTAATCTGTCGATGCACTACGCCTATATCATCTGGTCAGCACCTTTGTTTGAATTCCCTTTGACTGCTTATTACCACTATTGGGTTGAGTAGAATGCAAGTGTGTCTGAGGCCGATATATATATATATATATATATATATATATATATATATATATATATATATATATATATATATATATATATATATATATATATATATAAGTTTATTTTATTATGGGCATTATATTATTTTTAGCATTATTTTAATACTAAGAAAGTTAATTTATGAGTTGATATATATATATTTGATATAATTATAAGTATATTATATATATACAATGTATATATAGGTATGCATACAATTTTATATATATATATATATATATATTCAATTTATAGTATGCGTGTTTTCAAAAAAGCTTATAATTTTTAGATTTTATATTTGTGTTTGGAAATACATTAGGAGATTAATTCATGTGTGAATTTATTGGACAAATGACAAAATTGATTATTTGATATAGTTGTAATTCTTATTGTCTGGAAACTCTTTAATTGCAAGTTATTTATGCATTTGACTATTTTAAGAAAAGATTGTTTGTATTAGGCTCTTGTGTAAATGTTGTTTGCAGTCAAGCTTAATTTCGTTGCAATTTTGGTTGAGTTGTCATTGTGTCCTATGTTATTATATCTCCTTGGTCAAGTGTTATTATATAACCTTATTGATTCGAGTCATTGTGTGTTTTGTCCAAATGGTCAATCTTGGGTTAGTGATTGTGTATCCTTCACCTGTGGTTTGTCAGGATTAGTTATGGTTGTTTGTTTCACCATAGAGTTCTCATAGAGAGACCTTTCCTGTAGTGTCCTATGAGAGAGAGTGGTTTTTGAGCGGGGGCCTTGCCCAAAGTGGATGACAGGATAACCCGTTGAAAGTCAATTAAGAAGTGATAACCTAATAATTGATTAGGGGGTGGGTAGAATAAATATTAATTAAGATAATGTACCTCATGTATAGGTGTAGTGCTTGTACAGTGCTCATAATGTTACAAGAAGGCCTAGAATGGCAAACTTACCACCTTGTCTTCATGAAAGGATTGGTAGGGTCTGCATGAGACTTAGTTGGAGCCGGAAGCCGGGAGAGGTTACCAGGACAAAGAGTCGGGACCTAGGAGGCCTACCATGGTAACCATCAAGCTATGCGATGACACTCTCTCCTTAGAGTCACTAGTGTGTTGTGAGTTGAGTCACATGGATGTTTGCGGAGTCTTGTAGTTCTTTTGTACTTGTCTTACTTTGCTTGCTTGAGGGTTTTCTACTATCTCCTAGCATAGTGGGGTGGTTCCATTTCGGGATCACATGGTCAGGTGGTAGTGCCATTTCCCATCAGATGTTCTGGATTGTATCTTCAGGCGAGGAAAGGCTTCGTTGGTGTTCTTGGTTCGTGGTTCATGTACCAGCTCATGTTCGTGATCATTGTTCACTTGAGACCTTGTGGTCATTGTATCAAACTTTTATGTAACCTTGATATTGTAACGTTGTAATCCATGGTATTATTGGAAGCCATGTATTTATGGATATTGTAATATTATGTCAGTGGAATGTATGTTAATTTAGTTGCTTTTTTCTTATGTATAAATGGTTTGTGGAAAATTGGATACATTGGAATATTTTAATTTCTTCATTATGGAATTTAGATGTATGTGTAGTTTTAAACTTAAGCATTTAATTTATCTAATTAAATGGAAAATTGGATTAACTATGGTGTTAATATAATCTACGAATTAATCTTCATTGGTAACCCTTAAGAAATCATATGTTAGACTTATGTTGTGTTATTAAACATGCAATGGTTATAGTTAATGCACTTAGTCTTTAAAAAAGAAAAATTATTTCACCCTTTAGTTGCCTAGCTGTGTTGTTTTCCTTTAGGGTTCCTGGCAGGGCATTATAGATCGCAAGCGATGAAGAGAGACATTTTGTTCATCATGTGATTTTATTCATGATAACATTTTGCAAAATATGAAAGTTGCCAATGTTTACTCTAATCCACATGAAGAAAATGCCAAAAATTAGGTGTTGAATTATATGACATAGAAGCCTTGCATAATAAAAAGAGAGTAAGAATAATGATTAACCAAAATACTATAAACCTATCATACTTTACATTGCACACTTTATAAACTATTGCGCTTTTCCTTGGCCATTCTTAATTCTTGGGATACTTTCATTTCTGATCTAAATACTAAAAGCAAGTTTCCAAGACGAAATCACAATTTAGAAAAAAGTAAGTTTAAAGCTCTACAAATCACATAAAAAATAAACTTGGTAAGGAAAAAGGTGAAGAATGTAACATAATTGCTATTAGTTGGTGCAATGCTCCCAATCCTCCATTTCCAATGCTTGTGATAATGACAGATGAGCCTCTACTTAAAAATTAGAGAAAGGAGGAATACAATGTATAACATACAAAATTTACCATCAAAACGTGCTCATAAATACAATAGAGAAATAGAAGTTCATTTTAAAAACTTTGTAGAGCAGAATCTATCTTTTCGTTGGTTTCTAATATTTAGAAATATAGGTCGTCATTCTCTAGATCTATAATAATCTAAAATTTGACGCTCGGTAGACCATCATACCCCAAATTTCATGGTGTTAAATTCGATGAACATTTAGTTGTCATTGTCCGAAATCAAGTAAATTAAAGTCAACATCTTCAATTTGACAGCTATTTAAGAGTCACCGACTATGTTAAAATTTGGCACTCATTTGATTGTCGCTACTCAGATTAACAATGTTAAATTTGACAGCCAAACAACCATCACCATAAAATTTTAATAGGTCAATCTAACAGCCACTTCATAGAAACCAACTAATGTTTAAGTTCTGTCAAGTTGTCGCAATTCAATCATTTTATAAAAAAAATCCGTTCGAGTGTCATATTCTACGAGAACTTGTGGATAAATTTGATGATAGTTGATATATAATGATCTAATTGGCCAAGTATTGAATGAATTCCTTAATGTTGGAAACTTACAAAATCCAGAGCTGTGGAAGAATGTAGGCCATATTATTCTTAATTATGGTAGACAAAGATCTGCACAGTGGAACAAAAGTGTATATATGTTTACGTGTTGTTTGTGTATAGTTTTAAGTTGGGTAAGTTTAAAGAGAACATTCTAAACTTTGACTTGTTTAAGCAGTTCATCTGAAATCACATTAATTTTTTCAATAGATCCCATCTATTAATATCTTGTCAGAACTATCTAAACAAGTCAAAACTCAAAACATCTTCATTAAATTAAAATTCAAACCGATTATCAAAACATACTAAACATGATGAAACATAAAAAAAAACAAGTTAAACTGAACAGACTTAATAATAATGGGACAGAGATCATTGATTCTAACAACAATTTTTTTACCAGCACAAATTTCTGCTAGCAGGTTACGCAAACATCATGCAAGAGAGCACAGATGTTCTAACATTAACTCCAACAACAAACACTGTTCACACAAGACAAAAGACATCAAATTGTGTGATTTTGTAGGTATACAAACAATTTAAAGAACATAATGGTTGGTTGTACCAGTAGCTACCGATCATCAAATGAAATAAGCCAAAAGCAAACTAGATGGATTTGTACAACGAATAATAGGACTTGAAAGATTGTCGCCAACAAAAGAAATAGGCTAAATATGGATATGTTTGAGTTGTTCATAATGTCAATGGGCCTTACAAAGACATATACTACAAGGCATCGCTTATCATCCTACTTTAGCCCTTTGTCAATTAGAGACGTCCTCCTCATCTCACCTTCCCACTCATGATTATCTTCAACTCTGGAGATGTACATTGCCTATATTAAAAAAATTGTCCTCTTAAATTTATGTGTGGTCTTTGTTGTGTTTTTCATTGTTATTATTATTTTGATGTTGTTTTTATTGGTATAATAATCGACAGCAATCTAGAGCAATCTAGAGCAATCTAGAGAAAATATAATATGATTTTTAAATGGAGCAATATAGTATCTGCATATCACACAAGTATCTAGTCTTCAAGACAGTTTAAAGGAGTCGCTGAGAATAAAGGATAAAAGGACAAATGTTTCCATCAATCAATAGGTAGTTCTTGTTGGACAATTTTCCTTGGGAAAGGTAAAAGGGAGTTAAGGAAGTTGGTCATTTTATACAAATAGCTAATTGAGTGCGATAATTTATTTAAAGCTAAGATAAGGATTCGTGAGATGGTTTAATATGGGAGAAGGTGAGAAAACGAATGAAAAAGTATGGAATCAAAGTAGAATTAAATTCACATTTTGTTCTTATTAATTTTTTAATTAATTAAATAATTAAATTTAAATTTAAATTAGTGTGATATGTTTGATGTTGAATTGTTTGTGGGAATTTTCAGTGTGACAATATGTATTGTTTTAATAAATTATTTTCTATGATTTGAATCTTCAATCTTATAATATGTATTGTTCTAATAGATTCTTTCTTATGATTTGAATCTTCAATGTGACAATATGTATTGTTCTAATGGATTCTTCTCTATCGATTCTAATAGAATGGACATTGATTTATGAATGTAGGATGAAAGGGATGGGGAGTTGTGATTCATTAAAATATATACCAACCATTGAATGAGGTAGGAAAAAAATGTTATTAATTGGTGTATGAAGGTTGAAATTGATTTGAATTTTGATACATAATAGTTGCAAATGAATGGGTAGAATATAGTTGATTGAATTGATAGCTAGGATTTAGAATTTATTTCATTTAATATTATTTATTTGAATTAAAATATATCATCTTCAGTTAAGTTTTTAATAGCAGTTGTTATTTTCCTTATTTTAGTTTTATGTTTGCCCGAATGATGCAAATAACATGCAATATGTATTCACTATCTTTAGCATAGTTAACCGCAGCTTTTCTTACCACCGTAGCTTTCCATTGGTTTTGAAATGCTTCGAATAATACATGCAATTGATAAACTTCAGTTTTGACTTAGTATTCAGACTGTTTGCTTGATGCAGCGATCTGTTGCAAATTCTATTTAAATTCAGCCAGCGTAATTTGTTTGTAACTGCTTGCAGTAAGAACCATATTTGCTATGCAGAAATAAAAACAGAACATTCCTACAATTTAAAATATAGTACTCTGCGTCTGCGTTTTTTGAACTCAAGTTGGCAGTAATCCGAAACTACAATTGATATAGAGCAGGTAACTTTTTTTGGATTATAATTTTGTTGAATTCTAACAACTTGTCCAGTCTAGAATTTGATAAAAATGAGTACGATTATTGGTGCATAAAAATGACTTTTTTTTCATAGGAAAAGATGTGAGAGATTGTTAAATCAGTTTACCAGGAGCAGCTGATTGGAAAGTAAAAAGCGAGGCCAAAAAGATGAATGTTAAAGCATTGTTTGATATTCAAATAGCCCTTGATAAGAGCTTATTTCCAAGAATTTATATGCAAAGATAGCTAAAGATGCTTGGAGGACTCTTAAAGAAGCGAGAATTTGAGAATTTGATAATTTGATGATGCAAGAAGTTGAAAATGTGAGTGACTATTGTATCAAAGTCAAAGATATTGTCAATTAAATGGTTCCACTTGGGGAAATTATGAGCAATGAGTTTTTTATCATTACGGTGTTGAAGTCTATGACATTAAGATGGAATCATGTTGCTATAATCATAGAAGAAAACATCAATTTGACAACCCTTCAATTTGATCACCTAGTTGGATTTTGATGTCTCCTAAAGAAAAATTAAGAGATTCATTTGGAGAAAGTGATGTAGTTTTTTTCCTCCAAATTACAAATCACAAAGAATGAAGATGCCAGTAGTACCACCAAAAGAAATCAAGGCCAAGGTAGAGATCAAAATTAGAATAATTCAAGAGGAAATAGAGGCAAAGGTGCTTCCAAAGGAAGAGGTAGAGACCGGCTTGATAAGAGAAATGTTCAATGTTATCATTGTAACAACTCTGACCACTTTGAAAGAAATCGCAGATTAAAAGAAGCTAAAAGTGTTAATTATGTTCAAGAAGGTCTAATGTGAGAATCCTCTAGATCATTTCTTTTTATCTTATGCCAAAGGTGGAACCAATAGTAAATATGTTTGGTATTTAGATTCTAGATTCTCTAACCATATGTTAGAAAATGAAAAGTTATTTTCAATAAAGAATGAAAATTTCAAATCTAAGATCTAGTTTGGTGACGACAAATCATTAGAAGTTGATACAAAGGGAGTTATGAAATTCCATAGAAAAGAAGGTATGAAGAGTATTCGAGACATTTATTACACTCCATAGTTGAAACATAATTTGTTAAGTGTTGGGAAATTATGTGAGAAAAACTATAAAGTTGTCTTTGAAAATAAAAACTGTATAATTTATGATAAGAATTAGTGGAATAGGGTGGTTATAGTTGTTTCTATGACAAAGAATAGGATGTTCTCATTTATGTTTAATGAACATAACAATACCCTTGTCAATATGGCATACGAGGATACAAGTTGGTTGTGGCATTTTAGGTATGAACATTTAAATTCTCATAGCTTCAAGCTTTTGACCTGACAAGAATTAGTTTCTAGTTTGCCTAGGGTTGAAGAGAACAAAGTGTTTTGCAAAGGATGTGCTAGAGGCAAGCATGCAAGGCAAAATATTTCAACAAGCAATGCATGGAGGGACCATCACTAAATTCATCTTGTTCATTCAAATATTGTATCCTATGCAAACAAAGAGTTTTGGTAAGTCATCATATTTAATCACTTTTATTGATGATTACTCATGAAAATGTTGAGAGTGTACTTTTTGAAGGCCATGGATAAAGCCCTTAATGCATTCAAAATATTTAAAGCCCTTGTGAAAAAAGAGAAAGGGTGTAAAATTAAATGCTTAAGGACTAATTGTGGAAGAGAATTTTGTTTAAAATATTTTTTCAGAGATATTGTGGTATGAATGAAATTATGAGGCACCATTGCATAAACACCTCAACGGAATGGAGTAGCTGCAAAGAAAAATCATATAGTGGTGGAAATGACAAGGAACATGTTGCAAATCAAGGGCTTAAACAATACATTTTGGGGAGATTTAGTTGCTATAAAGTAATGTACATCCTCAATTGAAGTCCCACTAGTGCACTTGACAAGATGACTCCTTATGTAGTTTGTTATGAGAAAAGGCATAACATTAATCATTTCAAATTTTTTGATTGTTTGTCCTATGTTCATGTACCTAATGAAAATAAACAAAATTAGATGCAAAATGTGAGTCGTACATTTTTGTTGAATATAGTGAGGAAATTTGGACTTATAGGTTGTATAATCCTCTCACTAATAAGCGTATTGTGTCAAGAGATGTAGTTTTTTATGAAGGGGGAGCTTATGCTCATAAAAAAGCCATGTTAAGAAGTCAAAATATATTCTAAATGAATTTGTTATTGATGATATTGATCATGAGAAACCCACTAATTTTTATATTTCAAGTGCTACAAATCCACCAAGAAATCCCTCATCTATTCTTTAATTTCAAGTGCAAGTTTAGCTTCAACTCCAAGTTCTACAAAGAAGATCAGAAGATTGAGTGAGATTTACCAAAGGAGTGCAAATCAAGAGCACGAAGAAACTACAATAGGTGAGACATTGAATTTTTATTTATTTACCAAGGCTAATTTTGAACCATCATGTTTTGAAGATGTTTGTATTAATGAGCTTAAGCTACAAGTAATACAAAATGAGATGGATTCCATCCATAGGAATGAAACTTCGGAGCTTACAGGCTTCCATATGACAAGAAGAAGATTGACACCAAATGGGTCTACAAGACTAAGTTTATCGATGATGAGAATGTTGAAAGATGTAAGGTAGGACTAATTATTAAAAGATTCACACAAAAATATGACATTGATTATGAAGAGATGTTCACACCAGTAGTAGGACAACAAACTATTAGAAATAATATTTCATTACCAAATCAAAAGAATTAGAGCATACATCATATGGATGTGAAAAGTTGTCTTCTTGAATAGGTACTTAGAAAAGGAAGAATATATGGAATAACCACAAAGTTTTGAAGTGGAAGGAAAAAAACATCATGTCTACAGGTTGAAGAAGACTTTGTATGGCCTCAACTAGGTAGCAAGAGCATAGTACGCTAGGATTGATGGCTACTTTTAGGATAATGGCTTCAAGAGAAGAGTGCAAATACCCTTTACTAGAAACAAGAAGGTAACCGATATTCTTATTATAAGTTTGTATGTTGATGTGTTGTATATGGGTAGCAGCTCTTAAATGAAAACCGAGTTCAAAATTGCTATGATGAATGAATTTGAAATGAAAGATTTAGGCCTCGTTAAATATTTTCTAGGAATGAAGGTTTATCAAAGTAAGAATGAAATTTTTATTTGTCAAACAGAGTATGTGAACGATACATTAAATAAATTTGATATGGTTGATTGTAACCCATGCTCCACTCCAAGTGCTCATGGAGTTGTATTGTGCAGAGATGAAGGTGTTGAAATAGTTGATGAGACAACTTATAGAAGCACTATTGGGAGTTTGATGTTTCTAACTCACAGAAGGCCTAATATTGAATATTCAATTTCACTTATTTAAAAGTACATGACAAATCCATCAAAAATACACATGAAGGAAGCCAAGAGAATTTTGAGGTATGTGAAAGACACTCTACATTTTGGCATTCATTACTAATCTTTTAAAAGGTTCCCTCTTGCTGGCTTTAGTGATTTAGAATGGGGAGGTAGTTTGGATGACCGTAAGTTTACATCTAGAAATTGTTTCACTTTTGATTCTGATTTGATAACTTGGAGCTCAAAGAAGCAAAGCATTGTTGCATTTCATCTACAAAAGTAGAGTACCTAGGAGGTAGACAAGCTCTTTGGCTTAAGAAAGTTTTAGAAGAAACTGGAGAGAAACAAATTAAGTCTAGTAATTTTTGGTGACAAGATAGGTGTCATCAAATTAGCAAAAAATTCGGTCCATCGTATCATTTCACCCATTATTTACTGCAAAAGAAAAATGTTGATTTGAAGCACATCAATACTCAAGATTAGCTAACAGATATCGTCACCAAAACAATATCTAAAATTCAATTTTTGACTCTTCGAAATCAAATTGTAAGCCCTCTCAAGATCAACGGAGGTGTTAAGATAATTGATCTTGTACAATCATTCAACTCCACCTTTGATGCCAATTTTGCCATTCACCACCATGTTACACACCATCTTCAGTTAGCTTTTTAATAACAATTGTTACTTTCCTTAATTTAGTTTCTGTTATATTTGCCCGAATAATGCAAATAACATGCAATATATATTCTCTATCTTTAGCATAGTTAACTGCAGCTTTTCTTGCAACCGTATCTTTCCATTGGTTTTGAAATCCTGCGAATATTACCTATCTTTACATTGATAAACTTCAGTTCTGCCTTAGTATTCGGACTGTTTGCTTGATGCAGCGATCTGTTGCATATGTTTGAACATATCACAGAAGTATCTATCATTAAAGACAGTTTAAAGGAGTCACTCGCAATAAAGGATATAAGAACAAATGTTTTCGTCAATCAATTTGATTGAAAAGACATTTTATCTTGGGTGAGTAAAGGAAGCCAAGGGAGTTGGTCATTGTATACAAATAGTTGATTAAGCTCAATAGTTAATTGAAGACTGAGATACGAAATGCTAAGATGGTTTAATAGGGCCGAAAGTTTTATGAATCAGAAGTAAAATAAAATTTAAAATATTTTTCTTACCAGTTATATGGTTGACGTTGAGTTTTTTTACGAATCTTTAGGGTCATTATGGGTCATTATGTATTGTTTCAATGGATTCTTCTCTATGATTTTTTTTGATGGAGGTCCAGACCTGCAACAGTCCAGCAAGGCATGAAGCCTGTGAGCTGCCCATCCAGCGAGGGCCTTCACGAAGTAATTTTTGTCATCCAATATGGGGGCACAAGCCAATAGGCTGAACCTCTTCAGCTAAGAGCCAAAGACTGAGGGGTATCCATTTGCCAAATTGATTCAGGTATTTGATCTAGAAATGTAGAATAAGAAAAGTGAATAAAGTTCAAAACTTATAAGAAATACATAATTAGATTTTAGTTGCTTTTATCTTATTTGTTAAAGTACAATCTAATATTATGTATCTATTGATTAGATCCAAACATTTATATTCAATCTATTTTTGATTTAATAGGACGGAAAGTTTTATGAAAAAAAAGTGGAATTAGAAATAAAATAAAATTTAAAATATTTTTCTTACCAGTCATATGGGTGAGGTTGAGTTTTTTAAGTATCTTCATGGGGCATTATGTATTGCTTCAATGCATTCTTCTCTTTGATTTAATTGAAGTATTTGATCTAGAAATGTAGAATAAGAAAAGTGAATAAATTTCAAAACTTATAAGAAATACATAGCTAGATTTTAATTGCATCTATCTTATTTGTTAAAGTACAATTTAACATTATGTATCTTATTGGTATAATAATAGACAGCAACCTAGAGAAAATACATTTAGTATCTGCATATTACAGAAGTATCTAGCATTCAAGACAAATTAAAGGAGACACTCAGAATAAAGGATAAAATAAGAAATGTTTCCATCAATCATTAGGTAGTTCTCGTAGGACATTTGGCCTTGGGAAAGATGAAGTTATTTAGGAGAGTTGGCCACTGTATACAAATAACTGATTGAGTTCGATAACGTTTTAAGGTTAAGATGGTGAGATGGTTTAATAGGGTAGAAGGTGAGAAAATGAATGAGAGAATACGGAAGGAAAAGTGAGTAATAAATAATACAAATTAAAATTAGAAATTAAAGATCAATTTAAATTTTGAGTGTGTAAATATGTTTGATATTGGGTTAATTTTTTTTGGAATTTATAATGTGGCGGTATGTATTACTCTTGTGGATTCTCTCCTATGATTTGTTTGAGAATGGATGTTGATTTATGGATGTAGAATATGAGGAATGGAGAGTTGTGATTTATTTAAATAGATATATGCGATTGAATGAGAAGAATTTTAAATTTGAACTTGAGAGGGAGGTGAAAGTAAATGTTAGTAGATGGTTTATGGAGGTATAAATTGATTTGAATTTTCATATATAGTAGTTGGAAATGAATGGGTAAAATTTAGTTGATTGAATTGATGGCTAGGATTTAGAATTGATTTCAGTTAGTATTAATTATTTGAATTAAATAATATTATTTAAATGGTTTTGTAGTTGGAAATAGATGGTTAGGATTGATTTAATGATTTGAATGGCTGGTATTAAATGTTGGTTTCATATAAAAAAATTATAATAGAAAAATAAATAATGTAGATTTTATACTATATAATAAGAAATAAATGTTCTATTTTTTAAATAAAGAATGAGATGATGGATATTAGCACATTTAATTAAATAAAATAACCTATTTCAATATGATATTAGTATAATTTGATAAAAAATATAAGACTTAATTTAAAAAATAACTTTTAATTATTAATTATCTGACCCCACCACAATCCTCCACTCCCAAAAACAAATATTATTTGTTAAACTCCTCCTCCTACTCCAAACTCTTCTACCTAGACCTTTATCCTTGATTCTACACACCGATGGGCAAAATTACAAATGCCAACATAAGGTGGCCATCATTATTTGTGATAATAGCTATGTTTGGTGTCATTCTCAATACTTCAGGAGACACATGAGAACCTAGGAGGAGCCCATGTGGAACCTGAGTTGCTGCATGAAAGATGCTACCAAATTTGTGTTGGCCTAACTTACCAAAAGATGCAATGAAATGGGCCATATGATAAGATCCTACCAAAGGATGAGGAAAATAACTTAGAGGAACTTTCTGGTGCCATAGCTATTACAGAATGACACAACATTAAAAGAAATGAAAAACATTAATAATAAAATGAGGAAATTTGATATTGATTTTTTTTTTTTTTAAATAGATTATTTAGAAGTTTTTATTATCATTTCTCAGATTACATTCTATGATCTATTATAGAATGACACAACATTAAAAGAAATGAAAAAACATTAATGATGAATATTAAAATATAATCCAAAATATTAATACTAAAATTTCTACACAATCTAAGTTAAAAATAATAACAATCAATATAGAAAACATCACATTTTTAAAACCTTGTGTGTTCAATTTAACATATGAAATTTCCTATATGACGGTCATTTGACCATCACTACCCGTATTTTAACCATGTAAAATTTGACTTCTAAACTACTTATCAACTTAAAATTTGACCGTGTCAATTTAACAGCCACTTGATTGTCACCAACTAATAGACAAATATTTCAGTCTCACCATTGAATTTGACAACTTAATTTTGATGGCTTTTGAATTTCATTGCCTTAAAGTTGTTGACTATTATATTTGACCACCATCAAAAATTGTGCATGTTACATTTTATAGTGGCTATTATCTCTCTTTATATATATAGTCATTTGACCAACATCCTCTCATTGAGCATCTAATTGATGAATAGAGTGAAATTGCACTGAATGTATTCTTCAACATTAAAAACCCACAAAACTTAGAGTTATAGAAAAAATGTAGTTAGTAGAAAAATCATATTGCCTTCTATACAATGGAATAAAATTTTAATTATGTTTATGTGTTGTTTGTGTATATTTATTATATTTTAAGTTTTGATTTGTTTAGATGATTAGTATGAAATCACATTAGCTTTTTTAATAGAATTAACTAATAATATGTTTTCAAATGAACCATCTAAATAAGTCAAACCTTAAAAATATATTGTTTAAACTAAAATTCAAGCTAATGATTAAAATATACAAAACATGATAAAATTAAAATAAAATAAAAAGAAAAGAAAGAAAGAAAAAGAAAAGATAGAAAAACTAAACAGACTTAATAACGATAACCCATTTATCACCCGATCCAGCAACAAGTTTTAATCTGGATGTAAGAATGAAAGCACGTTGAATTGCTTTCATTGTATGCACAAATTTCTACAAGTTAAGTAAGCAAGGATCCGTTTAATAGACCACAATAATGTTCTAAGATCAACTGCAACAGAAAACACTGCTCACGCAAGGTAAAAGATGTCCATTGTGTGATTTTGTAAAGATTAAAAAACTTCAATGAATATAATGGCTAGTTGTATAATATTTAATAGGCATAATTAGAGGCAAATGAGATTAATTCCTATCTACCAAAGGAGTATAAAATTTTGCCTTGGGTGAGTAAAGGAAGTTAAGAGAGTTGGGCATTGTATACAACTAGTTGACTGAGCTCGATAATTGACTCAAGATTAATATAAGGAATGGTGAGATGGTCTAATAGCATAAAAGGTGAGAAAAGAAAAAAAGACTATGGAATCAAAATTAAAATTAAATTCAAAATTGTTTTCTTCTCATTATTCCTTATTTACTAATAAGGGATATAAATTTAAATTAGAAATTAAAGAAAATTTTAAATTTAGGGCATGTAGATACGCTAGTCATACGCTTAATGTTGGATTGTTTTAGGGAATCTTCAATGTGGCAATATGTATTATTCCATTGGATTATCCTCTATGATTTGGTTGAGAGGATTGGTTTATAAATGTAGGATGAGAGAGATGAAGAATTGTGATTCATTTGAAATGGATCCTTCAAATTGAAAAAAAGAATTGGTAATTTCAATGTGGAAGGAAGGTGGAAATAAAAATTGGGAGTTGGTGCATGGAGGGTTGAGATTGATTTGTTTAAATGGATGGTTAAGATTTAAAATTGATTTGAATTTTGATCTATAATAGTTGAAAATGAATGACCAAATTTTAGTTGATTGAATTGTTGTTAGGGTTCACATTAGTTTCATTTAGTATTAACTATTTGAATTAAAAATCTTTATTTAATTAGTTGGCAGTTGGAAATTGACTTAAGATTGGTTTAATCATTTTCATGGCCAAGATTAAATGTTGGTTTCATATAAAAAAAGAGATTTTATATTTTATGGTAGGGATTAATATTTTATTTTTTAAATGAAGAGTGAGTTGATGAACATTAGCATAGTTAATTAAATAAAATTGTTATTTTATTAAGTATTGTTAGCATAATCTAGTAGAAGTAATGAAACCTAATTAGGTAAATATTTTTTAATTAATCAATGATAGAGGTGGTATAGGACTGATGACAAAATTTAGTAAAAAAATATAAGGATGAGTTCCAAGTTTGCACATCTTTTCCCCATTTCAATCTCACCATGACTAAAAAATGGAATCATTCCAAAAAAATATATATAGGCACCTCATGAGGTGGCAGGATATAGGTAATGCCCTATCAAAAGAATAATTGTGCAAGAATGACATGAATGGTCTCCCATAAAAGACATGGTGAAAAATGGTGAGAAAGGATGGAAAATTCAAATAAAGGAATGGGATGAAAATAATTTAAAATGACGAATGGAGGTAAAAGAATAATAAAAAATGGGTGAAGAGGTGACTAAACAGTGTTTGTAGGTAAATTGTTTCATGTTCACCCTTGCCAATAGTAAAGTTTACTATGATTAGAGAACCTTTGAGAGAAAAATATAACATGTACCATTCTGTGAGAATTAACTTGTGTATGTGGGTCTACAGATGGTTGGAAAGGTGGGGGAAATAAATGAGTGTTTGTATTTCATATTTATGAGTTTATTTGATGCCTTCAAAATTAGGAAAACCTAATGTTACAATGTTTTTGAAAGATGAAATTCATTAGTGGAGAGCAACAATAGATCTTGGAGGAGAGTGTTATGGTCAAAGAGCCAAGAGTTATGATGACGAGGATGATGGGCATATAAAGGAGATCGAGGGGATGATGTTGAAGCTATTTAGTTGTAGGAGGGAGATAGAGCCAAAGGTGGGGGGCGGATACATGAGTAGAAGCAAGCACCATAGCTATATATATATATATATATATATATAGGCAAGGACCTCAAGTATAAGAGTGGCTAGGAGGTAGTGGATGTGGACGACTACATATGGGAGATAATAGTCTAGGATGGAGAGACAACATGATTGCAAGATAAGGAGATTGATTAAGGATTTATCTTATGATATATTTGATCAAGCTAGACACAATATAGGCAAAGTGAGATACTGTAGAACAACCTAGATGTAATATAGAGTGTATAGGGAGCTGGGTAAGGTGGTGAAGAGATGGAAAATCTCACAAAAAAGAGGAATAGGTGGAAAAATCAACTGAACATAGTGTAGATATAGAAACATCGGGATCAATCAAATAGCCAAAAGCTATAAGAGGACATGGATAGGGACAAAGGATTTTTGGGGGCATAAGGCTTGTCATAAGCCCTATAAAATGTGTCCATGGTCATAAGAGAAGTGCAATAGGCTAGGGATGAGGCTCAATATTATAGGTCCTTATATGTGTATGTTGTATCAATGGATCAAAAGGAGTGATCCTCCGTGAAACAAACTAGCTAATGGGAAATGGGTCAATATCATGATCTAAGTCTATAGTTAAGGGTTTTCATAAAGGACAACCTTCACCACCATTAAGATTAGTAGGCTATAGTGCTACTTAGATCTAATTGGATTTTTTCTTGGGCTAAATGGACATGTATATGACATGCACTCATTTTTAAAAATTTACATATACCATGGATATAATTTTTGTGGGCATTCATGGACATCCTTTTGTATATTATTGACATATATTTTTTTTGTATATATATTGTTTAATATTATTTTACTTTTGAAAATGGGATTATCATATGGTGATTAGATATATAGTTTTCTTTGTGTTGTGATCCTATTGATGTTATGCGATGTTAATGATGCTTTTTATTGAAGGGAATGATTGTAATACAATATGACCTTTACATTATATGATGTGATAATTATGAAATGGATATATTCTTGATAATTTCATGTAATTTTTATAATGCTCATATTAATTGAGACAAGTTAATGATGAGTAAATTCCTTTGATGATATGAAATATCATTTATGGTGGGTAATATTTGTGATTGTAGATACAAGAAAGAGAATCATTAAGGATATTCTAAGTAATTCAATGAGAAAATTACTCATTAGGATAAATTAGGATGTGAAATATATAATGCTCAAGGTGAAGATTATGTTTAAAGCATAAGAGAATTGATGCGAAAATAAGTAAAAGACAACAAACCAAAATGTCACAAGATGAAAAAGGAAAATATGTAAAATATGATGTCCCAATGAACATGTCCTTGAGAAACAACATGATGTAATGCACCATGGTGGCCTTGTTAGAATATCTAGCAGAGATGACACACAAAATGATAAAGTGATGCTGAAATTATAAAACTAAAGAAAATTATAAATAAAACAAAAGGGAAATATTTTTAAGTGTTTTCACTCAATATGAAAAAGGAACCAAGTTGTTGTGTACCCATGATAATAATGATGATATCCAATTATTCTAATCCAATATAACCTCCCAACTATGATGGAATGGGTTATATAAGGAGTGTAGATCCTAGGTAGCATGGGTCACATGAATATAAGAATCTTCTTTATTACAAAAAAAATCATGTTGTAATAGTGTTTATTTCATCATGCCAAAAGGTCTCAATGAGAAATCATCTGCGTATTCTTCCTAAAGCGTTATTCAAGTTGTTTCCCCAATCCATAGTCAAAATAAAATGTGAAGGGAGAACGATTAGGGGTATGAATGTGAAAGGTGTTATGAATGGTGTTTGTAGGTGTCAATATTACTTTATAGATAATAGGCACCTAATTATTGACCAATTATGGCTACAAGTAGGTTTTCATATGGTTATTGGACTAGGTACCATAAAATGATTTTCACTAGATCTCATTGATTTTCCCTTTACTTTCCTTTTTTTTAATCATGCATGGAATTTATTGAGGTACATGATGTATAGATACTTTATGGACCTTAAATATTAGGTGTAGCTATATTGTATGCTCAAAATCCATATTAAGTCATGATATTCACTAGAGCTCATGGCTTTTCTATTTTATATATATATATATAATGCATGGATTTTGTTGAGGTGCATGATGTATAGAGATTTTTATGGTCCTTAAATATTAGGTGTAGCTATCTTGTACGTGGTCAAAATCCATATTAATTGTGAAATTATACCTTTTTATAATTTACACTTAGTTTGAACCCACTTTAGTACTTGTGCCTAATGTGTACTTAATTTATCTCTAATTAAGCTCAATTTTGGGACCAGTTTTATTAACATGGTGCATTTACCTATTCACAACCAAAACCCTAACTTGAGATGGTAGGAATAAGGTACCCAATTCCCCTATCCAATCATTTTAGCCTTGAAATTTAAAATATGAGAGTCGACTTTGTAAATAGAAAGAAATTGCCCTCTTAGGTCAACCCTCCCAAAATATTAAATCTAAAAAGGTTAAATACAACTCCCTCTCTCAATTCAAACTATAAGTGACACAATGCAATTCCTATGAACATCCAATCAAACAGATTTGAGTCAATTAAGCATAGATCAACAATCAATGAGCAAGAAGCATTCAAGTCTATATCTAAAGTGTTTTATCAATCGTGATCAATCATAGTGTGTTTCTCCATAATGCATGTGTGTATTAAAATCTTCCAAGAAACATCAATCCTTATGTGATGCTTCATTTTTGTAAGTGAAGCCTACAATAGGAAGTTTCCTACAACTAACCCCTTTCTCAAAAATATTTATATGTAGTTTTAAATCTAAAACAATCTATGTATATTTTTAAAATATCTTACATCATGATGATAGATTTGTTCATTCATTATGTTGTAGATAGCCCATTTGAGAACTAATTCCTCAAAATCATAATTCTTATAGCTTGCCTAGTCCTCATCCTTACAAGGTTAATTCATTTTACATATCTCAAAACAATGACAAAACTTTACATTTTGCAAGAAATTTAGAATAATAACGATTCATTTCTTATATGCTTACAAACTCTAAGTACAATGGTCATAAGTCTTTGACACCATCCATCCTATCAATGTATACAAATTGCACAATTCTTATGTGATACTTCATGCCAACAATTTCATATTTGAGGTAGTTTTTCAATTCAAGAATTTTTCATTATTGTTTTTTCATATATTCTTCTAAGAACAAACTCTCGTATTCATCAATAATATCTATTATGGAGGTGGGAAAAACAACATGTGGTTTGACTTAGGCAAGACCCTATACATAACAAACATTATCCTCATTTTTCATGTCTGAAGATTTAGATCCGATAGTGGAAAGTGTTATTGGTATGCAAAGCAAATAGTGACTAAAATTATCAGATTTTAAACAGGGAAAATCCTATTGACTAGGGTGAATAGCACATGTGTCTAACTACTTTTCTCTAAATTTTAGAGAGACAAACCTAAAGAACCTCCCAATAGAAAATATGCTCCTTGAACTGTTTGCACAAACACACTCAAAATGGGGTGCCCAACACACTAGTCCATTACTTTTAGGTTCAATTTGTTGTTATAGGTTCCTTCATGTGCCCTATTTCTAGATCTAGCTTATTGTGTTGTTTTTTTTCTTTAAAACTTACTATTATTGTTGAAAGTTATCATTTTCCTATCGTTAAACCTAGATCTTAAATACACATTTCATAATCACACATCCATAGCAACAAAAGGAACATTAATTTAAAGCATTCAACTCTCCTATTAGGACTGTAGATAAATGTTATTATTGTTCCGAATATTATCTAATGAAAATTTGAGATCTGTGTTTGCACCCATAGGCCTAGGATCTCATTTCCATACATTTTTATTTTGGTGAATCTAACATGTCATATGCTTGTATAACTTCAAATTTGCATTTCAAATCTAATTTTTATAATTTAATGGATTCATTCTTGCAATCATTTTTTATATCCATTTCCTCTACACTTACATTACATTCATGTAGATAGCTAGTGCACCAAAATATCCTTTTTCATTTTAGTGAACCCAACATGTGTGAATAATTTTTATTTTTATTTCAATATCTATGATATTTATATAAGTTTTTTGATTTAGATGCAATAATTTCTAAAATTTATTGCTTATGTATTTGTATTGTTCAATTAATAAAAATATTTGTATCTCATATTTCTTAAATAGTTAGTTAATTAATCATAACATTTCTATTTCATATTTTTAATAGATTACATCATTGTTATCATTCCATGTCACTTAATTAGCTGGTTAATTAATTGTGTTGTTATCATTTCATAATAGATTTGCAATAAATTTTGTGAGACAAACTAAAGCATTAAAAACAAAAACAAATTTCCCTCTCTTTATTCTAGTTTTCTTACAAGTGTGGCTTTTTGAAGCTTATATTTGTTTATGAGTTTCATAACTTTCTTTTCTAAATCTAGGATTCTTGTGAGAAGAAGGTATTGACTCATGTATTCTCATACCTTAACTAGTAATGGTGTTGAGCTTAAGTTACATTTTGACTTGTTCTCAGCAAGAAACTAAGGAGAGAAATCTTCCCTAAATCCAACACACATCTTGCCTAATATACCTAAATGCCATTCCCCTCATAATTCTCATGATGAGGATTACCCTTAAATTTAAATTTCTAACAAATAATTTAAGAATCTTAACAAGTAATTGGAAGGCCTTCAACAATTTGTGAGTATAGAACACTAAGATGGAGAAGTAGTCTCCTTGATTAAGATTCTAAGGAGTTTGATATAAGGTGACTCGCATGTTGTGGATGTTCTTCGCATCATAGCTCACATAGTGGATAAAAAATACTATGATCATAGATGGTTGTATAAAAATATTTACATATACCACTTCCCAAAACCAATTTGAGACCCAAATACGAATGCCTACAACAATACCTTCCATTCCTACATACAAATCCTCTATTATGTTTACCTCTGCACAAAATGATATTAAAATCCATGTTAGCGATGGGCCTAATCCTATAAATCAATATAGATATATGCCACCTTCCTCCACTCTCCATTTTATTACTCAATACACACATCAACCATCTCCATCATTCATATATCATAAGGTTCCACATACCTATCATAATGTCCCTTCCAAAACACCCTCACATTCCAACTTTTCACAAATCAATTCACCTATTGATTTTTCCATACACCATTTTTTGCAAAATGTGTCATCATTACAACAACAATTAGCCGATATAAACCAAATCCAGTCCCAACCAATGCTTATATTGTATTGTAAAGTAAACTAATTCCAAATATCATTTTAATGATTCATATTCCATAAAACATATAGATACCTCATTTTGAGAAATACAATAGGAAAGGTGGTCCTTATACTCATGTTACAATATTTACTACTTTATGTAGTAATTTCATACACATGACAATGCCCTTATTGTAAAAAATTTCCCTAGATCCTTGAAAGAAACTACTTTGGATCAATTTTTCTCTTCGCCTAGTAATTAATTTAATAATGTTTCACAGTTCATTAATCAATTTTTGTAATATTTTCAAAACAATGTTGTGCCATAAGTTACATTAATTGATTTGGTGCATTGTAAACACAGTGTGAAAGAAAAGGTGACTAATTTTATTGGTAGATATCAAACTTTGTATTCACAAAATTCTTATTCTCTTCTTGATGATAATGTTCAAATTTTTAATTGGAAACTTACAACTACACATTTGAGATAAGATATTATTTATTGAATATATATAATTCATGCACATATGCATAGCGCTTCATGATTATCGTATTTTGGTTAGTCAATGTAAAGCCACTTCATTTATGACTTTAGTTGACAATTCTGAAGAGGGTCCTCAAACTCACCAAGCCTTTGGGAAACAAAAAATAAAATTATCAAGATAAATGCTTATTTTTCTAATAATATGGAAACTCAAGTTATAGCTACAACACCTCCTATTGTTGCTAATTGTTCCTCTAGACCAAAGAATCAAAAATTTGTATAGATTTTTGAGTCCTTGCATTCTATTAAGCTTCAATTTCTAAATAAAAACTTGATTAAACTTCCTCCCATCCATCCCATAGATAGCTCCTTTGTTTGGCGTGAAGGCCTTTCAACAATATAATCATACTCCTAGACATGATATAGAGTGAAGTATGTTTCTAAGAGATGAGTTACAAGACCTTATTGACTCTAATATCATATCGATGGATGGTGTGAATGATAAAGCAGATAAATTGGTAGCACCTCCTAATCATAATTTAAAAATTTCACTAATGCTTTGTCATCCCAATCCAAAAATGTTGTTGAGCCTAATGTTAGTTATATAGACAATGATGGCCAATCTAACCAAGCTAAACATCTAGTGAATGTGATATAACCTCTTCCTAAAAATGAGAAACGTAAAGCCAACCTTGAACCTAGTATCACCTTTACCCAAAGTGATGACACAATTCATGCACCTAATGAAGCACTATACATTACTACTAGAATTAATGACAAACCCACACATGGGATTCATATTAATCTAGTATGTATGGCTAATGTGGTTACTAGAAATTTTCTTTATACATATAAGTTATATTAAGACACTTATAATAAATATGAAGTATTTGATAACATTAATGATATTTTCACTTCTTTTACCATTGGCTCTATTACCCTTAAAGTTCAAATTGGACCTAAAACCTTCGATGTTTCCTTCACCATAATCCCTGCATCAAACTAGTTTTTTGACCCAAAGTTGGTTCATTCTTAGCTTACCTGCACAAAGGTAATCTCTTTAATAATCCATGAGTGTTTGAAGTTCTCATTTGATGAAAAAGTGCAAACCAGATTTCATATGGGTTCCAACCCTTTTCTAGACATGGAAACTTTACATTTGACTATTTTAGGCCTTAACAACCTCAACTAATTTGACCTCACGAGGATACCTTATTTATTTCCTACCAAAATTTTAAATCCAAGAGAATAGCTAAGATGTCCTTAGATAATTCCTTGATTACCACTTTCATTTCTACCCCTAAGGATCCTTCAATATCTATGGATACTAAAGTAACTATTCCTCCCCCAAAAGTAAAGAGTAAACCACATCCTAGATCAAGACTCCTCCCTCTTCCTGTAGTGTCTATAATGTCTAAAGAGGTTCCACTTGTTCTATCACATAAAGAATAATAAGGCAAACACATATCACCATCTAGACCTCTTTGTATTTCTTAAGCTTTTAGATGTTCCTTTTTTTTCTAGAGAAAGGGAATAAAAGTAATCAATGTTCAATGATACCCTACCTCTTATAGAAGCTTCAAACCAATATTTACACAATCATTGTATGAGAGAATGTCATTGAATATGTTGTGCTATGACACATGAGCTTGTTGTAATAAGTGATTCTTCCCTTCATGAATTTGAGGTTTTACTAAAGTGGAGGCTAAATATAGTATAGTAAATTCTATGGCTTTACAATTTTACACTTATTTTGGATCGAATTTGGCCATTGTAGCTAATGTGTACTTAATTTATGTTCAATTGTGTTCAATTTCAAGACCGTATTTGTTAAACTGGCCCATTTCCTTATTCACGACCAAAATCTCAGCTCAAAATGCTAGGAATAGGGCACCCAATGCCCCTTTCCAAGCATTTTGGCCCTAAAATTTAAATTATGAATGTCAACTTTGTAAGTAGTGACAAACTATCCTCTGATGTCAACCCTCTCCACAAATTAAACCCAAAATTGTGTAATTTTCTTATAAATACAAATCCCCTCTAATTTTAAATTCTAAGTAAGAAATTCTTATGAGAATCAAATCAAGCATATTTAAGTCAATTAAGCATAGATATTCATTCAAGTAGAAAGAAGCATTAAAGTTTGCATCTTTGTTTCAAAAAAATTATGATCAATCATAATATGTTCCACCGTGATGAAGACATGCATTAAGATCTTCCAAGAACATCAATCCCTATGTGAGACTTCATACCAAGGCTTTCATAATTGAGATAATATTTTCCAATTCAAGTATTGTCATTATTTTTTTAACCTCTATCCCTCTATGGACAAGCTCTCTTTTACATCAATCATAGTTGTTGTAAATAAACACAAGCTTTTACTTAGGAAAGACCCTATATAGCACAACCCTTCAGGTTCATATTTCATAGCAAAGAATATTGCAAGTGCATAAAGAAGATAGTGATGGACATCACCAGATTTCAAATGAGTGAAAACCCCAAGACTAAGGCACCTAGAAAATGTGTTTTATTCTTTTTAGTGAATTTGAAAAGATAAACCTATAGGAACTCCTAATGGAAAAAATCTCCTTTCCTTTTACATAGAAACACTCAAAATAGGGTTCTTAGCACATTAATCTAGCACTTTCAATCTCAATTTGCTATTATAGGTCCCTTTTTGTGTCCTCTTTCTAAATCCGGCTTATTGTGTTGGGTTTTTGTTCTGTAACTTATTTGTATTGTTAAAATTTATAATTTTCCTATAATTGAGCCAAGATATTAGATATACATTTCCTAATCTCAAATCTATGTTAACAAAAAGAACACTAATCCAAAGCATTTAGCTCTCCTATTGTACTATAACTAAACCTTATTATTGTTCCTAATGTTATGTAATGGAAACTTGATATCTTAGTTTTCATCCATAGGCCTAGCATCTCATTTGTATACATGTTCACATAAAAAGGTAAAATATATATAATAATAAGATTCATATGATAGAGTCTGATGATAATCTAAGAAACTTCTCACATACAAAGGTTGCTTATCTACCTCATATAACCACATCCCTTAGCAATTTTATTTCATCTTCAACAAAAGTAGATCCACCACCTATTATTGATAACAATATAGTGGACAAGGATGGTAAGTCATCTATGAGTACACTCTTGGTCCCTAATTGGGTATGTTATATTTTACACCTTCCTTTATCGAAGAATACGAAGTATTACAATCAAAATTTAAGACCCAAATGATGGATTGTATTTCTTACTAACAATGTGCCTTATCCTTTTAATAAATGTCTAGATGATTATTTTATCTCTTTATATTTCACCCTTAATCGGATAATTAAATCTAAGATTGACCCTATTTATCTTGACATATCAATGACTTGTGGATCTACATTCTTGCAAAAGGACCGATCTATCTACACATGTCAATTGTGAAACTATTTCTTCTTCAAATTGTGATAATGATTCTCATATAGACAAGGTTAATAATTTAGACTCTCCACATCCATTTCATTTAGATACATATTATGGACGTGAATTCAAGATTCTCTCCACAAATTTGGATTCAATGGAAATGGTTTAGGGTGCATGGAACAAGAAGTTAAGGCTCTTCAGAAAACTACATCATACCTTCATAAAAGAGGACTAGATTAACAACATTCTCCTTTGTCTACATCCCATCCTTCATTGTCTAAATCTTCTTCTTATCAAGAACATAAAATATTGTTGAGGCTACTCAAACCCACTTGATGGCTCTTCCTACTCCAACATGTAAGAAGTTTCATAAAAATAATAAAACAAATCATTGTTTTTATACATATCACTAAATTCTTATTCATTCCACTAAAGAATATCATGCCTTAAGGGGTCCAATGTAAAAATACCTAATTTTGGTAATATCACCTTCACATTGCTTGACGCACCACCTATTTACTCTTCACATGACAAGTGACTTTGGGTTTCTCCTTTGTTCTATCCCTTATAATTGATAAATGTTTTTCTCTTATTTTTTCTTCACTGAGTGATATTCATAGCCTTATATGGGGTCTCATTTTCAATTATGGTAATGGTACAATCTCTACTACAACCATTTTGTATAATGCATAGAAACATAATCGTCTCTATTGTGGTTATCATCGCCTATGTATTATGGGGTACTTGGATAACTAGTGTGTGAGAGTTGTTTAACCTTTTTCTAGGATCCCCCTATTTGTGTTTACAAGGTTTATCCATAATGATGATCCTTTCCCTTTATTTTTGAAAGTTCTATCTTTCATTATGATCCCTTCCCTTATATTTGGAGATGTGTAACCCTAATGAGGATCCCTTCCCTTATATTTAGAGTTATTTAGAGATGTGTTCCTTGATGAGGATACCTCCCTTTCTTTGGAAGGTATGTATCCCTAATGAGAACCATCCCCTTCTTTTCTATCTCATATTCTTTAAAATGACAAAATAGATATATGTTAAGATCTTAAGTGGGGCATATGACCTCCTAAACTTTGATCTTATTGATGTGCCCCCTTTGTGGTGATATTTTTTTCATAGTTCCCCTTGAGGCATGGTTATCAATCCTATCTCTTGAAATTTTGATGGTCTATGAATCACCTATCATATCACAACTTTATAGCTAATGGAATTCATATGACTTAGGAATACACATTCATCTAACATAACATAGCTTGCTAGTTTGTCAGTCTATGTAACTTGTGATCACCTAGCATAACATAACTTGATATTTTTCATCATTTTTTTATGCTCCCTAAGGCATTGATAACGCATGGTAATCTAGCATAACCTAAATTTATACACCAATGGGGAATTTTACAATGTGTATAGACCCTAGAAAGAAAGAAAGACAATGTGCTAGAGTCTTGTACCCTTGTGCTTTTGTACTAACTAAATTTTTGCATTTGTTGTTTATTCCATTCCTACATACATTTGTGTTCTTATATTAAGTTACTGTTGGCAATTAACACTCATTAGAATCATATGTTGTCATTGATGGCAACAATATTCTATTGAAGGCATCTATCGGCATTGGAATATTTAGGGCCATCACTGGCACCGACATCCAACACTTCAATGAAGCCGACATCAGTTTGAGATGTGAAAGGTTTTATTTGTAAAATAATTTTGTAATTATTGTGTAAGCCCAACATTAGATATCTTTTGTATTGTAAGCCGACATAAGGCATATTGTTTGTAAAGGGTACATATAAGTTAGCCTATTAGGTCATTCTAATATAGGAGAAGATATATGACAAGGAAGAAGAATTGTGTAATGCGAAGGATATGTATGTAGGTCATTTTTATGCGAATGTAATATCGTGCTATGATCAGTAGATGGTTTTTAAATCATTCTTGGAGGAAAGGAGATATCAGTCAAAGGATTCAGGGTTGATGAATCGGTACAGAACAAAGCTATAACCGGAACTCTTTTTGGCATTGCAGATGTATTTTGTGAGTTCACCAGTATTGTTTTATTTCAGCAGAAGCTTGTAGTCAATGAGACTCTTTTGTGTTGTGTACTCTAGGTAGTGTGCCTTCCTACATGTGCAGAGATTGTGGGTCACAAATCCCACCATGGTTTTTCCTCTTTGAGGTTTTCCATGTATAAATTATGTGTGTTATGGTGTTCATTCATGTGGCTGGTTTATTTTCTTCATGTTATATGTTTCTTCATTTACTGGTTTATATGTGTATGTTATAAAAGGTTAAAATCTTGTTTTACCGACAAAACATTGATTCACCCCCCCTCTCAGTGTTCTTCAATTCATTATATTCTAATAATTGGTATCAAGGTCTGGTACCTTAGAGGAAGTTTAACATCTTGAGGAAGATCTTAAAACCGGAATCATTGAATATGGCTATGGAGAATCAACTTGAGATGGAAATTGAGGATTATGATGTTGAAAGGATGAAGAACCTAAAACTGCAAGATGAATTGAATTATGCTAATGAATTCATTCTTTTTTTGCAAGAAAGGCTATCATCTGCTCAAGCTAAGAGAAAGGAACTTTTGAAAAACCAAGATGAAGAAAAAAATGCACTTAAGGAACAATGTCAGAAATTGAGTCAAGCAAACAGGCTCATGAAGAATGAAATGAAAGACCTGACTATGAGGTTATCAAATGATATTGAGGACAAAAAGAAGAAGGAATAAAATCTTGCTATATCTCTGAAGAACAAATTTGAAGATTGTGTCAAATTGACTCATGAGAATAATCTATTGAGAACTGATTTGGTACACTCCCAAAATAATGAACAAGAGCTTGATAGACAAATAACAACTCTAAGAGATGATCTGACAACTGTGAGTGAGTATAAAGAAAAATTCAGTATTAGTGTTGCGCGGTTGGATTATTTATCGAAAAGATAAAGGCAAAGTGAAGATTCTAGAGGACTTGGATTTGTACAAGGTGAAATCTCTAGTACTACAAATTAATATCGGATAACCGGTATGCAGAAATCATCAAACCAGAGGAAATCGGTAAGGCAATCTAATTCTTACAATTTCAATGGTAGATGTTTTGTTTATTATAAATTTGGGCATATGGCTAGACAATGTAGAAATAGAGAAAATCAAAACTACAATTCAGTTCTTGGTCAATGTACAAATTGCAAGAAATATGGTCATAAGTTAGAAGATTGTAGAATGAATGTTAAATGTCATGCATTTGGAAAGTTTGGACATTTGGCTAATCAATGTAGGTCAAGTAATGACACCGGATATGTCAAATCAATTCAAAAGAATAATGTTACATGTTGTGCATGCAACAAAATAGGTCATATTGCTAAGTCCTGCAGAAAAGAGACTACACTGATTAACAATGATAAACAAAATGAGAAAGGAAAGCGGAAGGTAGATGAAATACAAAAAGATCACACCAAGAGATGGGTTAGAAAATTTGAAGAACCAAGTGGAGATGCAACTACACAGTTAACTGCACCTGTAACTCCACTGGTAGAATAGAGAATTCCTCCACTGGTAGGAAACTCAACTGGTAACTGAGGCATATGCCTTAGGGGTTGGAAAATTCAATGCAAATCTTGCATATTGCCCGAAAGAGATCTGGAAAGAGATCTAAAGAGTGGTATTGATCATTGATGGAGGTTTATGATAGTGATGAATTAGGGTTTACTCACTGATAAAAAAAGGAAAATGAACTCATTTTCACTCACCCAACACTCAAGAAAACCAGAGCGAAACAAAGGTGAATCACAGGCAATCAAGAGTGAGCAAAGGCATTCTGAAGGATTTCCAACAGTCATTTGAGAAGTAATCAAAACCCTTTAACTGACAACTATTATCTAGGTATTTATTTGAAATGGCATCCATATCATCATCTTCTCCTACTTTCATTGTGAATCCCACCGTTGTTGAGGTCAAGGATAGGCTTAGGCCTATTTTCAAGGAAGCTCCCCAAATTGCTATGAAGGAAGATTCTATTGGCGCATTTTCAAGAGTTCCTGATGGCATGGTTTATGTGGAAGATGTCAGGGCCTATATTCACTACACCTTGGAGGATTTAGGCACTGAGGAAACTAAGTGAATGTATCAATTTGTAATACTAGGTAGCTCCAGAATAATCAAATCGAAATATCAAATCATTGAGGATCTAGGGTTAACCGAATCCTGTATATACTTAAATTCAAGGATGAAGTGATCAGGTATGTTCTGAGCAGGGTCCATAATGAATTCATCTACCTGGCCCGACTCCATATGATTACCAAAGAATCTATTTAGGTAGTCACCAACTTACCTAAAGCTAGACAGGAACCAGGAAAGATGATCTCCAACATTGTGGTTCAAAAGCTCACTTGTGCAGCCCATGACAGAAGATCGATGAGGGTTAGCACCATCGAAGACACAGATGTGAAATTTTATAGTGTTAGGATTGATGATAGTCCTAAAGATATTGAGGGGGGGGGGTGAATCACTATCTAACCTGTTTACAGAATATTTGACCTTATTAAGTATTTTGCATTCCAAAATAGTGTATTGGTAAACAAGAATTAATGTAGTAAATAAGAACAGTAAAGACAACATAGAAAGCACACCATAACACAAGATGTTTAATGAGGAAACTTGGTGTGGGAAAAACCTTGATGGGATTTATGACCCACACTATTCACTCACCGACCAATGAATGGATATTACTTACAAGAGGGGCCTAAACATGCAGGAAGGCCAACTACCTAGAGCTCATTACTCAATTACAAAAGGAAGTCTCACTAACTTACAAAATGGATTATGAAAATCCAATATAATGTACAGCTACAAAAAGCATTTGCTATGCCAGGTTTAGTACCGGTTTAAGCTCATACAATAACCATAAACCTTTCTACAAAATCTGCCTTGATATTCGCTCTACATATCCATCATATCATATATCCTCTCACCAAATGATCTACAAGATCTCATACTTATATATGAATTTTATTACAACATGCCATGTCATCTTACAAAAAGATATTACAATTAAATACAAAATACAATAATCAAAATCTTGTAGGCTAGGATGTCAGTAAAATTTATTGTCACTGTCGGTGAACTATCTACCGGTGTAAAGTCTATCGGTGCTGGTGCTCGCTGGTGCCATAAAATTGCAAGGTTGCCATCAATGACAATACCTTCAATCACCTTTAACTACCATTAGATTTTGCGATGCCAACAACTAGCATGATCATTGGCTACAAGGTAACTCAATCAGGTCAATTGAAATCTGTTGCCAGTTCCTGTATCCATGTTGCCACTAGTACATTTAGGTCAAAATTTCAACGACAAATCATCGTAATTCTAACACAATTTCATCGCACTACCGACAAAAAAAGTCATCGAAAACTTTGTGTCAGAAGTTCTAACTATCCTTGTGGTCGTCACAATTCTGACATCACCTCCAACCTTTCTGATGGCTGCAATGGATGCTCATACCCCGAAAGAATACCGTTGCGATCTCGGCCTATCGTCGGACTTCCGACTCCAAAGGATAAAATTCTGATAGAGGAGTGTCATCGAATGCACAGCATCCTCGTTGGAACTCTTCTGGAGTCCGTCATAATTGCATCCTCGTCGGAACTCTTCTGGAGTCCATCATAACTAGAAGAGTTCCGACGAGGATGCTGTGCATCCAACGACACTCCTCTGTCGGAATTTTATCCTTTGGACTCAAAATTCTGACGATAGGCCGATTCTCTGAAAAAAAAAATTATAGAAAAAGATTGACATTGGTATCTCTCTTCTATCTCTCTTCTCTATCCCTCTCTACTATCTCTCTTCTCTCTCCCCTCTCTAGGTTTCTTTCTCCATCCCTCTCTTCTTCTCTCCCTCTCTACTTCTCTTTCTCTACCCTCTCCAGGTCATTATTTCTTCCTCCCACCCTCTCTCTCTCTCTCTCACCTCTATAGGTCTCACCTTCCATTCCTCCATCATTACCCATGTTGTCAAGTTGCAAGATATTTCCCAAAGTACTTGGTTGCTAGGGTTGATTTGCTTAAGTGTTCGAGTCGGAGTTAGATGAGACTTGCATGATTAAGTTGTATTAAGTGATCAAGTCACCAAGATCTCAATTGTAAACATGACTAGCTTCTAGGGTTTTAGGGTATAACATAGGTCAAGATTGAGGTATGGTGGTCAAGAATTACCTTCCAATGACAAAAGACATCCAAATGATGAAGAATGAAGGTGATGAACTCATAGAAGTTTGGAGGAGATAATTTGACTAAGTTAAAATTTTGTTTAAGTCATGGTCATGATACTAGCTTGCTCATCAAGAGCAATTTGTGCGAATGAACCCTAGAAATGTGCCCATGCTAGATAAGCAAGAATTCCAATAAAATCTAAGGCAGTGCTAGTAAGGGGTCAAAATTAAAGAATTAGGGTACAAAAAACAAAATTTGGCTAAGTCGAGATGTTGCTCAAGGATGACCTAAATCATGGAGTGTAAATCAATCATGAAACATGAGAATGGATAAGTCTTGACCCAAGCAATGTAAGTCCCCCTTGTGATTCCAGTAGATATCACATCACAATCATTGAGTCTATCTGCAATATAAAGTCAAGACCTAACTATTGGAATCTTGGAGTCATCCCATTTGATCACGTAGTTTAGCACTTGGGAGGATTTTGTTCAACAGAGGATAGAATACTTATTATTTTATTTTGTGTTGCATAGTGCATAAAAAACACATCAACAGAAACCATTGAAACGTTTGGTTAAAGCCTTCGAATCACAATCTCTATGAGAAGCTATCAAGAGTGCCCAGAATTTGGAAACTTTAGTATCCAAGAACATAATTCATAAGGCACCACTTTTAGAGGAACCAAAGAAGCCTATCAATGTAATATTTTATTTACCTTGGATATGTTTTATCCTAAGTGTGATATTCCACTATTAAAAATCTTATTAGGTAATATTTTTACTTAGGTAGAATAAGATAAGGAGTTGCACATTCTCCTTCTTTGATTGAGATTCTACTTTTTCCTTCTCACAAATTTGGAAACTTGGATAAGCAATTTCTTTTTTTGGTTTTCTACCTCTTCATGATCCTCATGGATTTGGAATCTTGGAAGCTATATATTATAGGTTTTTCCTCGATTAACATATCAAATGAAACTATTGTGAGCTTTCATATCTTAACATATGAAGGGCTTAATTTTGGGGATGACAGGGGGATGACGAAGGGGGCAGGGTGGGATGCAAATATATATACAACTTAAAAAATTAATTATAAAAGGTTGTGTATAGAATAAGTATAACAACTGTAAATAAAACTTTGCCACACTATGTAAATTTTACAATAAACATTAAAAATATGTCAATGATTGTAGAAAGAAGTTTTGTAGAAAAGTGGCTAATAATTAAAGCCTGATGAAAGCATAAATCCATTATTGTACATTATGAAATGTCATCATGCAGACAAACTGTTATTTGATCTGAGACAACGAGTTAATTTTGCATATAGTGTATATGATAGAAAGAAAGCTAATACAAGTGCAATGCTTATGCTGTACAAAAACCAGTTGAAGAAATTTGATATCAGCTTTCTCTCTTTTCCATCATTCTCATCAAATTGTTCTACCCCATGAATAGGCAAAGAGCCCTTAATGCCTCCAACACCAAGAGCCATGACATACAGACCAATGTAGAGTCTTATAGTTTGTCCACCTTCCACCTACTTGCAAATCCCAGCTTTGTATGCACTTCCCATGTCACATGTCGGAGGCTTTAGTGAAGGAAAATGTGCTTGTACTATTAATAACACCCAACCCTGCATATTTCATGAACATCAGAATCTAAACAAGTCGGGAAGAATTTTAGTAAACTTTGGAAATAACAGTATTGCAAGTTGAATTCCACTGTCATTTCTGAGCATAAAATAATAGGTTCTATGTTATCACATTCTTTTATTTGTTTAGGGATGATTAATTACAACAAAAACATAGGTTCTATATTATCCTAGTTTTCTATTGTACAAAATAGATTGCTTATAGTTGTTTATTTTCCTAGTCCTTAGAGCTTAGTTTACATATTTGCATGCTAGCGGGAAAGGTTTAAACATGGGATGTCAGACAGCTGTTCACTCAAATTATTGAAATTATTCGTCTTATAAGTGAAATCCAGTGTTTGCTTTTGGATAGTTCTATAATGACGTTAGTGAATTATTTTATTTCTTTGAAGGGTACCTCTGGAGACGAGGAGTTCCGCTAGTTTGTTTGCCAACTTTGCCTATTCATAACAATGTGCAAAATTTATGTCTGTGCTTAGCACTGATACTGTTCTAATACCTCCTATTGGTCACTCCCTTCTTTTGCATTACTTTGATCACAAGGAGTGAGCATTCTTCTATCTCTAGTCCCCTAATGCCAAAGTGGAGGGCTAAAGCTTAATAATGCGAAGGGCTTTACATTCACTATCCATAATGAGTCCTCCACTTCCTGCAATACCTAGGTTGTCCTTTGGAGCAATTTCAAAATTGAATTTGAATCTTCCTTTCTATTGTGGAACACATTTTCTATAGGCTTCTACCATGGATCCATTTATTAGGGGAATTAATGATCTCAGGATTTGAATGTCTATCCTATGATTTGGACAGGATTTAAGACTTTTAACTATCGAATGCTTGGCAAGAGGTCAAGGCATTTTAGTTACAATGTTTCTCAGGCTTCTCTGGAGAGAGTTTTACCTTACATGTTTGTGTGCTTTTGTTAAGATATCAGTGGTAGTAAGTAGCATAGTATAAGAATTTGTAGGTCAATGAGGTTTCTTGAGATAAGAAAGAATTGACCTCGTAAGAACACACTAACAGAGAAGGACAAGCAAATGTCTACATCTAATCTCTGTTATTAAAAAGGCATAATAGAAACTATCATTAAACTTGACTATAAGATTGAATCAAACTAAAATGAATTAAAATGGAAAAGGTGGGGTAAGATAATAATCTGAAGAGAACAGTATGCATAGTTAAGGTTTTGACCATGTCAATGTTAAAAAAAAAATTCATAAAATTCATAATAATTGTTTCAACTAAAAAAACAACCACGAACCATAATCGTCTTCAGTATGTCTCTATATTTTGTTGACAATCAGACATAATAGACAAAGTCACAAAAGCAAAACCGAGCTTCTTCTATTTCCAAGGAACTTCGTTGTCTACAACCATTCTTTATTTAAAGAACATTAAAAGGTAAGTATAATAACACATAGTACTAAAAATAAGTTTTTGAGTCTATTTTGAAGATGTCAACCAAATTGAGAAACATGTAAATTATAGATCACAAATTCAACATTTTTCTGAATGCTTACAAAGAACAAAAGTTGCAGCAAGGATTCCGCCATGTTTGGATTTATCCACAGGTTTGTTTCTTCAGTCCACATATTCCTCTAGCTGGTGTGCTTCACCTCGTTCAGATTTTTATCAATAAAACATTTTCATCAAGATAAAACCTGCAATCATGTTAGACAAGTATTGAAAGTATAATTCATAGAGCAACCATTTCAACTAGGTTTAGATAGCATATATTCATAACTATTTCAATTTTATGTGAACTACACAATATCTATAATGCATAATTGGAGTTAAACCATAATAGGGCTTGGATGAGAAACATGATAGGGCACCTGAAGCTGTCCACATGCTAAGCCCAAGAGCGGATATACCATCCCTCTTGGCCCCATGTGGCAGTCTGCCATCCATATGAGGTGGTGTGCTTAGTGGGTAAACTTGTACCTGCCCTCCCTATCGATGCTACCTTATCCACCCTTCTATTATTTAGACCCCTTTAATCACAATGGTAGAGGTTGATGGGGAAACCACAATAGGGTGTCTTGAGCATTCCTCCCTTCTAAGCCCAAGGGCAGGATACACCTTTGCCCCCCTTGGCCCACATGTGGCAAACACATCAATCATCCACCATGGGGTAGTGTACTTAGAAGAGGACCTCGTCACATTTTCCCCTCCTTGTATTCCCCTATTAACCCCCTCATGATTGATTGTAGCAATTTAAGAATCAGATATTCAATATTATTTCTCATATCCAATGCAGGGGAGGTTATGTATCAAGTATAATATTGCATTGCATATTATTATCTATGTCTATATGAGAATAATTAATCATAAGAGTACTATTCTGAGCATCAATCTTGTGCAATCATGTTGCACGGTAGTGCTTTAAATACAGAATTTAATCTCAGAAATTAAGAAACAAAACATCAAAGTTTTAAAAAGTGCAGCGATTGTGTTACCTCAAATGTTGATAAAATCCTGGAGTTTGAGGGAATTCTTAACTTAATAGTAAAGATAACCTTTGAACATTGAAACCATAATATTTGTTAGTTACAAATTCAATTTTCTATCTTAAAACAAAATAAAATACCAACAGATTTTCCAGCTGGAACAGAGTTTTCAAGCTCAAGTTGGAAGATTCACAAAGATAATAATGTTGTGAAATCTTCAAACCATAGAAATCAATTTTACAAAGCACTCACAAAAAAATTAAAAAACTGAGCAACATAGACAAAAAGATCAGAGCTAAAAGCTAGAACATGGGGACAAAGTATCTTTAAGAACACCACTAAAGTAGATGAGTAAGGTGCTTAACATGGGCAATCCTCCCACATGAATAGTCAGAATGTGTAGATGATTTAACTTTTAACTTTTCCACAGAAAGATACATTATTTTGTTTATATAACAGTAACCTAGATTTAACCCAAATCATGGATTTATATTTTCCTCCATCTAACCTATTCTTTTTCTTTTTTTCTCTAAATTGAAGAAAGCTGAGAAAAACTAAATGTCAAAGACATAATAGTTGCCCAGGAAGACATAAATAAAATCATAGAACCAGTGGCCTTATGTAATAGATGAAAACACAAGAAAAGATGTGGATCCCAGTGATCCCAGCTATATTCCCTTATGCTTAAATGAAGGTACATTCCCTGTTCCAAAGGTTCCCATTTTGGCATAGGTGGGGAGGATGCTGGAAAAGGTTGTCAAATTTTTCAACAAGTCCAAATTTTGCATATCCAATGACCATCGCAGTCCATGAGACACATTTCTTGGAGGAATTTTGTCAAACAGTTCACGTACCCTATCTCTGCTTCCACATGTTGCATACATGTCTGCCCATTGAAATTTGAACATTAATAATGGTGGTAGAGTTTTGGAACTTTGGGAACAAACTAAGAATAAGTATAAGAATTGCAGATGAAACTTTGGCATACTAAGTGTTTAAACTAGTCAACATAAAAAAAATGGAAATGATTGCATTAACAATAAGAATGGTGGGTAGAGGTTTGGGGTCAATGGGTAGTGCCCCTTGTGGGAGGTTTGGGGCAGAGCCCCCATCAAGGTTAGGGGGCATTGCCAAACCTTTAATACGGATGACATTTTCACAATAATTTCACCATTTTTGTTTAGAATTGGAGTTTCTAATTGGGGGCCATGGGAGACTCATAGGCATCCTCAATATGGTCAAGAGACTCCTTGGAGTCCCTAGGACGTCCCTAAGTGGTGCGGCAAGGGGATGTTTCCCCTAAGTATTGCATCCTAAAAAAATAGGGATTTTGGAGGGGGGGAAGGGGTCCCCATGTTTCAATGGTTTCAAAAGATTCTAAGTTTTTTTTTTATCTTGTCATAACAAAATATACTCCTCTTGCATCCTTGGATGATTTGAAAATTGAAAACAATTTGACAAGAAAAAACTAACTTCTAAAGTTTAGACTTAGTTTTCTTTTTTTATCCAAGTCACTACAACATTTCAATGATCAAAGTAGCTTTTTTTTGGTGGTTTTGAAGCATCCAAAAGGCTTGATAAATTCAATATTATCTTTCATTCCACCAAAATTGGAGATCAAGAAGCATGCTCACAAACAAGGATTTGTTTGTAACTTAAGGCAATCGACTACTTGTTGGGGCATTTTCAGGTCTAAAGAACCTACCATTGTGTCAAAAAGGACCATAAGACCCCATTTTCATCTAAAACTTGTCTCTTTTGGTCATAGAAGCATTTAAGGAAAAAAAAAATCACACAACCAATGATATGCCTATACCATACATATTTGAGTTAAAATAAAAATAAAAAATTCACAAGGTTTGGAGACCATTGAACAATTTGGGAGATTGCTAATACATACACTAAATTTATAAAGTCTCAATTTGATGTACTTAATCTTCGAGAGGCCTATACAAAAGCATTTTGTAATTGCGAACTAAGATAAATTTCCATTTTTGGCAGTTTTCATCATGGATTATGGTATTAAATTCCAACATTCTATTGTCAAGATAAATTCAGAGAACCATTTGTACTCGAAACAAGGGATAGTGAAAAATTACATTATGTAGGATCTCCTACCCTATCTCATTGAATTCATTCCTACACCAAGTGACTATGAACAAAAGCATAGGTATTTAACAATAAGGACATGGTCCATAAACTAGTGATCCTCCTCTTGATACTCCATCTACAAATGAGAACATCTCTTATACATGTTGCTACTTTAAAATTAAAAGTTGCTTCTTCTAGAAATTTCCATGATTCTTTGCAATAGGATTATATGTCTTCTAGATTCACCCCACTAGGACACATTCATATCAAGCATCTTTACTTTTTTGAAAAGTAGACCACATTTCAGATCTAGATGACACCATAATGACTTTGATTTCCTCTTGCAAGATATTCCTCCATCATGTATTGCTTCATCGAAGTTCAAATTTGCTTCTTCAAGGGCTCTCAATGATTCTCTATATAGGATTCTTCATGTCTATGAGATCCACTTCATTGGGAGGCCTACTTAACTGTGCAACATAATGAAATATTGAAAAGTGTGTTATCTTATTGAGCTTTGCTTTGTTTCGAGAATAGTTTAATATTCTTCACTTAACAGGGCCAACCACATGAAGGTGGAAGCTCATTCGACCCCTCCCCCACCCCCCCCCCCCCCCCCCCTCCTAACATCACTCTAAATTCCCCGTTAACATCTAACATTCATTCATTTTTTCATCCAATATTAAAATATAACATTCATTCATTATCACATAATGTTCATTAACACATAAAATTCATTAACTTTCATTAAAATGCAACATTCATCAATAATCATCAACACATATCATTCATGAACATTCATTAACACATAAAAATCAATCATTATCAAATAAGGTAGATTACAATCATTTCTTTCGTTGTTTTTTCTTTGAAGCTATGAAAAGACTAAGTGGAACATCGGTTTCTTCATAATTTCCCCCATCTTGGGATGTTCTGTCCTCTTCTCGTGCTCTTGATGTATGCCTAGTCCTCTACAAAGGACGAGGATGTTGAACCAAAGGGGTGTCCTCTGCAATAACAAAGAATTGGGTTAAATTCAAAACATTTTTTTATTATTGTTACAAGTATTTCATTAATTTAAAGAACACAACCATTACACTCTTTACCTGATGGGGACACATCATCTTCCACATCATTTTGTCTAGCCTCAACCTTGACATGTTGAACACCCTCTAGATCCTCTAGAGTTGAAATATGAAACGTTACATTAATAAATACACCAGTTGCAATTAAATTTGTTTAAAGGAATAACAGTGGTCCTCTTTACTTGATTGGGGAACATCATGTTCCTGATGTTGTCTACCTGGATCATGCTCCACTTGGTCACCACTGACTACATGCTCTAAAATATTAACAATAAAGGTTACATTAATTACTACACTAATTTTCAATTTAAGATGTTTAATTGTATTAATAATTACATAAAAAAAAATTTAATAGCAAATGAATACCTCCACTACTAGGATGCACATCCGGACCTTCATGTACAAGTTTTGTTCCATGATTATCATGCTGCATTCCAATGTCATGCGCAGTGTTATCATTGCTTGCTTATTTAAAAAAAATATAGTCACTTTATGTTGAAACTTAACATCAAATAGATTATTGGTTAAGTATTCAATTTGAAATAATTTTCATTTAGCTTAATTACCATTGTGACAGATGCATCAGAATCTCGTGTTTGCCCACTCAATTCTCGTAGCTGCTCAGCCATGGCTATATAGCCTTGCTGGTAGCCAATTCTCTTGTCATCTTCTGTGGGCGCTCTATTGAATTCAGAGCCCTACATTTTTTCTTAGTATTGTGAATTTTGCTTGTATTGTTTGATCAAAAAAAAATTGTTTACAATTTATAAATATTTTGATGTGATACTTAATTTACTGATTCTTACAATTCGTGCGACAAGTTTCCTATAACCACCAAAACTGAGTTTGTATTGCCCATGCTTTTCTTGTCTTGCCTTGGTTGCCTTTGATGTGTCACTCACTCTACGAAAAGTTTGAAATATGTTAGATTATATAAATATAATGAATAATTAGTACATATTCACATTCTTAATAGTATCACATACCTTCTTCTGGTGTCTAGTGGTGTATTTCCTTTTTTCCTTTCAATTCTCTCCTTTGCATCCAAAATCAGGTCCTTCCACTCCCTCTCTCGAATCATGGGGGGACGCTCATACTTTACATTCTTCTCTAAATGTGTCCTATATTGGTCCCTCACATACTTTAGATATGTGCCTGCTTTTTCCAGGAGCTTAGTCTTGTCAAATATGTCATTTCCAAACAACCCTACCATACAGTTTGTGAGTTCATCTTTTAACTTTTTTTCTTGGTCATTCCACCTTTAAAGCAAAAACAAACCTGTTAGATTTAGAAAGAAACTGAAGCTACCTTTGATATAGTTCAAGAAATGGATAAAAGGAAAACTATTCTAGCAATGATATGAAATCAAAATAGTGGATAAGGGTTAGTTCACGTATGATGTTCCACCTTTTACATATGGTGGGCCCAAATATCTACAATGTAATGTCATTAAGATTTTTATAAAAAATATCATTTCCTGCAGAAAAAACATGGGATCATTAGTCCAAAATGAGTGATCAGTAAGTAAACTACAATTAGACTATATATAATAATAATTTTAAAGTACCTGGAACCTTCTGTATCTTCAAGGGAATCAATTCTTCATCGCTCACCACCAATGTGGCCTACAGCATTCCCGTACTAGCAATATAGGAAGATCCAGGAAATGATGGTATGTTATCACCAGTAGTCATCTCTGGCACATCCTCATGTGCATTTCCTGCCATAGTAAATGAATCCACTATGAAATGCCTCCAACAAAGAACACTTCAAGGGTAATAAACACATAACGAAAGAGAGAGAAAAAGAGGGATCTACCACCAGTGGGCGGGTCAACACGAGCCGGTGCAACAGACGATGTCTGCATGCTACGTGTTGCTGATATTGCAGTCGGTAATACAGTTGGGGTTGACCTCGGACCCATGTTAACACCCGAAGAGTAATACATTAAATATGTAAAACATTAAAAAAGAAAGTTCACAAGTCCAAAGGAGTGGTTTTAATATATAGAACATGGTCATCACCTAAACTACCCGTAATACCCTGATCATCACCACCAAGATGATGAGGCCTTATAAATTTCTATAAAAACAACACATACATATTTTAGTTAATGACATAAAAGAGAAAAAAATATAAACCATTATTGAACTTTTGTTATGATTAAAGCTTTCATTACTGCTTACTTGCAAGTTTTCCACTGTCCGCAACAATAGTTAAACCCTCTCTATTATCTCATTAGTCTGAGGGCTTATGGTTGTCAAATCAACAATCTCTTGGCCAATTTTTCTAATATTCTTTTGTACCAATTGTATAGGGTTCGTGCTAAGTGCAATGTCATCAGCGCAAAACACTTTCGAGTGCTCCACATCCCTATTTAGGTGCTAAGGTACTGTAGGTTCCTTTCCCTTATCCTGAACATCCGTCTATGACAAGAATATAATTAACACTATCAAAATTACTTCAAAACACTCAAGAAAAGATCATAATGTAATAGTTTGCTTCTATCTAATTTGTACAATTACAATGAGGTTTACCTGCTTCGTAGAAGTGTCAGGACTTACACCCCTATCTGTGCTATGTGGTGGATCCATGTGGCCCTATGACAAATAAAAAATATAAAAACGTTAGCGAAATGAAACCAATAGACTTAGCAAAAAACCTTAATAATACAATGTTTTATTGGATTCATTAATTGGAAGTTGGCTTAAATGGTATATATATAGTACGTACCACCCCCATGATAGTAACTTTGTTTGTATCTATATGATTCAAATTGTAATCGATTAGTAGCTCTTCCCCTACACTTATTGATTTTATCGCACATACAAACACACAATTTCCCTCACGTGCCTCAAATATGCAATTGGGTTGCTTATTAGTTGACCCAGGTTGTGTACTATTTATAAAACCTACAATATTCCCTGTTGCTTTTGGCCTTCCATCAATGAATACAGCCGCTCATTTACTTTGATCATTATCTTTTTTTTGTATATAATTGGCTGACAGTGCATACCTACACATACTTTTTTTATATCGAACAATCTGCATCCAATCATTATAATTGTAACAAGGTCCAACAAACTCCATCAATTCAGCAACTTTGTTGTAAGAGACCTTTATGTTTTCCATGGAAAATAGGCCCAAACCATGTAACGACAAAGGTGCTATGCGATATATCCTCTCATTAACACAAAAATCAGTGTTTATTGAAGGAAGTTCCTTGTGTACACATTGTTTCAGTAGATGTTTGTACCTCAAGGGCACCTCAATGTTGCCTTTGGTCTCATCATCATAAGAATATGACCCCCTTGAGCAAGAAAAAATTCCATACGTTTATTGAATTTTCTTCTAATCTTTTGACCTCTAGTTGATCTCCCTATTTGAGATCTACTACATGTCTCACTTTCCTCTTCTATTCCTGCATTTCCCTCACTCGAGGAAGACACATCTGACAAATACCTATTTGGTGATACCTGTGCACCATCAAATGAGAGAATTAGTTGGTAATGAGAGAGATATTTTGCAAATGAGTGCAATATTGATGAAGAAGTTGGCCATAAAGTTGACGTTGAGATTAAAATTTGAGTAAGTCCAACTGGGACCTCAAGTGTTGATAACTGTATTAGATTTGCTGCTAATGTTGAGGTTTGAAAAACTGAGGAAGTTTGTTTTTCTTGTAATTTTTTAAAAATGTATTATTTCTATAAGGTGTATTGACTTATACCTATCGATCCATGAGACTGTGCAGGATCCTCATCAAAAGGGGTTCAGGTTCCTGCACCAACAATTGAGCATCATAAGCATTACACTTGTAGTTTGATAAACAATAAATACTGCAGTATCATAAGCACCTTAAGCATCACATATGTATCATCATATATGTAATTGAGCATCATAAGAATCACATATGTATCATCATAAACATGTAATCCATCACATACGTATCATAAATCACCACCCATCACATAGCTAATAAGTAGTCCATATTCCATAAGTAAACACAAAGTTCAAAAAATGTCACATGTATCATCATAAGAATGTAATCCATCACATATGTATTTTAAATCGCCATCTATCACATAGCTAGAGGCGCATCATGAATTAATTAATGGCATTAGAATTCAAAACATATGAATTATTTATGTAACCAAATAAGTCAAATCAATTTCTATCAAGATATCAATATTAAATAGATAATATAATAATCGCATCTCATACATTTCATTCATGTCATTGATCTTCTTCTTCATCCAACTCATCATCATGACCATCATCATCATCATCATCATCATCATCATCATCATCATCATCATCATCATCATCGTCATCGTCGACGTCGTCGTCGTCATTGTCGTCGTTGTCTTCGTCATCATCATCATTGTGTTTGTCATCATCATTGTCATCACCATCACCATCACCATCACCATCACCATCACCATCACCATCATCATCATCAGCAGTAGCATCATCATCATTAGCTTCTTCTTCGTGTACATTTTCGTCAAGAACATCATCGACTAACTATCGATCGTGATCATCATCTATATCATCTTCTACTTCTTCGGTATCTTCTTCTTCCATCACATTATACATTATCGGCCTTCCTCTTGGATCATATCTAACAACAAATGACTAACCCGGTTTATGTGGAACCTCCAAGTAAAATACCTGCTCACATTGACGTGGAAGAACATAGGGCTCATCCCCAAATTGTTCAAACGACCTTGTATTAACCATTGTAAATCCATTATCATGTTCGATAATAGTTCTATCGGGATCATTTTTATTCAGTCATAGCCTATACCATTTGACGACGAACAGAACTAATTTGAAGGAATTAAAGTCACACTCAAGTATATCATCCAAAATGCCATAGTATTGATTTTGAGACTCTTGAGGATGTATGTCTTTTCTAGATGAAATATTGGTCACTTCAAAGACTGCAATTATCCCAGAATCACAAGATTTCTTTGTGTCATCCAACTGTTTGATGTGAAATTTATGACCATTGCAGCACATAGCCTTGTGGTGTTTGACCTACAATATGTATAACATATTAAAATTATTGCATCATGAGTTGATAAACATACGAGTGATTAATAAAATTATATGTACCTGTTGATCTCTTAAACCATATGCTAAATCAATTTCCCTTTGTGTAACATTGGAATATCCATTACAATAAGCTTCTTTAACCAATGAAGCAACACCATCCCATGTTAATGTGCGACCAAAATGTTGACATCGTTCAATCCACACCATCATCCAATAAAGATTGTTTGCAATATACAAATGTAGCACATCCCACTCCCGACCAACTATACAAATAATTAATAGACCACTTACAACTGATTTATTTAGAAGATGAAGAATTAATTTACTACAATAACATCTTATAATTACCTCTCACTTTCTTCAATCCACCTTTCCCCATCAAGTGCTCCCCTTTGAATTTATTAATGGGGTTGGGATCCCAAATGCGATCTACGTGGATTTTTGCTGCAAACTTAGGAAGATATTCAGTAATGTACACCATAGTTTGGTATACCATGTATCCCTCCACCATAGAACCCTTAGGATGTGCTCTTTGTCAAACCAAAGCCTTCAAAAATTTCAAGTGCCTCCCAACCATCCACATTGACCTAGTGTGTATAGGTCTACACAATTCAATCTCCTCAACTTGGTGTATGAGGTAGTGTTCTTGTGCATTGAAAAAAGTTGAAGGTAGACACTTTTGCATTTCACACATTAGATGAGTTATTTTTCTCTTCCAATATTTTATATCTTCCTTATGGATTTCTTTATATGACAACCACCTAAAAGAGATTGAAGACGCAAAAATATATAAACGTGACTTTACAAAATAATATACAATATATTGCATAACAAGTAAAACAAATGGCAAATATAATATCTATACAACAAATTGAAAAAACATCACTACTTACCTCATGTATTTTCCAAGATCATATATGACTTGCTTGATATTATTGTTGAAGTGGTCTGGGAGAGATAGAGGTAGAATGTACTGCAAAAATTATAAAATGATCTTTTCATTGTTTTCTAACATAATACAATGAAAAGTATATGCGTAATATACAAATATATAGTAAATACACAAGACTGCGAATTACCATAATGAAGGTATGCCAATCATGCGTTTTCATCCCTAGCCCAAATTCACTCTTCTTTGATATAAGATTGTTTATGTTTGCAGCAAATCCTGTGGGAAATCAAATTTTTCATATGACTTCTTTTATTGAATTGCTTTGTTGCTCTGTTAATAACCAAGGAAGGGCACTTATATTAATCTGATCTCCATTGATATTTGATTGAATGACATTTTTCATTGCATGATTGGATTCCATAATGTCACTACAAATTTTGATAATTTTTTCTTTGTCACGCCTTCCATCCAGTATTTTCCATAATGTCTCTATTATATTCTTTCCAATATGCATTGTATCAAACAAATGCACAATTTGTAGCTACTCGTAGTAAGGCAACCTACTAAATTGTCTAGGATAACTTTTTAGTCCCTTTGGAAGGTGGACATCCATGCCTTGACAACCTTCAGTATCATCAATTACATCATCAGTAAACCAGACATGATAGAAAAATTCAAATTCCAAACATAAACCATTAGATGGAATGACATTACCTTGACGATTAATTCTATTATATTCCAACTTCCATAAGTGAGGAGTCACTCTTCGTGGCTTTGATGTAGTCTCTTCTTTCCCATTGAAAAGATGTTTTTTAGTATTCCGGTACTTATGATTTTTGTGAAGGAAGTGCCTATACAAACCAAACACCTGCTTTCCTAAACTTTTTGAATGACAGGATTTCATCTTTGGACCACAAACTAGACATGCATATTTTCCCTTTGTTTGAAGACCTACAAGATAATGTATAATTCTATTAAATCTGTTAATTTTTATAATTATAATTATCATACGCAACTTGAACACTATAACGTACCACAAAAATGTGTTAGCCCTGGGGCATCATGTATTGTCCATACAAGCATTGCATGGAATTGAAATTGTCTTTGTCCTATTGGTCTAGAGATGTCATACATCATCACACCATTCCATAACTCCAGCAACTCGTCGATAAGAGGCTCAATATATAAATTCATATCTTTAAATTGGTACTTGCCTAGTGGAATGAACAAAAACATTACATAATTATTATGACCATTTTACTGCAATATTTATAATTAAATGTAGATGACTATTAAATGATAAAATACCTGGAACAATCATTGCCAACATTATGTGCTCCCTCTTTATTGACATCCATGGAGGAATATTAATGTTGATAACAAAAATAGGCCACACCGAGTAAACAGATCTCAACTCTCCAAATGGATTGACACCATCCGCTGCCAATGAAAGCTTGAGATTACAAGGTTCTTCTTTAAAGTGTGGCCACTTTTCCTCTATGTCCATAAATGCTCAACCATCCTTAGGCATTCAAATAATGTCATCTTGACTTCTATTGCGTGCATGGTAATCCATAAATTGTGCCAAGCTAGTGCACCTGAATAGTCGTTGCATACGTGGAATAATGGGAATATAATGAAGAACCTTACGAGGCACCTTTTTTGTTATTTGATCTGTTTGATATCTACTGATATGACATTCAGGGCATTCTGTTCCAATTTCATGTTGTTTATGATATATAATATGATCATTGGGACAAGCATCTATTGTTTGATACTCCATTCCAATATCTTTCATAATGGCAGATAATTCTCGGTATGAGCGAGGTAGAATATTTGATGGTGGTAAGAAAAACTCACCTATCAATCTACAAAAAAAAAAAAAGTTTGAGGTGTTAATATAAAGAATATTAATGGTACATGATTCACCATTCATTAACTACAATGACATGTATGACACACCTTAACATACGTGAGATTGTTATGTTGGATAAAACATTCATAACCTTCAAGTTTACCAACAACAATACAATAGAGAGAAGAGTTGTTTGGGAGCCTTTGTAAAGGGGCTCATATGCCTTCTCAAGAAGAGGTAAATCATGAACATCAAGGTCATCTTGATCATCATGATCAGCTATGCCAGTACTAAATGTGTCATGGATTAGTGTATTTGTACCATCATCTTCAATTATGTTTTCTAGTGCATGATCGTCATCTTCCATGGGATCATTATTTTCAGCTTTGATATTCACACCTCCATGTTCCTCCACCTCAAAAACCATATTCTTAGGGTTTTGTTGATCCATACCATGTGCTCCGGGGTGCTCCACCTATATAAAATTGATATACATAAATAAACCATGATCATGATCGCATTATCAAGTGATTTCTTATGTATATAAATTGTTAAAATGATATAATGAACAACTTACCAGTGGATGATAATCATGTCCCCCTTCAATGTGACCATGTTGCCTACAATGTTTCTTAGCTATTTTGATTAGAAGTCTTCTAGTATTTAAGCCCTTACAAATTTTGCAGGGACAATAACATTTCCCATCACCTTTTCTTTTCAAGTTAGACCATAATCTAGCAATTGTCTCCTTATTTTGCTCTTCGCTGATATTATCTACAATGGTCTTTCTTCACAGGCAAAAAAATTAGGCTATGGAAACTTCAGTGCAAAAGCTTCACAAAATTTGCAAATCGAACCAAAACCATTTAACTCTTCTTTTTCATCTTAAAACATTGAACTTAATAGAGAACGTATTTAATGTAGCTGATTGTGTGAATTTCTGAGCATTGTGTCTGCAAATTCTTACTAAAAGTTTGCCTATTGCAGACTTTCTGAGAGACATTTTTGAGTATTCTAAGCAAAGCATTTATTTTAACATACACTTATTCATCCACATTGCAGGGATAACAATACCTGGCTCACATATTGGTCTAAGAGGATGCCATGGTCTCACAAAGTAACCAAGAACCATATGAAATGATGGTCTTGAATCCACACACAACTAGGGAGGATCCATACGATTATGTATGACTTCCCCCTTGTTTGTTTGATGGGATTAGCCTCCAAGACATAGCCATCAATAATCACTAAGAATGTACAAGTGGATCATAGCTACCCATACAACAAACACTTACCCCTATCCTCAAATTTTCCCAATGTTTGATTCCTTATATACACTCATCCAAGGTTATCTACATCGATCTTGGTGAGGAATCACATCACAACAAAGAAGGCAACATTTAAAAATAGCAAGAGTTTCACTAAACTACCAAAGATCATAAATATTGAAAGAAAGAAAAAATAGTACCAATAATAAGTCAAATAAATGTGTTCAATTCCAATTGCAAATCAAACATAGCCACAATAACTACACAATACAGAAAACTCACAATAGTGATTAAACTAATTCAAACAAGATAAAATAAAATTGTTGGCCCATGCAACAAAGATGAGAGATCATCAATAATTGAAGGAAACTTCACAATCCTTAAAAGTGCACATTACATAACTATACGACTAGAAATTGTGGCTAAATAGAGTGAAGATTCATCATGACTCCAATAATAGTCCCTCATGTGTGCATTTTTGGCATGAACACAAAAACTCCCACATGGCATGGCCATGTACCTAATGGAGAAGACATGCCTAGGCTACATGCCCCAAAAACATGACTATAATAATAGTCCCTCATGCATGCATTTGTGGCCTGCACACTACAAATCCTAACATATCATGGCAATACACCTCATAGAGAAGACACACCTAGGGCCACATTGTACATAGCAACGTGCCTCACAAAGAAGACATGCATAGGGCACATGCCACATAGCAATGTGTCTTATGGAAAAATGTGCATGCATGTCACACACCAAATCTATATGTATACATCATGAGGCACATTCATATGTTATCAAACACAACCTATTGTGTCTAACATGAGTTCCTCTCTACATGTGTGCAAATCTTCGAACACTAATTGCCACTAAGAAGGAATAATATAAAATGTATCTTCAAATATTTCTGTGTGTGTGTGGAATTGAGTCTTTGAACCCAAATCGCTACCATCAACAACATGTAACCATCACCTACACTATATTAAAACATAAGTATGGTGTGACATCATATCTATTTGCATAATGTCAAAACACATGCAAACATGAAAGTCATCATAGCATGACAAAAATCAATCTCCACATGTTGGAACAAAGATATAAATAAGATAATAGGGTAAGACAAAACCCGTACCAAGAACCACATACCAACTATCGGCAATGCCATCAAGATAAATGTAGGATAGGATACCACTATGAGCCATCCAATGGTCCATTCTATGAGGAGAACTAGGGGATACTATCTTTGAAAGGTGTGGTCAATAGAGATAATCCCTACTAATGCCACAATATGTCACCATAGATTCTTGAGTTTTCCATTCTTCTACTTAACACCACATTTATTGAGTTCCTCAACAGCGAGGTTGGTTCTCAATAGGATACACAAACATGTAAACACACAAGAATGGTTTCATCATACTTGTATTGTATCATACTTGTACAACAATACAAATTCATTTTTCTAGTTAATTACTTAGTGTAAAAATAACTCCATTACATAACATAGGGTAATAATCACCATAAGTTTTCAAATAAACTACCCAAACATCAATTGGAGTTACCCTTTCTAAGGTAAAAACATAATTTATTTATAACTTCAAAATTAAAATAATCACAATACATCTAAATAAGTTCAATAGTGCATGGAAATAGACAACATGATCCATAATTAAACCCATAAATTACCCTAATTGGATATGCTAATAAAATGGTGTCTCAAATAATAGAGATTATGTTGGACCTATAATAGAGATCTGGACTTTGTTTCATCATACACAAGCATGGTTTCATCATACTTGTATCCAAATACACCATCCATATATAGGTACTCAATACCACAATCTCATGGGTACCCTTTTAGCTGAATTTACCCTATATTTAGGTGAATCTACCCTTGTATCATTCCTTGATCTAGTATGTCATTCCACCAATCAATAATTTTTCCATATTCTTGGGAGAATACACTATCCCTCAGGTGAATATGCCATATCCTTAAATGAATCCTCCTTGTCATCATCCTAAGTCCTCTTTTTGTTAAGTCTTATCCCTTCATCTTTAGGAAAATCCACCTATCCTTATGTGAATCTACTTTCTCTAAGTCCTCTTTTTGTTCAAGAAGACACACTCAAGCCTTCATCACATTCCATAAAAATAAAATCATTATTCCATATAATTGGAAGGAAATGATATATTGCAAAGATTACTATGAAGGTCTAAAATAGTAAAAGAGATGAGACTAATCTTTTATTTCTACTTACAACAGTGAATTGGTTGAGATATACTCATAGAAAAAGTGAATGACATGTATGAGAACAACCTCAATAAAGGTAAAAAGGACAATAAATAGTAGTGATAGATGACAATGCATTGAATGTGCCAAGAAAAAGACACTAGAAGCCATGGAGAAATCACTATCAAAACAAAGCCATTAAATAAAACTATGTTGGTGCAGCTTGAGAAGCACAGTAGAACAATGAAAAAAGAACACTACTTGGTCCTTGAAAATCATGTAGTCACAATGATTGAAAACCACAATGACAACATAGAGGGCATGGATGTTTGGAGTATTTCTATTCTTAAGAATCTCATGATAGTCCATTATTAGGACAGGTGAACTGCACTATGAAAGTGTCTTAAAAAGATAATATAGCCATAAGTGATAGTGCCAATTCTTTGAGTTCAAATCCTCATGAAATACAGTCATGTTTATCTCAATGTCAGCCCTGAGACCCAAATTTCAACCACAAAATTGCATCTATAAACTAGATCGGGATTTTTATTGTTGATAATGCAACATTCTCAGTTAAGTTAAGTTATCCATATTATTTGATGTTATCAAATTTGTCCCTTCAAATTTGAAGATCCAATGTATACATGGTTTGTGGTCTCAACATATTGTGATAAACAAACGAGAGGAGGTATCATCCAGACACAAAATTTCTAGGCATTTCTCAAATGCATGTGAATTTTCTATTGAAGAAATAATAGTTTGTCTTGATCCAGTTTCGAATCCCCAATTGTGCTCATTCAAATATTCTAGGGCTCTTTCACCACCTATACCAAATGCTATTATCAAGACTTACCCCCTTCACAATTTTTCTAGGATTACTAAATAGTCACACATTTCAAGATGGGGTATAGTCTTTGATTTTAGTGTGATGGATTTCTTTTTTCCTTGGTTGGTTGTTTTCCACCCTCATCTTTGTAAAATTGTCCTAAGGGCATGGAGAGCTTCATTGCCAATATATCTATGTCATCAATGGTATCCATTTCCTAAAAATCTCTTTTTTGGGTTGACTATTCATTCTTTCTCCCTTTCCTTTCCTATTGCTACTGTCAATTTGAAATGTTGGAGCTCATTCTCCCCTTTGGTGGAGGTATATCATTTGAAGCAACCATTGTTGGAAGGTAAGCTAAACATTATGATAGGGGAAGTCCTTTACCAGGTTTGTTTAGTAATGGCTAAGGAGATTGGAGATCAGGTGTTGGCAAAACTAGAGACATCCCTTTTCCAACACTCTTCATCCACCATTTGACAAACACCTCTTTCTATAATGAAGAGCCCAATTATGAGGACTAAATGGAAAGTTGGAGCACCACCTAAGAGAAAGAAAACCCTTAAAGATATAAAAAATGGTCTTCAAACTACATTCAATGATAAAATGCAGTCTTAGAGAATTTTTTGCTCTCATAAGTATCCATGAAAATAATATCCTAGAACATTAGGGACTTAAATGACCCTAACAGGAGTCAACTTATTATATCTCAAATTGAGTCTGGTGGGCCTGACATTATTCTCCTATAAGAAACAAAAACTTTAGAGCTAAAAAAGGAACACCCATTCACTAAATGAAATCATTTGAGCTTCTAGACGTTTAGCTATTCTGTGGAATCAGAAAAGAGTTCAAATTACTAAAGTTTCCTCTTCAACAAATTGGATTCATGTTCTTGTATCTCTCTTTTTTATTAATTTTGAACTATCTAACATTGATGCTCCCAATTCTATAGTGGGGGGAAAATATCATGGGATGTTATTTTAGTTATATTAGCACTTCACAATAACGAAGGTGTTGACCCTTGTCATAAGATTTTGTCATTGGTGTTAGAAATGTAGTTTGCATTTGGCATTGGTATTTGACTTGATACATGACTAGAGCGTGTTTGGTCTATACATGATGATGACTTGATACATGACCATAGCATGTTTGGTCTCAATATATGATAGTGCATTTGATTGTTTTTTGTGGGTTTTAGTGATCATGTGGAAATATGAACAGGATTCACATTACAATGACATCAGTGAACAATCATCTCTTAGCATGTATCTTCATTGACTTTGGTTGCTATAGAAAAATATAGTGATCATATGCAAATACAATTACATGGTTTGAAAAAGGATACATTACCATATGATATAGGCTGACAAAGATAAAATTTAATATATACTTGGAAAAGGGTCTTATTAGTAAGACTCATCATTCATATGTTTACTCCTGTCTATGTTTATATTGCATAGAATATCAAATTTGGTGATACTATTTGAATATGTGAGCATATGTTATATGGTTTTGATCATTGGCTAAGAGAATTGTTGCCTAGTAGTTTTCTAACGGCATTGAATATAGTGTCTAAAAGACTTTGGGCTTGAAACACTTTCTAAAGGAATTAAAAGAATGGGTCACTTTATGTCACTAGAAAATGGGAATATATTATACTTAACTTTTTTTTATCATCCCATCAAAATTCATTTACAATATCTCAAGCTCTGGCTATGACACACGATAGTTAGGGTTCTTGCTTCTTGGATGAGGAAGAAATTTGGACATTCCATGATAGTTTGGTAAGGAAGTCAATGACTCATTGAATAGTGAATGAACGGCATTGGTTTTAGGTACAATGGATATTCATGTGTATCTTTTCATTATTCTCATTTTGTTTCAAGGTTTGAAAAGTAAAAGTTTGTTACCCTGTTTCCCATTGATTGTTATATTTTCAACTATGTAACCGGTAGCCCATGTCTAATAAATATACAAACTGGTATGTATATTTATTGTATGATTAAGGGTTGTTTTTGTAAAAATCCTCGTTACTGTCATGTCTAAATATTGTTAAGCATTTGGTTCAAAAACATTTTATTAACTCATTTCGAACTTTGCATGTGTAGTGTCTATTGGGTCAAGGGTTTCATGATCCATAACTGTTGTATTTTGTTAATAAAGTTTCTCTACAACATTTGCCAGCATCCTCCCTATGTGTACCAAAATAGGAGCTTTGGAACAAAGTATGGACATCCATCAAAGCATAATCGAATGGGGGTTTTTTGTCAGAAATTAGTTGCAAATGCTCCAATAACAAAAATCGCAAAATGGGATAGCATACACATGGCATGTGATTAATTCGCAAAATGGATTAATTCACAAAAAAAAACTAGTCTTAATATGATTGCATAAAAAAATTAGTTGCCCTTACCTTGCTTGTGCAGAGATCGCTCTGGCGGGGGGGGCAGGGAGGCAAGACAATCGTCGCTTGCTTCGAATTGCTTCGATCAAAATGAAAATGCGTTGTGTTTTTTTTTTTAATAAAATGTCTGATGTCGTCGGAATTTCGACGAACACGAGCATATTTTTTAAAAAAAATCAAATTTTCACACAATGCTCCTAGTCCATTGGAAACCTCTGTCAGAATTTGACCCCAAATGTATTAGTGTGCATATCATATGATAAAGAATAATGAAAAGTATGACTTGTGTGAATGTTTAAGGAGTGAATTAATAATTAATCTTGGCAAGATAAAAGGTGTTAACAAAGGAACATTCTGATTTGGGAATCTTATTGTCTGTTTGATGTTGTACTTCATGAATGAGCTATCGGGTTCGGGAAAGAATCGTTGGGGTCATGACATACCGATAGGTATGTAGATCAAAGAAGAAATCATCGATCTTGGTAGTAATAGGGATGACAAGCTTTGGGGATACTTTAAAACTTTTCAGGAGAACATGAGACTGAGGGAGAGAATCTCCAAACACATTGTGGAGAAATATTCCACTGATAATTTCTTCATGGTAAAAATAGATGAGATACTGATGGAAGCTGTTGAACCTAGAACTATATGGGTCACTGAATTTGGTTATGAAGTTGATGATAGCATGTTAGAGTTATATGCTATAATGTTGATTGATTCACCTTTGGATGATAAGGTTGAACACTTTGGCACTGCAGAGGAGAAGGCTCTTGAGGTTAATATTGGTTTCAATAAGAAAAGAAGAGAAAAGAAGATAGATAAAATCTCTACATTTGTTCATATTGTAATTCACAAGATAGATAAAAAACTAGGTTTTGGATCTAAACCAGTAGATCAACTGGTAGTGGTTAGTGCTCCTAAGGTGAAGAGACGTGAAACTTTCATTTCTTCTATCACTTCTAACTTTGATCTAGAGGATAATCAATCTCTTGCATTCAGAAGGGTACAAAGGAAGAAAGTTGACAAGCCTCTAGTAGAGGAGAAGAATGTGGAACCAAGGAGGAAGCTAATTATAAAGGTAACAACTGCATCCACGCCTTCGGCAAGGAAACCTACTCAGAAGAGGCAGCCTGCTCCATCCTCCCCTGCAACCCCCAGTAAGAAGAAAAAGAGTGATGAAGCAACTGAATCTAGTAAAATGACTTGTGCAAAGTCAATTGATGAGGTAACTAAAGATGGAATTGTGAAGAATGTGTCAAATTTTTATGAAGATTTAGATGATAATGAGAAAAATGAAATAGAAGAAGCAATTTTGTTACATCTAGACATATATAAGAAGGATTTGGTAGAGATTTTGAAGGAAAATCCTTTATCATTGTACAATAAGTTAGATGCAAGGAGATTAGATGCAATCAGGAGGGACAAAGAGATCAAAGAAGTTGAACTTTTGAATATGTGTGGCTCTATAAATAATGAGGAAATGAAAAGATGTATAGATGTTGCTAATAGAACAATTTTTAGTAGCAAAACCCGATAAATAGGCCTAATGATGGGTAGAGTTAATGAGATAATAAATGAGACCAGAGATGGTTGGACCAAATTCTTCCAAAAGAATTCTTATTTTCTCACTTCTCAAGAAGAATTTGCTAAGGCAACTGCTCCCACCATTCCAGACAAATCTAAAGGGAAAGGAATTTGAGGAAGTTTAGATCAAATTTTGAATGAACCGGCAGATAGTCCTAAAATAGATGAGAGTCTACAAACTAAACCAACAGAGACTACATTTGTATAGTCTAGGCAAGGTAATATAGATAATGTATAGGTTACAAATAATATTGTGGATAATAGTCCACCAGTAGTAACAGATATTGCACCAAGTGGCGAAGCCACTAGTGCAATAGATGATGAGAAAAGGGATACACTAGGAGAGGATAAGGAAGATAAGGAAAATGAGACTGAACCGACAATTGATGAGTCCCACAGAGCTAATTATGATGGCTACTCAAAAGCTAATGAAAGAAGGATTTGCAGACAAAGGAATAATAGATCAATCAATAATAGTTTTGCACAGATTGATTCCTGATTGTATGATTGAAAATGAAGCAATCCCTTTTGGCAATATTAAGGTATTGATAGAACACGTATCTAAAAACTTTCAGTCATTGCAGCAGATTTCTAACAAGAAAGCACATGAAAGATTTACTCTGGCCAAGAAAGCTACTTTTGACCAGATTATTGAGACAGAGAAGAGGAAGGTTGAAGAGAAACTTGTACTCATTGAAAAATATTTGAAACAGTGTACTAACATCTACAGGGTCCATTGTAATATAGAAATTCTTACAACAAATGTAGGTCAGAGGTTAAGGGAAATACATGAGAAGATTGCTAATATTGCTAATTCTTTTGATGGAATAACTTCACTCACAACTTCCATTGATGGACAAATTTTGACTTTGGAGAGCCAAGTTTTTTCTTTTGAAAAGGAAAGAGACAAGATCATTTGGAGAGAAAGGAGTCTTAGAGGTTTGGTGAGTTCAAGATTGGATTCACTTGGTGTACATAAGAGGGAATGCATGGATATTCTTGCAAAGTCCACACCGACAAAAGTCGCTGAGAAAGAAACACTAGCACATTTACTGAGTGGACTTGTATCCATATCTAAAACATTCAAAACCAGTTGGGATACCTATGTACAATTTCTAGAGAAAGCTTATCCATAAATTTTGAGATTGGTCAAGCTTCGATAAAGTAATCTGTAACAATTCTTTCAATTCTTTCACCGCTCTTTGGCATTGATGTTGTAAACACCTAAAATTGTCATGTCTAATTAAATAAATACTTTTATTTATTTAATTATTTAAGCTTAGTTCTTCTATTAATTAAATAAATCTTTATTTATTTAATTAATTCATTTATCCTCTTCTAAGCCTTTTCTCATTTAAATAAAAACTTTTATTTATTTACATTGTCCTTTTCCTAAATTAAATAAATACTTTTATTTATTTAATTGATCCCACTTCTTCTATTAATTAAATAAATCTTTATTTATCTAATTGATTCATTGCCCTTTTCTACCTATGACACATGTCATTCATTACCCTCTACCTACCCTCTAATCCTAGCTGACCATTTATCTCTTAGACCTCTCAATCTTATCCCTCCATTTCTTACAATGTCTTCTATATAAGGAGATGCTTCCTTCATTATCAATCCTCCTAAGCACCCCAACTACGCTTTCGAATTTCATATGCGATCTAGCTATCAACCACATTTTCATTCTTTGTTGAGGTCTTGTGCACACATAAAATCTGAGAGCAAATATATTAAGCAAGATCAATGGAAATAGGAAGAATGGAGATCCAAAACCTATTGGACATGTGATGGTATAATCTTTGTGATTTTATTTGATTTGCATTACCTTAGGTAATCTTCATATGTTATGGTGGATCTTTGTTGTTGTTAGGCTAGGGTTTTATGGTTGAATTCATTTAGTCTTTCAATATTGTTGTTTCCAATTTTACCATAAACATTTTGGAATGCCCGGTGGCACTCTTGTCCTTATGCATTTAACATCTTTTGTCGCAGATTTTGTGTTTTTGAAGTTGTAGATCTGACATTTTTGACAACATTTTGACATTTCCGAGTCTGCGCATCCTGGAATCATGTTTTTTAATTTTTGGCTGCGTTTGTGACCTCCTTAATTGCGTATGTGTTAAGAATTATTTTATCTTATTTTGCAGATTACATAGTTGCGTCTTTGTTTCCAAACCGAATATGTGCACCTTTCAGACGCGTCTGTGTTCGGGAATCACATTTGTGTTATCTAGGTGCATCTGCGAAGGATTTAGGTGCATTTGTGATTTTATGTCATGTCTGCTATAAGTTTAATCATGTCTGTGTTTTGGATTTTATATTTTTTCAGTTTTTGATCCAATTTGGAGGCTTTATTTCATCATTTGGATTTCAGATCTAGTTTATTTTGGCCTAACACCTTGTGATCTAGCTAACAAAATTAGTGTAGCTTGTCTTTGAAGAAAATACATCTTGTAGAAGGCCCCTATTTCACAAAGTCTTTTGGATCTAAAATTTACCTAACTTGTTTGCTTGCAAGAAGGGGTAATCATTTCAAAACAACCCAAACTACTAACAAATCTTTGTTGCAGGATCTTGGCAATGGTTTTCTTTTGATCTTTATTGTGTGCCTTATTTTCATAGATTACCAAACACTTCAATTAGTGCACTAAAATTGAATCAATGTCTTTTGTGTCTTGATCAATAGGCTCTTTTTATTTAATCTCTAGAGGGCATGTCTCCCTGTGTGGTCATTAGGACTACTAGTGAGGAGAGAACAACCCAAGTGGTAGCGAGGAAAACCCACCTCTTCCAAACCACTATAAATAATTGTATCCATGGTGAAAGCCATGGGTAATGAGTGTTGATTAGTTCATACCGACACTGTGTCTCCCCATAAACCCTTTTGATCAAATTTATTTGATCAGTAGTAGGGCATAACCCCTACCAGCTAGGAGCCTTCTGTATTTATAGGGCTGAAAGTGTTGCATGTATGACCACATGAATAGATGCCCTTACTAGCACCTTTTTGTTTTAGAAAGCCAAAATCCTTCTAGTTGTTGGGGTAGGAGGTCGGACCTCTAGAGCGACCCACACATATAAGATTCTAAATAGAGATACAAAGTTCACCATGGGGATTTTTCATGGGGATTGATGCTTGGTTGCTCCAAAGAAGTGAGTATCGAGGGTGGAGCTAGTGGGGTCAAGCATCTAAGTATCCACTTTGAATAGTGTAGCCTCGGCAGAAACCCCATGTGGGATCAACAACTATTGTCCTGGCCAGCCATCAGAATTGTGCTTGTCTTCATTTAAATATTCAATCATTCAAGATCAAACATCAAAACATTGTGTCTTTTGTGTCTTCAAGTGTATGCAAAATATTTTTACATCAAACAACACACTTTCTTTAGAGTCATTTTTTAGTCTACACACTTGAAAACATTGAGTCCTCATCAACATTGTGTCCTCTTGTCACGAAAAATAGTCAAAAATTCAGATTTGGTCACAACAAACAAATTTACACATTGGAAAAATTGCACTTTGTTTCTCGAAATGCGTCTATGAAGGGCAGAAATGCTTTTGTGTTCTTTTAAGCAACATTACATTCACAAAATCTCAAAAACGCATATGTACAGTGTTAAACAGCGTCTATGAAGGATACAAGCACGTCTGTGTTCAGAATTTAAAAAAAATTACAGTCCAACAAACAAGGACAATCAGTTTCAGCATTCTTGAGCTTCCGAGGTTATTTCTCCAAGTTTTCATCTAGAGTTCAGCCTATTATTGGGTCTCAAAAAGTCCATCATTGCTTTACACCTTTCATTACATTCACATTTGTCTAAACTTGAGTCAAAAGGTCACTTACTTGTCCTCATCTTGCTTTGTCAACACAATAAGTACAATAACATTTTTCTAAGTGGTCCCTCATCAAGGTCTATCACCTTTGGGTCTCATTTGGTCTTACTTAGAGTCAAGGTCAACTTACCTCATCAAGAGAAACTATCATCTCTTTGGAAGCCACACCTACTCTACTACATGCATACTTGGTCTTACACTTTGGACATTGCAAGTAAACTGCATATTCATTTACATTCCATCCAACTCTTGGTTTTCCATACTCTTTTCCATTTTCATCTAGTCTCCAACATCTTGGTCAATACCTAGTTCATGGTTGAAACCCATTCCCAAAAAACTAGGAGAGAAGCTAAAGAGGCTCAAGAGTCTGCAAACATGAGTGCCTATGAGTATGACAATGATGTCTTTTTCAATTCTGATCATACCACATTACTTGACATGGATGCCTATAGAAACATTCCAAATGTTGAGAACATGGACACTACGAACAACAATGATATACATATTGACAATATAGACAACTTTTTTGTACATTCAGCAGAAGTGGAAGAATCCATTATGGATCCCCAATTTAATCGATTGGTTGAGGAAATAATGAGGAGAGATAGACAATATTTCTTACAAGTGATGGCACAAAGTGGAGCCAATATCCCTCATTATTTTGACATGTCTCAAATAATGGAAAATCAACTTTTGCAAGAACCTCAACTCAACATGGATCAAAGGAGACCTAATAGTGGAGGCAATAGAGGACCACATCTTGTGCCTGAATCACCATCATCTTGGTTTCAAAAACCTGAGGTCCCCCATACACATGGTCAAACATATGATACTCATCTATGCAGACCTTTATGGAAGTCTTATGTAGAAAAATATACTCAATCACATACCAATGCTAAGGACCAACCGCAAAAGCAATTGTATATCCCAAGGCATGCTCAAAATTTGGACATAAGGAAACCCCGCTCAAATTTGGGGGCAACACACTAGAACAAACTCATGACATGCCTGTAGAGTATGGTATACATGGACAAAACAGATATTCCATTCCTCATCATGACTCTATACCAAGTGATCCCTATACGCTTCTTCACTATAGACCTCCTCCATATGAACATGTGTATGATCAATACCATTCATATATGCAACATGCTCCTCCTCCACCCGATGCCTCACGCATGGGATATGGTCCAAGAAGTTGGTCTCCACCTAAGAACAATTTGGAATAGTAAATTAAGGACTTACAAAAGAAAATGGAAGACATAAATACACTGAAGCCAACTTACACAATGAGAGACATATGTCCCTATCCATTTGACAAAAGCATTCCAATGCCACCCTTTCCTACACATTTCCTGACACCTAATTTTGATAAGTAAAGAGGCAAAGGAGACCCTAAGGCACATATAAGATAGTTTTTCACGACTTGCATTGAGGTAGCAGCAGAAGAGATATATTTGATGAGATTATTCCCACAAATCTTAGGTGATCAAGCTATGGAATGGTTCTCCCTACTTCCACCCAGAATTAAGTCATGGGGTGATTTAGCAGAGGATTTTATCCAGCATTTCTCATACAACATAGACACAGATATGTCAGTCACCACTCTGTGCAACACCAAGCGAAAGGATGGAGAATATTTTTCATCATTTTTACAAAGATGGAGAAATCTAGCCAACATATGCTCTTGTGAAATTCCACAAAAACAAATGGTAGATATGTTCACCTAGAATGTCCATAGAGAAATTGGTTATGATCTAAGGAAATCTTGTTTGTCCACCTTCAAGGACGTCATTGAAAAGTTCTTAGCAACATAGAAGGTCCTAATTGAACAAGGATTAATTAAGATATTCAAAGAAAATAAAGAGGACTTTAAAGGAAAAGACAAGCCAATATTTTGGAACAAAAACAAGAACATAGTAAATGATGGTGTTGTTGATGCTAATACAATATGACCCAAAATATTTTTTTCTGGATCAAGTTACAAAGCCATAGATGAGCATACCAACTATACCAGAGCATCCTATAACTATGATTCAACTGTTAATCACATTTCAATGGATAATTACATCTCTACCATTATCATCAAGGACAAAATGTCTGAAAATTCTACCCAAAGACCTAAATTTGTCCTAAAAGGAATTGGATCTTCATCTTAACCTACCTCTGAATGTAATGTCACAACTCGTCAAGGTAAGGTCACTTTTCAATGTGCTCCAACTAAAAACACCACTTCCTCATCAACCAAACCTAAGTACAATCTGGTAGAACATTTAGGGAAGACACCCGCACTTATCTCCATTCTAGAGCACATAAGGCCATTCTTGACAAAACTTTGAGAGCAGGGAAAACTTTAAGAAACCCCCCCCTTGGACAAGGTGTAAAAACTTGGTGAAAGTTGTATAATTCCCGAGGAAAATTTTAATTTTATGGGCGAATTTTTGCGGTTTACGAAGAAAAATAATAATCTCCATTGGTGAATTAGCCGTGATCGCTCAAGGTTTGTGAAAAATCCTTGCGAATTGTAATGTTTTTAAAACCCCAAAAATATTTGCATGGGTGAATTGTAATGTTTTTAAAACCAGAAAAATATTTGCATTGGCGATTTCAACCTATTTTCAAGCCATTAAAAAAAAATATTGGCGATTTCAACCTATTTTCAAACCATAAAAATAAAAATATTGGCGATTTCAAGCTATTTTCAAACCATAAAAATAAAAATATTGGCGATTTCAAGATATTAACTTTAAGTCATTAAAACACGTGGCACGCAGTTGTCATCTCTCTACTTGGAAGACTGCCCATTAGGGCATCTCGCCACCTAGCGATAAGACCTTACGACTCTCTCTATCTCCAACTCGCAAGCTGAAAATGCTAAGCCTTCATAACCTTGAGATCTAACGACTGAGGGAAACCGAACTGCCACTCACCAATTCTCGACCACAAAATGTTAAGTCCTCGTCACCACAGCAACTTGGAGATAGTGGTAACTTTAACCCTTGTCGCGTACTCGCCAACATAAAACTGTTTATCTCTTAACTGCTAGCAATTCACTCGCAAGCTTGCAGCTTGATCAGGTCTTCAAACATTTGACTTCACGAGTTGGCGATAACCATTAAACCTAACCACAAACTGTCTAGTCGCTAGCTCGTGACCTAAAAATGCTAACATTAAACAAACATGAGAGCTAGTGACAACTGTATGAAATGAGTTACTCGCTAACTCTCGCGGCTATAATGTATGACATTAGACCAACTCAAGACCTCGCGACCAAAGCAATTTCACTAACAATCTATATTGTTTTATTTACTAAGCTCAGTAACATAAAATGCTAACACCCAAAAAGCTTGAGACCTCGCGATGTAAACCCAAACCAACTTGTCGCTAGCTCACGGCTTGATCACGTCTTCAAACATTTTACCTCGCGAGCTAGCGATAACCATAAAACTTAACCACAAACTATCTAGTCGCTAGCTCGCGGCTTGACCACGTCTTCAGACATTTTACCTCGTGAGCTAGCGATAACCATAAGGCTTGGATGTTGAATCATTCCTGACGGACTAGTTTGAAGGTTTCTCTTGAGTCGAGGTTGATTAGACAAGCGAGGACGATGGTTTTAGAGGCATAAAAAGATTTGATAGCTTCTGAGTTAGCGATGGGAGATCACGAATTTCTCTAAGAAATAAGAGCTCAGGTTGCTTGTTGTCAGGGATTTTGAAGTAGAATTTGTCCAATCAAGGAGGAATAAAATCAAAACAAAATCGTTCACAATAGATGAGCCTTAGCAGGATACAGTGGATTTGATAGGCATGATGATGACTTCTAGAATCTACAGTCATGTTGGAAACCGCCAAAATGATAATTTTTCATGTGAATGCAAAATGACCATCACCAAATGAAGTGTGAAAATGTTATAAATACAATGGAGTGGTGACTTAATTCGTAGAAGAGAAAATAAACCTTTTTCATTTTCTAAGAGTGGTTTTTTTCCTCAGAAAGGAAGATGATGTTTGAGCAAGATCGTGCATGGAGTTTCACTTGTTGTGTGCTCTGTGATACCAGATGGGTGTGTTTTTGTTTCCTTCTGTGTGAGTTTGTTTATTTTCAGAGGGGTTGTGAAAGTGAGAAGGATTGCCAGAGGGGGTGTGAAAGCCTTTTCTTGTCAAGAAGGGCCAAGCATGGCACATCCTCTGCTTCTACTCTTCCATAAGATGGCAAGGGGTTTGAAGAAGGAGCCCGTAGAGGAATGAAAGAAGGATTTGTTTGGATGGGGAGTGGCAGCCAGTCATCTTTGTGACGACATGGAAGCTGCAACCCCTCCCCAATAGATTACATTTACCCTAAAGCTCCTATTTCCACTTTCCCTGATCGTGGGCATGAAGGCTCAAGTTCCTCTTTCCATTGTCTCTATTCCTAGGCATGAAGGCTTCCTCCTCTATTTGGAAATGATTTGTTGGACAGACGTAACATCTCACATTCCATCTGAAGGCATCAGGGTGATAATGGCATGGCTCAACAAGTTTTGCAAGTTGTATAGTCATTGGGGTTCCTTTTCTACTTCCAATAGTGATTCTTCATTCTAGACTCTAGGTGAAGGGAGCAAGTTGTATACTATATAGTCATTTATATAGAAAATGAAAAGCATTTAGTGTCAAGCTTTGTGTAGGTTCTTGAAGGAGATATATATAAATTATTAAATTTATTGTGTATGATTGTATCTCTTTCAAATGATTAGAATCATGAGATTTAACTTTTTTCATTTGTTGCATTGTTATGGTGTATGTAATTTTTCATTTAAATTTTCTGTTAGTCTAGAATCATAATACATATTAAGGATTCACCTCATTATAATTGGTGGGTGGATTATAGACAGTCATAGAACACCTCCATATATATTACATAAACATCCATAGCATATAAAATTATAAGACTCAAGAGTATTAAGAATGAAAGTATTACTATTAAACACCACAATAGATAGGAATATATTATTCAACATAATTAGTAAAACATCAAGACAATAGACCGGTGCCTTATCCTAGGGCATAGACTCTAGAGTCACTTTAAACTTACAATTCAAGACAACCTGATAATAAAATTCAATAATGAATAATGCCATTACATACACAACCCAGATTCATATGTAAACTAAAAAACCCTTGACCATTCAATTCACAATGAAAACATAAATTCAACACAAAGACAATTATGTGAAGATCTCAAACTGCAAATGATATTGATATTATATTCATAATGATATCAGAAAGTAAATTCACAATGCGATTCAAGTTTTCAACTATGCACTTATCAAATTCTTGAATAGTTGAGCTATTATAAATTTATAACTATATAAGAGTTTTCAAGTTCAACATCAATAAAAGTGGCCAACTGGCCATCCCTCTCTACCGATCGAAAATAAAAAGATTACTGTGAGTAATCTTGGGTAGCAAACTCAACCTGAGATTTCTTCTTTGGCTTTAGCATGGCTTGCCACCTGTCCACCTCTTTGTCTGTTGGCCAACTGAATGCCTTTACCTCTTCCAACTTTGCAGCTGAATCTGTCCATCTGGCATCTGTAACTGCCCTGGACTCAACAAAAAATTTTGCATGGTCAACCTCAACCTTGAACAGTGAATCAAGCATACCGTTAAGGAAATCAACATCAACTTGTTCATTTACATGCTTGATTATTTCTTCTTTCTCTAGAATCAAATCAAATTCCCTAGTCCAATTAGAAAATAATTTCAACTGTCCATTACTACCATAAATTGAAGGCACCAATTTACTATAACCTTCCCCAAATGTCTGCAATTTTTCATTTATAAGCACATCCTTCCCTATGAAAAATGCATAAGTTGCATTCATTACCTCCACCATGTCTTTGGTGTCACTGATCTTGGGAGGGAACTCATCACTATACATCATTGCAATATCTAGCTTATCCATTAATCTGCTTCTTCCTGACCAAATATTGAACAAAGGTCAAAGAAAAGCGACAGCCTCTGAGGATGTTTTACTTGCCTCTGTCAAAGAATTGTGCAAATCATGCACTGCCATCAATTTTCCTTTCAATACCTTAATCCTGTGTTTCAGAATTCCAGACACAACAGAGATAGCCTTGACATTTTTTTCCTTTTCAAGCTTTTCAATTTTCCCTATGTATTCCACCATTTCGGCTGTCACATCAGCTAGTATTTCTTGTACTTGTTTTGTAATTTGTATTGGAGGGGGCTCATTTGCAATTTTTTCTTTCAAATCCACTAACTCTTCCTCTAGAGCACCCTTCTTCATCAGTGTCTCTTCATATTTTTTATTCAATGTAATCAATTGGGTATATGTTTCTGTGTATCTTCTTGACAAATCCTCTGTTTTTGATAAATTCATGAAAGAAACTTGAGTCAAAAAAGAGGCAATCTCCATGTCAATTGTGTTTTGCAAGTTCCAAATCATTCTATCAGCTTTCTTTTCTACTTGGATATTTAGAAGGTGGGGCTTATGAGTGGAAGGGGCCAAAGACAAAGCAGCAAGTATCTTTGACTTAGGATTAAATCCTGATCCTCTTATTACATCTCCAATTTCAAATTCAATTTTGAACATTGGGTCCTCTTGCTTCCTAATCTGATCAATAATAAAAGTAGACTTGATATCCCAGTCAGGCGTCATAATCATACTAGTACTCTTAATCAATTGTCTTGCCTATTCCACAGATATTTGCTCCCTGTCAGGATCATATTGCTGCAGTGTCTCGTTGATCTCTTGTTTCTTTTCTTCATTTGCTTCCTTTATGATCAGATTTTGTCTTAATTGTTTTTGTTTCAATCTTGACAAAATACTTTTAAATTCATCTGACTTAATAAAGTCATCATCTTTCATGAATTCATTTGACAACATCACACGCTCATCAAAGCCTTGAGCAAGGGCTTCATTTGTTTCTCCTTGTTCTTCATTCTGCCATGCTTCTCTGAGATGTGTCCTTATTTGATGAAAGTATTGCCCTTGTTCTGTAACAATTGCTCGAGCAAGGTCTCTCCTCATAATTGTACTGACCTCACTGGTTTTTTGTTTCTTTGCAGCTAGGGTAGATTGAACTTCATCCCCACTCTCTACATCATCAACATGAGTAGACACACTAAGTGACCTCTTGCCATGTGAAGAATGTACATCTTGGGGGTCTTGCTATTGAGCAACCACTTCAGAATCTAGAATTGGAGGCATTTGTTCCATCAAAGTTTCATATAAACTCAACATTTTGTTAATCCTCTCCAGGTACAGGCTATTAGGGCAAAAACCTGAGAAACTAAGGTCAGCAACCTTCAATTCTGCTTCAACTCTCATCAAATTTTTCCATTTTCTTCTCCTTTCTTATACTTCATCTTTTCTCAGCAAATTTCTAATCACATCTTCATCATCCAATGTTTCATGGTCCTTTATTGCGGCCCAAGGTGTCATTTTTGGCATTGCAATTTTAATAAATTGTTCTGGATCACAAAATCTAGACACAGCATTAACCAACCTATATTGTTTAAGGAAATTGTTTACTTGATCAAAACAACTCCTACCAATGGTAAAATCAGATGCAACCCAAATCCTAGGAAGAAAAGAACCCTTCTTGTGTTTATCAAGGTATTCTTTTTCAACTAGGGTCAATTGCCAAATAAACTCCATAAAAGCAATCCTAATTGGAACAAACTTTGGTAAAATATGGGGAGGTTGAGGACACCCATAGACTCTAATCACAGAAAAGTTATCAAAAAAATAAAAATCCCCCTAGTTATGTGAAATAGACCAGTTTGGAACAAACTGGTAAGGTCTCAAAACTCTCCTAACATCAATTGACAATCGTTCCCTAATTATTCCTAGCATTTCCATAATTGGCGAAACAATCCAATTTTCAAAGAAAAGGAAAGAAGAATGGGGAGAACTACTGTCCCAAATATAGGTCCATCTTTGTATTGGCATTAAGACATCGAGTTCTTCTTTGAAAAGCTCCAATTCTTTATCCAAGAACTCAACATTATAGAACAAGATTAAATGCATCAACAATGAATAATGCTTGAATGTAGGGCTGGGTGCACCACTCTGAATTTCAACTAGAGCATTATGAATGTGTTCAACCACATAGCCCATATAATCGTAATCTTTGTTAACATCTGGGTGTTGAATGTCCATGGCCATCATCAGTAATTCAGCTAACACTGTTGAATCTCCATCAAAACCCAACACTCTGCATAATCCATAGATTGTACAATGCATATAATGGTGGAAAGGTGTGATGTCAAATGGTGGTTCGATACTTCTGGAATTATAACCGGCTTCCTATCCACCCTAGGCATGTATTTGGGGATTGCATGCTTCTTGATAACACCTTTGTATTTGTCATAATCCTCTGCAATCTACTCCAAATCTATATCTGTACATGCAGAACCAGTAATCTGGAAAGCTTTAACAAAGCTAGCTCTAATAATTGAAACTAGGGCAGACTGGTTCTTTCTTCTGATTACCCTAGATATTGGGCAATAGCATTTGGCCAACTCTTTGATCAAATCCACATCAACATACACATCTGGCACAATTAACTTTTCCATATTTAAATCCCAAGGGTTTGACATCGGGACACCCTTAACCCTATTATTCCAGAAATACTTAAACAGAGCATAACCAGTCATATTAGGTGTGGTAGGGTTTCTGCATAGGCTAAATAAATCTCTCCATGCCAAATGATTTGTATTCAAAGCAACGGAAGTCCCTGGCATCAAATCTATAAATTCTTCTTTGTATTTCTTAACCATCATTTCCTCAATGGCACTGCCCTTGGAACCTCCAGGTTCTCCTGCTCCACTTGTCATGGCCTTGGGCTTGGGCTTGGGCTTGGGCTTGGGCTTGGAACCTCCAGTACCACTCGTTGCCTAGCTCATTTTAGCTGCAAGAGAAAAACTTAACCAATTTTTTGAAATTTTCTCACACCCAACACTCCGAATTCTCCAACGTTGTTACAGAGCTTAATTCACTGGATTACCTCGAAGATAGAATGCATTAATGCAATTATACAAAACCTCGGCTTGATCATGAAATTTATGGTATTTACTATTTGGGTGCCGTCACTTCTCTCAAGTCTCATTAATTGCCACACTTGCATGAACTAGCTAGTAGCTACAGTCTGTGGCATTAATTCAAACTTCAAACTGAAGTACTCGAGAGAAATTTGAATTCATGCCCTTATATTTGATTGGCGATTGGCATTCAAAACTTTTACAGAACCCGGCAAACAAGTCCATGTGTTAGCGAGTTAGTGACAATGCTGCCAAATCCTCTTAATCGCAAGCTCGCAACCCCTTTTATGAATCCTCAAAGAATCTCGCGAGTGAGTGACAGCCATTGATCTAGCAAAACAACTTATTTCATCGCAAGATCACAACTAGAAACTTAACTTGACTTAAACCCTTGCGATCCCGTGATAAGAAGACACTTAACCGCCATCGCATGCTCACAACACTTTTTGACTTAAGACTTACAAACCTACGAGCATGCGATGACCATAAAATTAGACCAAAACTTACCCATTGCCAGATCGCAAGCGCAACTTAAAATGCTAAACAACTTCAAAACCTGTGAGCAAGCGACTTAACCCCATCGCATGATTGCAAATTAAAATGATCTAACTGTGAACACCTCGCGACCTTGTGATAACATAAAATCACATCCAGTCGCAACCTCGCAACATAAAATGGTATTTGGGAATGGGTGCCATCATTAATGCAATTGTACAAATGTCAAAATCTCGACTAGATCATATAAGCCGTCACTTCTCTCAAGTCTCATTCATTGCCACACTTGCATGAACTAGCTACTATGGCATTTGATTGTGATTGCCATTCAAAACTTTTACAGAACTCAACAAACAAGTCCAGGTGTCAATCCCCATCTTTAATCGCACACTCTCAATCAGTTATAACAATTAGGAAAGGAACCGGCGATTTAGCGACAATGCTACCAAATCCTCTTAATCGCAAGCTCGCAACCCCTTTTATGAATCCTCAAAGAATCTCACGAGTGAGCGATAGCCGTTGATCTTCATCAAGCCCTTCAGTCACAACCTCGCAACATTATTTGTAATATTCTTTCTTTACCTTTGAGCTGGCGACCACTGCAAATCTAACAAAATAACTTATTTCATCGCAAGCTCGCAACTCAAAACTTAACTTGACTTAAACCCTTGTGATCCCGTGACAACAAGGCAATTAATCGCCATCGCATGCTCACAACACTTTTTGACTTAAGACTTACAAACCGGCGAGCATGCGATGACCACAAAATCAAACCAAAACTTACCTGTCGCCAGATCGAAACTTAAAATGCTAAACAACTTCAAAACCTACGAGCAAGCGATGAAACCAACTAAGCTGCGATACAAACTACATCGCATGATCGCAAATTAAAATGACTTAACCACAAACACCTCGCGACTGTGCGACAACATAAAATCACACCCAGTCGCAAACTTGTGACCAAAGCAATTTCATTAACAATCTCCACTTTGCTAACATAAAATGCTAATGCTCAAAAACAAGAGACCTCGTGATTTAAACCCAAACCAACAGGTCCAACACTCGCTAACTTGCCACTTAAATTGTTAAACATGAAATTTATTTGCGAGTTAGAGATGAAACATTAAACATGTCTAACCAACTAGTTTGACCAAACTTGACGATGACATGGACAAATAAATAGAGGACAACTCTGATTTTCAACGCATGACAACTTCGGTTTACTAGCCAACTAAGATATAAAAAAAAACACAAAACCCTAATGGCCATGAACATCATTTTAAGCATTTACTGTAGAATAGTAGAAAGGTTCTAGCAGTAACGGTTATGCAGTATGAATAATTTTATGGATCTTGTGACACAAATTGTTGCATTTCATGTTCAACATAATGTGGAACCAAATACCAATTTACTAATAATTCAATTATTTAGTAATAATTCAAATTCACAATTTAAAATATGAAATAAGTATCCGTTCTACTTCTGATTCACAAATTGAAGGAATACAATATCAAAAATCATCAATGACAACTATAGTATTGCAATTTTGCAAATTGAAATTGTAATATATGACTCAAGAACTATAGTATAATTATAAATACCTATAAACTAACTGCTAATTCACTTCAGTGACTCAGTCCAACTATTCGAGGCTTCTATATCCCAAATAGACTCAAGATCCGAAAACTGACTAGTACTAACAGGTTCATCTTCATTCTGAGTCGGGTATTCAAAAATGTCTTTGTCTTCATGCTGACTCTGAGTCTGTGATCCATCATATTCATTTGTCTCAACAATAGCACTAGCAGTAACACCACCAGCTTTTAAAGTGTTGCACACCCCTCGTCTTTCACGCATGGAATTCCAGATTGCCAGTGATCTATCATATGGAAAATCTCTAACATTATACTGGGTTACAAACAACCTCAAGCAAGTTTCCAAATTCTTGTCTAATTTGTTTTTGATCTTTGATTTCAAAAGCCCTAATGCACTGAAAACTCTCTCATCTTCCACCGACCCCAATATCATTGTTTGACATAAATCAACAAGTTTCAAATATTCTGGTATTGCAATACGCAATGCTTCACTTTGATCTATCATTTTCCAAAGCCTTATGATTGATCCAGGTTCAAATGGATTCTCCAAGTTAACCAACTACTATTGCATAACCAATGCAAACTATTTGCATTGTTTTCTAAGATGATATGAATTTAAAATTCCTTCTATTGGTTGTCCATTGCAATATGCATCTTTTGAAAATGTCAATATCAATTCCTCTAGTTTTTTATGATCTTTGTGTCATTTGGATTATCTCCAATTGAATGCCAAAATTGAGGATACACACAACCCATGGCTTCAAGTATTTCTTCTCGAGGGAATCTTTCACGAATCTCAGTTGAAAGTTGATATGCAATAGACTTCAAATTATCACTAATAGATTTAACAATCCTGTCAAATTCTTCCTTTTTAACTGGTACTGCTCTGCCTCGCTTGCCCATCTTAGATTGGTGCATTGGTATCTGAAATCCTTTTACAAAGACACATAGCTCATTTTTGGTATTGAAATGTAAAAAAATTTCAGCATGATTCAAATCTGTAATAATCTGCCACTTAAAAAAAATTGGGCTTCATCCTGTTAGATCTGAATATAGACCATCCAGGCTCAAGCATGCCATTTTACATAGAGTACTATACTCATTGATATACATAGTTCTATCTTGAGCTTTCTTAACAAGTTTGTTCATTGAATCCAGCATGGGGAGAAGACTAGCTAAAGTTAACAGAGTCTCTATATCACTTAACTTATGTAAGAGATCAGGAGCTTTGTTTACTGTGAGGCGTTGCTCATACATTAGACCGATCAAGGATTGATATTCTATTAGAACTTGTTCCGCTGGTCCATGCAAGGAGATCCATTTGGTCTCAACATCCCTGAGAAGCTTGTTTCCTCCTGTTACTACCTCAGCAAAAATCTGAAATTCTGCAAAATGTTTAGGACTTCGGCAGAAGTATGAGTGGATCTCGTGGACCATATCTTCAACTTTTGATACTGTAGGGAAATTGCTTACAATTCTATATGCTAAATTCATTCAAAGGGCCAAGCAGTGAATGCCAACCATGTATGGTGCAATACTAGTTTGTAATCTTGCGCAAAGACCGGTCCTTTGACCTTGCATTACTGCAGCTCCATTAGCTCCAAAACACACCAACTTCTTGGCAATTGTCAAGTCATCCATACCAACAATTTCATTCAAAGCTTTCTTAACTTCCAAATATAAATTTTCTACTATTGAACTGCCCCTCATTTTACAAACACAAAGTAGATGAGCTCGACGAACGTGTTCTTTTACAATATACACATGCATACAAACCCAAGTAGTGTTATCTACCGCAGTAACTTCATCTATGGATAATGAAATGAAATTTGACTCTTTTACACTCTCTTGTAATTTTGCTTTTCAACCTCAGTGAGACAGTTTGCCATTTCCCATCCAGCATTTATTGACCAATGTGACATAGGATAGTGAGGAACATTCAAAAAAGATAATAAATTACTAAACTCTGGGAAATCTTTCATAGGATTCCCTCTCGACATAATATGAAAAATAACACTCATCTGAACAATCTTTGCCAAGTTTGCATCTTTCGCTACATGTTCAAGCCCAGCCTTGATTGTATTTCCAAATCCACTATTACCAATCACTGTCATTTTGTGGTTATGCTCTTCATATTCCATGGCATACTTAACATGAAGACATTCTTCCTTTGATTTCCATCTTACTACTCGTGTTTCCTTTCCATCTATGATCTGTTTTTCATAAACCTTACCAATATGCTTTTCTATGGTGTCAAGCTTTAGCTGCATCTTCTTCTCTCTTTTTGTTTTCTAGCTACAAATCTTACACCTGCATTCTATTGGTTGTTCATCGTTGTTTGGGACTGGTTCAATGAATGGGTACTTTGCTACCCAATCAATCTTAAAACTCCTTGTCATCTCCCACTCTCGCCCCAGTTTTACTTTCCTTTTTCTTTTCTTCCTACCAACATCATCTTCAGTACTAGCATTTGCATCCAAGTGAATTACCTCATTGTGTGTATCCCTTACAACATCTTTTGTTGTGTCAGTATTGCCATCCTCATTTAATGCATTTAACTCAATGACAATCCCACCTTGTGGTGGTGGTGAGCTACTATGAATGGCTTCTGCAACTACAAAAGTTGATGGACCAGAAACTTTGCCAATTCCAAAGAAAGACTTTATGGTAGTATCTTTAAGTTTAAGTTTTGGGCATTTTGATGGCCTCTCAATCCCTTCAGTTTCACTTCCCTAAGGAGTCTTACCCTTTTCTGACATCTCAATCCCTTCACCACCCTGAGGAGTCTTAGTCTCGCCCTTGTGTGACATCTCAATCCCTTCACCACCCTAAGGAGTCTCACCCATGTCTGACTGTGACATCTTGAATCTTGACCTCTCACTACGAATTAAAAGTTAAAACTAATACTATCAAGTATGAAGAAATGATTACTCACCTTTATGCCTTCTCAATTCTCTGAATCAGGAATCAAGAATGCCTAGGCCTGTTTTGCAGGATTGTAACTCTCACCCTCTGCCCTACAATGTGAATGAACTTTGACTTTCCAACTCAATTTACAGAATGCAAATTGAGACTTGAGAGCTCCCAATTTACTAATCAGACATGAACAAATTGTAAGAAAGAGTGTATTTATAGCAATCCATGATTGCATTTTTGGCGAATTGCATGGGGCACAGGCGTTGCAATTGCCAATAAACATTTAATTTAATTGCATTTTTGGCTAATTGCACAGGCGTGCAATGAAAATTTAATTTAAGCGGGGTGAAATGGGTCCTTGAATGCTTATAATGTTTAAATTGATATTGGCGAATTTTGCCGATGTGTGCAATGAACATTTAATTTACCATTGGTGAATTAGGTCCTGAGTACGTGGTCATTTTACTATTGCTGGCGAATAATGGAGGTGATCTAATACCTGTGTCTGAGTGATTTTAGGTGAATATTATGGGCATGCATGTTGGCGATGTGTGGTCAATGGCGAAGCCAGATTCTACAGTGCACCGTTAACCTCAAAATTATGGGCGATTTGACCATGATTTTGCCCCAGACAATTCGCATGAAATTTGCCAATTGGCGAAGAATCGCCACTAAAAAACTCTTTGTTTGAGAGACACTATTGTCCCCACTGATTTGAACGTGGACCAGTTTCAAGCCATGGTGGGATACCTTTTTGTTCAACCTTCCCTTACATTTTCTAAAGCTGAGGATGCCTCTGTGAGCCAACCACATAATGCACCTTTACACATTGAAGCCTTCATACACAAACATCGAATAAAACGATTCCTGATAGATGGAGGAGTTGGTCTCAATAGTACATAGTAATATAATTGGGATATTCAGATAACGTTATGAATGATACAAACAAAATTACCATCAAGGCATATGATGATGAAGAGCGTTCATCCATAGGCATAGTCACCTTGCCTCTTAGGGTTGGGCCAGTTACAAAGGATGTGGTTTGTCAAGTCCTAGACCTGGATCTCACATATAAAATATTGCTAGGATGCCCATGGATTCATGAGATGAGATCAGTTCCATCTACATACCATCAATGCATTAAGTTTCCTCATAATAGAGTTGAAGTAACAGTTAATGGTGATCCTAATCCATTTATATACTGCAATAACTTAAGACCAAAAGCTGAGACAATCATTCCAATTAATAGAGAAGTTATCCCATCTTCTGCATACATTGACCCTGAATCATTAAAACCTTCAACATCAAAGAAAGGTGAGCTTAAAGGGAAATATCAAGACAAAGGCATGGGTGAATACACTTTGAATCAAACCATGTGCTTACGACAAGTTATGAGTTCACCAAAAGAATATGGATGACCACATCTTTCCAAACGGGTATATATCATTACACTAAAATGGGATCCTACTATCTTCCAAAAGTAGGGTGAAATGGAAGGAGAAGACTTATACAAAATGTTTTTCAAAGGCCCTGAAGATGGTACACAAGATCACATCAATATACCTTGTGAAAAATATGGCAAAGGATTCAAGATCCTACAAAAGTTTGGGTACGATAGTAAAAGTCCTCTTGGCCTAAGAAAAGAAGGTATCAATCAACCTTTGCAACTAATATTAACATTTAAAAATCAGCACTCGAAAGGGATTGGTTTCATCTCTTCCAGGGTAAACACCCACAAATCAGAAGAAGCATTACAAATCATAATGTCCAATGATCAACAAGAGAACCACTATTCCACCGACTCTAATGAATGGGAATGAGGTTCAGACAAATCCTCTGATGACTATGAACTCACCGAGACATTCAGACAACCAGGTGAACCCATAGAAGAAGAGGAAATTTATAGAAAATTTAGAGTTGGTCAAGAAACAACCCCTAAGGATCCCACACAGTTTTTGTCTCGAGGTTCTAGGTCTAAATCACAAAGGATGAGGACAACAGTTCTGAAATGTGCTTTTAGTAATGACAATTTGGACTCGTTCATGATCAAGATAGATGAGGAGAGTGTCGATGATGATCTCAACAACTACCTTGACATACCTGAATATAACTGTATTTTCACCCTAACACCCATTGACTTCAAAAATTTTGAAGGCCTTCCCCTTGTTCAACACCAACTTATTGACGAGGACCATGAAGGACCTGTACAATTTAACACATTCTAGAATGATGAATCCTTTATCAACTATCTAGGCATATGAGATGATCTTCTACTTGGGAACCATAAGGCGGGATACATTATAGAACTCAACAGTGTAGCATATTTTGGTGAGGGTGTTAGGCCCTCCAATCGCAAAAATGTAAAGATAAAACAAATCAAGCGTTTTATGGTGAAACCCACATTGTGGTACTATCTAACCCCAAAAAAGTAAAAAGAAAGGATGTATCTGAGGGTGAAAACCTCTTTGAGGCACCTGAATATGGAAGGCTCGACATTCTCCTAGCATCATATGAAGAAAAATCATCTATGTTAGTAAAAGAGACCATAAAAAAAACATTGGTACAGAAGAGATTCCACATAACATATTCCTAGCACAATCTCTAATAGAGGGAGAAAGATCAAAGTTCATAAGTTTCTTCATAGAGAGACAAACCAATTTTGCATGGTCATATGTTGATATGCCTGGAGTGGATCTGGATTTAGTAATGCATCATTTGATAGTTAAACTAAGGGCAAAACTAGTAAAACAAAAATTAAGAAAGATGCATCCATAAGTGGCACTATTAGTCAAGGCAGAGGTTGAAAAATTATTGGATGTCAGATTCATATGCCCAATTGATTAACCTCAATGGATCTCCAACTTGGTACCAGTCAGTAAGCCGAATCATGGCATCAGAATATGTATAGACTTTGGAGACATAAACAAAGCTTGTCCTAAAGATGACTTTCCATTACTAAACATAGATCTAATTGTACACCTCATAGCAGGTCATGCCATGTTATCTTTGATGGACGGATTCTCTGGCTACAATCAATTCAAAATCGCATTTGAGGATCAGCACAAAATATCATTTACTTGTTCCTGGGGAACTTTCTCCTGGAATGTCATGCCCTTCGGGCTAAAGAATGCAGGCGCTACATACCAACAAGCCATGACTACTATCTTTTATAATCTTATGCATGTAACTATGGAGAATTATATTGGTGACCTCCTGTGAAAATCAATAGATAGAGATACACATTTGGATATCATTTCAGTCATTTTTTATCACTTAGGAAAATACAAAGTAATATTAAACCCCAAGAAATGTGTCTTTAGAGTAACCTCTGGGAAGCTCTTGGGATTCATTGTCTCAAACAAAGGAATTGAAGTCGATCCAGCAAAAGTCAAAGTGATCCTAGAAATGCCACCACCAAGAAATATTAGTCAACTTTGATCTTAATAAGGAAGACACCAGTCCATATGATGATTCATAGCACAACTTGCAGATAAATGTCATCCTTTTCAGCACTTGCTACACAAAAACATCAAATTCAAATGGGATGATAACTGTCAACAAGCTTTTCAAATACTCAAAGATTATCTTCTGAATCCACCAGTCTTGATGTCACCAATCCCAGAACAACCCCTGTTACTCTACATATCATCTACATCAACGGCATTGGGGGTACTCTTAGTGCAACAAGATGCTGAGGGCAAAGAAAAGGTAGTACATTACATCAGTCATACTTTGGTCGATTATGAGATAAACTACACATCAATTGAGTGTGTGTGTCTCGTTGTGGTTTTTGCTTCGTAGAAATTATGACATTACATGCTAACTCATAAAACTAAGTTGGTTGCAAGGATTGATCCATTAAAATATTTTCTCAATAAGGCGACACTTACTGGTCGACTAGCCAAATGGGTGATGCTCTTGAGTAAATTCAACATTGAATATGTGGACAGAAAAGCAATAAAAGGGCAAGATATTGCAGATCAGTTAATAGATGAACCCATGATAGATGATGCTACTTTAATTTTAGAATTTCCATATGAATCTATCTTGACAATATCATACAAAAATCCTTGGCAACTTTACTTTGACAACTCATACACGCAACATGGTGTAGGACCTGGCATCCTCTTTATCACACTTAAAGGGGATTCCATTCCAAAATCATACTAATTATCATTTCCTTGCACTAATAACATAGCAGAATATGAGGCATTAACAACTGGATTACGGATTGCAGTTCAGTGGAAGATCCGGGAACTTCATTTTTTTGGGGACTCTCAACTGGTAATTTTCCCAACAAGTGATGACTACCAAACAAAGGAAGAAAAAGTAATGCCTTACAAGAAAATGGTAGATGACTTCAAGCAAAATTTCATGAAGCTAACATTTGAGTAGATACCAAGAGAGTAGAATCGAGCCACAAATGTCATGGCTATTATTGCTTCACTGATCGATCTACCACAGAATGAAACCCGCCATGAGTTCTTGGTGGATAACCTTTTGGTTCCCTTGTATGAGATCACTCCTACTAAGATGATATGTGTCGTTGGTCCTAATTCCCATTTATACAGATCCATTTTCACATACCTTCATAAAAACACCCTTCCTCTTGACTTATCCAACAACCAACATCGCACTTTCATTCACCAATCTTCTCGATACATTATTTTAGCTGATATCCTATACCGTTGAGGTCTAGATGGCACTCTCCTTAGATGTTTAGAAAGGGATGAAGCTTACATTGTGTTACGCAAAGTTCATGAGGGAATATGTGGTCCTCATTCTAGTGGTCCTACCTTAGCCAAGAAACTCATCAGAACTGGATACTACTAGCCCAACATGGAAAAAGATTCATATCAGTTTGTCAAGAAATGTAAACAATGTCAAATTCATGGAGACCTTATTCATGCACCAACACAAGAACTTCAACCGATTGTGACTCCTTGGCCCTTTTGTTAATGGGGACTCAATCTCATAGGCAAGATTCACCCTCCTTCTTCTAATGGCCACCAATTCATTATCACTGCCATAGAGTATTTCACAAAATGGATTGAAGTCATGTCTCTCACACAAGTCATTGGAAAAGAAACTGCTACATTCATTCTCAACTATATCATTTGTTAGTACAGTATTCCTCTTTCCATCATCACCAACAATGGACATCATTTCAAAAACTAGGATGTTCGTGAACTTTATGATCACTTCCATATTACTCATCATTTCTCCACTCCCTATTACCCCCAAGGTAATGGTCAAGATGAGGTGTCTAATAAAACTATTCTTAAAATTCTAAAAAAGATAGCCGATGACGCTAGCCGACATTGGCATATCCAACTTAATCCCACACTTTAAGCTTATCACACAAGTGTTTACACACCTACAGGAGCCACACCTTATTCACTTTTCTATGGAACTGAAGCTATCTTGCCTATTGAGGTCGAGTTACCATCTTTATGAGTCTCTTTGCACAACATTATCAGTGATGAAAACTACATGGTCTCTCGCTTATAAGAACTAGAAATATTGGATGAACAAAGACAAATTGCTTTTAATCATCTCAAGGCTTATCAACAACGAATGAGTCACAGTTAAAATCACAAGGTAAAGTCTCACACATTTGAGGTAGGTGACTTAGTTCTCAAAGAAAATCCCAAAAATCAGCAATATAGAGAGAAGAAGGGAAAGTTTAAACCAAATTGGCTTGGTCCTTACATCATTACAACAATCTATGGATCTGGTGCATATCAGCTCTCAACCACTGATAGAGAACCTTTAGAGGATCCTATAAACATCATGCACCTTCACAGGTTTTACACATAGCTCTTCAGAATATCCTAATTCAACACTACAAAAAAAATCAAAAAAATCAAAAATACAAAAAAATCATAAAATAAAAAAAATCGTTACTTGGTGAAAATGTGGAAAATAGGTGCCTTGTGACACAAAAATATTAAAAAATAAAAATAAATAAAGAAATAATTTTGTCCAACAGTGAAAACCTCTTCAGTGGCGCCCTAGACAAGTACCATGGTAAAAAATAGGTCACTAGCACCACATATATAAACATTCCTCCTCCCTCCTTCAGGATTCCATCTCATCCTTTCACTTTGCACACACTCACAACCTATCCATCCATAATAAACTTATCCAATCCTATCATGGCTTGTTATTGATCTACGTAAGATTGGTTAGCCATTCATAATAATCCTTCCTTTTCACCCATTTCCATCCATAATAAATCAGCTCTTATCTGTGGCTAATGCAAATCTTAAGTCTAGTGATGGGTAAGGAACTAAGAGCATCACACATTTTGAGGAGTACAGTTTGTTCCAATTTTCTTCAGTCTATACACGCACAATCCACAATAAAGAAACACATGCACCACTAATCCACAATAAAGTATCAGTTTCATGGATTTAGTCAGTTTCAAATGAGACGCAACAGTAATGGGCTTCAACAGATAAAATCTTTCAACAGACTCAGACAACATTATGGTTCAGTGCTATCTATCCTTTTGTGAAAGTAAACATTGTGACCACAATCAAATAGACTTATACAAGTGACAAGAAACACTAAACTTGAGGACTACAGTGGATGTTGGTGTCGAGTCTTGGTTTTCTTTTAATTGTATCTTTCTGGTGACATGTCTTTTAGCTTTTCCGGGATGCCTCTGACTAGAGATTTTATCTCCAGGATGTCTTTGACTAGAAAGGCGAGGATGGGGTATCGTCACCTATTTTTCTTTGTTGTTTGTGGATTGTCTCTTAGTAATGTTATGACTTGTCCAAGGATATGATCACACTGTGAGTCTAGTGTGAACTGGGGCATTCCTTGTTTGCGACTGTCTGATCTCCATGCAAATAGGTACAATGAGTTTCCAGGTCACACATATACCTCGATTGTCATAACCTATTTTCCCTAATAAATCTAAATGATGATAAAAGCACAAGAATCTCTTTCACTTCCATATCTTCTATCTTCCATCCCCTTTCTTGATTGACCTCCATCACCTTTCTTGAGTCTGTGTAGCCTGCTATCACATGACTAAGTATAATGACACGCCAAAAATATATGCATTTCATGTAGTTTGCAACTGCATTGCCACATATGAGCATTTCATACATACATATAGGTATCACAATTGCACCATATCCTGCACACAACACATGTTAGCACATTTTACATTTTCATCATGTAAATAGTTATTTGCATTATCATATTCATCTGTATCTCATACATTCACATTCACATATGTATAACATATTAAAAATATAAAAGAACCAAAAAATTGCATTTCATCATGTACATATTTGCATCCATATCATATGTAACTCAATGATGAGCAAATAGTACCAAACCGGTACTGAGAGGGGGGGCTGAATCAGTAAAGACAAAATATAGTCCTAAACTGGTTCAAAAGGAATTAGTCCAAATGACTGGCAAATAGTGACACTGGTTTGAAACAGAGTGCAACCGGTAAAACCTAGAACAACTAAAACAATCATAAACCGGTTACTCACTTATCTTTCCACTCAACTCAGAACTACATTACCATTTCACCCTTATGTATGAATAGGTAATCTATCATCATATCTTCACTATAGCTAGTTCATCATGTTTTATTGACAAGCATAAAACACAGAACCATCATATGCTTAATAGGCAATAACAAAGCATCAAAAGATAAAAGCAACACATATGACACATATTTTTCACATGGAAACCCAACTGGGAAAAACCACGGTGGGGATGAGTACCCACAAGCTTATTGTTGAACTCTTTGGAAGTCCACTCTATTAGAAGCCTTATCTGGTTAAAGACATTACAAAAGGTTCTGCTAGGAACCGATCCTATTAGAGATCACCCGATTAAGGGTTAAACCTTGTTAAGGGTGCCTTGTTAGAGGATTTCAAGGACTCAATAGCTAAAGGATTTCCAGAGCTCTCTGGCTTTCCAGATCTCAATAACTTTGAGTTACCCTGTTAAGGGATTTATAGCAAGCCGGTTAAGGCTACCCTGTTAGGGGATTTTCCAACTATTGAGGTGGTTAGAGATCAATAGGTATTTCAATGATCTGGTAATAGCACTCAATGCCAATGCAAATCCGCTTAAGCTCCTCTTCACCTTCTTCACTTACACTCTGCAGGTATCACTTCTCTCCTCTGGTCTAGCAAGAATCATGTATCCCTTCTCTTGGATACTCACACACAACTTTTGCCAACAACCTCTAAAAGAGTCACAACATCGACCTTATAGGACAACAAACAGGTCAGTAGAATAAACCCTAAACCCTAGACCTGTTAGGTTAAGGAATTCAAATAGTTCAATCCTAATCATTGATCATACTATATTAAATGCAACAGATCTTTGAATAAATCTCAAGACATTCTCCATCGTTCATTATCCACTGATTTCATAGCGGCTGATAATCCATCACGCGTTTTCATCGTTTACAAACTTTGCACATTCCCAAGTTAGATAGGGATAGCCTTCTTCATGCAAGATCCTTCATGCGCACAAGGCTGGCATGGCAACACGATCTGTTCTTTGTTATACTGCTTACTCATTACACAAAGATCACTGGTTGAGCCATACAGACTTGAAGCACTTCAACCAAAAACCCTGAAGTTGAGACTACCAACCGGTAGTCATACAATACTTCCATGTGTCGGTTCCCATAACCATATGCCAGTTCATCTTGAACAAGCACACCGCTTCACTTTGGCGCAAATGTTGGTTCACAGTGTTATATCGGTTCTCACATATGCCAGTTCATACCTCTTCAACATATTGACATCAATGACAACATACAATTTCATTATGTCCACATACCGGTTCACATAATGCCAACATCATAAGCATCACATAGAAGCAACATCACATAGGTACACATGCATATAGCTTCTGCAAGAATGAATCATCTCATATATATCTCAAAATCATAAGTCTCATGATACAATGATGTCAAAATTATATGGCTACAATCACCCGAAGGTGTCATCATACAAAATGGTACAAAACTGATACATAGGGAGCCCTCTAAGGCTATGATGAACTCCCTCCCTTGGAGCTGGCTAGCCTCGATGGAGTCTGAGCCTTGGAAGGACCTTCCCCAAGATTATCTCTCCTGCCCCCTCTATCTAGTGGTGGTGGTGGAGGAACCATAACCCCACCACTAGACACTTGTCTCATGTCTCTCCCTCCAAAGGTCATCGCAATCTGTGATGGTCTCTGAAAGCTCCTAGCCCACTCTAGTGGCACCACTCCATAATACAGGTCTCTCCAATACGCTATCTCCTCCCCTACCCACAAAACATAGGTGTATCCAGCTCTTGTGTCCTTTGTTTCCTACCCTCAATATTGTCTCAGCCTCTATATAGCGCTAAATAGCCTGATCCCTCTCCCGCTCAGTGTCCCTCAACTGCCTACTAAGTCTAGTTGTATCCCTCTCCAAATCCTGGATCCCATCTACCTATCCCTGGCAGATCTCCTTCAAGGATAGTACCTCATCCTACTCCTCTCTCCCCTCACCCTATCCCTATTGCTGCTCCTATCCCTATCCCCATCCCTATACCTGTCTAGGAGCTTGTACCTATCTAGAAACCTGTGCTGCTAGCACCTGTAATGATAATCCACCTCTACCCCTCACTACATGAGCCTGATGCACCTACCTCTCCTGTCCACCCTCTCTCCTCGGAGGCACTCTCCTCTCTACTATTGTGCCTCACCTCTGTTGTCGGCCTCTACCTCTGCCATCTCCACTATCATATGCAACACCTCCACTGTATCCCTCTATCGGCTCCCCTGGATCTGTTAGTCATGGAAATAGATGCTCCACCTAATATGAAGTATACTTTGCATCCATTCCTGCATCCTTCACATCTTCCCATATATCCCAAGGCATCAAAACCATCTCCTGCAGCTATGTCATAGCCTGATCATACGACAACAACCGACCCAAATACACCTATCCCTCACTGTCCATCCATACATCCCTAAACCTCGTGGAATCCATTGTATCCTATCAAACTACCTAGATACTTTGTCTATCAACTGATGCTCAATGATATATGGTGTTTGAACAATTAGATACCTTCTTTGTAATACATATGACAGCTCCACTGCATCATCCTCCCACTCCTTGCAATCTCGATAAGGCCTCCATACCACAGTGTCTATCTCATCGATAACCTGATGCCAATACTCTAGTCTCCCAGTTCATGGTTGTGACATAATCATATCATAGAAATGAAAATATTTGCACCCATGTCCTCTGCTCTTGAAGTGTATCAAATGTTTAACCGGTAGATGCTCATATGCCCACACCTGCAGCAAGGTCACTCTGCATCCTAATCCCGCTGATCCATGATATATAAATTGATGCATCTCATAGTACAAGTGTGCCAACTGACATGGCCCCCATGAAAACCTAGTTTTCTCATTCACCAATGTCTCCAGTGTCCTCCCCCATCCCACAACCAACCCTCATGTCGCCCTATCCAGACATAGGAATCCACTCATAACTCCCACCAGTAGTGCCAAACCTGTCTATGTCATGGTATCACAAGCCACATGTCCAGCCCTCATCTCCAATCCTGGATCCTAAAACACTCATCTCAGTGCATCCTTGTCTTCATCTCGATCATAAGGAATTAACTCCCCAACGATCAGTATCCTTAGTATCTTATACACATCCTCAAAGTTGGCTGTCATCTCACCCATCAAAAAATGAAATGTACATGTCTCTAAGTGCCATCTCTTAGCTAATGCAGTAAGCAATCCCATGTTCTCTTGAAACTCAGGCACATACATAATGTATCGCAATCCCATAGCCTCTACTTCTTCTCTATCCTCAAGTGTCAGCTCTGGTCGTAAACTCTAAGTCAAAGGGAATCTCTCCCATGACTCCAGCATCGGTAAGTCCTCCTGCAGCCAAGCAAATCAACTATGTCAATCCTAGTGGCATTCCCTATTCATCACAAAGTGCTTCTTTTTATCCTACTGCTTATATCTATCATATGGCACTCTATCCTAGTATCATTCCCTGTTCATCACAAAATGCTTCTTTTTATCCTAGTGGCATTCCTAGTTCATCATAAAGTGTTGCTTTCTATCCTAGTAGTACTCCTTGTTAATCATAAAGTGTTGCTTTTATCCTATATTTAGGGCACCTACTTGAGTGTATCCTCTTGAGTAGCTTATCCAATTGACAATGTATGTTCTATCATAGAATTGTCAATTTCGGCCTAATCTAGTTGACAACGTATGTTCTATCATAGAATTTTCAATTTCTATTGTACTCCCTGTTCATCACAAAGTTCCTCAATCTATCCTATCCTAGGGCCTCTACTTGAGTGTATCCACTTGAGTGGTTTACTGATTGGCAATGTATGTTCTAACACTGAATTGTCAATCCTAGCCCTATCTTCTACCCTAGTCTTCCCTAGAGGACCTATTTGAGTGTATCTTCTCAACAGCTTATCTAATTGACAACATATGTTTATCACAGAACTACCAATTTGAACTTGAAGACATAAATACGTATTCATGACACAAATGTGCTTGCATACTTCCTAAACACGCCTTCCCTGCATAGACATGCCTAAATCACACAAACGTTCCTCTGTTTGGTATAGACGTGCCTGTCTTGCATAAACACGCCTGAAATACATAGAAGCGCTCGCATTGGACATAGATGCTTTTAAATCATAGACACACCTGGCACCAACGCAAATGCGTCTATCCTACCCAGACGCGCCTTAGCATTTTCCCCCTGCTTGACATTTTCTAGAGTGCATTTATTACTATACCTAGCATACATTTATGACAATAATTAATGTAGCAAAGTACAAGGAGGTTTTGTGGTACTCACTGGCTCTCCTACATCTGCTGGCCTCTGATATCGGTGAATGCAATCGAATCTATGCACCAATGCCATCACTGTTGACTGCTCTCTGCTCTCTCTGCACTCTGATCTCTTAGGTCTGTGGATGACAATGAGGATGTTTTCCCTCATAGTCTATCTTATGGACTACGCTAGCCTTAGTCTCCTAAGTTAGTCTTCTTTATCTCGTGACTCTGTCACTCTATCCTATCTTGTCAGTCCATTCTAGCCTTTTTTTCTTATCGAGAGATTGTCTACAATCTTTTCAAACATTTTTATCCAATTTCTCGAGGGGGCATATCATTCCCATCTTGGGGCAACTTTGTATCAGCTCAGCTCATCTTCTTTTAAACAACACGACAAGTTGCATTGTCTCAAAGAGCGGCAAAATGTAGACACCTAAAATTGTCCTGTCTAATTACATAAATACTTTTATTTATTTAATTATTTAAGCCTAATTCTTCTATTAATTAAATAAATCTTTATTTATTTAATTAATTTACTTATCCTCTTCTAAGCCTTTTCTCATTTAAATAAATACTTTTATTTAATTAATTAATCCCACTTATTCTATTAATTAAATAAATCTTTATTTATTTAATTAATTCATTACCCTTTTCTACCAATGACACGTCTTTCATCTCTTAATTCCTACACTACCTACCCTCTTTATATTTTCTTATTTCCTCTACCTACCCTCTAATCCTAGCTGACCATTTATCTTTTACACCTCTCAATCTTATCCCTCCATTTCTTACAGTGTCTTCTATATAATGAGATGCTTCCTTCATTATCAATCCTCCTAAGCACCCCAAATATGCTTTCAAACTTTCATATGCAATCTAGCTATCAACCACATTTCCGTTCTTTGTTGATCTCTTGCATAAACATAAAATCTGAGAGCAAATATATCAAGCAAGATCAATGGAGATAGGAAGAATGGAGATCCAAACCCTATTCGACATGTGATGGTATAATCTTTGTGATTTCATTTGACTTGCATTGTCTTAGGTAATCTTCATAGGTTATAGTGGATCTTTGTTGTTGTTAGGCTAGGGTTTCGTGGTTGAATTCATTTCGTCTTTCAATATTGTTGTTTCCATTTTTACCATAAACAGATGCCAAAGAGGGAGTATATGTATGTGAAAAATATGTGTGTAATTAAGGGGAGGATTGGTAGAGTATACTGCTGACAGGATCAATCAGCTTAGGGGAAGCATGTTTCATGTTTTAGTTGAACCGGCAGGGAATCCATTTTTCACATGAGTGATGCCATCAATGCCAAATGGGGAGATTGTTAGAAATTGACACTCATTGGAATCATATGTTGTCATTGATGGAAATAAGATTCTATTCAAGGTATATATGGCATTTGGAGGCATACACCGGTAGATACCGGCATTGGAATATTCAAGGTCATCACCAGCACTAGCACCGACACCGACACCAGCATCCAACACTTTAGTGAAGCCGACATCAGTTTGAGATCTGAAAGGTTTCATTTCTAAAATCATTTTGTAATTATTGTGTAAAGACGATATTGTATATCTTTTGTATTGTAAGTCGACATAAGACATATTATTTGTAAAGGGTATGTAAGTAAGTCTGTTAGGTCATTCTGATATACGAGAATATATATGACAAGGAAGAAGCACTATGTAATATGAAGGATATGTATGTAGGTCATTTGTATGCAAATGTAATATCATTCTATGATCAGTAGATGGTTTGTAAGGAATTCTTGGAGGAAAGGAGACACTGGTAGAAGGATTTAGGGTTTATGATCTAGTATAGAATAAAGCTATAATCAGAACTCTTTTTGGCATTGTAAATGCATTTTGTGAGTTCACCAGCACTATTTTATTTCAATATAAGCTTGTAGTTAGTGAGAATCTTTTGTGTTGAGCAATGTGCTCTAGGCAGTGTACCTTCCTGCATGTGCAAGCCCCCATACTATGTAATATATTTCATTGGCTAGTGAATTGATATTGTGGGTCACAAATCCCACCGTGGTTTTTCCACTTTGAATTTTTCCACATATAAATTTTGTGTGTTATGGTGTTCATTCATGTGGTTGGTTTATTTGCTTCGTGTTATATATTTCTTCATTTGTAAGTTTATATGTGTATGTTATAAAAGGTTAAAATCTTGTTTTACCGGTAGAACACTGATTCACCCCCACCTCTAAGTGTTGTTGGATTCATTGTATTCCAACAGTTATATTTCATGTGGTTGTGATATTCTATGGATAGTGCTTGGTATTTAGACAACTTTTTATATTGAGGACTTCGTACCTCTCTAACTTGGAATCTTTGTTTACTTATGTTATCATTGTATGTTTCAAAACTTTCTTATATGCCTTATCTTATATGTTTTACTCATGCATGAAATGTTTTCTCCACATCATGCAAGTTTTCTATGTGACTTATGTGTCTTGCAAGTCTTGCATGTGTTTTGTGTGTATGTTTTATTCCTTATGTTTATTAGTTCATATCTACTTCCTTTTTGCCTTATTATCTACATGTGTCTGCTTCATATTGGGTGTGTTTAATAAGTTCATTAACCTCATCTTCTCCCTACTTTACCATGGGTATGTGTGTAAGATAATACCCTCCCTAAAGTGGGAGCTAAATGTAACATCATAAATTGTATCACTTTACAATTTCACACTATGTTTAACACCCATTTTGGAGATGGCACTTGATATATTGCAAATAGGATCAAGCCAATTTTATCTCTACAAGATTGGATTCACCCTCTTGCGTCTAGACTTTTGTGCATCCAAAAAGGGATGGAACATGGTGCCTACCTACCCTTTCCTCCCAATTTGGCTCCAAATTCAAATATATGATTGTTGATTTTAGACCCTTAATGGATATATCATTATGTTGACCTCTCTCAACAATTTTTCTTGTGAAAAGGTCTTAGTTTCATATAAAAGCAACTCACTCTCAAATTTGTAACACATTCTAAGATGTTTAAAGAATATCTCTTTGCAATCCTATGCAACCAAGATCAATCAAATGAAGAGGTATGAGGGCACTATCAAGCATATACAAATATTTTATCAAGTATCATTAATTATTTATCATTTATCATGTTGTGTTAATCCTTTTGCAAGACTTCATGAAAGAAAGTCAACATTACCTTACATGAGATTTAAGCAAGGGTTTCATGCCTAAGGTAATCATGTCAATTTGTGTTTTTTAGCATGCAATATTTATAATCATCATCATTATTATTGTGAATCTTCGAACAACAATATGGTGTTTTAGCTATGTAAGCCCCTATATAGCACATCTTTTTCTCCTCATTTCATTATGTAGATTTAGATATAAAGATTATAATCCAAAGAATGATACATTTGAACAAAGAAAATAGTGGTGAACTATTTTAGGCTTTGAATGGCTTAAAACCCTAGGACTAGGGTTCCTAGCACACCCATTAGGTCATTGATTTCCAAAATTTGGAGGACAACAACCCAATAGGATGCAAACCGCATCTCCAATACTAATTCATGAAAAAACAACCTTTAAGATAAGGCCACCCAGCACTTCTATCTCACATAATTAGCACCCTACTCTCCTCTATATCTCATTTTTAGACCTGTAAATATCTTGTGCATTTTTATTTTGTATTTGCTATATTTTATCAATTTTGTTCACTTTTCCTCCTTTAGCCTTGTTAATTGCACATAGATACACAATCAGCGCCAATCACATTCAATTAGAAATAGTCTAAATCTAGAACAACATTGTCTCTTCCTTGTGGACAGTAATCCATGTCCTATCACATCTCTAATATTGTATGGGAGAAGGAATGACCTAGGTTAATATACATGTTAACTTAGGATCACTTTTCCTACACAAAACTATCATTTGTTACTTCCTCTTCTATTTTTTCTTTCGTAAAAATATCAAGTACAATCTTTATAACCTTCTCTTCATCCTCTTTTCCACTTAGTTTGGCTACATCTTTTAATACCTCTATTTATTCTCTTCTTTGTTTCTTCATATTGTCTAGTGTATTTATGTCCTCCAAAGAACCTACTCCTATTAAAATACCATTCTTTCCCTCTTTAATGTCACTTACAATATGATTACTTTTTTTTCACTTTCTTCTTTCATCTATTAGGATAATTGGTGAACAACTGAGAGGGGGCGGGTGAATCAATTGTTAATGGATTATAAATTTAATCCACAATATGACCTTAAACAAATCAAGTACCGATAAAGCACAGACATATGCGGGTAGGAACAGATACCAGTAAACAATACAACTTAATAATTAACCAAATAATCAATGTAAATCAACCATAACATATAACACCATGATTTTTACATGGAAAACCTAGAAAGGGAAAAACCATGGTGGGAAGCCTACCCACAGTCAGATGATACTTTTGTAGAAAGTATGTGTTACAAGAGGGGCCTGCACTTGCAGGAAGGCACACTGCCTAAAGCGTACTGCTCATTACAAAAGAGTCTCACTAATTATAGAGAGGCTACAACCTTAACAAGATAAATGGACAACAATCCAATAGAGTGAACTGTTGGAAATAGCATCTACTATGCCTGATTACAATCCCAATTAAGCTCAGTGCGGGAGGACTAAATCCTCTTTTGAATCCAATTTGATCACCAATGATCGACCAACTCCTCTGCCTGAATGATATTACAATATTCACACATTACATTCCCTGACCATGACCTTTCCAATAACCATGATACTTTACAAAGAGTTTCTACCTCTTATTTACACAAACCCTAAGGCCTAGACCAATTAGGTTAGCTACCTAAAGATATTACAATAATATCATTACATAATTCCATTTACAATGATATGTCCTGTTGTCTTAATACTAAAACAATAATAAAAAAATCCATAAATCATCTCTAATCATCCAAGTAACGTGTAGAGTACATGCTAGCATGATACCAGTCCATAACCTAGATAGGTACCAGACCTATTCTAGGTCCACCATGCCAAAGAAAAGTCTTCAAGGATTTGTAGCATGATCAATGAACATCTTCAACATCCTGAAGTCCATGAAGAAGCTACACCAACACCAATTGTGCATCTTGTCATGATTCCTCAATGAAAGCTCTTACGATAAAGCCTTAAACCATTGCTAGTAAGGGTTTACTAGAGTGTATGATAACATCCAATTACCAAGCCAATACCAACTGACCAAAACATGCTCATGAAGAATATAACACATGAAATCCAATATGCTTCACTGATCCAAACATGTTAGAAGTGTCAGCAGACAATATCTCCTATCGGTAACACTAGATCTTCTATCGGTAACCTATCTGTCGGTAACCATCCATAATAGCTAGTGTTGACATCAATTCAACACATAATCAATTTATCCATAATTCCAACAATCTCCCCCTTTGGCATTGACGGCAACACTATATGTGAAAAACATCTAAGTACCATGAGATGCCAAACAAGTCTCCCCCTTGTGGAAGACAACCAACAATCAATAGCTCTCCCCTTGTGAATGATATCTCTGTAAGGTTCGGAATTATTTTTCACATTACTATCACTTCCCCTTTGACATCAATGCCAGAAATATAACAAAAATATCAAAGAAATGATATAAACCTCTAAATCTCAAAGCTAACTACTCCCTCTGAGTAGTAGCACCACTCATCAATGCCAGAAGGAATAATGTCTCTGATAATACATGTCGGATTGATGACAAACTTCATCAATCAAGTCTTTGCTAGAGGAGGAGAAACCTCTAACTGGTCTCTCAAAAACTCAAATGATTCCTTAGACATCGGTTTAGTGAATATGTCTGCAATCTATTCTTTAGTGTTCACATAAACCAATTTGACTTCCTTTTCTTCAACCTTGTCCTTCAGAAAGTTATACTTTATTGAAATATGCTTAGTCTTAGAGTGAAATACCAGATTATTAGACATGTCAATAGTTGCAGAGTTATCATAGTAGATAATTACCCATTCACTACAATTTACCTTGATATCCTTCAACGTTTGCTTCATCCACAAAACGTGAGTGCAATTAGTTGTTGCTGCAACATACTCAACTTCTACAATAGATAAAGAAATGCATGACTATTTTTTGCTTATCCATGAAACCAATTTCTTTCCAAGAAAGAAAGCTCCACCAAAAGTGCTCTTCATGTCATCAGTATCACCTACCCAATCTGAGTCAGTATATGCACATAAAGTGAAATCATCATTTTTGTAATACCATAAACCATATTTTGTTGTTCCTTGCAAATACCGGAATATCCTCTTTACTACACATTCATGATTTCCTTTAGGATTACTTTGATATCTTGAAACAATACTTGTTGCATTCATAATATTAGGTATAGTCTAAGTTAGATATAACAAACCACCAATCATAGATTTATGCCTTATCAGATTTACCAGTGAAGAAGTATCCTTGATAGATAATTTCTCACTTGTAGCCATAGGAGTACTTACCAGTTTGGAATTCTCCATACTTAACTTTTTCAACAATTCACTTAGATACTTAGTTTGACTAATAAAAATGCCTTTATTAGTTTGATTAATTTGCAAACCTAAGAAAAATTTCATCTCACCAATCATGGACATTTCAAATTCATTCTCCACATTGTTAGCAAATTCCTACACAATTTATCTTCTCCTCGAAAAATGATATCATCAACAAAAACTTCAATAATCCAAATATCATTATTAGTGATCTTATAATATACATTACTATCAGCACTACCTTTAGTAAAACTAAGCTTCAAAAGATATTTATCCAACCTTGCATACGAAGCTCTAGGAGCCTATTTCAAACCATATAAAGATTTCTTCAATCTACAAACACGTCTTTGTCATCTGTCAATGAAAATCCATCAGGTTGCTCAATGTAAACATTTTCCTCGAGCTCACCATTCAAAAATGCACATTTGACATCCATTCAATAAAACTTATAGTTCTTATAAGTTGCATAGGCAAGAAATAGTCTAACGGCTTCAATTCTAGCTACAAGTGCAAATGTCTCACCATAATCAATTCCTTCCATTTGAGAATATCCTTTACAAACCAATCTAGTGTTGTTCCTTATAACTCTACCATCCTCATTTAGTTTATTTCTAAAAACCCATTTAGTTCCAATAACATTCTTATTTTTATGTCGGGGAACTAAAGACCAAGTTTCATTCTTCTCTATTTGATCTAATTCATCTTCCATAGCCTTTAACCAATGTTTATCCTTACAAGATTCAACAACGGTTGCCGGTTCAAATTGATAAATAAGACATACCTCTTCATTTGCCATTTTTCTCCTTTTCATAACTTCCTTATTTCTATCTCCAATAATTTGATTTTCAGAATGATTTAATCTTACATACCTTGGTGTCTTTTGAACTTCAGGTTCACTGCTCTGATCATCAGTCACAGTTGATTTTTTTGATTGTGCCAGTATAACAGTCTCAGCTTCCTATACTAGTTGAGGCATTGTCAGTTTAGTTATGATCATTTCTACTATTAGTTCCCCATCATATGATATAGAATGATTTTTGTACTCTTCATCCACTTTCACATTAGCACTCTCCACAATTTTTTGCAATCTTTTGTTATAATATCTATATGCTTTGGTCAAAATTGAATAACCAAGAAATATCCCTTCATCATATCTAGGATCAAACTTTCCAATTGAATCATCTCTTTTGATATTGAATTTACTTCCAAAAATTTTGAAATACTTAACAGTAGGTGTATGTCCAAACCATAGTTCATAAGGGGTCTTACTGGTTTCACCTTTGATGTGAACTCTGTTGAATGTGTAGACTATTGTACTCACTACTTCTCTCCCAGTAGATATGAGGCAATTTGGCTTCCATCATCATAGATCTAGCTACATCCAAAATGGTTATGTTCTTTCTTTCAACTACTCCATTTTGCTAAGGAGTCCTAGGTGCAAATAGTTGTCTCTTGACTCCATTTGTCTCACAATAACTGTTAAATTCATGAGAAGTGAATTCATTGCCATGATCCGATCTTAGACATTTAATTTTCAATCTAGTTTATGTTTCAACCTTCCCTTTAAAGATCTTGAATTTCTCAAAAGCTTCAAACTTCTCCCTCAGAAAAGTCACCCACATCATTCTAGAATAGTCATCAATAATCAGCATGAAATACCTATCACCTTGAAAGCTTCTAGTCCTTGCTGGACCACATAAATCAGTGTGAATCAAATCAAGTACATCATTAAATTTATCATGTATGCTCTTAAAATAACTTCTGACTTTCTTAGCCAATTGACATTCCTTACATACCAGATTATGAGGCTTCATAATCCTAGGTATATCTCTAACTACCTTAGTTGAACTGATCTTAACAATACAATCAAAATTAACATGACACAACCTCTTATGCCATAGCCAACTCTCATCAATATGAGCAATCAAAGATGTCTTATTACCAGTTTTCAAGTGAAAGCTATTACTTCCTGTCTAAATACAGGTTGCAATTTTCAAACCAGTCTTGTTAATGATTTTATATTTTCTATCTTTAAACTGAAGTTGAAAACCCTTATCAACTAATTGTCCAACAATCAAAAGATTGTGCCTTAAACCTTCTACATAATAGACATTATCAGTATTTTTCTTTCCATCCAAAGAAATAGTACCTCTACCTTTGATCATACATGCCTTGTCATCTCCAAATCTGACTTGACCGTCATTGTATTCTTCCACGGACAAAAATTTCCCTTTATCTCCAATCATATGATGTGAGAATCCACTATCAATTACCCATTCATCCTTATCTTCAACTTTTGCTTCCAGGGCATTTTTTTAATTTATGATAGCCAGTTTTGGTTCATCTTCCTTCAAAGCATAGAACACCCATTCCTTACCATTTCCAGATCCACTAACAGAGTCTTCCGTTGGTTCATCTCCAAAGTCATCAGTTACTCCTTCCTCATCTTCTATGTAGCATTGTTTTTTTTCTTGAATCTATATCTATTCAAGTTAGGCTTATAAGATTTCTTGCCTCTTTCCTCAAACCTTGCATTCCTTTTAGCACATCTAGATGCAAAATGACCAATCTTATTACATGCAAAACATTTAAAAGGTGCTTTTCCTTCATACTTACTTCGAGTTGGTCCTTTAGGTACTCTTCTAGCAAATAAAGCTTCAAGTTTCTCAAGCTCTTCATCTTCTTTCCTCATGTCTTCTAGTTCTTTTGCATATAGGGCTCTCCAATCACTCTTGTCGGTATATGTTGATGAAGATGCATGAAAAGTAGGTTCAGACTTTACAACTCCAAAAGATCCAAATTCTTCAAGCTCAAAAACAGATAATTTCCCAATCAGAATGTCTCTATTGACTGAAGTATTTACCATTGTTCTTAACTCATATATAGCAGTTGCCTTCATCTTGTAAGCTGGTGGAAGGGCTCTCAAGACTTTGGAAACTATTTCATCTTCACTTAGAAATCCTCCACAACATTGAATTCCCATAACAATCTCATTTACTCTTTCCATAAACACAACAATTCTTTCATTATCTTCCATTTTCAAGTTTTCATATCTTACCTGGTAACCATCAAGTTTAGAAATTTTGACAGTAGGGTCACCTTCATTCAGAGTTTGCAATTTTTCCCATATAACCTTAGTCGATGACTTGTCAGTCAATCCCATAATTTGTTGACTTGTAAGTGCACACAAGAGGGCTTCTCTAGCTCTGTAATCATTTTTCAGTATTCTTATCCAGGTCTACTGGAGTGGGATTTCTAGATGTCAAATCATAAGGTGTATATCCTTTCTTAGTGTTCTCCCAAATATCCTTGCTAGGACATATAAGATGAGTCTCCATTCAAATTTTCCATATCCCATAATTTGTTCTATCAAGCTTATGGATTTCTCTTCTGAAAATTATTGTTGGTGGATTAGTTGTGTTAGTTGCCATAGGATCTACCTCAAGTGATTAAGCTTCTGTAAAAGAGGACCAAAGCTCTAATATCAATTGTTAGGATAACCGATGAACAACTAAGAGGGGGGGTGAATGAGTTGTTAATAAATTATAACTTTTAATCCACAATATGACCTTAAACAAATCAAGTACCAGTAAAGCACAGACAGATGCCGGTAGGAACAAATATCGGTAAATAATATAACTTAATAATTAACTAGATAATTAATGTAAAGAAACCATACCACATAACACCATGATTTATATGTGGAAAACTCAGAAACGGAAAAACCACGTTGGGAATCCTACCCACAATCAAATGATACTTCTATAGAAAGTATGTGTTACAAGAGGGGCCTGCACTTCCAGGGAGGCACACTACCTAGAGTGCACTACTCATTACAAAAGAGTCTCACTGACTACACAGAGACTACAACCTTCTGGAGATAAATGGACAACAATCCAATAGAGTGAACTGCTGGAAATAGCATCTACTATGCCTGATTACAGTCCCGGTTAAGCTCGGTGTCAGAGGACTAAATCCTATTTTGAATCCAATTCAATCACTAATGATCGACCAACTCCTCTGCCTAAATGATATTACAATATTCACACATTATATTCCTTGACCATGACCTTTCCAATAACCATGATACTTTACAAAGAGTTTCTACATCTTATTTATACAAAACCTAAGGCCTGAACCAGTTAGGTTGGCCACCTAAAGATATTACAATAATATCATTTCATAATTTCATTCACAATGATATTCCATGTCGGATCAAGACCAAAACAATAATAACAAATCCATAAATCATCTTGAATCATCTAGGTAAAGTGTAGAGTACACACTAGCATGATACCGATCCATAATCTAGATAGGTACTGAACCTATTTTGGGTCCACCAAGCCAAAACAAAGTCTTCAAGGATTTGTAGCATTATCAACGAACATCTTCAACATCCCGAAGTCCATGAAGAAGCTACACCAACACCAATTGTGCATCCTGTCATGATTTCTCAATGAAAGATTTGATGATAAAGCCTTAAACCAGTGTCGGTAAGGGTTTATCAGAGTGTATGATAATATCCAATTACCAAGCTAATACCAACTAACCAAAAAATTCTCATGGATCATATAACACATGAAGTCCAATATGCTTCACTAATCCAAACATGTCGAAAGTGTCAACAAACAATCTCTTCTGTCGATAACAGTAGATCTTCTACCAGTAACCTGTCTATTGGTAACCATCCATAACAATTAGTGTTGACATCAATGACAAAACATGAATGCAACACATAATCAATCCATCCATAATGCCAACATCATCACCTATGCCAATTATATAATGTTCTTGCCTCCAATATGTAAAATTTCAAATGAATATCCATCATTATCTCAATAATTTTCTCTTTGGTGTTTCTCCATGGCTTCCCACACAACTAGCCTCTTCAAGATCATATTTATTATCTTCTTCAAATTAATCTTTCTCACTATCACAATCTTCTTCAATTTATCTTAGAGACTCACATGTCCCTTATTGCAACTATATCTCCAATCTCTAGGTGTTAACCCTCTATAGTTACAAAACTCTAATTACAACAAAATCTCTATACTTTCAACCATAGTGGTTTTTTATGAACTTTATTGCTGCCTCAACTCTCTACAATTATAGGACTTCTTTTCACACACAAGATAAATCTTCAAATCCTTTGAAACACCCCTCATCACTCCAAACCCTCAACACATCTTCCATCTCACATGCTCTACTAAGAAAACTCTACTTTGATATTTCCTTAATGTTTTTTTTTATAACTTCTCTTTTTCTCCATTATCCTACTTTGATACCAATTGGTGAAGCGATACTAGGAGGTCTTATCAAACTATTCACTCTTGCAACCAGAGCATCAAACAAAAACACATATTCACCAAACAACATATTTCCATATTTATTAACCAATTTAAATTCATAATTACAAGAATAGTTGTTTAAAAATTAAAAAATTCACTTCCATGTTTTTGTTGTTTACATTGAAATATGCAACATTAATACAAATTTATCTCCAACAAATAACATTATAAAATCTCATGTTATATCTGCATTTTATTGATTCCAAAAACATAGTTTTTAATGTGTACCATTTCTTAACACTTTTTCCATGTTTGGGCAACCCTTCTCTCTACCCTATGTTGATGATTTCTATAATATGAATCTACTCCTTCTCCCAAACTTTGGAATTAAATCCCTCTATTAACTATTGAAGTAAATCATATGAGTAAAGGTTGTCGTAATAATATCAAACTTGTGTGGTATGAATTGTTCATTTTCCAACCAAGCATTCATTTCCCTTATTAAATCAGAGAAAAGCTTTGCAACCTTGGCACTATGGAAGGAGAATGATTAACATGTAAAATGATGCAAGATGACTATCTTGCCTTACTATTTCACAAGTCAAAACACTTAACTAAAATAGAGATGCTTTATTTTCAAATTGCAACAAGAATTAGAATTTGATAATCATCAAATCTACAAACACTTTATTTATTTTCCTGACCTTTTAATGGCCTCTCTCTCTTTTACACAATACCTTGACTCTACATCAATTTCCACTGTAACTTAGGCCCTACCTTATTTTGCAGTGCCAAATTCCTCTTTTGCCCTACACTTTTCCTTTTTGGTTATCCTCTCATATGTTTCCTCTATTCTTTAAAATTGTGTCCCTTTCTTAGAGAATTTCTCCTCATTCCAATACTATGCACTCTTTTATTTCTACTAGATACAGTCTCACCTCTCCACACCTCCTTATCCTTGTAATTATCTCTCTTCCATTGGTTTACCTGAATTCCCATTTCAATCAAAGGAATCTGTCTTTTATCCTTCCACTGCATAAAACACTTCACACCATCCTTTGGGTTGGTTCCACTCTTAACCAATGTCTATACAATGTGGCCACACAACCCTTGGTTCTCCTTTGGGTAACTTATAACCACAAGTACTTCTCTATTGTCCTTGGATTGTGATGCCTTGACTCCCCCCTCTATAGGGATAACTCAAGATATTTTAAAACCTATGCCCTTTGCATATTTGATAATTTAAATTCACATCCACCCTTCCTATGGTATTTTAGATTTTTATCACCTCATGCTTGGACTAGAAGCTAAATCAACTTATAAGATTATTGATTTTTTAACTTTTTTATTTCCAATTGAATGACTAGAATCATCAAATGTCGCATGCATTCTATAATCATTCAATTAGAAAGTAAGTTTATTAAAAGTTTCAAAATATGAAAAAAATTATCAAGAGTTTAGTTCTCCCATCACTGAAACAAAACTTTACCTTTCCCTTACCAACAATATTGTTTATGTTGTTATTATGAAGGAAAAAATCTCCCACATCATATGCTTTGTATTTAGCAAATCAATACTTGTCAGAGTTCATGTGGTAGGATAAACTTGAATCAATAAACAAAAAATCCTTACCAACAATGTTAGCTGAAATAAATAGTATCAAAATCACCATCAAAGGACTTTTATGTAGAGGAGTCAGCTTTTTTTTTCTTATTCTTTCACTCCTTTGCATGCCCTTTTTTACCACAATTCCAAAACTTTTCTCTTTCAGGGGGTTTTAGAATTTCGTTTAGACTTATCATTTTTTTATTCCTACTAGGCCCTTTTTCTTTACACCTACCCCACATAGGCAAGGCTCCTTGTGAGCCAACATTCATTGACTGTTTCCTCATCTCATTTGAAAGAAATATTGCAATGTTGGTGTCAATATTTTAATCTACATTATGTTGGGAAAATGGTGTCTCAACCTTGCATTTACATGAGGTTACTATTTATAGCAAGCTTTCATTTGAGCACTAAATAGTGTGAAATTATCCCCAAAGCTTTGGATTGGCTAGATAAGCATACCAGTAAATTTTTCGTCATAAAGATATTAAAGTTTCCATATTTGAAGGGTGTGATGAAAGGTTTAAATTTAATTTTAATGAATTTAGAGGATCTAAAACATCCTTAAAAGTGGGCATAACTAGTTTGGCAGGTTACAAGGTGATAGAGCATTTCGTGATCTTTTAGGCACTTCAAAGAGTTTGTCAATTGGACACCCAATTCACAAGTTATGGCCTCCAGAAGTTTGACCTCCTAATTTATATGAAATATAAAAAACCATCGAACACATAAATGAGTTGTAAAAGGGAGGAACGCATGTTGATGTGTTGTTTGACACATCATAGGGTATCTAGGTTTGAGATAAGATTAATTCTACTTTATTGGGTAATTTTAGCCCATAGTTTTGTAATACCATTTGACAGTTTCTTGTATTGTATCTCCTATATATATATATGTGTGTGTTGTGTGAGATAGCGGTTGTGTGTAAGAGTCTTGTGGATATTGAGTTACCTTTGAATCTCTAGTTGGTGGTATTCCTATGAAGAGATTGCTCTGCCAGTATATTGTTTAATCTATTATTGATTTTTTAATAATATATTGGGCAGCTTTTGGAGTGTGGGGTTTTTCTCCCGAAAGGGTTTTCCCCACGTAAATCAATGTGTTGTGTAACATGGATGCTATTATGTCTAATTTTGTTAATTTTCTATAACTATTATAACGATCTAAAAGTTTTTCCATTACTCTCCTCTCAAGGTTAGTGTAGGAAGTTGTTCTACTACTTAAATTCCTTATAATTGGTATCAGAACCTGATCACCTTTGGTTTCAATTGCGGGTTGTTGATTTTTTTGAGATAATATAGATTTCAGTGGGAGCTTATGCAGAAGATACTTTTTGATCTTTTTGCAAGAATTTTCAGATGGCAAGTTCATCAAGGAGAATAGAGGTGGAGAAATTTTCTGGAAGTAATTTTGAGATGTGGAAGCTGAAGCTAGAGGATCTGCTAATAGATAGAGATGCAAATGTCTCAAGGCCTTGAAATCCTACTATGGCTCCTTAGTATGATGGTATGGATTGTAAAGCCAACGATCTAATCAAATTATTCCTAGTAGACTCTCTTCTAATCAATGTCCATGAAGAGACCTTTGCAAAAAAGTTGTGGACCAAGCTTGGTGAAATGTATCAAGCCAAATATTTATTGAATCATATTTTCTTGAGGAAGAAATTTTATTCCTTGAGACTGGAAGAGGGTGGATGGATAATAGACCATTTGGAAGCATTTCATATTATGGTGGCTCAATTGGTATTTGTTGGCGTTAAGATGGACGGGGAGGAGAAAGGCCATATCTTGCTTTGTTCTTTGCCTAATTCATGGGATTCTCTAGTTATGGCTATCAGTAGTACTTATGTTGTTTTAAAGTTTGAAGATGTGGTGCATGCTCTACTTGGTGAAGAGAAGTGGAGGAAGGTATCCATTAGTTTGAAGGAAGCCCTAACTATCCGTGGAAGACCTAAGGAAAAAGGCAAGAAGAATGAGAAGCGTAATAAATCCAAGTCCAGAGGGAGATTGAAATCTCCTGGAAAGTCCAAAGTCATCTACTATAATTATAGTAAATCGGGACACATTTGTAAGGATTGAAAAGAAGAAAAGAAGAATTTTGATTATAATTATGAGTCTGAAAAGGAAGATGGTGATGCATTCATCGTAGCTTTGGCTACCCATGTAGGTAATGATGCATGATTAATTGAATAAGGTGCATATTTTCAAATGAATTCCAATAGAGATTGGTTTTCTAAATATGAATAATTTAATTGAGGTAAGGTGTACTTGGGTGATGACTCGCATTTAGATATTGTTGATCGCAGTAAAGTTAGAATCAGTTTTCATAATGGTACAATAAAAAGGATTAGTCATGTGTTGCATATCCTTGGATTAAAATAAAATTTATTATGTATGAGAAAATGGATAAATGCAGGTATGCAGGTAGTCTTATCTGCTATGGGATTTAAGATTATTAAGGGTGCTATGGTGATTGCTAGAGGTGTCAGGTTTGGCACTTTGTATAAGCTAGAGGCATACACTATTGAGTGTAATATTATTTCTATAAAAAATGAATTTATAAATACTTCGTTGAAATATTTGAGGGTTTAACCTTCAGTGAATGGACATCGGTTTTGGGTATGTAAGGTTGCTCTTTCTTCTAAAGAAAATTTTACTGCAAAGAAACTATGATATGGCACCAAAGACTTGGCCAGATTGGAGAAAAGGGTCTATGGATCTTGAAAACTAAAACCCTTGTTGAAAGATTGAATTATTGTAATATTGACTTTGATTACTATGAGCATTGCATTTATGGAAAACAAAACCGCATTCAGTTTTACTTGAGTTCTTATAAATCTTGTGTTGTTTGGATCTTATTCATTTTGATGTGTTTGCTCCTGTAGGTGTTCCTTCCATTGGAAAATCCACATAATATTTTTCATTTATTGATCATTTTAGTAGGACGTGGATATATTTTTTAAAGAGTAAATCTGAAGTTTTCAATTGATTTAAAGAATTTAAAGTAATGGTTGAGTTACAGACCAAAAAGAAAATTAAATGTTTGAGGACTAATAATGGTGGTGAATTTTTCTCTAATGATTTTGGTAGATTCTATAAAGACTGTCTCATTAATAGACAGAATACAACTCCATATTCTCCACAACTAAATGGATTTGCAAACAGAATGAACAAGACACTAATGTAGAAGGCTGGGAGTATGCTAAGTGTTGTTGGTCAAGAACAAAAATTTTGGGCTGAAGTTGTTGCCACTGGTTGCTACTTGATTAACTGGTCTCCTACATCAACTTTTGTTGATAAAGTGCCTATGGAAGTGTTGGCATTTGATGTTGTTCTGATGATGCTCCGATGAAGATTGGTGATGTTTGGTTCAGGATATTTCTTAGGAGTTGTCATTGATAGCAACTTAGCCTATTGATCTTATCTGGTATGAAGTTTGGGACATTCGGTATGAATTTTTGGTGCAAGTCTGTCAGTAATAATTTGTGTATAGTCTTGGCAAGCTAAAATAAAAATAAGAACAAAGCATTTACAATCAAATTCTACAAGACAAGACCAATGAATGTGAGAAGTTGGCCAGGGAGAATGCATTTTTGAAGAATGAGATGCAATCTATTGTTATGAAGTTGACTAAGGAGATTGAAGACCGAAAGAAGAATGAAGAAAGCTTGACTAAATCCTTGAATGACAAATCTGATGAATATTGAAAATTAACATGAGAATGATCAGTTGAAGCTTGAATTGGTCGAGACAAAGAATGTTGGTCAAGAACTTGAGGGACAGATCATAATTCTAAGAGATGAGTTGACTACTACTAATGAGTACAAAGAAAATTTCAAAGCTAGTTCAACCTGGTTGGATGAGATGTTGGATAGTCAAAGACATGGAAAAGACACAAGAGGACTTGGATATGAGAAAGGAGAATACTCTGGTTCTGGATAGAGCAATGAAAAATCAAATCATCAATAGAGCAAGAAACCTCCAGTAAGACAACCTAATTCTTATAAATTCAATGGTAGATGCTTTACTTGCAATAAATTTGGTCGGATGGAAAACCACTGCAGAAGTAGGAAGAATATTAGGATGATGAATAATGTTAACAATGGTCCTACCTTTTCTAGTCAATGTTTCATATGCAACAATTTTGGATATAAGTCAAATATGTTCAAAATGATGATAAATTTCAAGAATAAGAGATGTTTTGCATGTGGGATGTTTGGACATATATCTAACCAATGTAGGATGAGATCAAATCAAATGAATTTCAGGCCTATGCATAGAAATGCTATTTGTCATGTATGCAACAAACAAGGTCATATTGCAAGGTACTGCAGAAGCAAGGCACCGGTGAATCAGAACAAATTTGATCAGAAAGGAAAAGAAAAGGTAGATGAAATCAAATATCAACATAAGAAGATGTGGATAAAGAAAGAAGATTAGAATGTACAAAATGGATCCACACCTTAATCCAATGATGGAACCTCATCCGGTAACTAGGGCTTTTCAGCCTTAGGGGGAGTTTTTCATCCAAATCTTTAAAAACCCCTCACGGAGATCTATAACCAATTCTGGAAGGTTGTAGAAGATTCAAATCAAGCATATAGTTGATATCTAGAAGATTTTGTAGTAGTTTTGTAATCCGATGAAAGAATTGATGGAAAATATTGTAACCGGAAGCTTTATGGTTGAGCATTTGTTACAATTGCAAATTAGGTCAAAAAGTCATTCCAGAAGCTTATTCTTCACAATGCGATCAAAAGAAAAGTGCAAAGCATCTGAGCAAAAGAGATTTGACAGCAAAATCAAGTTTGAAGTGATCATCTAGTAATTTCCTATGCTCGGTTTCAAATTAAAAGGTATTTATTTGTTCGTGAGCTATCATTTAAAACCCTAGGATCATTATGGCATCTACATTTGGTATCTCTAATCCTCTACTGGTTGAGATATCTGAGACGGAAAGGCCCATTTCCAAGATACATTCTTTCAAATCAATTGAAGATGATCCGAAAGGAGAATTTTTCTCAGTACCATATGGACTTCATCAAAATGAGGATATAAGGGTATACATTCATTGTGACATTGAAGAACTCAGAAATTATGACATGCTTACCCTTTACAACAAGAATTTGGCAGACAGTCTTGGGAACCTGAATTTGGATTATAAAATTCTTCACAACAAGGGTTTCACGCAGTTTGTTTACTTCCTCGTATTCGATGAAGTGAAATGGGTATGGTATGTCCTCAACAGAGTTAATGATGAATTCATCTGGTCGGATAGACCTCGCAAGATCACCAAGAAGGCTATTAAAGTAGTCACATGCTTAAGTGCATCCAGTGAAGTGCCTGGACTAAGAAAATTTCAAAATAATATTGTGATAGCTGCTACTGGTTCCAAATTTTACAACAGGGAAATGACTATCAATAATATCTTGGAGCATGATGGGATATTTGCCTCGATGGTGGTACGTTACAAACTTTATCAATCAAGTAGGAAAAATTCAGTCTCTAGTACTACAATATTCTGAGCATATAAAATTCTTAAGGAAAATAATGTTAGCATTTTGCATATAGATTGCATTAATGATATGTTGTCATTGATGTTAATTGAACAGGTAAATGGTATTCATGATATTACTGATAGTGTTGTTATCATTGATATTGGCTTGTAATCGGTAGGAAGAGCTTTGTGCAAGATGTTGTAAACTGGTATGTTAAGTTTGTGAGTTGAACCGGTAAATCGGTGTAAAGGGTTAAACCTTTATATCATTGTAACCAGTAAACCCTACCCATTGTTACTGTTAAACCCTAACTGATTAAGTTCACTAAAATGGTTGTGTTAGTTATTATCTGATGAGTGGTAATGATGGAGTCATGTGTGATCTTTGTATGAGGATAAGTTCAGATTGTTTTCACGCATTTGTTTGTTGTCTAGGGAATGAGCAAAGTGGATTACATCTAATGCATAACGCATGATGAGTTACAAAGTTTGATGAAGTCATGATCATGGAGCAGTTGGAATTTTCTTGAAAAATATGAACAGATTGTTATGATTTCTAACGGTACAGATTGTACTGACTTTTTTGTAATCTAGATGATGAGAATTAGGTTTTTGTTGCGTTATCAACCTAATTGATTTGTATTTAAGGTTGATGAAGTTGTTTGTAAAAGTTGTTGGCAAGATTGGCAAAAACCAGTTGAGTGTGTAGTTGCCTAATCGAGGAATGGATTTGCACTTTGAGTAAAGGTAGATTGAAACTTAAAAGGATCTGATCAAGCAAATGTAGTGTTATTCAGATAGATCAAGAAAACTAGTAGTTATCTAACAATTACAGTAGAAGTGAAATCCCTTAACCGGGTAAGCTCTAACAAGATTGGTTACTTATTAAATCCTCTAACAAGGTGGTCCATTAGCTTGGATCCTCAAAACCTCCAGCAAGGTTACTCCTAACAGGGTATTGTGCTTTTCATCAAGGCATATTTGTAAATCCCTTAACACGGTGATTCCTAACTGGAATTAGTTCTTAACAAGACTTATTGTAAAATCTTTAACAGGCTTGGCTCCTAATAGGGTGAACTTTAGAAGAGTTCAGATAGCTATCATGTGAGTCTCATCTTGTTTTTACCTATTTGGGTTTTCCATGTATAAACATTTGTGTCAAGTGGTGAATGTTTTTGTGGTTATGACCTTATTTTTTGATTTGATTAACTTCTAATAAGGAATGATAACTCTAAGCATTAAGAGATGAAATATGTTGAGATATGATTAATCATTTTGATGTTTACAAGATTGAAGTTGTTTATTGTTAAATTGTCATAACAGTTAACCAATTGATGTCAAGTATTCTTATGAATATTGATCTTGACTGTGATAAGTTTACTTTGTGTGTTTGAATTTGAGTTTGGGAACTTTGTATCAATTTTTCAGTATATTTATTCACGCCACCCCGCCTCTCAGTATTCTATCAGATACTTATTCTTTCATCATACTATGAATTGGTATTAGAGCATCTCAGGTCCTCTTTAACCTAGAATCCTAATAGCTTGAGGAAAAGATCTTGTAGATCATGATGAAGAAAGAGGGTCCAAAGTTCAACAAAGATAACTATAGAATATGGAATGACAAAATGAAAATTTACATTAAGAGACTTGATAGTCAGTATTGGGATCATATAGAAACTAAGTATATTACACCTCCTAGAACCCTAACTGATGATTAGAAGAAAGAACAACAAGAAAATCATCAAGCATTAGATGCTATTATCAGTTCCTTGTTTGATGTTGAATATGTAGATGTTCATGGCCTTGAAACTGCATATGAAGTATGGAAAAAACTTGGAGAGATTTATAACAATGATGAATATGTTAAGATTGCTAAAGAGGAGAGTCTAAGAGGAAAGTTTGATGACATGAGAATGTCTAAAGGCGAGAATATCCAGCAATATGGTCAAAGGATAAAAGAGATAGTTGGTGAAATAAAGAGTGCGGGAGGGTAAGTGGAAGATGCCATAGTAATCAGTAAGCTACCAAAAACCCTGCTACTAGTCTATGCTATCCGAGTTGCAGCTATTCAGGAGGTGAATTCCATTGACAAAACTAAGGTATCTCTTGACTCTATTATTGGCAAACTTTCTGCTTTTGAATTAAATGTCTATGATGGTACTATACAGAAATTAGAATTTTCATTTAGAGCTTCAGTCTCTAACCCATCTATGAGAAGAAGTAGAGATACTAGTCACAGTTATGAATCTAGATCCAGCAGAGGTGTTGATGATGAAGACACTTTAGTGGAGCTTCAAGCATTGTTGGGAAAATGACTAACTAGAGGCACTGGTAAATATAGAGGTAAGATACCTTTAAAATGTTTTGCATGCAACAAAATAGGTCATATAGCATCTAACTTTCCTAATGGTGAAAATGAATAAAAGAGAGACAAATTGAAGAAATATATGGGTAAAGGAAAGAGAGATTGTCTTGTAGCTATTGACAGTGGTATTACTGATGAAGAATCTGATGATGATGCTAGTGAAGATATTGTGTTTGTAGCTATTAAGAAAGAGATATTAGATCAGAAGGCACTAGTGTCCAAGATGGATAACTCTCATGATTGGATCATTGATAGTGGTTGTTCACATCACATGACCGGTGATCAGAGAAAATTTCTTTTCCTAAAGGAATTTGATGGCGGTGTTATCAAATTTGACAATGACTCACCTATTAGGTCTCAGAGACAACTAATAGGGGGGGTGAATCAGTTGTCCAATTAAATTCAACCAAAATTAACTTAACCAAAACTCAATGCTTAATACCAGTAAACCAAACTTTATGTCGGTAGATAGTCTTAACAGTTAATTGGAGTACCGATAAAGATTAATGCATGAAAGAGAAAGACAATAACATCCACAACACATAACACAAATATTTGTATGTGGAAACCTTGTAAGGGGAAAAACCATGGTGGGAAGCCTTACGCATAATCAAATGATACTACTGCAGATAGTATGTGTATACAATATGGATTTTGCACATGTAGAAAGGCCAGCTACCTAGCGCTCACCACTCAATCACAAAAAGAAAGTCACATTGACTACAATTGGATGGTTAAATCCAATGATAATGTACTACACAAAATAGCATCTTCATATGCTGGATTCAGTACTAGTTTGGTTCTGATTGCCTTCACAAAATCCTTCCTTCAACCTTCAAATGATGTCTACATGTATAGCTCTGCTTATTTTTGCATATACCTTATTTCAATCCTTTTCACATTCACACATTAATCTCATAAATGAGATCTTACATTTATACCATAACCTAAGACCAATTGAATACATCCCCTCACTAAAAGATATTACAATAAAATCAATTAAAAATAAATCAATATCTGATGCATGATGTTGGCTCAATGCATTTACAATAATAATAAATCATCTCCATAACATGTCTTGCTGATCTGGAATAGATATGTCTGTCGATTCTTATCCTGGACCTATTTGCCGGTAACAGCAAATATGCAAACCCGAATAAACAATTAACCAAATCACCAAAACCAAGTGATCGAATAATGTCCTCCATATAACCAAATAGTCTTCAAGTCATTCCAAGTGCTACTGAATAATATAATCTACCAGTGAACCAAATCCCAGTGACTATGCATAAGTCTTTGATTTGCTGGTGAACATAGCCAAAATCTCCAAGTTCTGATAAGTGTTGACAAGCAATGATAGGTGTTGACATCAATGACAAAACCATATCAACATATCCAAAATTCCAACATCACTATGTATGGTTAAAGGTGAGGGATTTATTTCTCTTAATGGGAAGAGTACTTCTCACGATGTCTATTGGGTTGAAGGCCTAAAGCACAATCTTCTGAGTGTGGCACAACCTAATGACAGAGGATTCCCACTGGAGTTTAGAAATAGTATGTGCAAAATCTTTGACAAAAAAGGTGAAATGATTGCAATTGAGAAATAGACCAGAGGTAATCTATTTCATCTTAATCCTAAAGTTAAAAATTTTTTGATTGCAAAGATAGATGATAGCTGGCTTTGGCATAGGAGATTTTGTCATATAAATTTTGACAATATTGTTAAAGTGAGAAAGTCTAAGACAGTAAGAGATCTGCCTCAGCTAGACAAATTGGTTAATGCTCTTTGTAAAGAATGTCAGTTAAGAAAGATGACTTCTTCAACTCTCAAGAGCAAGTCTTTCTTAGCGGAGCACTTGTTAGATTTGGTTCATATAGATCTATGTGAACCAATAAGAACAAGAAGCATTCAAGGTGACAGATATTTCATGATCTTCACTGATGATTGTTCAAGGATGATGTGGGTCACATTCTTGAAGGATAAGAATGAATATTTTGGTAAATTCAAGGCATTCAAGGCCTTACCTGAGAAAGAGAGTGGCAAAAAGATAACATGTCTAAGAACAGATCAAGGCGGTGAATTTACTTTTGAGGAATTCACTAAGTACTGTGATGAGAATGGTATCTAGCGGCAACTTTATGTACCAAGGATACCAGAGTAAAATGGTATAGTAGAGAGAAACAATCAGTCAATGGTTGAATCTGCTAGGACAATGTTGATAAAAGGAGGTGTAGGGAAAACAGTTTGGAAAGAAGCTATAAGTACAACTGTCTACACAATGAACCAAGTTCGGGTGAAAAGAGGTAAGGAAAAGACCCCTTATGAATATTGGTATGGGAGATCACATGATGTTAGCTATTATAAGATATTTGGAAGCAAATGTTTTATTAAAAGAGGTGATTACATAAGCAAGTTTGAAGCTGAGAGTGATGAAGGCATATTTCTTGGCTATTCCACCAAGAGTAAGGCCTATAAATGCTTCAACAACTGGACACATAGAATTGTTGAGAGTGCTGATGTTCATGTAGATGAATGTCCTGAAGTCTCAGAAGGAACTAGTGCAGAGAAAAAGGATGAAGATCCTTGCATTTTTCTTTTGGAACCTGAAACTATTAAATCAGAAACCGGTAAAGCAAATCCCGATGTACTTGTTCAACCGGAACAAATAAATTCAAAAGAAAATGATGATGAAGAAGCTGAACCCAAAGAGAATGATCATGTTATTCCTAGATATGTGAGACTGAAACACAATCCTGAGCAGATTATTGGGGATAAGGATGCTGGAGTACTAACTAGAATGAAAAAAAGAGAGAACTCTTCCATGATCTCCACCATTGAACCTAGAACTGCTAAGGAGGCAGTTGGTGATGATCATTGGGTTTAAGCTATGGAGGAGGAATTGGATAAAATTGAGAAGAAAAACACTTGGACCTTGGTACCCCGATCAGTAAAAAAGAATGTTATAGGTACTAAATGGATGTTTAGAAACAAGTTAAATGAGGATGGTGTTGTAGTTCACAACAACGAAAGATTAGTCTGCAAGGGTTATGCGCAAGAAGAAGGAGAAGATTATGCAGAAACTTTTGCACTAGTAGAAAGACTGGAAGTTGTCAGAACTTTACTTGCATTTGCAGCTCACAAGAAGTTCAAGGTATACCAGATGGATGTTAAGTCTACATTTTTGAATGGGATATTGGAAGAAGAGGTTTATATAGAGCAACCTGATGGTTATGCATTGAAAGATGAAGGAAGACATGGTATGCAGATTGCATAAAGCTTTGTATGGATTAAAGAAGGCACCTAGAACATGGTATGAAAGGCTTCATACACATCTGATGAAGATAGGCTTTTCTAGAACCAATGATGACACCAACATTTATCTCAAGTCCGAAGGAGATGAAATACTAGTCAGTGAAGCATTTTTTGATGACTTTATATTTGGAGGTAATGACGTCATGAGAAACAGTTTTGCAGATGAAATGAAGAATTAGTTTGAGATGTCATTAGAAAGGGAAATAAAAATTTCATAGGCTTGCAGATACAGAAAATGAAGAATGGTATTTTCATTACTCAATCTAAGTATGTGAAAGAAGTTTTGAAGACTTTTGGTATGAGTGACTATAAACTAGCTACAACCCTAATGGTTATAGGTTGTAAGTTGTCCAAGGAAGATGCATCTAAGTGTGTTGATGAAAAGGAATACAGGTCAATGACTAGAAAATTACACTATGTTGTTCACAGTCGATTGTATATTTCACTTGTAGTGGGTATAGTTGCTAGATTTCAGAAGAATCCAAAGGAAGCACATCTGATGGCAGCCAAGAGAATTTTTAGACATCTGAAAGGTACTGTTGACTATGGGTTATGGTATCCATATGGTGGAAATTTTGATTTGAAGGAATACACAGATGCTGATTGGGCAGGAAATATTGATGATCGGAAGAGTACTATCGGTAGAGCATTCTTTCTAGGAGGAAGGCTAGTTTCATGGAGTAGTAAAATGAAGAGTTGTACTTCACAATCTACTACTGAAGTTGAGTATATTGCAGCTTATATGAATTGCACACAAGCTATTTGGATGAGGCACAATTTGGAAGGTTTTAAGATGAAAATCTCAGAACCTATAAAGATTTTGTGTGATAATACAAGTACAATTAATATTTCTAAAAATATTATTTTGCACGCTTGCACCAAGCACATTGAATTGAAGTATCACTTCTTGTGGGAAAAATTTCAAAGTAAAGATGTTATCCTAGAGCATGTTTCTACTCAGGAGCAGCTTGCAGATATCTTTACCAAACCTCTAGCTAAGACCACTTTTGAGTATCTTAGAAGTCAATTGGGGGTTGTCCCTCTTCATGAAGTCAGTTGAACATGATGTTGATTGCATCAGTCCTTGAATTACTTATATAATTTTACATGGATTGATGAAGAAATGGATGTATTCCATAAGGGGAGAATCAAGTTGCAGTATGTTGTTGATGTATAGTGAGAGAAGAATTACATGTTTTTTACTTTCACTTTGGCATTGCAGTCAAAGAGGGAGAAGAATTGCCTGATTGAGGAGAAGAATTATGTGTCTTATTAAGGAAACCAAAGACATGTTGAAGATAGATAGAACATGGTGAATACTTGATAATGCAAACCAAGATTCCTATTCACCAATCTCAACAGCAATCAGAGGCATTGATATTTGTATTGCCATCAATTCCAGAGGGCGATTTTGGTGGCATTTTTAGTTTGTTGGCATTTTGCATATAGATTGCAATAATGATATGTTGTCATTGATGTCAATTGAACCGGTAAATGGTATTCATGATATTGCTGATATTGTTGTTATCAATGATATTGGCTTGTAACCAATAGGAAGAGCTTTGTGGAAGATGTTGTAAACAGGTATCTTAAGTTTGTGAGTTGAATTGGTAAACCGGTGTAAAGGGATAAACCTTTCTATGCATTGTAATCGATAAACCCTACCTGTTGTTATTGTTAAACCCTAACCAAGTAAGTTCATTGAAATGGTTATGTTTGTTTATTATCTGATGAGCAGTAATGATGGAGACATGTGTGATCATTATATGTGGATAAGTTCAGATTTTTTTGGCATGTTTGTTTGTTGTCTAGGGAATAAGAAAAGTGGATTGCATCTAATGCATATCGCATGATTAGTTACAAAGTTTGATGAAGACGTGATCATGGAGTGGTTGGAATTTTCTTAAAGAATGTGAATAGATTGTTATGATTTCTAAAGATAAAGATTATATCAACTTTTTTGTAATCTCGATGATGAGAATTAGGTTTTTGTTGTGTTACCAACCAAATTGATTTATATTTAAGGTCGATGAAGTTGTTTGTAAAAGTTGTTGGTAAGATTGGCAGAAACTAGTTGAGTGTGTAGTTGCCTAACCAGTGAATGGATCCTCACTTTGAGTAAAGGTAGATTGAAGCTTAAAAGGGTTTGATCAAGCAAATGTAGTGTTATCCAAATAGATCAAGAAAACCTATTGTTTTCTAATAATTACAACACAAGTGAAATCCCTTAACCGGGTAAGCTCTAACAAGATTGGTTACTTATTAAATCCTCTAACAAGGTGGTCCATTAGATTGGATTCTCAAACCCTCCAGCGAGGTTACTCCTAACAGGGTATTATGCTTTTCATCAAGGCATATTTGTAAATCCCTTAACACAGTGATTCCTAACCGAAATTAGTTCTTAACAAGACTTATTGTAAAAGCTTTAATAGGCTTGGCTCCTAGTAGGGTGAACTTTAGAAGAGTTCAGATAGCTATCTTGTGAGTCTCATCTTATTTTTACCTATTTTGGTTTTCGACGTATAAACATTTGTGTCAAGTGGTGAATTTTTTATTGGTTATGATCTTATTTGTTGATTTGATTAACTTATGATAAGCCATGCTAACTATAAGAATTAAGAGATGAAATATGTTGAGATATGATTAAGCATTTTGATGTTTAAAGGATTGAAGATGTTTATTGTTAAGTTGTGATAACAGTTAACCGATTGATGTCAAGTATTCTTATGAAAATTGATCTTGACTGTCATAAGTTTACTTTTTGTGTTTGAATTTGAGTTTGGGAACTTTGTATCAGTTTTTTAGTATACTAATTCACCCCCCGCCCTCTTAGTATTCTACTGGATACTTATTCTTTCATCATACCAATTGGTATCAGAGCATCTCAGGTCTTCTTTAACCTTAAAGCCTAATACCTTGAGGAAAAGATCTTGTAGATCATGATGAATAAAGAGGGTCCGAACTTCAACAAATATAACTATAGAATATGGAGTGACAAAATGAAAATTTACATTAAGAGTCTTGGTAGTCAGTATTGGGATCAAAGAAACTAAGTATATTACACCTACTAGAACCCTGATTGATGATCAGAAGAAAGAATAGCAAGAAAATCATCAAGCATTAGATGCTATTATCAGTTCCCTATTTGATGCTAAATATGTAGATGTTCATGGTCTTGAAACTGCATATGAAGTATGGAAAAAACTTGAAGAGATTTATAGCAGTGACGAACATGTTAAGATTGCTAAAGAGGAGAGTCTAAGAGGAAATTTTGATGACATGAGAATGTCTGAAGGTGGGAATATCCAGCAGTATGGTCAAAGGATAAAAGAGATAGTTGGTGAAATAAAGAGTGCATGAGGGAAAGTTGAAGATGCCACAGTGATCAGTAAGGTACTAATAACCCTACTACCAGTCTATGCTATCCAAGTTGTAGCTATTTAGTAGGTGAATTCCATTGACAAAACTTAGGTATCTCTTGACTCTATTATTGGCAAACTTACTACTTTTGAATTAAATGTCTATGATGGTAGTGTACAGAAATTAGAATTTTCATTCAGAGATTTTGTCTCTAACCCATCTGTGAGAAGAAGTAGAGATACAAGTCATGGTTATTAATCTAGATCCAGTAGAGATGCTGATGATGAAGAAACTTTAGTGGATATTCAAGCATTGTTTGCAAAATGACTACCTAGAGGCACTGGTAAATACAGAGGTAAGCTACCTTTAAAATGTTTTGCATGCAACAAAATTGGTCATATAGCAGCTAACTGTTCTAATAGTGAAAATGAATACAAGAGAGACAAATTGAAGAAATATACGGGCAAAGGCAAGAGAGATTGTCTTGTAGCTATTGATAGTGGTATTACTAATGAATAATCTGATGATGATACTAGTGAAGATATTGTGTTTGTAGCTATTAAGGAAGAGATATCAGATCAGAAGACACTAGTGTCCAGGATGGATAACTCTGATGATTGGATCATTAATAGTGGTTGTTCACATCACATGACCGGTGATCGGAGCAAATTTATTTTCCTAAAGGAATTTGATAGCGGTGTTGTCAGATTTGGAAATGACTCACCATGTATGGTTTGCTACTACGTCATTTTTCCTTCATAATGGGGATAATTTCCTTTTTAAAATTCCTTTCAAAGTCCTAGTCTTTCTTGTAATACCTCGGTTCAAGCCCTTAGTCCGTTTGTAAACCATCTTTCAATAAAAAATGCCAAGTTTTAGTAATAGGTTGAACCCTGTGAACACTTTGAACCATCTTGAATCAGGTTCAACAGGTTCATTTAGGTTCCATAGGTTCCTAAGTGTTCAGAGGATTTTTCATACTAACATTTTCTCTAAGTGTTTTGCAGCAGCTCTCAAGGGTTTTTGTTCCGTGATGTTTTATGTCATCTCTCTCCTGGCGTTGAACTCCTTGAACTAAGTTCAAAAGGTTCAAACATATTCAACATGTTCAACATAACACAAATGGTCAGCAACTTGGCATAATTAATATTCTCAGCAAAGATTTTCCCTAAGTGCGACATACAACTTGAACTACTTGAACTCTAATGAAGTCTATTCAGGATGTTCATATGTGTTCAAAGTTGGTGGGTCCCATGGTTTAAATGGTTTGATGGTGCAGTAATTGCCAAACATGAGGAAGGTGAACCATATCTTGAGTGACATCAATCCTTGGCTTTTCCAAGTAAGTAATCATGTCGGGAACTAGTGGTTACTTCAAAAATGCCGCCATGCATTTAATGCATGCGTGTGATGTCCAATCCTCAAATTTAACACACTCAAATTGACAATTGGAATTATTGCACTTAATATTTCCATATCATTGCCCTCACTATAAGGTATGAAGGATTAATTCTCTGAAAATCTTTTCTTTGCCACTGTAGTATTATTTTTCCTAGATAGAAGTATTAATCACCAATGGTCATCTAGTTGCTCAACTATGAATGTGAGTCTCTTTCTTATTCTCTCCAGTAATTTTTGCCTTTATTTCTTCTCTCGTAGTAGGGTTGTTGCAACAAAATAAGGCTTATCACTTTGAATAATGAAGTCCACACTGCACTTGTTCGGGAATGTTTTTAGCCTTGCATGTACAGAGCCCATAGTTAGCAATACAGACCTTAAAGGGGAAAATCTTGAAGTTCTAAAAGAAAGGGTATTCAAGGGAATAGATGGTTCTTTTGGTGTAGAGATTTTGAGTAGCGGTCTCATAGAGGTAGCAGTTTTTCCCCCAGCTATCCCATGCCCAGAATTGGTTAAGGAATGTATCGCTAGGTATGATCCAGTCTCTGAGACCATTAGAAAAGACAATGGTGAAACCCTACTTGCTATAAACCATGAAGTAATTTCCTCTGTCTTCAAGATACCTAATTACTAGTTCTCCATTTTTTCCCCTACTTAGTCAATCATTGAGATCAACACGGATAGAACTAGACACCGAAATAATGTAGCAAAATACTGGTTGAAGGTTCCTCAAAGGGGTGGTTCCAAGTTGCCCAAGAATCCCAATAAGAATCACATGCTGCCTCACATTCATGATGTCATTCTTTTGCTGCACCGAGTCAGAGCCACTACAGAAGCCTACAGTTTTGACAACTGGATTTATTGCTATGTGCAGCTAGTGCTAGAGGGGAAGCAATACCTTGATTGAGTAGAACTGATTGCCAATTCAATGAGGGAGCAACTGAGTCTAGCTAAATAATTTAAGCAAAACTTCTTCATGTCTTCATATCTTGTATATTTCTTGGCGTGTGTTAAGGATATAGTTGGAATACCATGACAGCTCATTGAGGGGGATGTTCCCATGTATGATTTCTACCCCATGCTGTAAAAGGATAATGCCTTGTAGGATTTCAAAAGGGTACACAATGCTTTTCTGGGTGATTTATGCTATGAATTGAAATGTATGAAAACCAAAAGAATTTTCGAGGATACACAGACATCAATAAGAAGTTTTGGCAGTTTCTTTATCTAGTTTCCCCATTTTTGCTATATAAGAATAGGCAGTTTTGAAGAGGAACCCTTCAAGCTCCCACATTTTTGTTTAGATTGCTTTGTTTTAGCGGAGATATGTAGGCAGCTGACCTCTGTGATTAAAAAGGTGTAACCCAAGGATAAATGGGAGGGTCATTTTCCCATCCAATTAGGTGTGTTGTTTTGTAGTTCAATGTCTGATGCCTTGAGTATTGGAGCGGTTTTCAAGAACTTCAATTTCTCCCTATATCCTAAAAGGAAAGGTTTTGATAATAAGGGTTTTTCTCGAAGTCTTGGTCTAATTTCGTATCTCCCAATTACACAATTAGAGGACTTCTAGGAAGATTTTATGGATTAACTCGAGGTTTTCAAAAGGGGAAACATGAGGATGGTGTTAGAGCAGGTTATTTCACTGCAGGTAAAGCTGGACATTAAGGGGCTCAAGGAGGACTATCTAGAACTGTTTGAACCCGGATACTTAGCCTGTGCAGAAATTGAGATGCCTTCAATTAACTGGGACAAGGAAGAGGAAGATGATATACAACTAAGAACCAAAGGAGTTTTGGAGAGAAATGTGGCATGGGTTGCTAGAAAGAAAGTAACGAAATTAGGTGTGAAGTCTAATTCTGTGAGAAGTAATGAGCTTCCTCTGCATTCACCAAAGCATTTTTCTAATAATGCTTCTATGCCTATTCATGCAGGTAAGGATAAAAAGCCACCTCAGGTTAGACACAAGTCTAATTCAACTTTGGATTTATGTACTCCTCGGCATACCCGGTCACGAAGTGCTGCTCAGAGAAGCATGGATCATGCTAAGGATGCAAAGGTGAAGGATATGATTCTTGATACCCAAATATTTGAGGTTGAGGACCTGGATAGCGATGTTGCTAATACCCTAGATTCCCATATGGTAACCCTAGCTATGACACCACCTTCCAAAGCAATCGAAGGAACAACCAGTTCTAGTGCAACTCCCAAGTGGTTAACCACTTCGGTAAACAAAAAGTGAAATTTCCTTCCCGTGACTTTTCAAATTCAGGAGATGGTTGTGAAGTACACAGAGGAGGGTCCTAAGCCGAAAAAGTTCAAAACAGCTGCTCGCCTAGACATTGATGACAAAACCGAAAAATGGGTCACCGAAATTGCTTCATACAAGCCCAAGGATGAAAGCAAGGAAGCTAGTATAGATGATTTTGAGATCACTAATGTGGAGCTGGGAAATATGAGTAGAGACTTAGATAATCATTTCTTCCAAGTATCGGCAAAGAAGATGCTCACCAGATCAGAGAAGGATGGGTAGGAAAAGAGAGAACTAAAGCGACACATAAATATCCTTGCCCAGTTCATCAACAGCATTGGTTGTTTTGGGGCATTTCCTATATCTCATGCTACAGAGAACTTTGACCTGACTTCACCAGAAAATAAAAGGTTAATGAGCCAGGTTCAATGCACCAAAAGTATTGTAGAGGCTGTGGAGAATTGGGTTGGAGGAATAGTCAAGGATGGAGAGAAGTATATCACTGACTCCCAGAAGTTATGTGATGAAATACAAAGCCTCATCGCAGAAGTTCAAAATCAGATTTGACCATGGGTGAAAGAGGAACACAAATGGGAGAGTGTCTTGTCGTTGTTCATGAAAATAGAAGAGTATGGAGTTACCCAATTCCTGACAGAGCATTCAATCATATTGGTGAAAGATGAATGCTAGCTCTTCATGCTGAAGAAGACCAGAATGTGGTGGGTGCTTACCTTCAAATCTGTGATCTCTGAGGCTAAGACTTTTGTATATGAACTCCAAGATCTCCAATGCAGTATTGTTAGAGACAAGGTGGTTAACCCTAACCATGATTCATAGTTGGGAATTTGCAGGTTGAACACGCAGGATGCGATAAAAAAATTTCGAATATACATGGAGAAAATCAAAGCCAAGGGTAATTTCACTCTTGAGAATATAACACGGGTTGCTCAGATTGAGTCTATGACCTTTATTGGTAATGATCAGTTACCAAAAAATGCTGAAAAGATGATGAAACACCGATGGAACAAGGAAGGCAAAGCTTAATGTGATTAAGGTTCCGAACCAATCTTTAATCCAGGAACTCACCACCGCCCACGACGCCTAGGAAAGTGGAGAAGAAGATAATGATGGAAAAATGACATAATGTGTTTATCCAGGCTCCATTTTTGTTTATGTAATTTTCATGTTTATGCAAAGACTTCGAAACATCTGTTCCAATTATATCTTGTTAGTTTCCTAACTATTTTGGGGAGGTCAAGTTTTCAAGGAGACCTCCCCTATTGTAAAAACTATAAATTAAAGGAAGATAGATATAATAGGGGGGAGATTTTCTAAAGAATTTTAGTTAGTTTTTGGTTTTATTTTCCTCTATGTGGTAAAGGTCCTGCTTTGTGGAAGGAAGGATCAGACTTTAAAATCTGTAATAGAAAATAATTTATAGATGTATTGTTGTGCCTTTGTCGCATAAAATATATATATATATATAAGATCATACTATTTTTGGGAGAAGGAAAATATGTGGGTTTTGAATCTATGTAGTTGCATATCTTTGCATATGTTGATCTAATCAAACAACAGTAATCACCTTTCTACTTCGAAAAATTATTATTTTTCTGGGACTCCTTCCTATGAGTTTTGTTTTGTTCGAAAAGATTTATGCTTGAAGATAGATTTGGTTTCTCTTATCTGTTCTTTCTAAATTGTTGGAATGGTTTTCTGAACTTTATTTCGGTTACTTCCATCCCTTGTGTTGAATCAGTTGGAAAGTTAATTCTTTTTCTCCAAAATATGTGTGAAATATAGGCCTCTCATCCAAGAATGAAGTAGGCAGCCTTAGATGCTTTCAGGTTAAAAGCATACCAATCAAAAAAAATAATTAGATTATTCCCCGAATAACTAAGATAGGGAGTTGTACCTATTGAAAATTCAGAGGGAAGTGGTTTATGTAACACTTACCCAACTGTTTAGCTGAACACTTGTCTTTAAAAGAAGGCAACAGAGTTTGAAATTGATCATAGTTAAGAAAGGCAAAATCCGTTCACTAATAGATTTTTGGTGACTCTGCTGGGGATCGACAAAACAAGTAGAACATTCAATAGACCAACATGCAATGAGCATGTAAGAGTTGAGCTCAGAATTAAAAATAACCACAGGCTTTCTTTGTATAAAACAGATTCCCAAAGTACAAGAGTATTGTTGGGTTTGAAAGAATTTTTGAAGATCTGAGAACCCTAGGGGTAATAACACTGGATTCTCACCCTTATACCAGATCACAAAGGAGAGAGGGAATAATTGATAATTGTTTTGAAGAATTGCAAGGGTTGTCATTTGCCACAAATTTCACTCCCAAAAGAAACGCTAAAAGTAGACCTTCCTCTCCCATCAGAACTACTCCTATACCTTCCTCTTCAAACCCTTGGCAAGCACTAACACTTACTGGAGTTCAAGCCCCTCCTCTAGTAACCATTTATCTTGTGTTCATTATGGCCCAGCCATGGGGTGCCGTTGTCAGACCTCTTTCTCTCAGAGCTCATAATCCACTTCCAAAAGGGGTGAGGGATGTCCTACCTAAGTATAATGGAGATGAAAAAGTCTCAATTGAAGAGCACTTGAATCCCTTCAATGTAGCCACTGGGATACTGGCTGTACAATATGAAGATGTGGTTGTTAGGCTTTTTGCCCAAACTCTTCCTGAGGCTGCAGCAAATTGGTTCAGTCATTTGTGAGCGGGATCCATAACCGACTGGCAAACAATGAAAACCGCTTTTGAGAAAAGGTTCAAAAGTGCTGATGATGAACACTCTTTATTGGCTCAACTCACACAAATGAAAAAATAAATTCATCAGCCAATGAGGGACTATGTAGTCATGTACAATAAGATTATCCATAAAATCCCTCTGGCCAAAAGACCAACCGCTAATAATCAACAATGTTTCTTCATAAACTCCATGCCCCCTGATGTAGGTTTTCACCTTAGAAGAAATAGGCCAGTTGATCTTGAGACTGCACAAAATGAAGCTATACAACTTGAAGATGACCTAATAACAGCCAGGAAATGGAGAAAAGATGTAAAAACTCCTCAAAGTCAACCCCAGACATCCACCTCTTCCAATGACCCATTTGTTCAATAGCTCATCAATGATATGATTTCTTTGAAGAGGCAAATACCAAAGCCTAGAAATTCCTATCCGCAGCCTTATCAAGATATAAGCAGAAAAACTCCAAATCAATATAACTATGGATGATCGTTGCAATTGCTTGCTTCTCCACAAAGATTACAAATAGAGGCTCCTCCTAACAAGGGTGCCATGTGTTCATTCCATTTTACCACAGACCACAATGGAGGTTCTTGTCCTGATATGACAAGACATGTTCAAATGCAAAACACAAAGGATGAATTAGGTGAGTTCACTAATGCAGAGAAAATTCAAGAGGTACCTAGCGACTCTGGATCATTCTACCTCGAATATGAGTCAGATTCAGAAAGAGGTGGTAATATTTTGGCAACCCTTGAAGACCCTGCATGGGCAATCCTAACAAGGAATCAACGAACTTCCCAGTCTTCCCCTTTGGTGAACCCTTCTGGAGGTAATTTCAAAGGTAAAGATCTCCCTAATAGTAGCTTTACCTCTCATTCAAAGACTCCTGAAGTTAGGATTTTGCAAAGGAATCATGAAGATAAAAATAGCTCTTCTTCTTCCTCCTCCTTTGACATCATTGAATTTTGTAAAGCTTCTACTGTTAAACTTTCCACTACTGAGTATTTGAAACTGAACCCAAAAGAACTAGATAAGCTGGTCAAATATGTTAAAGGAGACTCTTCTTCAGAGTCCTCAGTGCACGGATGTGTGGAGAATAATGATTTGATTTCTGCTAAAAAATCTTCATTTGTTTCGTGCCCATCAGCTAACTTGGCTGATCCTTGTGCTTTTCATAATGCTGAAAATGGGCTTGAGATTGAGGTTTTGAAACCTGAACCTTTCTACATATCCCTCCTCCTAAATGGTCAAAAACTTAGCAATTGCATAATAGATTCAGGAGCATCAAACAACATAATGCCTTCATTCATTTCTAGGTCTTTAGGTTTAACTCTCACAAAAACATTTGGGAGGTGCTATTCAATGGATGGGAAACAGGTCCCTCTTATTGGAGAGGTAAAGGACGTCCAGGCAGTGCTAGCAGCATGCCCTGATAAAAGAGTAAAATTGACTATCCTGGTTGCTGACATTCCTGCAAGTTACGCGATGCTCTTGAGTATAACTTTTTGTAAGGACCTTGGAGGTGAAATTAAGATGGACTGGTAAGAAGCTATTATTCCCCTTGGAAATCAAAAAATCAAGCTTGAACCTGAGTCAAAAAATAAGTACATTGTCTTTCCTTCTGATAACCCTAAAGCCCAAATTTTGTTTCAAGAATGTGAGTTTGGAAACTATCTCATCCTTGCACCTAGCGAAAAAGAACCTGAAGAAGTAGTTGATGAACTTGGAGGGTTGTGGCAGATGGAATTCGATGGAAGTTGTGCCAACTCTGGCTCTAGAGCAAGGGTAGTCTTACTGTCACCTAATGGTAACATTTTTCCTTTTTCTTTCAAGTTGGATTTTAAGAATACTAATAATACTACAGAGTATGAGGCATTATTATTAGGATTAAATGAGGCCAAATGCAAAGGTATCAAATTGCTTAAAGTTAAAGGTGATGCAGAGTTTATTGTTAGATGGGTGGGAAATGTCTATATAGTTAAGAATGATAGAGTGAGACATTATAGAAATAGGGTTTAGGATGAGATAGAATTTTTTGATGCTTTCTCGATTGAAGCCATACCAAGGGATCAAAACGATAGGGCAGATTCGTTGGTCGTTTCAACTTCTCTTTTATTACCGCACCTAGACTTTAAGGATAATTCATATAGGATTGAAATGATTTATAGGGCTAGTGTCCCTAATAATGTAAATCATTGGCAAGTATTTGTTTCAGATGCTTAGATCAAAGATTTTCTGGAATGTGTTCAATCATTCTCCCAATCATATCTTGAAGGTTCTAAAAATAACTGTAAGGAGTTTAGTCCAGACCCAGATGTTGATCCTACAAATAGTTTTATTCAGCTTAAAGGCAACAAAATTCTGAAAGGGCTAGTTACTCTGGAGAGGTTTTTCACCCGAGATGATGCATTCATAGGCAGGAAAATTCCCAAGGATGACGGGAAAGGAAGTTGTGAGAAAATAAATATGGGTGATGAGTCTAACCCTAAAGAGGTAACAATTGGCAAGTGTTATTCTCCAGAGGAAAAATGAATACTTGGCGCACTACTGAAACAATACATTGATGTATTCACTTGGTCCTATGATGATCTAAAGGAGTTTATAGATGGGCATTTTCAGCATCAGATTCCATTGAAGCTAGGTGTCTCTCCCTTGAGACAAAAATTGAGAAATTTCAACCCCATAATGGCAGATGCAATCTTTAAAGAGGTTAATAAAATGCTCAAGGCCAGAATCATATATCCAATTCATCATTCTACCTGGGTAGACAACATTGTGCCCATGAGGAAGAAGAATGGGGAGATTCTTATTTGTGTGGATTTCCACAATTTGAATCAGGCAAGTCTTAAGAACAACTACGCCTTACCTAATATGGATCATATTCTGCAGACGGTATATGGGTTAGAGATGATGTTGATGTTAGACGGTTTTTCTGGTTACAATCAAATTAGTGTTGCAAAGCATGAACAACACAAGATGACATTCATCACTCCGTGGGGAACATTCGCATATAACCGTATGCATAACCGTATGCCTTTCGGTTTAATAAATGCCAAAGCCACCTTTCAAAGGGCTATAGATTCCTCTTTTAAGGATTTTCAAGACAAAATTATTGTTGTTTACCTGGATGACCTAACAGTGTTTTCTAAAAAGAGGGAGAATCATCTCAAGGATTTGAGGGAAGTTCTACAGCGTTGTCAAGAGCATGGAATCTCGCTGAACCCATAGAAGTCAGTTTTCTGTGTCACGGAGGGCAAATTACTAGGACACATTGTTTCAAAGGAAGGAGTCAAGATTGATCTTGAGAGAGTTAATGCAATTCAACGTCTTAGTTTACCTTCAAATAGGACTGGACTACGGTCTTTCTTTGGTCAAGTGAATTTCTTAAGGAGGCTCGTTCTAGAGTTTGCAGAAACTACCAAACACATTATCAGTTTGTTGAGTGAAAAGCATCTTTTCAAATGGACTGAAGAGGCCAAAGAGGCTTTTGAAAGAATCAAGGGTTCAGTTGCTAATGCACCAACTCTCATCAACCCAGATTTTAGAAATAATTTCATTATATATTTCTATGCCTCAGATCATACGATGTCTGGAATATTGTTACAAATGGATGAATGTGGCACCAAAGTACCTATAGCATTCATGAGTGTTCCACTCAAGAAGCATGAGCTAAATTATTCACTCTTGGAGAAACATGCCTTTGATGTGGTCAAGGCAGTGAAACAATTTCGATATTACATTCTACACTCTCACTCCTTGGTTTTTGTTCCAGACTCCGCAATGAAAAGCATTTTAACTCAGCAAGAGGTCAGACTCAATAAAAGAGAAACTTGGGTAACAAAAATCTAGGAATATGATCTAGACATTCACCCTACAAATACAATCAAAGGACAAGGCTTATGCAGGTTAATAGCAGAAAATGAGATGGAAACAGAAGTAGAATTACCATTAACTCTTTTTGTTGGATTGCAGGATACCTAGTTTTCTGATGTGGCCTATTATTTGACTTATGGCAGCAGCCCAAGTCATTTGTCCACAAAGGAACAAAGGAATCTTAAGTTAAAAGCAGCTAAGTATGTTATTTGGCAAGATGTGTTGTACAAAAAAGGTTTGGATGGAACATACTTAAGGTGTGTAGATAAGCCTCAACAACAAACACTTTTGGAAGTCTATCATGGTAAAGCCTGTGGCAGATACTTCTCATCCTCTGTCACTGCTTTCAAAATTTTAAGGAATTACTTTTATTGGCCTGGCATGTTTCGAGATGCGTATATTTATGTTAAAGAATGTGAGAAATGCCAACTTTTTCTGGGAAGCCACATCTAGCGGCTCTACCTTTAAGGTCTGTGGTAATTGATGAACCTTTCAAACAGTGGGGTATTGATTTCATTGGATCGATAAACCCTCATTCCAGTGCTAGTCATGTATATTTTGACAGCAACTGACTATTTTACCAAGTGGGTGGAGGCCATTCCCACTAAAAAGGCAAACTCAGAGGTCGTGTGTAACTTTCTCAAAGATTGCATCCTAGTCCATTTCGGGGTTCCCCAAAAGATTGTTGCAGATAACACATTGCATTTCTCTTTTGAGGAATTAACCATGTTTTTTTATGAACATTAGATTACTCTCTCACATTCCTCTGATTACTTTCCACGAGGTAATGGACTGGAAGAATCAAGCAACAAGAACCTGATAGCGATTATGAAAAAGTTGATTGATGAAAATGCTCAAAATTGGCATAAGAAGGTTTATGAAGCTTTTTGGGCAGATAGAATCACACCTAAAAGAGCCGTTGGAATGGCACCTTTTGAGCTTGTGTATGGGATTGGCGCAAAACTTTCTTTACCCCTGGAATTGTCAGTAGTCAAGCTACAGATAGTAGTGGAGGATTCCTTCTTTCAAAATGCTTTAGAAAAGAGGGTTATGTACCTAATGAAGTTGGAAGAAGAAAGAGAGATTTTCATAGACAGAATTATAAACATCAAAGCACAGTGAAGAAGATTTTTGACATGAGAGCTTGTCCAAGAGGTTTCTTTGAAGGAGATGAGGTATTGTTATGGGATAAATGGAAGGAACCAAAGGGTGCACATGGTAAATTTGACTCATTATGGAAGGACCCATTCAGGATCTGTGAAGTGGTGGGACAAAATGCTTTTAGACTCAGCTATTCTGATGGAACACTTATGCCCTACACCTATAATGAGCAAGATCTCAAGCTTTACAAACTGTGAGTCCCGTGGTCAAGATTTTTTGTATATAGTAGATTAGGTGTTTTGTTTCAAGTATCTGTGTCTGTTTAGGTGTGAGTCTCCTTTATACCCCTATTTTCCTTTGGCCATGCAAAACCAGAGATTCAGAGTTCTTTGCATTTTTCTTCGCAAACTGCAATCCCCAGTCAGAGCCAATGTTACCGCGTCATTTTTCCTTCATCATGGGGATCATTTCCTTTTTAAAATTTCTTTTGGAGTCCTAGTCTTTCTTGTAATACCTCAATTCAAGCCCTTAGTTCGTTTGTAAATCGTCTTTCAATCAAAAATGCCGAGTTTTAGTAATAGTTTGAACACTTTGAACCATCTTGAATCAGGTTCAACATGTTCATTTAGGTTCCATAGGTTCCTAGGTGTTCAGAGGATTTTTCATACTAACATTTTCTCTAAGTGTTTTGCAACGGCTCTCAAGGGTTTTTGTTCCGTGATGTTTTATGCCATCTCTCTCCTGGTGTTGAACTCCTTGAACCAAGTTCAAAAGGTTCAAATGTGTTCAACATGTTCAACATAGCATAAATGGTCAGTAGCTTGGTATAATTAATATTCTCAACAAATATTTTCCTTGAGCACGACATACACCTTGAACTACTTGAACCCCAATGAAGTTTGTTCAGGATGTTCATATGTGTTCGAAGTTGGTGGGTCACGCGGTTTAAATGGTTTGATGGTGAATTAATTTCCAAATATGAGGAAGGTGAACCATATCTTGAGTGATGCCAATCCTTGGCTTTTTGAAGTAACTAATCATGTCGGGAACTGGTGGTTACTTCAAAAAAACCCCATGCATTTAATGCATGCGTGTGATGTCCAATCGTCAAATTTAACACACTCAAATTGACAATTGGAATTATTGCACTTAATATTTACATATCATTGCCCTCACTATAAGGTATAAAGGATTAATTCTATGAAAATTTGTTCCTTACTGCTGCGGTGTTATTTTTCCTAGATAGAAGTATTAATCGTCGGTAGTCGTCTGGTTGCTCAACAATGAAGGTGAGTCTCTTTCTTGTTCTCTCCAGTAATTTTTGCTTGTATTTCTTCTCTCATAGTAGGGTTTCTGTAACAAAATAAGGCTTATCACTTTGAATAATGAAGTCCACACTACACTTATTCGAGAATGTTTTAAGCCTTGCATGTATAGAGCCCATAGTTAGCGATACTAACCTTAAAGGGGAAAATCTTGAAGTTCTAAAAGAAAGGGTATTCAAGCAAATAGATAGTTCTTTTGGTGTAGAGATTTTGAGTAGCGGTCTCATAGAGTTAGCAGCTTTTCCCCCAACCATCCCATGCCCAGAATTGGTTAAGGAATGTATCACTAGGTATGATCCAGTCTCTGAGACCATTAGAAAAGATGATAGTGAAACCCTTCTTGCTATAAACCGTGAAGTAATTTCCTCTATCTTCAAGATACCTGATTACCAGTTCTCCAATTTTTCCCCTATTTAGTCAATCACCAAGTTCAACGCGGACAGAACTAGACATCGAAATAATGTAGCAAAATACTGGCTAAAGGTTCCTTAAAGGGGTGGTTCCAAGTTGCCCAAGAATCCCAATAAGAATCACATGCTGCCTCACATTTACGATGTCATGCTTTTGTTTCACTGAGTCAAAGGCTCTACAAAAGCCTATAGTTTCGACGACTGGATTTATTGCTATGTGCAGCTAGTGCTAGAGGGGAAGCAATACCTTGATTGGGCAGAACTGATTGTTGATTCAATGAGGGAGCAACTGAGTCTAGCTAATCAATTTAAGAAAAACTTCTTCATGTATTCATATCTTGTATACTGTATGGCGTGTGTTAAGGATATAGTTGGAATACCATGATAGCTCACTGAGGGAGATGTTCCCATGTATGATTTCTACCCCATGCTACAAAAGGATAATGCCTTGCAGGATTTCAGAAGGGTACACAATTCTTTTCTGGGTGATTTATGCTATGAATTGAAATGTATGAAAACCAAAAGAATTTTTGAGGATGCACAGAAATTGATAAGGAGTTTTGGCAATTTCTTTATCTAGCTTCCTCGTTTTTGCTATATAAGAATAGGCAGTTTTGAAGAGGAACCCTTCAAGCTCCCACATTTTTGTTCAGATTGCTTTGTTTTAGCGAAGATATGTAGGCAGCTGACCTCTATGATTAAAAATGCGCAACCCAGGGATAAATGGGAGGGTCATTTTCCCATCCAATTAGGTGTTTTGTCTTGCAGTTCAATGTCTGATGCCTTGAGTATTGGACCGGATCTTAAGAACTTCAATTTCTCCCTATATCCTAAAAGGAAAGGTTTTAATAATAAGGGTTTTTCCCGAAGTCTTGGTCTAATGTCGTATCTCCCAATGACACAATTAGAGGACTTCTGGGAAGATTGTATGGATGAACTCGAGGTTTTCAAAAGGGGAAACATGAAGATGGTGTTAGAGCAGGTTATTTCATTCCAGGTAATGCTAGACATTAAGGGGCTCGAGGAGGACTATCTAGAACTGTTTGAACCCGGATACTTAGCCTGTGCAGAAACTAAGATGCCTTCAATTAACTTGGATGAGGAGGAGAAAGATGATATACAACTAAGAACCAAAGGAGTTTTTGAGAGAACTGTGGCGTGGGTTGCTAGAAAGAAAGCAGCGAAATTAGGCATCAAGTCTAATTCTACGAGTAGTAATGAGGTTCCTCTACATTCACCAAAGTGTTTTTCTAATAATGCTTTTATGCCTATTCATGCAGGTAAGGATAAAAAGCCACCTCAGGTTAGACACAAGTCTAATTCAGCTTTGGATTTCTGTACTCCTTGGCATACTCGATCACGAGTGCTGCTCAGAGAAGGATGGATCACGCTAAGGATGCAAAGGTGAAGGATACGATTCTTGATACCCAAATATTTGAGGTTGAAGACCTAGATAGCGATGTTGCTAATGCCCTAGATTCCCATATGGTAACCGTAGCTATGACACCACCTTCCAAAGGAATCGAAGGAACAACCAGTTCCAGTGCAACTCCCAAGTGGTTAACCACTTCGATAAACAAAAAGTGAAATTTCCTTCCCGTGACTATTCGAATTCAGGAGATGGTTGTGAAGTACACATAGAAGGGTCCCAAGCTGAAAAAGTTCAAAATAGCTGCTCACCTGGACAATGATGAAAGAATTGGAAAATGGGTTGCCGAAATTGCTTCATACAAGCCCAAGGATGAAAGCAAGGAAGCCAGTACAGATGATTTTGAGATCACTACGATGGAGCTAGGAAATATGAGTAGGGACTCAGATAATCGTTTCTTCCAGGTATCGGCAAAGAAGATGCTCACCAGATCAGAGAAGGATGGGCAGGAAAAGAGAGAACTAAAGTGACACATAAATATCCTTGCCCAGTTCATCAACAATATTGGTTGTTTTGAGGCGCTTCCTATATATCATGCTACAGAGAACATTGACCCGACTTCACTAGAAAATAAAAGGTTAATGAGCCAGGTTCAACGAGCCAAAAGTATTGTAGAGGCTGTGGAGAAATGGATTGAAGGAATAGTCAAGGATGGAGAGAAGTATATCACTGACTCTCAGAAGTTATGTGACGAAATACAGAGCTTCATCGCAGAAGTTCAAAATCAGATTTCACCATGGGCGAAAGAGGAACACAAATGGGAGAGTGTCTTGTCATTGTTCACAAAAATAGAAGAGTATGGAGTTACCTGATTCCTGACAGAGCATTTAATCAAATTGGTGACAAAGGAATGCTAGCTCTTTGTGTTGAAGAAGACCATAATGTGGCGGGTGCTTACCTTCAAATCTGTGATCTCCAAGGCTAAGACTTTTGTATATGAACTCCAAGATCTCCAATGCAGTATTGTTAGAGACAAAAAGGTGGTTAACCCTAACCATGATTAGAAGTTGAGAATTTGTAGGCTAAACACACAGGATGCAATAAAAAAATTTCGAATATACATGGAGAAAATCAAAGCCAAGGGTAATTTCACTCCTGAGGATATAACATGGGTTGCTCGAATTGAGTCTATGACCTTTATTGGTAATGATCAATTACCAAAACACACTGAAAAGATGGTAAAACACCGGTGGAACAAGGAAGTGGTGAAGGCAAAGCTCAATGCGATTAAGGTTCCGAACCAATATATAATCTAGGAACTCATGACCGCCCATGATGCCCAAGAAAGCAGAGAAGAAGATAATGATGGGAAAACGGCATAATGTGTTGATCCAGGCTCCATTTTTGTTTATGTAATTTTCATGTTTATGCAAAGAATTCGGAACATCTGTTCCAATTATAGCTTGTTAGTTTCCTAACTGTTTTGGGGAGGTCGAGTTTTCAGGGAGACCTCCCCTGTTCTAAAAACTATAAATTAAAGAAAGATAGATAGAATAGGGTGGAGATTTTTTGAAGAATTTTAGTTAGTTTTTGGTTTTATTTTCCTCTATGTGGTAAAGGTCCTGGTTTGCAGAAGGTAGGATCAGACTTTTAAATGTATAATAGAAAAGAATTTATAGATCTATTGTTGTGCCTTTATCGCATAAAATATATATATATAAGATCATACTATTTTTGGGAGAAGGAAAATCTGTGGGTTTTGAATCTGTGTAGTCGCATATCTTTGCATATGTTGATCTAATCAAACAACAGTAATCACCTTTCTACTGCGGAAAATTATTATTTTTCTGGGACTCCTTCCTATGAGTTTTGTTTTGTTCAAAAAGATTTATGCTTGAAGATAGATTTGATTTCTCTTATATGTTCTTTCTGAATTGTTGGAATGGTTTTCTGAACTTTGTTTCAGTTACTTCCATCCCTTGTGTTGAATCAGTTGGAAAATTAATTCTTTTTCTTTGAAATATGTGTGAAATATTGGCCTCTTATCCAAGAATGAAGTAGGCAATCTTACATGCTTTTAGGTTAAAAGCATACCAATCAAAAATAATAATTAGATTATTCCCCGAATAACTAAGATAGGGAGCTGTACCTATGGAAAATTCAGAGGAAAGTGGTTTATGTAACACTTACCCAACTGTTTAACTGAACACTTGTCTTTAAAAGAAGGTGACAGAGTTTGAAATTGATCATATTTAAGAAAGGCAAAATCCGTTCACTAACATGGTTAAAGGTGAGGGATTTATTTCTCTTAATGGGAAGAGTAGTGCTAACGATGTCTATTGGGTGTAAGGCTTAAAGCACAAACTTCTGAATGTGTCGCAACTTAATCACAAAGGATTCCCACTGGAGTTTAGAAATAGTATGTGCAAAATCTTTGACAACAAAGGTGAATTGATTGCAACCAAGAAATAGACTAGAGGTAATCTATTTCATCTTAATCCGAAAGTTAGCAACTATTTGATTGCAAAGATAGATTATAGATGGATTTGGAATAGGAGATTTTGTCATATAAATTTTAACAATATTGTTAAAGTGAGAAAGTCTAAGATAGTAAGAGGTTTGCCTCAGCTAGACAAACTGGTTAATGCTCTTTGTAAAGAATGTCAGTTCAGAAATATGACTTCTTCAACTTTCAAGGGCAAGTCTTTCTTAATGGAGCACTTTTTAGGTTTGGTTTATCGAGATCTATGTGGACCAATAAGAACAAGAATTATTCAAGGTGACAGGTATTTCATGATCTTCACTGATGATTGTTCAAGGATAATGTGGGTAACATTCTTCAAGGATAAGAATGAATCTTTTGGTAAATTAAAGGCATTCAGGGCCTTACCTGAGAAAGAGAGTGGCAAAAAAGTGACATCTCTAAGAATAGATCAAGACGATGAATTTAGTTCTGAGGAATTCACTAAGTACTATGATGAGAATGGTATCAAGCGGCAACTTTCTATACCAAGGATACCACAGCATAATGGTATAGTAGAGAGAAACAATCGGTCAGTGGTTGAAGCTGCTAGCACAATGTTGATACAAGGAGGTGTAGCGAAAACATTTTGGAAAGAAGCTATAAGTACAACTGTCTACACAATGAACCGAGTTCTGGTGAAAAGAGGTAAGGACAAGCCCCCTTATGAATATTGGTATGGGAGATCACCTGATGTTAGCTAGTTTAAGATATTTGGAAGCAAATGTTTTATTAAAAGAGGTGATTACATAAGCAAGTTTGAAGCTAAGAGTGATGAAGGCAAATTTCTTGGCTATTCCACCAAAAGTAAGGCCTATAAATGCTTCAACAACCAGACACAGAGAATTGTTGAGAGTGTTGAAGTTTGTGAAGATGAATGTCCTAAAGTCTCAAAAGGAACTAGTTCAGAGAAAAGGGATGAAGATCCTTGCATTTATCTTTTGGAACCCAAAACTATTAAATTAGAAACCAGTAAAGCAGATCCTAATGTACTTGTTCAACCGGAACAAATAAATTTAGAAGAAGATGATAATGAAGAAGCTGAACCTGAAGAGAATGATCATGTTATTCCTAGATATGTGAGACTAAAACACAATCCTAAGAAGATTATTGGGGATAAGGATGCTGGAGTACTAACTAGAAGGAGAATAAGAGAGAACTCTTGCATGATCTCTACCTTTGAACCTAGAAGTGCTAAGGAGGCATTTGGTGATTATCATTAGGTTTAAGCTATGGAGGAGGAATTGGATCAAATTGAGAAGAACAACACTTGGAACCTAGTACCGTGATCGATAAACATGAATGTTATAGGTACTAAATGGGTGTTCAGAAACAAGTTAAATGAAGTTGGTGTTGTAGTTCACAACAAGGCAAGATTATTCTACAAGGTTTATGCACAAGATGAAGGAGAAGATTATGGAGAAACTTTTGCACTAGTAGCAAGACTGGAAGTTGTTTGAACTTTACTTGCATTTGCAGCTCATAAGAAATTCAAGGTATACCAGATGGATGTTAAGTCTACATTTTTGAATGGGATATTGGAAGAAGAGGTTTATATAGAGCAACCTGATGGTTATGTATTGAAAGATAAGGAAGACATGGTATGTAGGTTTTATAAAGCTTTGTATGGATTAAAGCAGGCACCCAGAGCATGGTATGAAAGGATTCATACACATCTGATGAAGATAGGCTTTGCTAGAACAAGTGATGAAAGCAATATTTAGATCAAGTCTGAAGGAGATCAAATACTAGTCAGTGAAGTATTTTTGGCTGACACTATATTTGGAGGTAATGATGTCATGAGAAACAGTTTTGTAGATGAAATGAAGAATCAGTTTGAGATGTCATTATTAAAGGACATAAAAATTTCATAGGCTTACAGATACAACAAATGAAGAATGGTATTTTCATTACTCAATCTAACTATGTGAAAGAAGTTTTGAAGACTTTTTGTATGACTGGTTGTAAACCAGTTGGAACCCCAATGGTTACAGGTTGTAAGTTGTCCAAGGAAGATGCATCTAAGTCTGTTGATGAAAAGGAATACAGGTCAATGATTAGAAAATTACACTATGTTGTTTATAGTCAACTGGATATTGCACATGTAGTTAGTATAGTTGCTAGATTTTAGAAGAATCCAAAGGAAGCACATCTGATGGCAACCAAGAGAATTTTTAGATATCTGAAAGGTATTGTTGACTATGGGTTATGGTATCTAGATGGTTGAAATTTTGATTTGAAGGAATACACAGATGCTGATTGGGCAGGAAATATTGATGACCAGAAGAGTACTACCAGTGGAGCATTCTTTCTAGGAGGAAGGCTAGTTTCATGGAGTAGTAAAAAGCAAAGTTGTACTTCACAATCTACTATTGAAGCTGAGAATATTGCATCTTATATGAATTGCACACAAGCTATTTGGATGAGGCGCAATTTAGAAGGTTTTAAGATGAAAATCTCAGAACCTATAAAGATTTTGTGAGATAATACAAGTGCAATTAATATTTTTTTAAATCCTGTTTTGCACGCTTGCAATAAGAACAATGAATTGAAGTGTCACTTCTTGAGGGAAAAAGTTCAAAGTAAAGATGTTATCTTTGAACATGTTTCTACTAAAGAGCATCTTGCAGATATCTTTACCAAACCTCTAGCTGAGACCACTTTTGAGTATCTTAGAAGTCAATTGGGGGTTGTCCCTCTTCATGAAGTTAATTGAGAATGATGCTGATTGCAATAGTCCCTGAATTACTTGTATAATTTTACATGGATTGATGAAGAAATGGATGTATTCCACAAGGAGAGAATCAAGTTGCAGTATGTTGTTCATGCACAGTGAGAGAAGAATTACATGTTTTTACTTTCACTTTGGCATTGCAGTCAAATAGGGAGAAGAATTATCTGATTGAGGAGAAGAATTATGTGTCTTATTAGGGCAACCAAAGATAGGTTGAAGATCGACAGAACATGGTGAATACCTGGTAATGTAAACTAGGATTCCTTTTCACCAATCATAGTGGCAATCAAAGGCATTGATATTTGTATTTCCATCAATGCCAAAGGGGGAGATTGTTGGCATTTTGCATATAGATTGCATTAATGATATGTTGTCATTGATGTCAATTGAACTGGTAAATGGTATTCATGACATTGTTTATATTGCTCTTATCATTGATATTGTCTTGTAACCAGTAGGAAGAGCTTTGTGGAAGATGTTGTAAACCAGTAAGTTAAATTTGTGAGTTGAACCAGTAAACTGGTGTAAAGGGTTAAACCTTTCTATGCATTGTAACCGGTAAACCCTACCTATTGTTACTATTAAACCCTAACCAAGTAAGTTCATTGAAATGGTTATGTCAGTTTATTATCTAATGATCAGTAATGATGGTGACACGTGTGATTATTGTATGTGGATAAGTTCAGATTGTTTTGGCACGTTTTTTTTGTTGTCTAGAGAATGAGCAAAGTGGATTGCAGCTAATACATAGCGCGTGATGAGTTACAAAGTCTGATGAAGCCGTGATCCTTGAGCGGTTGGAATTTTCTTGAAGAATGTGAATAGATTGTTATGATTTCTAATGGTCAAGACTGTACCAACTTGTTTTTTATCTCGATGAGGAGAATTAGGTTTTTGTTGTGTTACCGACCTAATTGATTTGTATTTAAGGTCGATGAAGTTGTTTGTAAAAGTTGTTGGCAAGATTGGCAGAAACCAGTTGAGTGTGTAGTTGCCTAACCAATGAATGGATCTACACTTTAAGTAAAGGTAGATTGAAGCTTAAAAGGATCTGATCAAGCAAATGTAGTGTTATTCAGATAGATCAAGAAAACCTGTTGTTTTCTAACAATTACAGCACAAGTGAAATCCCTTAACCAGGTAAACTCTAACAAGATTGGTTACTTATTAAATCCTCTAACAAGGTTGTCCATTAGCTTGGATTCTCAAACCCTCCAGTGAGGTTACTCCTAACAGGGTATTGTGCTTTTCATCATGACATATTTGTAAATCCCTTAACTGGGTGATTCCTAACCAGAGTTAGTTCTTAACAAGACTTACTGTAAAAGATTTAACAAGCTTGGCTCCTAATAGGGTGAACTTCAAAAGAGTTCAGATAGCTATCTTGTGAGTCTCATTTGGTTTTTACCTATTTGGGTTTTCCACGTATAAACATTTGTGTCAAGTGGTGAATGTTTTTGTGGTTATGATCTTATTTGTTGATTTGATTAACTTCTGATAAGACATGATAACTATAATCATTAAGAGATGAAATATGTTGAGATATGATTAAGCATTTTGATGTTTAAAAGATTGAAGACTTTGATTGTTAAGTTGTCATAACAGTTAACCAATTGAATATATGAGAAAATTGTTTTATGGTTGATAAAGATCAATGCCATATGGAAGTGGTTGAGTTGAGGATAGTTTTGATCATGCCCATGGGGTATGAAGTTGATTCTATTACACTTGAAGCATATGCTCAACATCTATTAAGAAAGCCTGTAGACCCCAAGGAAGAAATATTTTGAACATTTAAGGAAAAGTACTTAAATTTGCACATAAAGTTCACTGATGCCGATAGGAAGAGAAAGGTGAGAAAGGAGGTAGAGGAACTTTCAGAGCAGATGGGTATTAATCGGGAAGCTGTGCAAAAGCCTGGAGAGAATATCATTCTTAAGGAGGAAGATGTGGTGAAGCCACAAGCTAAACCGGCTCCTCTTAAGCAGACAAAAGTGAAGCCAAGAAAATGAACACCTACCTTTGATGCACAGAAACTAGTACCTCCACCTAAGCCTAAACTAGTTGTATCTACTGCTGGAGCAAAGAAATGGAAGAAGAAGAAGTCTACATGACAATATATTGCAACAAATGAAGAGACTGAGTCAGATGAAGAGGTGAGGCAAGTGAAGAAGACTACCACTTATGCAAGGGTAGTCTGAAAGCCTACATTAGGTGATACTCCTCCTGCTAAGAAGGCTAAATATCCAGTAGAGCTATTCAAAAAGGTTAGAGCAGGAAAGAAGAAGAAATCCGATATAGATGAAGCACTTAAATCTAGTAAGATTGAAAGTCCATATAAGATTGTGCCTCTATTAACCTTGCAAAATTTGATTAATGAGATTTTGAAGGATGGTAGCTTGAAAACTGTCTTTGTATGTTAAGAAAGTTTTGAGGATAAGGATCAGTGGGCAATAGAAGAAGAAATTGTAGAGTATATGGACAAATTTAGTAGGGCCTTGATAGAACTATCATCTATGATCCCCATGAGCTTGTATGACATTTTGGATGCTCAGAAACATACAACTTTAGTTGAGGATGAGAGAATAAAGGAATATGTTCTTTTAAATATATCTTTTGTTATTTCTAAAGATGAAGTCACTCGGTTACTGAAACTTGCTAAGGATAGATTCTAAAGCAAGAGGATGGTAAATAAGATTATGATAGGAAAGAAGATGAGGTGGTAAAATAAATTAAAATAATTCTGAGATAGGTTTTTATTGAACAGAGAGTAGATGTAAATCTGGCAGACTCTTCTAAAGAAAAATTTGTTCTAGAAGAGTAGGAAACAACTTCTGAGCCTAAACATACTCCATCTATCCCAAATATATCTATAGATGTTTTCGGTGAATAGAAAGATCAATCATCTATTGATCTAATTGAGTAGCTTCCTACCAATGTCATTGATAATCAAGCAGTGGATAACTTCAGTGATGTTATTCAGGATCCTCCTAAAATAGAAATTATTACAGAAATGATAGCAGAGGATTTAGGGGAAGTGGGAAAGACTAAATATGATGGCCAAGAGGGTGAAAAGGACAATATTGAAGATCCGATGAAGAAAAAGGGTGAAGAGTAAACAAATAAGGCTATTATTCCTGATAAGGGAAAACAAATTGCAGTTGATGATGATCTCTCTCATTGTCCAATAGATCTAAGCATCCTATCCCCTCTTCAAGGATTAAAGTTGGCCACTCTTACGTAGATCAAGATCAGTGAGGACTTACTCAAGTCCGCATCCGAGGAGAAAGAGATGATATCTTTGGCCATGGGAGTTTTGGAGAAATTCTTGCTTGACTTTAAGCAGATTTCAAATGATTCACCATCTGGTAAGCTTAAGGATATGTTGAATAAGGTAGAATCTGATGTTGTGTCATTAGAAAAAGTGTTTGACGTAAAGGTTTTGAACAAGTTCAATGAAATGAGATTTCAAACCTATTTGAAGGAAATTGAAGATGATAGAGAATTTTTCAAGATTGCAGTGAAGAGTGCAGAGGAAGCATTGAGTGAAGGTGGTAAAATATTTAAAGAATATCTATTTTTGCCAAATTTTACAGTGGAAATTGATAAGAAAATAAGATATTTTGAAGGGAAGATAGCTAGTATAGGTCATTTATTTGCACCTCATTTAGTTTTTCCTAGTTCCCTTGGAGTCCAAATACTGGATTTTACTAACAAAATAAAGGGATTGAATAAAGAAAATGAGAAAATGTTGAGCAGAGTCAGAGAATTGAGAATTCTAATTACTCCTTGATGGACACCTTGCTTGTATCACATCAAGATGCAGTCGGTGCACTAGGTAAAACAATGCCATCTAATCTCAAAGGAGTTGAATTGCATGCATATATGTTCAGTACTCTGATTAATATTTTAGATTACTTTCTGAGAGCATGAAATGGGTACCTGCAATCCATGAAGATTACATATGCAGACATTTCCAAATTCATGTAAATAATTACATTCTTTTGCACATAAGTTTTGGTAGATTCTCACCCTTTGTCGTTGATATCAAAGGGAGAGAGAGTTGGAGAGGGTAGTGAAAAATGATGCTTATTCTTAGGGGGAGTCAATTGAAGCTAGTTGAATATACAAATTTTAGTGTATCGGATTGCTTGCAATTTCTGGATAACTTATCATTTTTGACAATGTTACCATCGATGCCAAAGGGCAGATTGTTAGAATTTGATGTTGTTCTAGTGATGTTTGGTTTAGGATATTTCTTAGGATTTGTCATTGATAGCAACTCCGCCTATTGATCTTATCTAGTACGAAGTTTGGGACATTTCATATGAAGTTTTGGCGCAAGTCTGTCAGTAATATTCTGTGCATAGTATTGGTGAGCATTTCTTATCTTTAGTGGTGTTATTTTGGTTCCAATGATTTTAGTTAAGTTGATTGTCCTTCGATGATGATTCTTTGTGTTAGAAGTTCTGGTATCCACTTGTGCAGTTAAACATGGTTATCTTCATTTTCAGTGGTGTAAGGTGCGGACAGGATTCCTTGAGTTGATTTTGGTAGTTATTCACAAGTTCTAGGTGATTGGACCAACTAATGGGAAGCATTTGATCATGTGTCTTGGATCTAGAATATGGTTTTGTGAAGATTTGAGCCAACTTGAAGCTACACGTTTCATATTTTGATATTTTGTGAAGCCGACTTGTAGGATATCATTTTTTCAGTGTGGATATATAAGATCAACTTGGTTAATGAATTTGGGTCTGTATATGATGTGTGTGATGATTTTGGAGTGATTGAGCACAGTTTCACGTGCACATCCTTGAGTTGTGTTGATCCAGTAAGCATAACAGAGCATTATAGAGCAGTTTATCATAACAGTGCAACGGATTACTTCTTGCCTAGCCAAAACTGATACTTGGCATTATTAGGTGTTTTTTCTAGTTCATTACACATTTTAATCATTTCCTATCATATTGTAAGGCAACGAGCTTTCCTCAGGGGTTGTAGCCCTATTTTTGTATCTGAGAAGTGAGCTCTAGGCAATGTGCTTGAATACAAGTTCATTCCCTTTTTGTAAAATTATTATTTTACTAGCCATAATGGAATAATATTGTGGGTTCAAATCCCATTGTGGTTTTTCCCTTTCTGGGTTTCCACTTTAAAATATTGGTGTTATGGTTACATGCTTGATTGCTTTGTGTTTTTGCATTACAATTCTTATTTGTGCATCTGGTTGATTAAGAATCAGATTAATAAATTTCTAAATACCAAATTACTGATTCACGCCCCCTCTCAGTGTTCATTGATTCCAACAGGAAGAATAGTTAGGTCACAAGCCTTCATTGAGACATCTTATATTTTTTGGTTGTGAGGCATATGCACATGTGACAAAGGATAAGTGAACAAAGTTGGAGAACAAGGTTGTGAAATGTATCTTCATCGGGTACAGTTATGGTGTGAAAGGATACAAGCTTTCGGACCCTATTGCACAAAAGGTAATACATAGTAGAAGTGTTATTTTTAGAGAAATTAAGTCTCCTTCTGTTACATTGCAACCACAATAGACTAAACAAGAAGATGTGGTTCAATTTCTTTGTATGCATGAAAGAGTTGAATGAGACCACTTGATAGGTAAGAAGTTGAGGAGAGCTCATCTAGCTTTGAATCTTCAGAAGAGGAGGAAGAACCTCCAACTCAGCTTGTTCGAAGGTCTACAAGACATAGACAACCACTTAAAAGGTATTCACCTAATGATTGGAGATGTATTTTTGCTTTGAATACTAATGTGGATAAACCTAGATCTGTAGAAGAGACTTTAGGTATGAATGATGCAAAATCTTAGAAGATTGTAATGGAAGAAGAAATGACAACTTCAAAAAAGAATAATACATGGGTTCTTGTACCTATTTTTCTAAAGGATGGAAACATGTTAGGTGGGTGTTTAAGAAAAAGATTGGTTTAGATGGAGGCATTGAGAAGTATAAAGAAAGGTTGCTTGCAAAATGCTACTCTTAGGTTGAGGGTGTTGATTATGGTGAGATATTTTCTCTTAATATAAAAATGACATCCATTAGATTTTTGTTTTCTGTTGCTACTACTTATGATTTAGATGTTGATAAAATGGATGTGAAAACTGATTTTCTTCATAGTGATTTGGAAGAGGATATTTATATGACACAACCAAAGCACTATGTGGTGAAAGGTAAAAGTAATTTGGTCTGTAAATTGAAGAAATCCTTGTATGGGCGCCTCAAACAAAGTCCTAAGATGTGGTACCAAAAATTTGATACATATGTATTGAGTATGGGATTTGAATATTATAAATCACATGATTGTGTTTATTATAAATTTAATGGTGATCATTTCCTATATATTGTATTATATGTTGATGATATGTTATTCGTTAGAAATGGGAAAGGTATGATTTCATAACTAAAGTCTCAACTTGCTACTAAATTTGAAATGAAAGATTTTGGTGTAGTGTAACACATTCTTAGGATGGAAATTAAAAGAGATGGAGTGAACAAAAAGTTATGGCTAAGCCAAAGTGAGTATGTGAATTCATTTTTACGGAGGTTCAACATGCAAGATCATAGATCATTATGTTTTCCCTTTACAGTTGGAACAAAATTATATGTTTCAAATTGTCCTACATCCCCATCAGAGATGGAAGACATGAGTAGAGTACCTTACCAGAGTGGAGTTGGAAGTTTGATTTATATTATGGTCTGTACTAGACGAGACATTTTCCAAGCAATGGAGTTCTTTCTAGATATATATCTAATACTAGTAGAGTTCATTGGGATGCAGTTAAAAGTGTCTTTAGATATTTGAAGGGTGCCTCGGAGTATTCTTTGTGTTATCATGGTAATTTGGTAGGAGACGTGATTTCCCTTGATATTCTTGGTTATGTGGATTCAGATTGGGCAAGTGATATTGATAGTAGAAGATCCACCAGTGATTATGTGTTTTCTTTATGTGGTGGTGCAATTAGTTGGATGAGTAAGAGACAGTTTGTGGTTTCTTTGTCCACTACAAAAGAAGGATATATGGAAGCTACGCATGCTTGTAAAGAATCTATTTGTCTTAAAATATTGTGTTCAAATATTGGAATAAAACAAGGTGTAGTGACAATTTATTATGACACTTCAGAGTGTAATCTACCAAGCTAAAAACTCGGCATTTCATGCCCATACCTAACACATTGATTTTCAGTATCATTTTGTCAGAGATATGGTTGAAGATGGCAGGGTGAAGCTAGTTAAGGTAGAAAATTTGATGAATGTTGTAGATTATTTAACTAAGGCTATGAGAACAAAGAAGTTCAAATGGTGTTCAAAGTCTTTGGGCCTCATGGCCCCTAGCAATTAAATTATTGTGTAGATACTCCCTTTTCTCTTGCAATGTGCTTTACAAGAGGGAGTTTGTTGGGAAAATGGTGTCTCAACCTTGCATTTACATGAGATTATTATTTATAGTAATTTTTCATTTGAGCATGAAATAGCGTGAAATTCTCTCCAAAGCTTCGGATTGGCTAGGTAAGGATGCCAGTAAATTTTAATCCCAAGATCATATCTAGTTTTGAAGACATTAAAGTTTTCATTTTTGAAGGGTGCGATGAAAGGTTTAAATTTAATTTTGAGTACTTTAGAGGCTTTGAAAGATCTTGAAAATTCACCATAACTAGAATAGTGGGCTATGAGGTGATAGAGTACTTCGTGAGCTTTCTGGTACTTCAAACAATTCATCAATCGAACACTCGGTTCACAAGTTATGGCATCTGAAAGTTTGGACTCGTGAAATAGGAAATATAAAAAATTCATTGGACACATAAATGAGTTGTAAAAGGGACAAACACGTGTCAATGTATGTTTTTGACATGTCATGGGGAATCTAGATTGGAGATAATGTTAGCTCTACTTTATTGGGTTGTTTTAGCCCATAGTTTCTTGTATTGTATCTCCTATATATGAGGTGTGTGAGATAGAGGTTGTATGTAAAAGTCTTATGGCTATTGAGTTACCTCTGAATCTCTAGTTGGTGGTACTCCTATGAAGAGATTGCTCTACAAGTATATTGTAATCTATGATTGATTTTTGAATAATATATAGGGTAGCTTTTGGAGTGTGGGATTTTTCTCCAAAAGGGTTTTCCCCATGTAAATCATTGTGTTGTGGTATGCATGCTATTATGTCTAATTTTGTTAAGTTTTTGTAACTATTGTAACGATTTGTAAAATTTTTTGCATTACTCTCCTCTCAAGGCTAATGTAGGAATTTGTTCCACTACTTAACTTACTTATGTATTATTCCTACTAATGAAATATTTTCCTATGGTTTGGGGAAAGAACAAAGATAGGATATACTTATCATCATTGTAAGGAAGGTATGGTAGAAAAGAAAACTCCTACACATATCTTTAGAGGAGGGTAATGCAAAACTTTTACAAATCTTTATAGCAGTTACAAAAAATTAACATAAATAAACATAAAAGCATGCATATCACAACGCAGTCATTTACATGGGGAAGAAAATTTTCATACTCCAAAAGTCACCAAATATATTATTCAAAAGTCAACAACAAATCATTACAATATACTTTTATAGAAAGATTCTCATAAGAGTATCATCAACAAACATCCAGAGGCAACTCAACAGCTATTAGACTCTCAGAATACATCACAATAAATGGCTATAATGCAACACCCTCATAAAATAGGGTTATCTTCTATGATAAATAAAGCACATAAAATATCTACCATTAGATCTATGACCTAATGATAAACATTCAAGATTCACAATGATAAATTATAAATGAAATTTTGTTTTTGGGGCACTTCCCCTAAAAACCCCCACTAGGGCACACTACCCCCAACCCTTAACAAATTAAGGGATTGGAGCCAACAAGGGGTGTACCCCCCTTGCAACCCCCCATGCTCACATATCAACATTAACCTTTATCATTAGTACCTTTGTATTATTACAAGCTTGAGACACCATTTTCCTAACAAATCTCCCACTTGTCGAACATCTTTCAAGAGCAATGAGAGGGATACCAACATCATTATTTAATCACTAGGGGTTGAGAAGCCCATAGACTCCAAACACATTCTGAACTTCTCTATGTGCACAACCTTAGTTAATGAATCTGCAAAATTCATCAAATTTTTTACCTTAACCAAGTTCACCCTAGGACCATCCTCGGCCATATCTCTAACAAAATGATACTAAACATCAATATGATTGGTCCCAACATAAAAATTCAAGTTATTATCTAAGTAAGTTACACTATTACTGTTGCAATAGATTGTCACCATACCTTATTTTATTCCAATATCTTAACATAGTGTCTTAAAACAAGTGGCTTCTTAACAAGCAGGAATAGCTACCATATACTCTACTTTAGTATTGGATGAAGAAACCACACTGTGTCGCTTACTCATCCAGCTAATTACACCACTAAATAAAGTAAACACATAAGTACTAGTGGATCTTCTATCAATATCACTTGCCCAGTCCGAATCCACATAACCATGAATATCAAGAGAAAACTCGTCTCCCATCAAATTACCCTAATAACATAAAGAATAGTCTTAGGTACCCTTATAATATTTGAAGACTCTTTTAACTACATCCCAATGACCTCTACTAGGACTATACATATATCTAGGAAGAACTCCCACTACATGGGAAATGTTTGATCTAGTACAAACCATAGCATAAATCAAACTTCCAACTGCACTTTGGTAAGGTACTCTATTCATGTCTTCCATCTTTGATGGGATGTAGGACAATATGAAACAAATAACTTTGTTCCAACTATAAAAGAAACACATAATGGTCTACAATATTGCATGTTGAACCTCTAAATTGAATTCACATACTTACTCTCTATTCACTCTATCTCTTCTAATTTTCATTCGAGGAATCTATTTAGCTTCACCAAGATCTTTCATTTCAAACTTAGTAACAAGATGAGACTTTAGTTTTGAAATCATACATTTCTCTCTAGCAATGAATGGAATATCATCAACATATAATGCAATGTACATGAATGATCACCATCCAATTTATTATAAACACAATGGTCTGATTTAGAACACTCGGATTCCAATCTTAACACATATGTATCAATTTTTTGGTACCACATCCTAAAACTCTATTTGAGGCCATACAAATATTTCTTCAATTTACAAACCGAACTACTTTTACCTTATACCATGTAGTTTTCTGGTTGTGTCATATAAATATCCTCCTCCAAATCACCATGAAGAAAGCCAACTTTCACATCCATTTTCTCAAACTATAAATCATAAGAAGCAAAAATAGAAAGAAAAAATCTTTTAGATGTCATTTTTGCAATGAGAAAAAATTCACTATAATAAACACCATCAACCTAAGAGTAGACTTTAAAAAATAACCTTGCTTTATACTTCTAAGTACCTCCATCTAAACTAATATTTTTCTTGAACACCTATTTGCAACAAGCATGTTTTCATCCTTTAGGAAATGGTACAATATTGCATGTATCATTCTTTTTCAAAGCTTTTGTTTCTTCATCCAAAGCAATTTTTTTAGGATTATGCATCATTCATACCTAATGCCTCTTCTACAAATCTAGGTTCATCTACATGAATATTCAAAGAAAAAATACGTCTCCAATCATCAACTAAATATCATTCAAGTTATTGTCTATGTCTTATAGACCTTCAAACAAAATAAGTTGGAGGTTCTTCCTCCTCTTCTAAGGATGTAGAGCTAGATGAGCTCTCCTCAACTTATTGACTATCTAGGAGTCTTGAATGAACTCTTTCAGATGTAGAAAGAATTTAATATCATCTTCCTATTTAATCTATTCTAGTTCCAATATAACAGAAGGAGGCTTAGTTTCTTTAAAAATAACACTTCTATTGTGTATTGTCTTCTATGCAACAGGTTCTCAAAGCTTGTATCCTTTAAGACCGTAACTATATCTAGTGAGGATACATTTCACAACCTTTTTATCCAACATTTTTTACTTCTCCTTTTGCACATGCATATGCCTTGCAACCAAAAACTATAAGATGTCTCAATGAAGTCTTATGATCCAACCTCCATAAGATTTTTATCAACAAGAGTCAATGTAGGAGACCTGTTAATCAAGTAGCAAGCAGTGGCAATAATTTCAACTCAAAACTTTTGTTGTACACTAGCACCACCCAACATACTCCTAGCCTTCTCCATCAATGTCCTATTAATTTTTTATGCAAGTCAATAATGCTGTGGAGAATATAGGGTTGTTTTACGTCTATTAATTCCATTATATATATATATATATATATATATATATATATATATATATATATATATATATATATATATATATATATATATATATATATATATATATATATATATATATATATATCAAAATCATAAGAAAAAAATTTACCACCATTATTAGTTCTCAAACATTTTATTTTATTTTTAGTCTAGAACTCAACCATTGCTTTAAATACTTTAAATTGACTAAAAACTTTATATTTACTCTTTAGAAAATATACCCATTTCCTTTTTCTATAATCATCAATAAATAAAATATAATATGTGTATTTTGCAATGTAAGGAATGTCTACAAGACCAAACACATCAGAATGAATAAGATCAAGTACACCAAAATATTTATGAGAAATTGAGTAAAACTAAACATGGTTTTGCTTTCCATAAGTGCAATGATCACAAAAATCAAAATCAAGATTACAATCATTCAAACCTTCAACAAGATTTTTATTTTTTAAGGTGCTTTGGTCCTTTTCTCCATTGTGACAAAGCCTTTGATACAATAATATATTCTTCTTTGTAGGTAATTGTGATTCAGATGAAAGAGCACCCTTAGGTATCCAAAAGCCATGTTCATCTATTGAAGCTGAAATTTTCACATCTTCCAATGGAGTATCCACATATTTTATATTCATGAAAGTGTTATTACACTCTACATTGTATGCTTCTAGCTTATACAATGTGCCAAATCTAGCACCTCTAACTATTTTGCATCTTGCATTAGAAAAGACTACTTGCAGACCCACATCTTAGGGATAACAAACTTTATGCTAGGATCTAGGGATATGCAACACAACATTTTCCATTTTTACTCTAACATCTAGAAAGCTTATTCTAATTTTATCGTGAGCAATGAAAATCATCACAAATAAGAATCATCATCCAATTACACCTTACCTCCATTAAAATTATTCATATTAAAAAAATTAATCTCTATTGGAAATCATATGAAAAGATGCACTTGATTAATTTAACCATGCATCATTGCCTAAATGAGTAGTCAAAGTTGCAATGAATGCATCACTATCCTTCTTCTTGAACATAGAATCAGAATCAAACTAATTCTTTTTCTTCTCCATTTCTTCTTTACAATCCTTACATAAGTGTCCAGATTCACCATAATTCTAGAAAATGACTTTGGACTTTTCACAATATTTGTATCTCCCTTGGATTTGGGATTATCACACTTCTAATTCTTTTTCCATTTTTTCTTAGGTCTTCCATGAACAAATAGGGCTTCATTATAACTGATGGATACCTTCATCTACATCTCTTCACCAAGCAAGGCACCCACTGGTGCAGGGGCACCATGGCTTATGTTGATCAAGGTTGCTAGAAGGTTGGGTTTTTAGTGTTTTGTCAATTTTTTTATGTAATAAGGTCCATTGTGACCATTTTTTATGTAGTTGTTTCTTTTGGGTTAGTTCGTTAAAAGTTTCTTATAATGTAAAAATTATCAATTCTTGTAAAGTTGTCATAATGTAAAAGTGCAACAATGCAACAAATGGAAGTTGAAGGGTCATCTTTGAATTAGAAGGTCAAGATTTAGTTTTTTTTAGTTGGAACTGATTGGTACATGTTAAATATTCCATGTAAGGTCGAGATATAGGGGGTTCCATGGTGTATTAAGAAGTTCAATAAAAATCATTGTTTTCCCTATTTTTCCAACATGTTTTTACTGCTTGAAACCATTGTATGGCCTTGTACGGCCTATGGGTGATCTCTCATGCATTGGGATTGACTAATATTTGAAACCCCTTTCATTGGTTTTCATTAAGTATTATGAAAGTTATGATCATTTTAATGACTACTGCTTCTAGACTTTTGGGTAATAGTCATGTTACAGTGAATAATATGAATTTGTACAGATGTTTTACAATTTGAAAGTGGTATGGTTGGATAGAGTATTGAATAAAATTTCCATTGCAACCCGACTCATCCATTTTTTTGAGTTTTAAGTATTTAAGAGGCATTTTACTGAGACAGGGTCTAAAACCCTTGGTGAATAAGACTAATTAGGCCTATAAGCGCAGACTACCAGTCAATTTTAGGCCCTTGTGTTACCAAACAACCTACCCTTGTTTTGATATATGTTGTATAAATCCCAAATGGGTATCCAAAAGTATTCTTGAATTATCTAGATTGAGTCTACATCAAAATGTATGCCCAAAATCTTCAATTCGTTGTACTAATTAGGCCCAGGATCAAAATTACCAGTCATTATTTGACCCCATGTTCGGAAACAAACTTTTCTTATTTCCTGATATGTTATGTAACACCTTAAAGGGTATTCTAATATGATTTTACATTTTGAGTTTGAGGTCTGCATGAGAAGTTATGTCCAAATAAGCCATTGTGAAGGGTTACAAGGAATTAGGATAGCTTATGAAGAAATGTCACATTGTTGATGTTTTCAAGTTGCTAATAGGGGTTTGTGTATTGCATATGACATTTTCACCTTGTGAAGAGTCCACTAAGTGTCAAATGAATCATTGATTTGTTGGGTTCCCATATTGGGTTATTGCTAAGAATGCTCCAAGTATGCTAAGAACATGAAAAGTGAGCATACTGCCTTGAGTAATTGATAAGTTGTAGTTTGCCCCTCCCTTCTATGCATCAATTGGTATCAGAGCCCAAATATCTAGGCAAGTGAAGAAGTTTTGAAGTTTTGTGTTTATCTTTTGCAAGTTGAAAAGAGAACCTGGATGCCGAGCGACTAGGTGATGAAGAAGAGAGGAAACCTAGGTGAGGCACCAAAAACACAAAGAGAAGCAAGGTGAAATAGACTTGCTCACTATTAGAAATATTGCCAATAAATGACCAGGTGACTAAAAATTTTAGTCACGATAAGTAAAAATGACCAAATTTTAGTCATTTTTTGCAACACAACTATAAATGACTAAATAAATCACCAATTTGGTCATCGAATAAGAAAACACAGCTATAAATGACTAAATAAATGACTAATTTGGTCATCGGGTAAGAAACACAACTAAATAACTAGTCACACAAATAAAAATGTCTAAATAAATGACTACTACTCCTCTATTACAACTAAACATTAGGTTTATGTTTGGTAAAATATGGTAAAATAAATGACTACTACTCCACTATTACAACTAAACATTAGGTTTATGTTTGGTAAAATATGGTAAAATAAATGACTACTACTCTATTACAACTATTCTAGAAAAGCATGGTAAAATATTTTAAAGATTACAAACAAGTATATCCTATTATTTCAAAATATAAACAAGTTTCTAAATTTACATTTAAGACAATTTTATTAAAAAAAAATTAAAATTAAATTGACTAAGATTTTAAATTCATATAAGGACATTTTGATTTGACTAAATTTCTTTTGAATTTGAATTAGATTTTTCCACGAAATTTTCAACTAAAACAATTAACAATGCTCACATTGAAAAATGATTTGGAGAAATGGTAAGGGATTTAGTAATACATTTGTTGATTTTTTTTCCATTTTATCCATCAAGGGCGATAAACTAGATTATAAGACTTAATTATTCAATAAGGACATAAAAAGATTCTATTAATATATACACTACTAAATAGAAGGGGGATTAAGACAATTTTTTAAGATAAAATTAATATATTGTCTTAAACATTTGAATTATTATACTTCCTAACTAAAATTAAACTCTGTGTATTAACTTTAATACATAAATGATGAATCATATATAAAATATGTAATTCCAATTCTAAATATCTTTTGTAAAACTTATTTATTAAATAATTTTAATTGATGATTTATAATAAACATATGTATTTTATGGTCAATATGATATCTCAGTTGCATAATATTCTCGAGAAATCTATTAGACTTACAATCTTTCTTAATATAATTATAAAAAATCATTAATAAGTTACACCCATATTTAATATTAAATATATAATAGACATTTCGACATACTTATATAGACATTAAAATTTATGTTGGAATGTTATCTTATATGACCATCTTTGACATTTTGACATTGACTAAGGGAGCTAATTTAGAGGTTTTGTTTAACTCGTGTTTGGATGGATTGGTTCCTAACCTTTGTTACATGAACAACGTTATTTGCCAAATTTACTACCAATTGACCTCATGCACAACACAAATGTATGCAAAACTAAACTAATTTTTCTCCAATTGAACTTCCATACCTTTTGGGCATACCCATTGCACACCAAGATGCAATTACTAGTATATGCACTACTAAATAGAAGGGGGGTTTAATATAATTTTTAAAGATAAAATTAATATTTTGTCTTAAACATTTAAATTATTATTCTAATTATCTTAAATTAAAAATAACTTGACAAAAAAAACTTGCAGTTTCCAATATTAAGCGACAAGAGAAAAGGAATTGCAGGAAGTGAATTTTTATGTTTGCTAATTATTTTGCAAGGCTCTCTACTGATAAGCATTACTTCCACAATCCTCCAAGGAGCATCTCAATGATATAGGCAACTCTATTATCATCTCATAATTGATCAGTCACCCATGTATGCCCCTATCTCTGGTAGCTACGAGGCATGTGGGTGTGTATTTATCTTGGCTCTGACCCTGGTTATAACTTTGTAAATGTATGTGTTGTTCACCAAAAGTGATAACCCAAGAACACCTGCAATTGATCTATGAAGTAGCCAATTCAATCTATGAAGAACCTCAGGGCTTGGACAACATAACAAGGATATGAATCCTTCTACTCTTCAGGCTCTACAAAACCTATGCGGGTATACCTTTAATGCTTATAATTAAACCTATTATACACCTATGACATCATCAACATAAATAGATAGATCATTTCTCAAGCTCAACAGGTTAGGAAACACTACAAATTGGCTAGATCTGTACAAACAATAAGATGAAATAGAGCTTGGAAAGAATGGAACACAAACCCCTAAACATAAAGGGAAATTAGATTTGTCTTTTAAATTGTTTGATCTGAAAACATCCCCAAACTTGCAAGACCAGTGCCTTGTTCATTGGGCAACAAAGTCTCACACAGAATTGCAAATATGTCAATCACAGCTACAAATTTATTTTCCTTACAAAATATCCCTGCATTAATACCTTATACTAATGCATTACTTAGATCCATTTACAATATTATCAAATCTGGGACACATTCCATTATTCATGATTGATTACAGAATTTAAAACCTTCATTGAAGGATACCCACAAACAATCACACAACTTCTTTGAAATTGACAAATTTCATCCTCCTTGAGGATTGAATTCATAATACTGAAATGCATACATAGAGACAATATGGTGGGAAATTACTCATGCTTGACATAAGTAAGACCTACAACCAAAACCACATTTACAGCACTGCACTGCAATCTCTATACCCTGAAACCAAACAGAAGCATTTACAAACTTGGGTCAAGATCTTCAAAAAATGGAAGCCATCAAATCTGGATTTCTTCAAATTTCTGGAACCCTTACAAATGAGAAGAATTCAAAATAAGAAGAGGAGGGAAAGATCAGATCTCCAATCGAAATTGCCAAGTATCTATTTTCTCTAACTGAAATTCTTTACCTTCTTCTTTCTCATGGAAACTGCTCTTGAAATATCCCATATTTGTTATAATTAACTGCCTAATTGGATTCCTCACTTCGAGAGCTCTCTGGCAATATATAATACTTCATACTTTGGCCAAAAATTGAGCCCTGAGCGAATTAATTCCTCAAGTGTGCACAATCATTTAAATTTTTGAATTATTCATATAGTTTGCACTATGTAATTAACATGATTTTAATTTTGATTTTTGCCTCCCTTTTCCCCTAACGCCTTGCCACGTGGTAGACTCTGATTGGTCGATGGGGTCCATTGGGCGCCACTTGGGATGATACCTCATCACTCTGCCACGTGTCTGCTTGATTGTCGTCCACCTAGGTGCCACCTCTGCGACATGTCATCGCCACCGGGATGGGACCTACCTACTGGACATCTGACTCTACCTGCCATGTCATCACCACCTGGCTTTTGCCATTTTGCATTTCACCTTTCGCCATTTCGCGGCCTCTAATGTTCGTGCATCTTCACCTCACGAAACCACGCGGACCATTGGACCAACCCGGACTTGCTCGATCTTTACCACTGCAGCATTTTCGTCAGCTCGCTTTTTCCATTTCACGGCCTCTAACGTTCGTGCATCTCGCCTTCGCGAAGCAGTTCTGATCGTCGATCCATCTCGAACATGCTCGCTGGTTAAGTCGGCCTTTCTCTCCAAAATTTTGCCCATCCACCTCAGGAAGCGTGTGGTGGGGTCCACTGGGCGCCACCAGGATGACACCTCATCACTCCGCCATGTGTCCGCTTGCTTGTCATCCACCTAGGAGCCACCTCTGCGTCACATCATCACCACCGGGACAGGACCTACCTGCTAGACATCTGACTGTACCTGCCACATCATCGCCACTTGGCTTTTGCCATTTTGCATTTCACCTTTCACCATTTCGCGACCTCTAACATTCGTGCATCTTCACCTCACGAAACCGTGTGGACCGTCGGACCAACCCGGACATGCTCGATCTTTACCACTATAGCATTTTCGCCAGCTCGCTTTTGCCATTTCGCGGCCTCTAACATTCGTGCATCTCGCCTTCGTGAAGCAATGCAGATCGTCGATCCATCTCAGACATGCTCGCTGGTTAAGTCGGCCTTTCTCTCCAAAATTTTGCCCATTTGCCTCGGGAAGCGTGTGGTGGGGTCCATTGGGCGCCACCTAGGATGACACCTCATCACTCTGCCACGTGTCTGCTTGCTTGTCATCCACCTAGGTGCCACCTTTGCGCCACATCATCACCACCAGGATGGGACCTACCTGTTGCACATATGACTGTACTTGCCACGTCATCGCCACCTGGCTTTTGCCATTTTGCATTTCGCCTTTCCCCATTTCGCGACCTCTAACATTCGTGCACGAAACCGCGCGGACCGTCGGATCTGTAGCGTCCTAAAATTGCGACACTTGCAATTTCAACTGCATTTCGGTCTTCACGATGGCGATGCAACACGCAACCTGAATGGAGACCCCGAAACTTGCTCACAACACTGAAAACTGCATTTTTCAAGCACCCTGGCCTGAACCTCCTTGCACCCTGCTGTCCCGGGAGGTGGGACCAGAGCGCCCAGCGCCCTGGTCCCCAGGACCATGGCGCCTGCCCTGGTCCCTGGGTCCTATTTTGGGCCCGGTCTCCTAAGGGGTCTCAAGTCTTTTTGTTTGCAAATTGGAAATTAACTTTCCTGGTCGGCCTAAGGTCGGGAAAATCAGTCTATCAGCCCTAAATGACAAGTATATAAACTACATTTTTCTCTCTCATTTGGCATGGAAGAGGATATGTCTACAAAGCGTGGAAACTATACTCAAGCATTCAAGTATTCAAGCATTCAAGCATTCCTTCAAGTCTCCATTCAAGGCTAAGTGTTGCATTCAAGACAAGGATTCAACCATTGAAGAGGAGATCACATACTACATACAACATACAACATACAACATCTAAACCTTCGCACATAAGGATACAAACATCCTTAGAACAAGGTATTAGTACTTGTTTTACATACATTTACATTTACAGCTCTTGCTCATTTCTTGGTTAATTCCAAAACCGGGGTTTGACCTAAAGGCAAACCCCTAATCCCTAACCCCCCAATCGTCTTCGCTTTTCTGTGTGTAGGTTGCAGGTACGCGGCTGAAATTGAAGATCTGGAATCCTTGTGCAGAGACGAACAGATCCCCCTTCATTTCGCGGATTTTTCGGAGGACCGTGGCGCCGGGCGCCATCGTCCTGACAACTTTCGCTCAAATTTGCAGGACAGCGCCGTATCGACATTTTACTACTAATTCTAGGTCCGCAGCTTCATCCTATAATCCGAACTCAGTTTATAAGCAAATCTTTGTCACTTTCTATGCATTCCTAGCTCAATTCCTTTATCAACATTCTTTACAAAAGAGGGTAGCCTTGCTGTCTTGACCCTTGAAATTCATTTAGCATCCAATCTTGCATTATGTGGGATTGGATCTTATGAGTTTCAACCCCTCTTTTGAATGTAAAGTCTCCCCCCTAAGTGAAAACCATCGAATCCTAGTGAACCTCCCTTCTCTCTCCTCAGAGTTGGAAGAGGGGAGAGTAACTAGGGTTCGATCGCGATTTTCCGCTTTACATTTTGGTGATCCCGACGTGAACATCCTTTCTGATTTTTTTCATGCTTAGATCTGAAAAAATTGATTACATTTCGATGTTTGATCTTTTGTAAAATTTTAGAGGTGATTGCATAAAAACCCTAAATTTTCTTTTTAGTAATTGAACTTGCGAAATGTCTAAATGTTAATGCTTGTTTCAGATCTGTCCTTCTATTACAAATTATCAATTTATATCTATGCTTTAATTTTGAAAATTAAGTGGTTAAGTGTCAAAACCCTAATTTTTGAAACCCTCTTGATTCAACCTTTGTCCGACAATTTCACTGATCAAAACATCTCCAAATCAGCTGTAACTTTGGATTCCGCAATAAAATCACAACATCTTCCATCCATGAAAATTTGGAAAAAAGTTGCGAGGACCGTGGCGCCGAGCGCCATCGTCCCCGACATTTTTTCCGAAATTTCAGGAGCAAGATCTTATTGTGTTTTTCTGCTAAAATTCAGAATTTTGGCTGATTTTATCAATTATAACACCTTCAAAATTACAGTCAAAGTTGGTCTTGTGATTGCTTGGATTAAGGCTTCTAAACATTCAAAAATCATTGAAACTGAAATTTTGTGTCAAAATTGTGTTCTTACTGTCCTAAATCTGAAAAGTGTGTTAACATTCATTAAAAATTTCAGTGCTTTATTCAAATTCTTGCATTTTGTGACTTTTGAAATTAAGTGCTTAATTACAACAACTTTAATTTCCGCTTTCAAAATTGAATTTTGCGTGAAATTGAGTCAATTTTCAAATTTCAAAATTTGCATTGCTCTTGACATTCCCTCTAAAATCATAAAATTCAAAATTTCAGTTTCCCTCTCTTTTTCAAAAATTCAAATTTTGCATTTTTCGACAATCTGGGTAGGGTTCAATTTTGAGATTGCAACTTTAATTTGGCCTATCTACAGATCGTAAAATCACTCAATTTTTTCAGATTGGCTTTAAAATCATCATACCTTTCATCCCTGCAAATTTTGAAAAAAGTTGCAAGGACCGTGTTGCACTCCGAGCGCCACGGTCCCGGACATTTTTTCTGAAATTTCGGGAGACTGTCGTGATTGCATTTAACAGCTTAAATCCAGAAGATTGGCTGGTTTTACTGAAAATTGCTACCTCTAAAATCAAAATTTTCTCTCCTTCTCTAGTGCATGAGTTTTACAACAATAAGTCCTACTTACACTATTCCCGTTAGACGAAGCCGTAGAATTAAGTCTTTCCGAGGTTTAACTACTGAGGAGATGGAACCTAATTTGAATAGCCTTTTTAACGAAGACATGGGTAATTCCTCTAATCCTCCTAATGATGAAGAAGCTCTCCATGAGGTTTCTGTAGAACAAATTTCGAAATTGGATAACCAATTTGATGATTTTCACCAATGGATGTCTCATGAGTACCCTGATAGTCAAGCTCTTCCTTTAATTGAGGGTCTAAAACGTATGCTTCAAAGTGATAAGAATGGAATTGATATTTTGCGTGGTATTGCACACATCGTGGATTCGAATGTGATGCCTATGAAGAGTTGTGCTGAAAATTTGGGTTATACACAACCTCCTACTCAAGTCAATCATTCTATTCCTTTGATGACTTCTATTGCTAGCATACCTACTTTTACATCAAACATAATGGCTACTTCTACACAAGACATTCCTCCTGTGATCACTAGTCATGGGGGCAATCCTTCCTTTTCAATTAACCCTCTTCCTTCATTCAATCCGACTTCTTCATTCATTCCTTCAATGAGTGTTCCTATTACATCTTCACAAATGAACATGACACAAGGGGGCAATTCATTTAACCCTTCCATTCCTCCTTGTAGTGTTCCTCCTTTCCAATCATCTCCTATGACTAACTATCATAGTGTCCCACCACCTTACTCTTTACCTTCTTTCAATAACATAACACCTCCATCTCAATCTAACACATCTAATATGAACTCTTCGACTGAAGCGACCATTAACAATCTTGCACAAACTGTCTCTTCTTTACACCAACAAATTGCCTCTATGAATCAATCTAAGTTTAGTGTGCCCACATTTGATGTTGCGAGCCCACTTTCTCTTGACATTGTTCGAGCTATTCCCCCTAAACATGTTGAAATCCCGCATTTGGAACTTTATAATGGTAAAGGTGATCCTCTAACACATGTTAAGACTTTTCAAACAATATGTACTGATTTTGCTTATGACCAAAGGTTGCTTGCAAAACTGTTCACTAGAACATTAAGAGACAAAGCCCTACAATGGTATTGCTCGTTGCCTTCCTATTCTATTACTTCTTTCGAACAACTTGCAAATGCTTTCATTCAACAATTTCAAAACAATATAAGTCCTAAAGTTACTTTGATTGATTTAATGCATTGTAAACAAGGTGTTAAAGAAAAAGTGACTGATTTCATTGGTAGATATAAGCATTTGTATGCTCAAATTTCTTTTCCAGTGCCTGATAATGATATTCAAAGAATCTTTATTTCTAATTTACAAAAAGATATTCGAGACAAACTTCTGTTTTCTGAGTTTACTTCTTTCCAACAGTTGTGTGCCACTCTTCACAATTATCAACTGACTGTGAGTCAAATGGAACAATCACATCCTATGGCTCCGAGTGATAAAGGTGATAGTAGTCAACAACCATTTGGGAAGATTAAACCGAATAGAGACTCCATCAAATTCAATGAAAACATCATCAACAACAATGTGAATGCAGCATCAGGTGTGCCTCCTATTTCTAAATTTTTCAAGAAAGAAAGAAAGTATACTCCTTTGAATGAATCATTGCATAGTATTATGAATAAATTATTGGAACAAAATGTGCTTACTCTTCCTCCTATAAGGCAAATTGATCCTGCAAAGATTACTTCACCTTATTTTGATAACAAAGCCTTTTGTCAATTTCATTGTCAGCCTGGGCATGATACTGAAAAATGTTTTTCTTTAAAGGGTAAAATTCAAGATTTGATTGATAATAATACTATCTCTGTTTCTGGAGTGAATGATAAAGGCAATACATCTGTAGCTCCTCCTAATCAAAATCTTCAGATATTTACTTATCCATTACCTTCTCATACCTCTAATGCGATTGAGACTAATGATTCCTCTTTTTCATCTGATGGTCTTGTATCTATGGCTCCGAATGTGATTAACTTTGTAGAGCAGCAAGAAAACCCTAAAGAACCTTCCATCACATTTAATTCTAGTGAAACCATTAGGGCACCTGATGGTCCTTTATACATAGTTGCAAAAGTAAAGAATACACATTGTCGTGGAGTGCTTATTGATCCTTCGTGCATGGTTAATGTTATTATTGAAGAATTTCTTTTTACTTTGCAATTGAATCAAGTGATCTATGACAAAACAGATGTGATTGTGAAACTATTTGATGCATTTTCTTCTCCTGCAATTGGTTCTATTACATTGCCTATTGAGGTCCATAACAAATCCCTTGATGTGAACTTTGCTATTATTCCATCTTCCGAACAATTTCGTGTGAAGCTTGGCTATCCTTGGCTATCTTCCATGAAAGCTATTGCTTCTCCTATACATAAGTGTTTGAAATTTCCCCATAATGGTGAAGTTGTTACTGTCAATCATAGTCTCTTTAAACCAGCTGAAAGAACCTCTAGTGTTCCTCTTGATTACTTTTGGCCTAAACAATTCCAATCTCTTCCTCCGCGAAGTGATCATCTTTTCAAATCTTATCAAAAGTGGAAAACAGATATGATCCTATCTTTAAGTGAACCTAGAACACCTAAACTTGACATTCCTCTCATTCTTGAGAAGGAAGTTCTCCCTTTGAAAGATAAAACCAATATCTTTCCTCAAGAAGATTCCCACCCCATCCCTATGGATGTGACTATGTCTATGTCTAATAAAATTCCTAAAAGTAGACCTATACCTCCTCGTCATGATCGACTTGGTCTTCTTTCTAAACCAAAAATTCCTCCTTTATATGGAGCAGTTCCTCCTCCTTCCTTTTATAGAGAGAAGAGACCTTCTTCTTCTCCTATTATCCAGCCTAAGAGACCACAACCTAAACACCCAAGTGATAAGGATGAGAACATTCCTCCTCCTCAATCTTCTTCACTTCCTACTAAGACTAGACGTAATCGTTCTGCACGTGAATGCCGACGAAAGCGTCGTCTTAGAGCTCAAGCAGCTGCTTCTCAAACTTTGCCATCTCCAAAAACACCTTCAACGAGCATTATTCCATTTTCTCCTTAGCCGGACATTGAGCCTAAATCTCCTAAACATAAGATGCATGATGGTCTTGATCCTGTGCGAGTTAAAGATCCTATTTTTATAAATCTTGATGATGATATAGATGAAAATGTTATTCATGATGAAAATGCTACTCCTCTTGTTTCTGATAGTGAATATGAACTTGTTGATGTTGATAACCATTTATCTAATGAATTTTCTAAAGCACTTATCCTAGCTCCTAGACAAGAACAATGTGGCTCGGAACATGAACATAGCCCTTGTTTGGATCTTGTGATAGCTCCATCTGTTGTGTTGGATGTTCCTCCTCTAGCATGTTCCCTGCCTTCCCGAAACATTGATCAACAAGATCGGGGGGTAGATGACGTGCTAGACTAGTTACATTAGCATAGCAGATTCTCTCCTCCTCTCTTGTGTCACTTCTTCTATATGTTATTCTCATTCTTCTATTTGTTGTCCTTAGTGTTGTCTACTTGAGGACGATGCAAAGCATTGAGATCTCTTTGGTCTCTCTCATGTTGACTCAAAAGACACATGTGTTCCCTTCTTCTAGGTGACCTTCCTTGATTGGGGAATGAAGAACAATTATGCATACATATATATGATATATACATGACTTATCATACAGCATACTGACCCCAAGGAAAGCGAAGTCACCTCGTGCTTTATGTTTTGTGTCTATTATCCTTGGGCTTATCTCACATTTGGGGGCTAAATCCTTGCGATAACGTGCTCCTTTCCTTTCTCATTTTTTATGTGTATCACTACGTTAAAACAATCACCCCCGGTGAGGCGTGTGCGATCGCTTTAACGTAGGGGGGCATACATCCCGTTCATATCTTTTCAAGATACTTGAAAAATTCTTGGTAAATTTAACCTTGCCTTGAGAATTTTTGATATCTTTCTTGCATGACTCATAGTGAGGGAACCTTACTACTGACAGTCATGGTTCTTCCTCGTGATCTTCCCTTTTACTTTGTCAATCGAAGTCGTAAGATCCTTAGTCCACTGGGGGCTTGGTGTATCTTGCCTCCTTGACGTGGTGAAAGTCTTTCAATGTTGTTTCCTTGTACTTTACCGAAAGTATGAGCATACGCCTATACTCCCGCTAAAGTGGGGGCTAAATGTAACGTCCTAAAATTGTGACACTTGCAATTTCGACTGCATTTCGGTTTTCACGATGGCGACGCAACACGCAACCTGAACGGAGACCCCGAAACTTGCTCACGACACTGAAAACTGCATTTTTCAAGCACCCTAGCCTGAACCTCCTTGCACCCTGCTGTCCCGGGAGGTGGGACCAGAGCGCCCAGCGCCCTGGTCCTTCAGGACCAGGGCGCCCAGTGCCCTGGTCCCCAGGACCATGGCGCCCAGCGCGCTGGTCCCTGGGTCCTATTTTGGGCCCGGTCTCCTAAGGGGTCTCGGGTCTTTTTGTTTGCAAATTGGAAATTAACTTTCCTGGTCGGCCTAAGGTCGGGAAAATCAGTCTATCAGCCCTAAATGACAAGTATATAAACTACATTTTTCTCTCTCATTTGGCATGGAAGAGGATATGTGTACAAAGCATGGAAACTATACTTAAGCATTCAAGCATTCAAGCATTCAAGCATTCCTTCAAGTCTCCATTCAAGGCTAAGTGTTGCATTCAAGACAAGGATTCAACCATTGAAGAGGAGATCACATACTACATACAACATACATTATACAACATCTAAACCTTCGCACATAAGGATACAAACATCCTTAGAACAAGGTATTAGTACTTGTTTTACATACATTTACATTTACAACTCTTGCTCATTTCTTGGTTAATTCCAAAACCGGGGTTTGACCTAAAGGCAAACCCCTAATCCCTAACCCCCCAATCGTCTTCGCTTTTCTGTGTGTAGGTTGCAAGTACGCGGCTGAAATTGAAGATCTGGAATCCTTGTGCAGAGACGAACAGATCCCCCTTCGTTTCGCGGATTTTTCGGAGGACCGTGGCGCCGGGCGCCATCGTCCCGACAAATTTCGCTCAAATTTGCAGGACAGCGCCGTATCGACATTTTACTACTAATTCTAGGTCCGCAGCTTCATCCTATAATCCGAACTCAGTTTATAAGCAAATCTTTGTCACTTTCTATGCATTCCTAGCTCAATTCCTTTATCAACATTCTTTACAAAAGAGGGTAGCCTTGCTGTCTTGACCCTTGAAATTCATTTAGCATCCAATCTTGCATTATGTGGGATTGGATCTTATGAGTTTCAACCCCTCTTTTGAATGTAAAGTCTCCCCCCTAAGTGAAAACCATTGAATCCTAGCAAACCTCCCTTCTCTCTCCTCGGAGTTGGAAGAGGGGAGAGCAACTAGGGTTCGATCGCGATTTTCCGCTTTACAGGATCAACCCAAACTTGCTCAATCTTTACCACTGCTGCATTTTCGCCAACTCACTTTCACCATTTTGCGACCTCTAACATTCATGCATCTCGCCTTCGCTACAAAATTTCACCCGTCTGACTATACCTGCCATGTCATCACCACCTAGCTTTTGCCATTTTGCATTTCACCTTTCGCCATTTCGCGGCCTCTAACGTTTGTGCATCTTCACCTCACGAAACCACGCGAACCGTCGGACCAACCCAAACTTGCTCGATCTTTACCACTGCAGCATTTTCGCCAACTCGCTTTTGCCATTTCGCGCCCTCTAACATTCGTGCATCTCGCCTTCACGAAGCAATGCGGATCGTCAATCCATCTCGGACATGCTCGCTGGTTAAGTCAGCCTTTCTCTCCAAACTTTCACCCATTCGCCTCGGGAAGCATGTGGTGGGGTCCACTGGGTGCCACCTAGGATGACACCTCGTCACTCCACCATGTGTCCGCTTGCTTGTCATCCACCTAGGTGCCACCTCTGTGCCACATCATCACCACCAGGACGGGACCTACCTGCTAGACATCTGACTGTACCTGCCACATCATCGCCACCTGGCTTTCGCCATTTTTCATTTCGCCTTTCACCATTTCGCGGCCTCTAACGTTCATGCACCAAACCGCGCGGACCGTCGAATCAACCCAAACATGCTCGATCTTTACCACTGCTGCATTTTCGCCAACTCACTTTCACCATTTCGCGGCCTCTAATGTTCGTGCATCTCGCCTTCGCTGCAAAATTTCACCCATCTACCTCAAGAAGCATGCCTGCAAGGGGTCCACATATCACCATTTAATTTCTCCTCTGGTCGACTTGGTATCCACACTCGTGCAAGGGCCGACCTTAGGCGCCCAATGGGCACCATCCGTCAAAAGCCTTGATGGCTTTGACATATTATATTAGTGGAGATTTGGATTTAAATATCAAAAAATGTCATCGCCCAACCAATGTGGGATAATGTTTCATGCCTGGGACTACATTTTTGAGCTTTCCCCTTGGGTTTTAATGGGGTTTCCTTGTCTTTGGGGTTTATTTCCTTTATACCTCATGTTTCTGCGCTCTCCATACACCACACAAAAGGAAGAAATGATGAAGGCAATGCAATTGGCACTATGCCTGCCATGTGCATTTGCTGAAAACCTGTTTTAATGCCCTCAAAACACCATGCCACGCACAGCAAGAAAGACCACACAGAGGGAAGGATTTCATTACACCTGCTGATTGCACTAATTTGTTTTCAAACTACTTTCTTCATATGCCACGTGAGAATTACTGAAGTCTTCTACAGTCTTCTCCAAAGGAGGTTGCTGGCAATTCATTTCATATCTCCTGCAGCCCCTTTGCCAAACAGGGAGCTGCCATTGTTCAATTTGTTTAATGGTTTTAATTCAACGCAGAGGAAAAGAGGCATTAGACATGAGTCAAATTGCATTTGCTTTTTAAAAAACATTTTGTAGTTTCTTCAACACCCACCAAATCTGCATTTGCTTTTAAACTTCCCCATTCTCCCACTCTCCATGCAGCTCACACAAAGGCAAGGCAAGCATGTAAATTAAACATGCTGATATGTTTGGTTTAATGGCTTAAAACACTTTTACAACACCACACGGAGGGGGAAAAGATGAGCTAGTTTCAGACCTGCCAATGGCATTTGGTAATAGTTTCATTTGCCCATTTCATTAACCATGCTGCCATGCTATAGCAGAGGGGGAAATTTGCCATGGAAGGGAGCTCCACTTCTTCAGCTCACCCATCACTCACACTATATGGCTGCCAAAACACTGCTTGCATTTGCTTGGAAGTTTATAAATGCCCACTCCAACTCACAACATAATAGGAATTGAAGATTGATTGTTGTTGGTAATTATACGGTCTGTGTTTTTCCTTTTTCAATTGCCAATGCATAAGTTTTATTCTGAAAATTGTTTATTGCCAGAGTAGAAAAGGACTTCTCTACTCTCCAAAATATACTCTTTTCCATATTGGGAATTGTCTCATTGACCATGCCAATCTCTTCCTCTTCCATACCAAGACTAGAATATTCAACAAGAATTTATAGTAACATTACTATGCACTTCTGTATATTTATGCATCATGAAGTCATGCACTAAGAACATTGTCGCCATAAAAATAAAATGCATGGGCATGAGCCAGGTCGGGCCCCAAAGTGGGTCCGACTAAAAAAAAAATCGTTTTCATGCAACTGGCCCCCCAAATGTCTCAAGAACCTTAACCTTACCCCTGGAAACGATCGGAATCATTTTCGGATCATTTGACTGAGTTTTGCAACATTCAAGCAATTACGCCACATTTTCACATTTAATCGCGAAGACGTAATTTTCAAAGTGGTCAAAACACCTTTCTGGACCTCACCATCTGACAGTTGTGTACTCTGATATACAAGGATAAACTCTACCAAACGATTTCTCAAGATGAATCCTGAGCGAAGAGATATTAATCGACGAAAATGACCAACTAGCTTTGTCAACACTACGGACCTAATGAAGTTAATGTTCTAGCAACACATGATGCCTTTCTCAAAAATATCAAACGACCTTCGTAGGCCCTTAAATTTGAAACATAGGTACCATGAAGTATATATTAAAACTTAGAATTCTCAGTTTGATCACAAGACTGACTGGATGCAAATGGCGCACTCATAAAAATTGCTACTTTAACTGATATAGCACTGAAGACTGAAAGTACGGATAACTGAAAACGATGGCTAAATGAACCCTTTTGAAAACCAATCAAACGGATTGACAGAGGCTTGAAATTTGAAACGTATCTCATCATTTATACCAACAATAGCCCGGAAAAAACATTCTGGCATAACACTCAGTGAAGCAAAATTTACACTTGTGCAAAACAGGGCTCCGACTGGCTATCCAAACAAGGACTTTGCCAAAACACACAAACTGCAAACAGATTTGGCTTTGAAAACTGAGCAAATGGGTTCGTTAGAACTTGAAATTTTGCAGACTGACTCACATTTATGCATATTATTGAATCCATTTTGAATTTCTTCATGATAATCAATAGGGAAAAAGATATAATTACTCAAAGTAGGCTACCCAATAAAATTTGTATTTGTGCCTAAAATGCACTTTTAGCTCACCCCTCAAAATGGGTACCTCATAAACTTATCCAAACTGAATTCTGAAAGTTCCACATCATTGGATAGGCCAAATGAAAGGTGTAGGACATGAATCCCGAGCCTTACCCCCTAAAAATCAACTGGCTCCATTTTACCCTCTCTTTAATTGGGCCATTCAAATTGACTCATTTGGAAATGCAAAACAAAAATTCGAATTAGGCCTCAAAACTTGACTCAAAATTAATGAGTCTCAATAGTGGCTCTGACTAGAGATGGTTGATTGCAAGATCAACACAAGAATCTAGATATCTATGGTTAAGCAGACCACCCAAAAACGAATCGTTCTTCTCTTCTCATCTCATTTCAAAAAACAGGGCTTCCCTATTCTACCCAAGCAGCAGGGCACTTTATTGAAAACCACACAACTGAAAGCAAAGTGACTATACAAAATTTACAAATTATAAATTGCCTCGGGCCGTCAAAACTGAAATCAATTCTTACCTCTGTCAAACACATGACTTTCATTTCCACAAACTGGAGGTAAACTAGAAGTTTCATTCACATCTGCCTGTTCAGAAACACTTTCACTTCTAATCAGCTGATCACATAAAACATAATCATCAACATATTTATAATCATGATATCTCTAAAAATCAAACACATGTTAAGAGGGTTGGTCACTAGGTGAGCAAAGAGTGCCATAATTTTTTACCATCACTTCTCTGTTGAAATGAGAAGTAATCCAACTCCCTCTGAAAGTTGGGAATATCAGACAGATCCTTATTGCTAGTTTGCTGAAATAATAAACACTCTTTCACAATAATATCCTGCAAACTAGAGAGGAAAACTTCCTCATAACACTACTGCACTTCAACTTGCTGATCACAATTTCTATCAACACTTTGCATACATGAAAATACATGATTTTTACTTCCCAATGGTTCATTTCCTCCTTGCAAATCTGAGAAAAACACCTCAGATCTGTCATGTCTTTGAAAAGGTAGATCCACATAATACATATCAAAGCCAGAGTTCATATCAACATATGAATCTACATCACCATACCTATCAACCATATATGCATTATCATTTTGTCTATCAAACATAGGAAGAGAATCAACATCATATGTATCATTTTTTACACCCTCAAAAACATCATCAGTATCAAAACATATACTGAATGGGTATGAAAGATTGGGCACATTTTTGAATCCACATCTCTGAAAATCAGCAGCTAAGAGTTCTGAAATTTGCTCACTACATAGTGAACCTCCTTCTTCATTTTCATTTTCCTTGGCTTCATCCTCTGAGCTATAAAAATTGTCCCAATCAGATAAGGGTATTGGATCTGCAGTGCTCATGTCTCCATGCACATTTATTTCATCATCACAACAACTTGCATCTGCATCATATCCTTTATCACGCTATTCATAATGTGTTGCTAGATGTTGCAACATAGTTTCACAACTTTGTTTGCCAACATTTTGTGGATTGAAATCAACAACAAGGTGATCTACATCATTAGCATCTGAAACCTCAATGGGCTCATGATTAGTTGAACAATCACTGTTCTCACAAATTTCTTCTCGCTCTGAACACACATCTAAACTGTCATACTGAGAATAATCACATTCAACATCATAAGAGGTGCATCCACTTAGGGGCTCATCTCCTTCATTATTTTTAATCTTGTGTATATTTTCAGATCGAATTCTTTCAATCATATCTATCCATTCTTTAATACATTCAACACATTCTTCTCTGAAGGTAGTAGACTAATTAACTGAGTCAAGCTCATAAAGCTCTAAGAATAACTCAATCAAAACAAACTCATGGGGTCTAGCATTAGCTGAAAGCTCATTTGATGCAGCTAAAAATCTTCCATCGAAAACATATGATGATTCTTCTTTTTTTCTTCTCCCTACTTTCCCTTTTAACAACCAGACAAATCTCTCTTGGATCATTTGAAGACATATTATAATTTCTCTATTGATCTCTTTCAGATTTAACAAAGGATTCTTGGATCTAGGAACTACATCTAGATCCATCAATTTTATAGCATTCACTGAACCATTATCATGCATCTTACTATTTTATAAATTCTTTTAAAACCTTGCAGTCATTAACTTTAGAAATACATACTTCTTTGATCATTTAACTGAAATTTATTTCAAAAACATGAAGTATGCATACTGTAAATTTCTTTTCCTTTTAACGGTGACTTTTTCACCTCATAAGGAACAAGAATTGTCTTATTAATACTTTGAGGAATACCTGGAGTAAATTTGATGCTGTTGTTGCAGCTCTGATATTCAGTAAGATCTCTCTAAGATCTTCTAACATTATACACTGATCTTCGTACAGAGTCGCCACCTCCTTCACGAAGGAAAATATCTTCAATAAATTCTTTGGGATCTACAATCATAAAACCCCAAGTAGCTGCTAAATCTTTGATGCAAGTTCACTAAATATTTTAAAACTTTTACCATAATGAACATTGGTGCAGAGATCTTTCAGAGTTGCCACTCACAGCTGTGAGAATTTATAAAATCATTTGTAGAACATGAACATATCTGAACTCACACAAAGATAAAAGGACAACAAATTTTCAACACTTGGCACACAACACTACCAGGCAAATAATTGCAGATTTGAAAATGCTTTCAGATTTACAACACTTTTATGACTCTTTCCTCAAATGGATATGGTCAGACTCATGGATTTGACTTGACAAAATTCTTACATCTCTTTTCCCAGCTAAGTCACCATTTTTGTTATTCGCCAAAAGTGAAAACCCAAGAACACCTGCAATTGATCTATGAAGTAGCCAATTCAATCTATGAAGAACCTCAGGGCTTGGACAACATAACAAGGATATGAATCCTTCTACTCTTCAGGCTCTGCAAAACCTAGGCGGGTATACCTTTGATGCTTAGAATTAAACCTATTACACACCTATGACAGCATCAACATAAACAGATGGATCATTTCACAAGCTCAACATGTTAGGAAACACTACAGATTGGCTAGATCTGTACAAACAATAAGATGAAATAAAGCTTGGAAAGAATGGAACACAAACCCCTAAACATAAAGAGAAATTAGATTTGTCTTTTAAATTGTTTGATCTAAAAACATCCCCAAACTTGCAAGACCAGTGCCTTGTTCATTGGGCAACAGAGTCTCACATAGAATTGCAAATATGTCAATCACAGCTGCAAATTTGTTTTCCTTACAAAATATCCCTGCATTAATACCTTATACTAATGCATTACTCAGATCCATTCACAACATTATCAAATCTGGGACACATTCTATTATTCATGATTGATTACAGAATTTAAAACCTTCATTGAAGGATACCCACAAACAATCACACAACTTCTTTGAAATTGACAAATTTCATCCTCCTTGAGGATTGAATTCATAATACTGAAATGCATACACAGAGACAATATGGTGGGAAATTACTCATGTCTAACACAAGTAAGACCTACAACCAAAACCACATTTACAGCACTGCACTGCAATCTCTATACCCTGAAACCAAATAGAAGCATTTACAAACTTAGGTCAAGATCTTCAGAAAATGGAAGCCATCAAATCTGGAGCATTTCTCCAAATTTCTGGAACCCTTACAAATGAGAAGAATTTAGATTAAGAAGAGGAGGAAAAGATCAGATCTGCAATCGAAATTGCCAAGTGTCTATTTTCTCTAACTGAAATTCTTTACCTTCTTCTTTCCCATGGAAACTGCTCTCGAAATATCCCATATTAACTACCTGATGAGCGAATTAATTCATAAAATGTGCACAATCATTTTAATTTTTGAATTATTCATATAGTTTGCACTAGCGGCCTCCAATTGGTCGATGGGGTCCACTGGGCACCACCTGGGATGACACATCGTCACTCCGCTATGTGTTCGCTTGCTTGTCGTCCACCTAGGCGCCACCTCTGTGCCACATCATCGCCACCGAGACGGGACCTACCCGCTGGACATCTGACTGTACCTGCTACGTCATCGCCCCTTGGCTTTCAACATTTTGCATTTCGTCGACTTGCTCGATCTTTACCACTGCTGCATTTTCGCCATTTCATGGCCTCTAATGTTCGTGCATAGTTGATCCATCTCGGACATGTTCGCTGGTTAAGTCAGTCTTTCTCTACAAAATTTTGCTCGTTTGCCTTGAGAAGCGTGCATGAGTGGGGTCCACCTGTTACCATCTAATTTCTCCTCCAATCACCTTGGGATTCGTGTCCACGCAAGGGCCCATTTTGGGCACCCAATAGGCACCGTCCATCAAAAGCCTTGATGGCTTTAACATATTACATAAGTGAAGATTTGCATTTAAATATCAAAAAATTGTCATCGACCAGCCAATGTGAAATAATGTTTCATGCCTTGGACTGCTTTTTGAAGCTTTCCCCTTGGGTTTTAATGGTGTTTCCTTGTCTTTGGGGTTTATTTCCTTTTTACCTCATGTTTCTGCGCTCTCCATACACCACACAGAAGGAAGAAATGATGAAGGCAATGCAATTGGCACTATGCCTGCCATGTGCATTTGCTAAAAACCTGTTTTACTGCCCTCCAAACACCATGCCACGCACAACAAGAAAGACCACACAAAGGGAAGGATTTCATTACACCTGCTGATTGCACTAATTTGTTTTCAAACTGCTTTCTTCATATGCCACGTGAGAATTATTGAAGTCTTCTGCAGTCTTCTCCAAAGGAGGCTGCTGGCAATTCATTTCATATCTCTTGCAGCCCCTTTGCCAAACAGGGAGCTGCCATTGTTGCATTTGTTTAATGGTTTTAATTCAACGCAGAGGAAAAGAGGCATTAGACATGAATCAAATTGCATTTGCTTTTTAAAAAACATTTTGTAGTCTCTTCAACACCCACCAAATCTGCATTTGCTTTTAAACTTCCCCATTCTCCCACTCTCCATGCAACTCACACAAAGGCAAGGCAAGCATGTAAATTAAACATGCTGATATGTTTGGTTTAATGGCTTAAAACACTTTTACAACACCACACAGAGGGGGAAAAGATGAGCTAGTTTCAGACCTGCCAATGGCATTTGGTAATAGTTTCATTTGCCCATTTCATTAACCACGCTGCCATGCTACAGCAGAGGGGGAAATTTGCCATGGAAGGGAGCTCCACTTCTTCAGCTCACCCATCACTCACGCTATATGGCTGCCAAAACACTGCTTGCATTTGCTTGGAAGTTCATAAATGCCCACTCCAACTCACAGCATAATAGGAATTGAAGATTGATTGTTGCTAGTAATTATACGGTCCGTGTTTTTCCCTTTTCAATTGCCAATGCATAAGTTTTATTCTGAAACTTGTCTATTGCCAGAGTAGAAAAGGACTTCTCTACTCTCCAAAATATACTCTTTTTCATATTGGGAATTGTCTCATTGACCATGCCAATCTCTTCCTCTTCCATACGAGGACTAGAATATTCAACAAGAATTTATAGTAACATTACTATGCACTTCCGTATATTTATGCATCATGAAGTCATGCACTAAGAACATTGTCACCATAAAAATAAAATGCACAAGCATGAGCCAGGTCGGGCCCCAAAGTGGGTCCGACTAAAAAAATTTCGTTTTCATGCAACTGGCCCCCCAAATGTCTCAGGAACCTTAACCTACCCCTGGAAACAATCGGCATCATTTTCGGATCATCTGACTGAGTTTTGCAACATTCAAGCAATTACGTCACATTTTTGCATTTAATCGCAAAGACATAATTTTCAAAATGGTCAAAACACCTTTCTAGATCTCACCATCTGACAGGCGTGTATTCTGATATACAAGAATGAACTCTACCAAATGGTTTCTCAAGACGAGTCTTGAGCGAAGAGATATTAATCGGCGAAAATGACCAACTGGCTTTGTCGACACTACCGACCTGATGAAGTCAATGTTCTGGCAACACATGATGTCTTTCTCAAAAATATCAAACGACCTCCGTAGGCCCTCAAATTTGAAACATAGGTACCTTGAAGTACATATTAAAACTTAAAATTCTCAGTTCGATCACAAGACTGACTGGATGCAAATGGCGCACTAATAAAAACAGGTAGTTTAACTGATATAACACTGAAAGTACGGATAACTGAAAATGATGGCTAAATGAACCCTTTTGAAAACCAATCAAACGGATTGACAGAGGCTTGAAATTTGAAACGTATCTCATCATTTATACTAAAAATAACCCGAAAAAAACATTCTGGCATAACACTCAGTGAGGCAAAATTTACACTTGTGCAAAACAAGGCTCCGACTGGCTGTCGAAACAAGGACTCGCCAAAACACACAAACTGCAAATGGATTTGCCTTTGAAAACTGAGCAAATGGATTCGTTAGAACTTGAAATTTTGTAGACTGACTCACATTTATGCATATAATTGAATCCATTTTGAATTTCTTCACGACAATCAACAGAAAAAAATATATAATCGCTCAAAGTAGGCTACTCAATAAAATTTGCATTTGTGCCTAAAATGCACTATCAGCTCACCCCTCAAAATGGGTACCTCATAAACTTATCCAAATTGAATTCTGAAAGTTGCACATCACTGGATAGACCAAATGAAAGGTGTAGGACATGAATCTTGAGCCTTACCCCCTGAAAATCAACTGGCTCCATTTTACCCTCTCTCTAACTGGGCCATTCAAACTGACTCATTTGGAAATGCAAAGCAAAAATTCGAATTGGGCCTCAAAACTTGACTCAAAATTAATGAGTCCCAATAGTATGAGCTGCCTTGGTTTTTGGATTTGCTTCCACATCTTCCGTACATGCAACAGGTATTACATTTTTGACTTTGCATTATTGTATAATGCCTGTGCTTATCAATTTCAAATTAAATTAAGCCACATGTGATTGAGATCAAAAAATACTAGCCACATGTGATTTAGATAAACTAGTTTCAGTCGTAAATGTTTTGATTAATGGATATCAACATTTTTATGGTTTCCGCTAATTGGCATTAGCCATTTTTCCTTTCAGATAAATGACTATAAGTGTATGCCATATTTTGATTCAAATTACATCAATGAATATGTGACATATGGGAGGGAGATATATGGGCATGGTACATATGCGATGGAGATATATGTGTTTGGAACTTATATTATTTAGAGAAATAATATTGGGATTTTGATTTTGTCATCAATATTAACAAGGTTCAGAACATTCTATGATTTGGATACTAATATAAGCCATGTATGATTCAGATTAATGGGTCTAGATCATTCTATGATTTGGTTATGTTGGTATTATGGATATGTTGCATTGGTTTTTTCATTGATGTCAACACTTATCAACACTTATCCTTTTGGAGATTTTTTATTAAGTTCACCGACAAGTTCAGTGACTTATGCACAGTCACCAGTATTTGGTTTGTCGGCAGGTTATATTGTTCACCGACACTGAGGATGACTTGTTATCATCTGGAGATCACTTGGTTATGTCGAAGACATGGTTTGGACACTTGGTTTTTGAGATTTGGTTATTGGTCTAACCGGGTTGACATATTTGTTGTTAGTGACAAATTGGTCTAGGTTATGGACCGACATACGTTATCTATTCCAGATCAGCATGACACATTATGGAGATGGTTTAATCCATTAATATTGTTGTTGAGCTGACATGATGCATCGCATCTTGACTTGTTGTAATTGATTTTATTGTATTGTTCTTAGTAAGCCGACCTACACATTTGGTCTTAGGTTTTGGTATATATGTAAGATCTCAATTGCGAGATTCATATAGAGGTGGTATGTAATAAGGTATTATAAGGTTGTGATATTCGGTATATGCGAATATAAGCAGAGCTACTCATGCAAACATCATTTAAAGATTCAAGAAAGGTTTCAAGAAGACAATCAGAGCTTAACTGGTACTGAATCCAACATTGGAGATGCTACTTTCTACAGTACATCATCATTGGATTTAATCATCCAATTGTAGTCAGTGTGACTCCTATTTTGTGATTGAACAGTGAGCTCTAGGCAGTTGGTCTTTCTACATGTGCAGACCCCATTTGTAAACACATACTATCTGCAGTAGTATCATCTGATTGTGGGTAAGGTTTCCCACCATGGTTTTTCCCCTTACAGGGTTTCCACATACAAATCTCTGTGTTATGTGTTGTGGATATTGTTTCTCTTTCTTTTTCATGCATTAAGTTTCATCGGTACTATTCTTAACTGTTAATTTGTTTACCGACATTAAGTTTGGTTTACCGGTATTAAGTATCAAGTTTGGTTAAGTTGAATTTGAGATAAAATTATTAGACAACTGATTCACCCCCTCTCTCAGTTGTCTCCGGGTCCTAACAGGTTAAACGGGTATCTAGGTCCTATGTGATGCAAATTAATGTGTGGGTCATTTTATGATTTCGATAAATAGGTATAGGGCCATTTGTAATTCTTGGCATTAAAAATCTTGTCCAATCTAGATTCATAGTTGTTTGAAACTAGAAGGTTGTTAGTGAGTTCATTCTCGCTAAGGTCGATCCAATACAATTTTTCCAAGACCTCCCAAGGAAGGAGGAATATGTCCACTTAACTTGTTTGAATTCACTACTCTGGTCTGATTGCATACAACTAAACTTACTAGTTTTCAGAATTTTTCATACAAAATACATCACAAGTAAAGTATATTTATAAGAGGAAACATGAAAGCTAGGTAGAAATATTATCTATAAGAGAGGCATTTTAGGTTCCCCAATTCATATGGGATCTATCCAGTAAGACCATACCCGGTAGCTAAGTTGTAAAAGCAATTGAGCACTTAAAAACTAGAGTGACTGAAAAATCATTAACAAACCTACAAATCTATCATTTTCTTGCCTCTTTGAGGTTGTTTGATGATTGTTGGTTGAGTGTGTTGTTGTTAGTAACCTTCAGTGGTATCCTATGCTCATTTGGAGGGTGATTGAGGGTTTCCAAAGGTGCTATGACCTGAAAATTATGAAATTGAATACCCGCAACAACCATTTCACACCTATCATAGTTCAATTAATTTTTTTTATCTTTCTACATTCATATCAGTGACTTTGGAAGGTAATATGCTAGTTTGGATGATTTCTGAGCATTCTTTGTGACATGTTTTGACTTTCAACAACTTTCTTTTGGAATTGCATTAACTCTTACATCATAGCAAACTTGTAGTGACTTCTTATCATCAATATATGTTCAGTTTTGGACCTACAACAATTGTTATTACCTCTTATTCAAGTTGTTGAGTGTGTGTAATGTTGCTAGCAGTGATTGGGTAGTGTTCAATGCAAGATTGGTAGGTGTTTTATGTTGTTATTCTACACTCTAATGAGAAATGATGGTGTTGTAATTGATGGCAACCTACTGGCAACCTTCTGGCAACCACCTGGCATTCATCTGGTAAAGCCACCGGCATGCACTGGCATCGGCTAGACATCTACATACACCGGCAGTGGCTACAATACATACCGACACTCAAGCCGACAAGAAATAAAATTTTGTATTAAATATAATTATCTTTTATAAAGCCGACATGGCATATTGTAAAAGACTCATATATATGTATGAGATCTTATAGGTCATTTTGTGTAAGAAGATGAGAGTAGCTACGAATTATGTATAAGGAGATATAAGTTGACAAAAAAGGTTTTTGGTTATAGTATGAGCTTAAACTGGTACTGAACCTGGCATAGTTGATGCTGATTTGAAACAGTACATTGTATTGGATTTTCATAATCCATTTTGTAAGTCAGTCAAACTTCTATCATGTAAATTGAGCAGTGAGCTCTAGGCAGTTGGCCTTCCTGCATGTGCAGGCCCCTCATTGTAAGTAATATTTATTCATTGGTCAATGAGTAAATATTGTGGGTCACAAATCCCACCGAGGTTTTTCCCACACCGGGTTTCCTCGTTAAACATCTTGTGTTATGGTGTGCTTTCTATGTTGTCTTTATTGTTCCTATTTACTGGATTAATTCTTATTTACCGGTACACTATTTTGGAATTCAAAATACTTAATAAGGTTAAATATTCTATTCACCGGTTAGATACTGATTCACCCCCACCCCCCCCCTCTCAGTATCTTTGGGACTATCGTTAATCCTAACATTTTCAGGGGGTTCACAGTGCCTTTTAGGACCTACAACTACTGGCAATAGTCCTGTAATTGCTTATTCATGTCATATCAAACCTATAACACTCAATGCCATGCTGATTTCAAGGTATTTTGGTAGAAGTTCTTAGTTTAGTGTTTATTCATACTAGTTGGCATTGGTTTTGAAGTTTCATGTGCCATTGTTATTAGCAGATTTGGAATCAACATTGCAAACTTGTCTTGGCATTTTATGAGTTGTAAACCATTGTTGACATGTTTGTTTGATGCCTTCACATTGTTAAAAAATTCCTTAAAAAATTATGCGTAGTTATTAAAGTGGTATCAAAATTGGAGATCTTTCTAGCCTATGCCTTTAATCATATTTGGTAGCAGTAGTATTCTCTATGAGTGACAAAGAACTTTGTTATTACACTAGAAAATAGAAAAAGTTAGTTCCTCAAAAAACCACAAACCCTAGTTGAAGATCCATTTTCAACAATTCAAAAAGTGCAAGGGAGTTTGATTAGTGACAATGAGATCTTCACACTCCACAAACCATAACCCATCTATAAATATGGCAAAAACAGATAAGATGTGAGCTAGTTCAATTAGACTAAATACCAGAGCAAAGAGGAAATTTGATTTTTGTTGGAAATGATGTCGAATATGTTAGCCAAGTTGAATCAAGGTATGCCTGAGCTTAATACTTGGTGCAGAATGGTGAAACAAGTTTTTCAAATCAGCTAAACCATAATGGATGCATTATTGCAGCAATATTGAGGTCTAATCCTAGACCACTTCAACCTACCTCTATATCCAACTTCTCTTTTGATGTGAATGATTGCATTATAATTTTCTTTCCATCTTTTGGACTTTCAAATCATTGCTTTTGAAAGAATGACTATCTTAAACATATTGTGTTCTATGACTCTTCTTTGGTCATATAGAACATCTATGACTTGATCTTTTCTTTGCTATCAATTAAATGAAGTCATGGCTATCCTCTAGCATTATAATCCTTTGGTTGGTCTTCAATGTCTTTAATGTATATCTTTTTTTACTCTTACTAGTATTCTCAATAACCGCTCTGAGCATTGATCTTTTATGTGTTTGAGAGAGGGACTTCTTTGACAGTGAACTCTGTCTTTCTATTCATTGTTCTAAGATGTATTAACTCTGTGAAAGGGTTTCAAGTCTAGCTTCTTTTGATGCTACAATAAGTCATTGCCCTTGTAAATAGGACATTCAAACATACTTTTAATATCATTTTGTCTTTCTTATGCTTGTACCCATAGTTTTAAAACTCGTGGACTCGCCACGGACTCGCGAGTCCATGGGAGCCACGAGTCGACTTGCCAAGGACTCGCGAGGCGAGTCCTAGCGAGTCCATCTGAAAGACTCGCGAGTCTTTTGCAAGGACTCGCGCGAGTCTTTTGCATGGACTCGCAAGTCTTTCAGATGGACTCGCGTGAGCCAGAAAAAAAGTCATGCAAGCTTTAAAATTGAGTTTAACATGTGAAAAAATTTGGTCTCTCCCTCAGGATTCATATATGGAATATAACATTTTAACATTTAAGTATAAGTTATATTTCCTTATATCTTTCTTCTTTCTTATACTTTAAGTTATATTCCATATATACTGTCAGGATGTTTGAGAGTGGTTCGGACCTCCAGGAGTTATAATGCAAAATCTAGTTTTTGGAGGATTCTTCAATTTTCCAGACTTAGTCAAATTTCAGGATCTTTCGGTGATGCCCCTTGACCCCAACTTGGGGGTGCTGCCCCCAAACAACCGGCGAAAAATATAGGGGGAAATTGCGTCGATGGAAGTAGGGAAAATTTAACCTCTGAGTCTGATTAGGCTCCATATAAAAGCATAATTAGCATTGAAGAAATCTTGGTATTATACATTTTAGAGTTGAAAGTTTGAAACTATGAGTATGTGACATGTGTAATGCTTCAATTATGGCTCTTATGTTCTCTAAATGCATTAATTTCTTTATGTTTTTTTGTAAAACTACGGTTTTTTTTTTTGCCGAGTCCTTGCCGAGTCTTTCACGAGTCTTTCACGAGTCCGAGTCCGAGTCCAAATTTTTGGTTTGCCGAGTCCGTGGCGAGTCCGAGTTTTTCAACTATGCTTGTACCAATCTATTTTCCTTAAGGTTGCAAAACACATCGCTGTTCTTATTATCACTCATAACTATCAAGGTCTACATAAAATCTCTTGTCCCTATATCAGTGTCATTATTTTATTGAGATCCTTGCTTCACTTTGGAGACTGCTACAAAACCTAGTTCAATATTTTGAAAGTCTTTACTTGAACTACTTTTATTCATAGCACTTCGCCATAATTTGCATTCAATCTTTTCTCATGCTTTTGAAAGGTATGCCTATTGTTTCAAATTGCTATCTTCTTCTAAAATTGAATGCTTGATTAACCCTCACACCTTGGAAATTTATGGTCTATCTTATTGATTAAGGTAATAGCCTTCTTTTGTTCCTCTGTGTTGCTACAATGACTTTCTTTCACATTCCTCTATATGCATTGTCTCTCATGACCTTGGCTCTTCTATAAAAACTCTTTAGATATTCTCTTTTCATAGCCTAATCCAGAACCTTGTTTCCAAGATATTCTCTTCAATGTTGAACTATCACTGCCTTTCATAGGTCTTTGATGCCTTTTGGACTGTATATTGATACATTTTTATCTAGCTGACCTCCAAATGGATTAAAAGATTTTGGCAATGCTTCTATCCCTCATACACTATCTTGTCTCGGAGCATTTTTGTGATCTTCGTCATGGAAAGACTGTGATCTAGGGCTCACCGTTTCAAAACATGACTAGGAATTTTCTTCTATGTAATGGCTAATCTCAATGGCTACTATCATTGTGTGTATTTTATCAATCCTATCTTTATCATAAAAAGCATCTCTGCACTGCTGCTTGAGACTGTCATCATGAATTTGTGTGTCTTGCATGACTAGTAATATGGACTGATATTAGGGTGATTGATATATTCTTCAAGTGACTTACTTCATTTTTGTCCATATACTATGCTACAAGGTTTATAATCATTCATCTAGTATGGACTGCTCTTGTTCTTTTCCATTTCTCTTTGCCCCATGACTTTGTGACTGAGACTGCATCTATTTTGCTGCAATACTGCCTCTCAAAAGGACTGTTGTACTGTCTTATGGCTACCATGATGGCTGAGCTGTTCTTTGTATTCATGACTTTCATTTTTTATGGATGCCCATTCAATATTCAATGTGTTTTAACAATGATCTTTGATCTTTTTGAGACTATGATACTTCATTTGTTCATGACTTCTATGATATAAATCTTTTCTCTATCAAAACCAATGTTGTCTTACACATTGTCATTAGATCATTCATGGTGGCTATGGCTTCTTTTTGCTTTGATAGAATCTTTCACTGTCCATAATAGCTAGGTTTATCTTTGAGATTGCTTTATATGATCTTGGAGACTGTTGTATTTTTGTGTCTGTGATTTTGTATGCTCTGTGTATTGAGGTGGCTACTCTAGCATGGATAACATGACCTAGGCACTGCCATTGACTATGTCTTTTCTCATGATTATGGTCTTTTCCCTCATGATAGAAGGCTTTACCTCTACCATTTGCTTGGGATCCTCTTAAGAAAGAAGATCTTTGCATATTGCATACGTGGCTCATACACTGGTTGTATTTGACTACTGCAAATTATCATAAATCTGTCTTTTCTTTGAATTCCTTACAAGGAAACTAATAGCCTTTTTTCTGATTACTAAGGACTACTCTTTATGGTCCGCTATTTCTTTGTTGACTGCACTACTTTGACTATCATAACAAACCTTAGACCTATAATTTTCTCTTTGAGACTGTGACAAAACCATTCATTGATGATAGCCCATTAAAGGTCATTGTTTTGACCAATAAAGACTACTCTGCTACTCATGGGTATTTCCTCTATCAAAGATGCTCGTCTACTCGTTGGTTATTGTTGCTATAAGGAGTGTGCACTGCTATAAATACTCTTCAAAACCTCAAATTATAATACCTTTGGCTAACAATGAGGACAACAATACTACAATATACTTTGAAAGCTTATCATTGACTATGTTTCTCAAGGTGTGATACTTTGTATTATCCTTGATAGTGGATAGTGGTTAGATCTTGGTTCTAAAATTTTTTGACTGTAACCGTGAAGATTCACTTTGATCTCTTTCATTACTCATTGCTTTGAAAACCTTTGCTCCTCTTATTGAAATATCAATGTCTTTCTTTAGGGCTTTCGTTAGATTTCTATTTCACAGGTTACATTATGAATGCCTTGCTCATTCTTCCCATACATAGTCATCTTATTCCTTTTGATTGCACTTCACCTCTACATTTTTTGAGATGCTGCTATAATCTGTGAGATGGACTGTGATATGACAACCAAAGACCCTAAATCACTGCACTTTCTCTTTGCTTGGTGATCTTGGCCTATGAGTATTGATCTTTGATATTTGATTTGTCAATTTGTTTTCACTCTAGCTTCATTTTATGCTTTTGAAGCTATTCTCATTGTGCTAGGACTGTTGTCTTCACCCTAAGAATGAAATATTTGAGATTTTTTCCTTGAGTTCCCATTACAAGGCTGTCAAAACATTGTGTAGAGCTTCTTATCCCAACTAGAGACCATATGATATCATAACCATATTGTTACTGTCTTTATGCTTTTATCTTTGGATCAGAGTCTTACTATTGTATTGGAAGGCATAGATGACTGTCAATGATGTTGCTATCTCTATTATTTCTTCCGTTAATGATCAAACCTTGGGAGTTGGGAATACACTGCTCTTTCTTGAGGAAATAATAAACAAAGCCACAATTATGAAGAAAGTACAATCACTAACTTCTAAATGACTAAATGAAAGCTTCATCTAGAATATCATAGAAAAGGCATTAAACTTAGAGGGTCAATAAGGTCCAAGTCCATTAGAAGAGACAACATCTGAAACAACATTTCATTTAGTTATAGATGAAATATTAAAGTCCAATTTTTTTTTAACTGAATGCACTTTTGTAGGAGGTTGTCTTGTTGAGATGATAATAGGCTTGAGGAAAAACTTTAGCACAACCAAGCTTGGTAGGATTAGTGAACACTAAAAATATTACAGAACTCTGATGCATATGCATTCATAGTTATTAACATCTCCATTTCCTCGTGTCAAAGGTAGGTTTGGAGTGTAAAAGAGAGATCTATAAAAAAAATTTGTTGCATCAAGCATAAAGCTTCCCAAAACTGCATCGATGTTTTAGCTCGCCCTTCATGATCAAACTTGGGATAATAGAATAATCCTGCGAAGCTGACACATTCCTGCATATTATTCTGACATAACAATATAGAAATATTGATGTCAAACACAAAGGTGCCTTCTTCAAACAGTCCACCTTGATAGATCAATTAATCGATTGAAAATCCTAATTGTACAAGGTCAATAGTTGTATCATATGTCATTGTATATAAATTATTAAATTCAAATCCCAAAAAACATTTTGACAATCAAGTTTAATGATTCACACATAATTCACCAAGTACCCTTTTAAACATTTGTTAATAATCTCAGTTTGTCTATACATTCACCATCAAGTTAAGGTTGATTCTATACATTTACATAATTCTCTAGAAAACAATTTTTTTGAAGTCTTAAAATATGCAACACAAATACATCAGCAACTTTTAAAGATTTTGAAGTCAATACTTTACCATCATTAGAAATTAAAACAGGCTTAGTTCATACATCAACTACTACGTAAATACTGATCTTTCCTCCCACTCATTGTATGTTTGTTATTGTTTTCATGCTAATGGTTTTCAGTATTTAGTTGGATATTTATTTTTGAGAATAATGAGCTCCCACATATGTACGGAATTTTTTTTCAACTACAACAAACTTGGACTTTTGAAATTCTCTTTGTTATTCCTTTGGCAACTTTAGAAAGAACCCACAATTTTTTTCACATCATAGACCAAATGGAGGGAATCAATTGGCCAAAAAAGTAAAAACCTAAAAAGCAAGTGCTGCAAAATTCCAACATCCCCCATTCAACGACCAATATAAGTCTCATTCATAAAAATAATTATTCATGGTTTATAGGAAGAGATTCTAAGTTTTGCACACAAATCTAAGGACATGGGCTAGTCTTATTTTCCTGTGAGTGGGGTCGTGAAAAGTTCCACGGAGAAAAATTTGCAATCATCAATTTGGTAAACAAAAAGACCAATTAGGAAACTTTGAATAGCACCTCAGCAAGGTTGTTAAACTTCTCCTCACTTGCTTAACATTTTTCCTTGTCTACGGCATTTTACATATTTACAAAATTTTGACAGATTTCTTCCATATATGTGAGTCATGACAATTAGGAAGAGAGGATATTAAAGGTACACAAAATACACACAATAATCATTGAATCAAAATAGATTTAATAGATTAGTATCAATCTTTGAGAAAGTTGGTAGTGTCAAAAATTGATACTAATCTATTAGATCTGATATTGATATTAATTTATTAATTAAATATGATATCTAAAGTTGATCAGAATAGATCAGAACTGTTATTAATTCATAGGCAATAATATATATTTTTTATATATAGTTATACAAAAGTTATGAATGCATTATAGGCTGAAGCTATTCTGGCTCTAAAATAGATCTTTCGAGCGTGTTAGCGACAGGTTAGTCAATCGCAGCCGTTAATTGCAAAATCGACGGTGTAAAACACGCGACTAACACGCGTGTTAGTCAATCCGTACTGTCATTTGGGAGCCAGAATAGATGCGTCCTCTTATTGATGGCATTAATAATAACTAATTGACCGATCAAAGTATTACTTATTACATTACGTACTAATTAACTGTTTAATGAATATTAATCGATCACTGGAAAGGTGTGATTATTATTGTTATTTTTTTTATAGATCATGATACCAATTAAGGGAGGGCAGCGACCTTCCAAGGGATTCTTTCCACCAACAGACGTGGTTGGAGGTGCATGACTCTCCATCCATGCTGTGAGGGATAAATACCCCCAGTGGACGTGGGAAGATGTAAGGAGGAAAAAGAAAAAGTAATAAGGAAGTCCTACATCCTGCCATGAATACACTCAGCCAGAGACTCAAAACAGTAAGAACTCTGTGAATTATATATAACAGTAGATTGTAGATGCATTATGGTATTATATGGCATGGTAATCTCTGTATGTTTACAGTATGAGTACGTTGCATATGTATGATCCAATATATTTCCTTCCATTTAATCGATCTATGTCTATAAATCTTATCTTGGATACATGTTGAATATTGTCTTTAGAAGGAGAACCGTTGATTAAGGCACCCTCTCAAGCAGAGGGAGAACTGTCACTATGGCACCCTCACCAAATGGCTTGATTAGGGAGAACTGTTGCTAAGGCACCCTATCAAGACAATTAGGTTTCCTGTAGTTATGATCCAGAACTTTCTTACAGTGATGTTTGCATAATCATTCCTACATTATAGTAGTTCTTTAGATTGCAGTTCTTCTGACTCATAAATCATAGTTAGTTTCTTTCTTATTTCCCTTTATTTATCTTTTATAACTGATTTATAAATGATAATCATTCATATGTTGTAATTAGAATATTATCCTCTAACTTGTGTTGTAGGTTATTTCTACCAACAAGATAAGAAGATTCCCTTCCTAAAACCCTCTTGACAGCTGAGAAACTATAACCTAGGGCAGAATAGAGTTATTTAGGAAGAGGGACATTACATTCATTTAGACTTAGTGCCCATTAACTTGTTTAAGCTCTACTTGATAAGCTAGTTTGGTGGCCTCGTAAGTGCATCTAATTTCCTTCATAGAAGAAATATAAATTCTAAAACAAATTTTAAATGGAAAATTATATGTAGGTACATACAGTTGTTTGTTGTTCTAGTATCTTGTATATAATTATTATAATCTAATGTACAAATTAGAGTATATAAAAAAGTATTAATTCACTATTCTAATCAGCTCCCGAAGAAAGTGAACATGCTGTAAAATGGTTTTCGATCCAATTAAGGAAGAACAAATCACAAAAAAGGATTGAAATTGACTTAAGTGGCCTGGATATGCATGCATGACCTACTTATAGATGCCTCTAGTCTCTACATAGTTTTATGGTTATAAATGAGCAATCCCACTTGATGGTTCTGGTTCTGCCCCGAATTTTTGCAGGACCATCTCTTTTAAAATGAAAGAGATCTTTATATGTAGGTCCTGTGGTTTCTGTCTTCCTTAATAGATGCATACGGGCTTTCACATTGCTTTCTGGTATTTTATAGTTAGAATTTAGAGTGTGCAATGCATCACTATATAGGAGTTAGAGTTCTTTATGAAGGGGCATTAGAGGTTTTTGTGGTTATTCATGTTAACTTTCAATGATATTTGTACTCTGTTTTGAAGAGGCTGCTACAAGGCAGATTAAGCTCTGTATTTTTTAATTCTTCATAGTCATGAAGGTTGTGATGACTGTGTATCTCTGCATTTTTAGTCCTTTTTCTTTTCCCTTTGATGTTTTGACCTCTTTATTTTGAGCTAGACAGTCATATTTTCAATGAATGCTGCTATGAAGATCTTCACATTGTTCACTTTGGCTTTGACAATGACCTTGATTGATTGCTCTTCAACTTATTCACTGCTTATAATGACTTCATTGTAACAAACCATGATAGAGCTCTTATATTTGTGTTCATCATAACATCACTACTTTAGTCTCTATCATTGAGCTCATAACTGATCCTTTACACTTGTGAAGGGCTACACAGTCATTTGACTGCACTTTTTATTTGTGACTCTTACTCCACTGTATGCTACTATCTTGTCTTTATATCACTGCTATGTCCATTGTACTCATTGTCCTTGATCTCTATTCTTTTTCTTGATGGTGTGTCTTTATGAGCTTTCAAGGAACTATGAAGTCTCTCCTGAAACCTTCTTAAACTACTATGATGACTACTACTTGTGACTTTGTTACATTTTATTTCTGTTCTCTAATGATTATTGTGAATGACTGTCATATAAGTATCTCTACTCTAGATAAGCTATCTTTTATGTAATATCCTGTCATGTAGATCACGACTTCACCTTGGCCTGCTCTTGGTGCTAAGATTTGTCAAAACCCATTAATGATTAGGAGAACTTGTGGTTGGATATGCATATGACTATCTTACTGGCCCATTATCTTCTTCAAAGATGTCTTCAATGTGTTATAAGAGTGGCCCTATCATTTTGATTGTCACAATCCTTATTTGCTTTTAATGCATCTTGTAACCTTGTATTGGTGAATGTCACTGCTACAATGAATCTCCAATCTCAGTCTTTGTTCATCCATATGTCTTTACTGGTGCCAATAACAGTGATTCTTAATCAATATGAGACTGAGACTTTCTTGCCCAATAATCTGATCCTCTTTGAGTATTCATGTTCTTTAAAAGGCTACTAATACTGTTACTATCCTTATGACAACAAGGTCTAAAATTACTACTGCATTCGGATACATGCCTTGATAAAATAAGGCTAACCTTGACTGTGATGATTCCATACTTAGCTCCATGACTATCATTGTTTTTCTTGTTGAAGATTGAGGACTGTGTATTTGTGGGAACGCTCTCGTAACTATACATTGTTCTCAGTCCTTTTATCATTGTATCTTTGCACCATCTGGTTATGACTGTTACTTGATGGTGTAGGTTCATATTTTCTTTTTGTCAAACCCTATTTGGATTCCATGGCTTGTCACAACTGCTTGTCAAGGTAACTACTATTAGGCCTATCTTTTCTCTCATATCACTATATTCAGTCTTGGTACTTGGGAGTGTCATTTGCATGGGTAATGAATACCTTGGTTTTTGCTAGGGTTCTTGCTAATAAACATATCTTGTTGCAATGACATAGATATCAGGCCACTCTCACCATTAATAGTGCTCTTGATAGTCCTTGTGCTTCATAAATTAATAGTTCTCTTGATAGTCCTTGTGCTTCATAAATAGCTTGTGATTGCACTCTAATATATCACTGCTAGGACTGTGGTTTGAGCATATGACAATGAACTATTTCCAACCTTTTGTTTTGACAGTGAATAGCTTTGCCACTATTGGAATGATCATTAAGGTTCTCATAGAAATGTTCTTCAATGGTTGCTCTAGGCTTTGATCTTTTGACTTTTATCCTTTAGGTTTGCCTTCCATTTTTTATTGTGAATGTATTATAATCACTTTCCTTTTGGTATGAGAAATGGTACTTGACCTCATTCACTGTTGGCTTTATGACATCCTTCAAACTGTCTTTGTGCTCATTGTCATTTAGAAAAAATAGTGAATGGTAAACCAGGGGCATGTGTAAAAGATTTTCATTCACTATTTTAGATGAGCATGAATTCTTTCTTGATGCTCCTTCAATAGAGACTTACATATATTTATATGCTCACTGTGTGTTCGGAAATGTACCCTCTTTGTGTTGGCAATTGACACTCATCCGGTTTAGTAGTGTTGTCATTGATGGCAACACACATCATTTTGGGTTGGACACTTAACCGGTACTCATTGGTATTCATTGTTTGGCAACCGGCATTCAAGTCGTTCTTTCCTTGACCAATTTATCCGCCTGAACAATTCTGGTATCCGGGAAGTTTGATTACTTCTGGTACTGCAATGGTCATTAAGAAATGCATTTTGAATTTATGATGATGTGGCTTGTTTGCATTCGTGTAATATTTCCCGGTGGATTCATTGTGCTTTTTTGCTGATTTCTGCCTTTCGATGGATGATCGTCCCACATTTCTTGAAGGCAACTCTTATTTAGATGAAACATATGTTGGCCATTTGGTGGAGTTGATTATGTGTTGCATCGATGTTTTATCATTGATATCAACACTATCTGTTTGGATGCTTTACCGACACCCTTCTAGTTCTGGTAGGTTGAGTGGTTTCTAGTTAACTTGGATCCGGCATGATCTGGTAGACTCTGGTACAGTCTGGTGATAGAATTGTCTTGTTCATGATACTCATACTCATACTTGATCAGTTGGTTTTGGTGTAGAGATTGGATGCTATCCTGCTTGCTTAGAAGCTTGGTTTCTGGTTCCAGCAAGGGTTTCATCGGTAGAGCTTTTGGTGGAGATCTTTGATGAATTGCATAAATGGTGTTGGTGCAACTTCTGATGGAGTTTCAGGATGTTGTTGGTAATCATGTTTGAGACTTGGCATTTGGAGATCATTGTTGAAGCGTTTGGACCTATACTTGGTCCCGGTTGATCTAGGTTATGGATTGGAATTAATGAAATGTATGGATAGGACCTATTGTTGTATTATTGGGATGCCTTATGAGTTGTTATTACTTATTTAGTCTAAGGATAACATGGTTTGTAATTATGTAATTGGTTTATTTTCTAGTGGCTGACCTGATTGTTTATGGTCGAGGGTTTCTATAAATAGATGTAAGATCTCATTATAGATCATCATGGTTAATGTAAGAGGTCATGGTCAAGGAATGTAATGTGCGAATAATGTAATATCATTCAGGCAAAGGAGTTGGTCGATCATTGGAGAACGAATTGGGTTTGTGTAAGAGGATTTTGTCCTCCAGTATTGTGCTTAACTGAAACTGTACTGAGGCATAGGAGATGGTATCTTTTGCACTTCAACACTTCTCCTGATTGTAGTTTGGATTTATATGTAGTTAGTGAGGCTCCTTTTGTGATGAGCAGTGTGCTCTAGGCTATTGGCCTTCCTGCAAGTGCAATCCCCTTCATTGTAATTCACATACCTACTGCAAAAGTATTATCTGACTGTGGGTAGGCTTCCCATTGTGGTTTTTCTCTTTACTAGTTTTTCCATGTACAAATCTTGGTATTGTGTGGATGGCTTTTACTCTGTGATTATTGTTTATGCTTAATTGGATTAACTGCTATTTTGGTATTATTGTTTTGGGTTTTGGTATTAAAGTTTAAATTGTTAATGCTTCTGGTAATCTGTGACAACTAATTCACCCCCCTCTCAGTTGTCTTCCGGTTATCTGAACTATCTAACAATTGGTATCAGAGCTTTGGTCCTCTCTGCAGATAGCTTAACCACTTGAGGAAGATCCTATGGCGACTAACAACTCAAGTTCCTCCAGTTCTTCTGGAGCTATATTTCGAAGGGTAATACCAAGGCTTGAAGGAACAAATTACACAGTATGGAAGATTCAGACAGAGACTCATTTGACATGTCTTGGCAAGGAGATTTGGGAGATCACGCAGAATGGTGTCATACCCTTTAATCTGGGATCTGACAATCCTCCTCCGAAAAACCTGGACAAGGAGCTTGATAATGATTGTAGAGAAAGAGAACCCTTCTTGTGTGCACTTTCTGATCAACAAATAATGGGACTAACATACAAATCATCTGGAAAGGCTATATGGGATAGGTTGCAGACTTTTAATGAATGTGACCCTACAGTGAAGATTGCAAAACTTGATGGTTACTAGGTGAGATATGAAAACCTGAAGATGGAAGAAGATGAAAGGATTATTGCATTCATGGAAAGAGTAAATGATATTGTTATGGGAATTTAATGTTGTGGTGGAACTCTGATCAAAGATGAAATTATTTCTAAAGTCTTATGAACCCTACCAGCGGCTTAAAAAACGAAGGCTATTGCTATCAATGAGTTGAGAACAATGACTAATACATCTACCAACAAAGATAATTTGGTTGGGAAACTATCTTCTTTTGAGCTTGAGGAATTTGGACCTTCTGGAGCTATGAAAACTGAACCTTCTTTTCATGCATCTACATCTACAACCAGTAAGCAAGGCTGAAAAGCTTTATATGCAAAAGAATTAGAAGATGTGAAAAGAGAAGATGATGAGCTTGAGCAACTTGAAGCACTATTTTCTAGAAGAGTACCGAAAGGACCAGTAGGAAGTAAGTATGAAGGAAACGCACCTTTTAAATGTTTTGGATGCAATAACATTGGTCATTTTTCATCTAGATGTCCTGAAAGGAATTCAAGTTTTGAAGAAAGAGTTAAAAGATCATTTAAGCCTAACCCTGGATATCAGAATAAGTATAGATTCAAGAAAAATAGAAACAAATCATGCTACATAGCGGATGAAGAAGGCATTATTGATTCAGATGATGAAAATGCGGAAGACTCTCCTAGTGGATCCGACAATGGGAAGGAATGGGTGTTCCTAGCTATCAAGGAAGATGATCTGGAACTAGAAGAGAATGTATCTAAGGAAAAGACACTTGCTGCTAAAATTGAGGACAAGGATGAATGGGTAATTGGCAGTGGTTGTTCACATCATATGACTAGAGATAAAGGAAAGTTTTTGTCTTTACAAGAATTTGATGGTGGACTAGTTAGATTTGGAGATGACAAGGCATGCATGATTAAAGGAAAAGGAACTATATCATTGGATGGTAAGAACAATAGTGACAATGTTTATTATGTTGAAGGTTTGAAGCATAATCTTTTGAGTGTAGGACAATTGGTAGATAAGGGATTTCAATTACAGTTCAAGGATGGAAAATGCAAAATCATTAATAGATCTGGCTTGGATATTGCAACTCGTACACAGACAAAAGACAATATATTTCATTTGAACTCCGGTGAGAAGACATGTTTGATTACACAAATTGATGAGAGTTGGCTATGGCATAAAAGGTTGTGTCATGTGAATTTTGATCACATTATGAAGATCAGTTCAACTAAGGTTGTTAGAGATATACCTAAGATTATGAAGCCCTATAATCTGGTATGTAAAGAATGTCAAATGGGTAAACAGGTCAAAGCCTCTTTTAGGATTACACAAGATAAATCAAATGATGTTCTTGATCTTATTCATACTAATTTGTGTGGCCCTGCTAGAGTTAAAAGTTTTCATGGTGATACATATTTCATGCTAATCATTGATGATTATTCTAGATACAGTCTAGTGATGGAATTGGCTTGTTCATGATACCCATACTCATACTTGATCAATTGGTTTTGGTCTAGAGATTAGATGCTATCCTGCTTGCTTAGAAGCTTGGTTTCTGGTTCCATTGAGGGTTTCATCGACAGAGATTTTGGTGGAGATCTTTGATGAATTGTATAAATGGTGTTGGTGCAGCTTCTGATGGAGTTTCAGGATGTTGTTGGTAATCATGTTCGAGACTTGGCATTTGGAGATCATTGCTAAAGCGTGAAGACCTATACTTGGTCCTGATTGATCTAGGTTATGGATCGACATCAATGAAACGTATGGATAGGATGTATTGTTGTATTTTTTGGATGTCTTATGAGTTGTCATTACTTGTTTGGTCTAAGGCCGACATGGTTTGTAATTTTGTAATTGGTTTATTGTTTGGTGGCTGACCTTATTGTTTATGGTCCAGGGTTTGTATAAATAGATGTAAGATCTCATTATAGATCATCATGGTTAATGTAAGAGGTCATGGTCAAGGAATGTAATATGTGAATAATGCAATATCATTCAGGCAGAGGAGTTGGTCAATCATTGGAGATCAAATTGGGTTTGTGTAAGAGGATTTAGTCATCTAGTATTGAGCTTAACAAGAACTATACTGAGGCATAGGAGATGCTATCTTTTGCAGTTCAACACTTCTCCGAATTGTAGTCTAGATTTATATGTATTCAGTGAAGCTCCTTTTGTGATGAGCAGTGTGCTCTAGGTTGTTGGCCTTCCTGCAAGTGCAGTCCCCTTTATTGTAATTCACATACTTACTTCAGAAGTATTATCTGACTGTGGGTAGGCTTCCCACCATGGTTTTTTCCTTTACCGGGTTTTACACGTGCAAATTTTGGTGTTGTGTGGAAGGCTTTTACTCTGTGATTATTGTTTATGCTTAATTGGATTAACTACTATTCCAGTATTATTGTTTTGGGTTCCGTTATTAAAGTTTAAATTGCTAATGCTTCTGGTAATCTGTGACAACTGATTACCCCCCGCCCTCTCAATTGTATTCTTGTTATCTGAACTGTCTAACAACATACCCCTTCAATGACTTTCTTTTCATGTTGTTTGACGCCCTAGTTTCATCAATGCCCATCTTCAGTATAGACCCAACACTTTTTATTTTGTTTCGATGAAACTCTCTCTTTGCTCAAGTGTTTTCACCTTTTATCGATATGCATTTTCTATCGACAACCATATTTTGATGATTTATCCATTGAATTCATCGATATTGGATTTTCGATGAAAGGTCATGTTTTGCCATGCACTCTAGTGCTTTACTCGATAGCTTGTTTTAATCGAAACCCCTTTTTCTTCGATGAGATCTCATTCCATTTCATCGATCCGTGACTCTGACTAGAGGGCCCCACTTCAATGAGTCTCATGCTTCGTCAGATGCTTTTGGGATTTCACCGACGTGTCCTTTTCATCGATGAGACCATCTCTATGAGAATGTGCCCTTTTTCATCAAACTAGATACTTCGATGGAACTCAATCTTTCGATAGATACTTTAAGGGTCAAGTTGATGTACTTGTCTTGCTTTCTTTTCATCTCGATGGAACATGCTACTCCGAGAAGTTGTTTATCCCATTCATCGAAACCCTTATTTTATTAATGACTTCCTTTCACTGAAATTTTCCATGATTCCATCGCAATACATATTTCAATGAAACTTTGCCTTCGCTAAGAGTTCATTCGATTCTTCCGACATCATCATTTCATCGAAAAAGTTTTCTTCGGCAAGATCGTTGTTATTTTCATCGATGTTGGGTTTTCGATGAAACTTTAGTGTCGCTAGGCACCTTTTTTATTTCCTCGACATTGCTCTTTCACTAAAACGTGTTTTTGGTTACATTTTAATGCCTCTTGGGTTACCCTAATGAGGGTTTTGACAACCTTCCATTAAAATGTGAATATCTCAGCCAATACTTAATGGAATCAAGTGATTTGAAAACCAAAATGAAGTGGATTCATGCGACCATCCAACCCAATAGGTTTCAAAACCTGGCACTAAGTCTATGTCATGAAATAATGTCTGTAATCAGACTCTTATGTAGAATAATATAAGAAAATGTGTGCAGAAAACTACTTTTACTAATATTACAGTATTTCTTATAATTGTATGACTATTATAGAGAATTCATAACTTTGGTCTGCTAGATGTCTTTTTTTTCAGTTGTAGAATCATTGCAATTTTTTTGAAATTTTGTTTTTGCAGTTATTTTAACACACGTACTATTAAATTAATGGTTGTTTTATTATGCAAATAAGGGTAGTCATTAAATATGTATTCATATAACGTGTTATATTTTCTTTTTGTAGAAACACACTGATAAATTCAATGAAGGTGATAAAGTTAGGCTATTGGATCCATGTGATAGTGTTGTTGTTGGCATTGGGAGGATTCACTCCCTATCTATTCTACATGGAGTAAACTTAAAAGGAATAGGCAATGCAAATGTGAACATTTTAACAGTCACAAGTAACATACCTCTTCCTTATGAAGACAAAATAAATGGAGTCGTCCATCTGAAAGAGAAAGAGGGAACTTCACAAGGTGGCCATGAAAATATTTGTAGAGAATGATATAGTTGAATATGTTTATCATGTTTCTTATTGTTTTATGCAGTACTTTGAATATTTTGAAAGAGTTGGAAAGTCTTAGACAACTTTGACATTTTTTATTATATTTACATATATACCCTTAGACAGATTTGACATCTTATAACTTGATTTATATATACACATTTGCATTATATTTTTTTATCACAAATTACCTTGTTTGTCATGATGTTCAATCAATCTTTTAATTCTAACATGTAGCTTGTTCGTATATGTAATATTTTTATTTGCTTTTATGATCTAGTTTGAGTTTAATGTTATATTATTTTTACATTATAAAATGATTAAATATACTACCAATAAATAAAAATGATTAAATATACTACCAATGGATGTAAATATATGACTAAAATAAGGACTAAATATATGACTAAAATAATGACTATGATGACAAAATAAATGACCATTTAACAACAATCAACGATTAAATTAATGACTCAATATATAACTAAATTAATGACTCAATATATGACGATATAAATCACTAATATGACTAAATAAATGACTAGAGAACAACAATCAATGACTAAATTAATGATTAAATATATGACTAAATTAGTGACTATCATGACTAGATAAATGACTAGATGACAAAAATCAATGACTAAATTAATGATTAAATATATGACTAAATTAGTAACTAAATATATGACCAAATTAATGACCAAATCAATGACCAAATTGATCACCAAATTGATCAATCAAAACAACCAGTGGTCACGTGACCAAATTGATTTATGACTAGCAATAAACTACCAGTGGTCACATGATCAAATTTAATCATTTATCTACAATTATTGGTAGTTTTTTAGTCATTTATTGTTGTTTTTATACTAGTGGCTTGAAGAGAGATGGATTTGTTAAGGAGGTATTTGTATGTTGAGGGTTTGCTAGAGAAGAAACAAGAGAGGAAAAGAGAGAAAATAGAGATGAAGAAGGAAAAAGAGAAGGCAAAGAAAATGGAGATTGAGAAAGAGATTAGAGAATTGAAACAAGCCATGGAACAAATAAGAAATGATATGGAGGAGATGGAAAAAATCATGGAACTTGTGTTGGCATTATTGGATGAATTGATTATGTGTTGCATTGATGTTTTGTCATTGATGTCAACACTAGCTAATATGGTTGGTTACCGACAGACAAGTTTTGGTTACCGGTAGAAGATCTAGTGTTACCGGCATAAGAGACTATCTGTTGGCCACTTCCGGTATGTTTGGATCAATGAACTATATTTGATTTCATGTGTTATATGCTCCATGAGCATGTTTTGTTCAGTTAGTATTGACTTGATAATGGGGTGTTGTCATACATTCTAGTAAACCCTTACCGACAATGGTTTAAGGTTTAACCGACAGAGCTTTCATTGAGAAATCTTGACAGGATGCATAATTGGTGTTGGTGTAGTTTCTACATGGATTTTAGGATGTTGAAGATGTTCTTTGATCGTGCCTCAACTGCTTGAAGAACTTTCTTTGGCATGGTGGACCTAGAATAGGCCCAATGCCTATCTAGGTTATGGACCAGTATCATGTTAGCGTGTACTCTACACGTTACCGGATGTTTTGAGATGATCTATGGATTTGATTATTATTGTTTTGGTCTTAAGCCAACATGGCATATCATTGTAATATGGATTTATATTGTAATATCTTTTAGGTGGTCGACCTTAGGGTTTGTATAAATAAGAGGTAGAAATTCTTTGTAACATATCATGGTTAAGGAAACAGTCATGGCTAAGTAATGTAATGTGTGAATATTGTAATATCATTTAGGCAGAGGAGTTGGTCGATCATTGGTGATCGAATTGGACTCAGAAGAGGATTTAGTCCTCTGACACTTAGCTTAACCGAGACTGTAATCAGGCATGGTAGATGCTATTTCTAGTAGTTCACTCTATTGGATTGTTGTCTATTTATCTTGAGAAGGTTGTATCCTCTCCGTAGTTAGTGAGACTCTTTTTGTAATGAGAAGTATGCTCTAGGTAGTGTTCCTTCCTGCAAGTGCAAGCCCCTTATTCTAACACATACTTTATGCAAAAGTATCATATGATTGTGGGTAGGCTTCCCACCGTGGTTTTTCCCTTTCTGGGTTTTCCACGTACAACTCATGGTGTTATGTGGTATGGTTGCTTTGCATTGTTTATCTATTTAATTGTTAAGTTGTATTGCTTACTAGTATTTGTTCCTACCGACATCTTTATGTGTTTTACTAGTACTTGATCTAATTAAGGTTATTAAGTGGATTTAAAGTTATAATCTGTTAGCAATTGATTCACCCCCACCCCCCGCCCCCCTCTTAGTTGTTCACCGGTTATCCTAACAACTTGAAATGAAAAGATGGCATTCACCAATAAAAAAGAAGGTATCATGGCCTATTAAGAAGATAGCTCAGAAGAGAAGACAATTGGGAGCACAAAAACCAGATGAGAAGAATCATTTGCTGATGGAAGAGGTCAAGGAACAAGCCAAACAAGATGAGATGATAGTAGAGGAAGAGAAGAAAGAAAAGACCGCAACCATTCCAAGCCAGGAAGATGTTGAAGCAACAAGTATGAAACTTAATCAAATTTTAGAGGGAAATCATATTGAATTAATATCAAAGTTTGACCTATTTAAGGTCAAGGATGAATTGATTTTGAAAGATAAAAATTGGCTTCAAAGATATAATGGTATGATGTTTTCTTCATTGATTTTCAAAGAGGGTGGTGGACTTTTCAGATTTTGTCATTTTAAAGGTTTGTGATCCTAATAAGGCAACAAGCTTAGAGGCAAAATATCAAGTGGATAAAGAGATTATGTTTTCACTTCAAAGGAGAAAGAGTAAGGAAGGAATCTACCTATTTCTTGTTGAGATTACAAGAAAGGACAAACCTAAGTTCAAGATGAACCAGATTGGGGGAGAAGAACAAGGTACCAAAGCAAGATCAACAATATTCAGACAAGGAAGTAGACAAAGAGAAGCTATCAAGTAGATTATTTAAGTTGGAGCAGTCCATCAAGACAAAAGGTGACAATAAATTTCTATTTTTGATCCATTGGAAGGGTCTCCCAGATGAAGATAGCCTTTGGAGGCTAGAGGAAGATGAGAACACTCAAGGTTTGTTGTAGGTGTAGTCTGTTGGCAACAATGATGAAGGAAAATTGAGAGGGGGGGTGAATTAGTTTTCACTAAATTAACAAACTTAACCTCAAATACAAATCAAATTTAATTATAGCAACAATAAAGATAAGAAAATTGATACCACAACACACAACACCAAGATTTTGACATGGAAAACCCTATTAAGGGAAAAACCATGATGGGAACCTACCCACAATAAGATGATAGTCTACAGTAGTATGTGAAAATAATTACAATGGGAATGCACGTGCATTCAAGCTCACTACCCAGAGCTAACTACGCAAAATACAATAACCCAAAAGGCTGCAACCCTCAAGGAAGGTTCACTACCTTACAAGGAAGTCTAAATGACTTACAAAATATTCAAACAACAATATGAAATCAAATGAACTAAAAAAATAGCATTTGTAAATGCCTAATGAGAGTTTTCGTTAATCACATTTGTATGCTCTAGACAATGCTCCAATCTCTACTCAATCACAATGTCAAATGATGTATTCACTTTTTCGCACCTTTACCATTCTTTGCTAATGCAGACACAACATCAATACCAAATTTACATGACTATACCATCTATATATACCGATCATCATCCTTGACAATAAGGTCAGCCAAACCCTCAACTCTCAATTACAAAATTACATCACATGATACAAAGATCGATTACCGAACCAATTTCATGATATACATGACATAAAATAGACCTTAATCAAATGCTCAAACATGCTACACCATCAAATAGGTCTCATATAGCATGAACAACACAACCAGATACCAAAACCATGCACAAGTATCAATATAGATCATCAAAAAAAAAAAGACATAATTAAGAAACACTAGCAAGAACATTAGCATCATCAGTAACAGTTGTACCAATACCACTTATCAAATCTTCATCGATCAATATCTAAAACTCAAGAACACTCAAACAACAACAACTATCATGAGTAAAGATAACTTGCAGAGCACCAAATCATGATCCATCAGAAATTATGATACACATGAACATCCCAAACAATCTCCCAAAATCTCAAATCAAGATTTGATCACACCAGAATATATTGGAGGAAATACCAAACTCTGTAAAGTACTGATCAAAAGAACCAAATTGTAAACTAGATCATATGATATGATCAATTTGTTGTATAATGATGAACGACAAATACCCTAATCGGTACTAAGAGGGAGGGGGCGGGGTGAATCAGTAGAGACAAAAACTTTCTCAACAACTTATCAAGTTAAAACAATACCAACCAATTGTCTTCATCACTAAACTTAACCATGGCAATACCGGTTAAACATAGTAAGACTTCAAACAACATAAACTAATAAGTCTGAAGACTTCAAATACATTCAATACTTGATAACAACTTCACCCATAAACATATGCATGTGGTATACCAGTAATACCATAACCTATTACCTCTACATGCATAATCACTCAAACACGGAATACTTAATCATCACATGAAAAAATGCAAAACTCATGATACAAATTTTTCACGTGGAAACCCAAATGGGAAAAACCACGGTGGGGATGAATACCCACAACCTTGTTTTGAAATATTTTGAAGCTCGGTCTGTTAGGAGCCTAGTCCGGTTAAAGACTTTACAATAAGGTTCTTCTAGGAACCGATATTATTAAAGATCACCTGATTAAGGGATTTCTATATACCCTGTTAAAGGTTGAGACCCTGTTAAAGGTTACCTCACTAGAGGATTTGAAGAACTCAATGATCTTGAGTCACCCGATTAAAGGATTTACAATAAGCCTGTTAAAGCTACCCGATAAAGGGATTTTCCAACAGTTTAAATGGTCAGAAGACAACTGGTAAAACTTTGATCTGATAACAACACTACATGCCAAGGCAGATCCTTTTCAATTCCTCTCTACTGCAATCATACTGCAATTTTCCTCTTATTGGTCTGCCAAGTATCTCATCACTCGGATACACACACAACATTTTCCACCAACTTACAACAACAAACATCATCAACCTTATAGACAATAGTTAGGTTGTTAGCATAAACCCTAAACCCTAAGCATCTTAGGTTTACAATACAAGTGGTCCAATCCTGCCCATCCAAACACTTTGCATAGAGCAATACAATTTCAAACATATCACAAGACAATATGCATCGTCCATTCTTCACTGCACATGGGAATAGGTAACCTATCACGCTTTCTTCTCATACCGCTAAGAAGAATGTTCATTCCCGAGGTAGACATTTAATGAAATCGATCTTCACATGCAAGATCCTCAAGGAAATCCTTCACGTGCACAAAACTGATGTGGCACCTTGATCTCATTCTCATCTCTTAGATAACTCATCACAGGATGTCTTCAGTTGCATCGCACAAGCTAGATTGCCATACTACAAACCCTAGAGCTGAGACTACCAACCGGTAGTCACACTAAGTGAAGCCCCGACATCGGTTCATTTACAAATCTTCATACCGGTTCACTGTCTTCTTCCAATCTGCATACCGGTTTACTTTCACTTATTGACATCAATGACAACATAAATTATCGTCATATCATCATGTTGGTTCATCATATGCCAACAATATCAAACACAATTTAGCTCCCAAATCACTGAAACCAATATAGAAAGATATAATGATACTAGAAATACTCTATATACCAAACCATGATCCCAATGAACCAATCTGCAACCATCAGAGAAATAAATCACAGGAATGTGTTGACATCAATGACAACAACATATCCTAGTAGCAACAATGTCCATCAATCTACCCCTTTGGCATTGATGGAAATATATAGATGTGAAAAATAATCAATGCAAAGAAAGAAAACATCTCCAACAAACTCTCCCTAAGATTAAGCTCACCAATAGCAGATAAGACAGTTTTTCACATGCTTTCTCTCCCCCTTTGATATCAATGACAAAGCTTCCCAAGACAAAAAACCAAACTCTTGCCCTTAGATAAACAAATCATGATTATAACCAGCTCAACTAAACCACAAACATACTACTACATCAGAGGAGCGACATGGGCTCATCAATCCGAACAAGAAGATAATATTGTGAAGTCCATCGGATTGATGCAACTCAATGCATCTAGTTCCCATCAAGAGGGGTGGATACTCCTATCTTGTCTCTCAAATAGACAAATGTATCTGTACGCAAAGGTTTGGTGAAAATATCAGCAATTTTTTCCTTTGTAAACACATACTCTAACTTCACTTCCTCTTCACTGACTTTTTCTCTCAAGAAATGATACTTGATTGATACATGTTTAGTCTTTGAATGTTGCATCGGGTTCTTTGACATATTAATAGCACTAGAATTATCACAATATATGACAGTGGGATCATCAGAGATAACTCTGATATCCTTCAACATTTGTTTCATCCAAACTACCTAAGTGCAATTACTAGCAACAATAATGTATTCAACTTTAGCCATAAATAGGGAAACTTAATCTTGATTCTTACTTGCCCATGAAACCAATTTATTACCCAAAAAGAATGCACCACCAGAGGTACTCTTATGGTCATCAACATCACCAACCCAATCAACATTAGTGTAAGAACATAACATTAAATCAACATTACTTGGATACCACAAACCATAATCCATAGTTCCTTTCAATTATCTGAATATACTCTTTACAACAGTGACATGACTCTCTTTTAGATCAACTTGAAATCTAGCAGCCATGCACACAACATGCATAATGTCAGGTCTAGTCTGAGTCAGGTGTAGTTTTCCACCAACCATAGTTCTGTACAAGGTTTGAGTAGCTTTCAAAGATTCATCATTTTTAGATAATTTGCAGCCAGACACCATAGAAGTTCCAACAGGTTTAGAATCTTCTAACCCAAACTTTTTTAGTAATTCCTTCACATATTTATCTTGAGATATAAAAATACCTTTTCCAGTCTGTGAAATCTGCAAACCTAAGAAAAATTTCATCTCTCATATCATAGACATTTCAAATACTTTCTGCATATCACCGGAAAACTTCATACTCAAGTCATCATCTCCTCCAAAGATAATGTCATCAACAAAAAATTCAACAATCAAAATGTTATCATTCTCAATTTTGAAATATAGATTTCTATCAGGAGTACCTCTATTAAATCCCAATTTCAATAAATACTTATCCAATATAGTATACTAGGCTCAAGGGGATTGTTTCAATCAATAAAGAGCTTAATTTAGTTTGCATACCATGTCCCCATTATCTAATAATAAAAATCCATCAGGTTTCTCAATGTAGACTTCTTCCTCAAGATCACCATTCAAAAAGGCTGACTTGTCATCCATCTGATATACCTTGAAATCCTTATAAGTAGCATATGCAAGCAATAGTCTAACGACTTCAAGTCTAGTTGATGGAGCAAAAGTCTCCTCAAAATCAATCCCTTCCTTTTGTGAATATCCTTTGCATACCATTCTTGATTTATTTTTTACAACTTCACCAGCTTCATTCAATTTATTCTTGAATACCCATTTAGTACCAATTGCATTCTTATCTTTATGTCTAGGCACAAGTTCCCATGTGTTGTTCTTTTCAATCTGATTCAGTTGTTCTTCCATAGCCTTCATCCAATTTTAATCTTTGCAAGCCTCAACAAAATATTTAGGTTCAATTTTAGAAATCAAACATACATCTTCAGTAGCTAGCCTTCTTCTAGTCATCACGCCTTTGTTTTTATCACCAATGATCTGATTTTCAAAACGATTCAGTCTTACATACCTCGGAGTCTTCTGATTATTCTAATTTTTAGGTTCATACACCTCTTCATCGATAGAAGCAATATCTGGGTTCACTACCTCTACCGGATCATTCTACTTCAATTCTTCAGTCTAAATTTGTGTTAAAATGACATTCTAATCATCATCATATCCGCATGCTCTGATTTATTTTCCACAGTTCTCATCATCTTTCACATTTGCACTTTACACTATCTTTCTTAGTCTCTTGTTGTAGCACTCATAGGATTTTCTCTTTGTAGAATATCCCAAGAAAATTCCTTCATCACTTCTTGCATCAAACTTTCTTATATTCTCATCTCTCTTGATATAACACTTGCTTCCAAAAATTCTGAAATATCTCACAATAGGAGCATGACCAAACCATATCTCATAAGGAGTCTTACTGGTATCACCTTTTATATGTAGTTGGTTGGATGTGCAAATAGTAGTGCTAACACCTTCTCTCCAATAGATCTTCAAAACATTCCCTTCAATCAGCATAGTCCTTACAAGATCCAAGATATTTATGTTCTTCCTTTCAACAACTCCATTCTACTATAGGGTTCTAGGAGCAGATAATTGTCTTCTAATTTCATGCTTCTCACACAATGAGTCAAACTTAGAGGAACAAAATTCTCCTCCTCTGTCAGATCTCAGACATTTCAGCTTCAGTCCTGTCTCAGTCTCAACCTCTCCTTTGAATATCTTGAATTTGTCCAATGCTTCTGATTTTTCCCTCAAAAAGGCAACCCACATCATTTTGGAATAATCGTCAATCAGTAACATGAAATACATGTCACCCTACACTTTTTTATTGTTGTAGGTCCACATAGGTCAGTATGCACAAGATCTAGAAATCCATAAGATGTATATTGCTTACTCTTGAAAGAAATTCTTGTTTTCTTTCTCATTTGACATTCCTTGCATATCAGATTAGCGAGCTTAACAATTTTAGGAAAATATCTAACAGCTTGAGTAGAACTAATCTTAATCATTAATTCAAAATTAACTTGACACATTCTCCTATGCCATAAAAAACTTTCATCAATCTGAGAAATAACAAGGAACTTTTCTCACCGGCATTAAAATGAAAGATATTACCTTCAGTCTTAGTTCCTAACACAATCTCTATACCAGAGGCATTTAGGATCTTGCATTTTCCATTCTTGAATTGAAAATCATAACCTCTGTCAACCATCTATCCAACACTTATAAGATTATGCTTCAAACCTTCAACATACAAGACATCATTAGTGTTATGCTTACTATCAAAGAAAATAGAACCTCTACCACGGATCACACAGGCTTTGTCATCTCCAAATATCACTATTCCACCATCATACCTCTCCATATTCACAAATTTTCTTTTATCATTGGTCATATGATATGAACAACCACTGTTAATCACCCATTCATCTTTCTCTTCAACTTTAGTAGAAAAAGCTTTCTCCTCTATAGTGCAGCTTGTGGAATCAACAAGTACTGGTCCATCTTCTTTAATAGCAATAAACACAATTTCATCTCCTTCAGATTCTTCATTTGTACCACCTTCATCGACTACATAATAACAGTTCTTCTGATGTTTATACTTCTCATTAGACTTGTAAGGCTTATCATAGTTCTCATGCTTCTCATATCTATCATTCCTGTCATGCTTATCAAATTTATCATGCCTATCATACGTAGACATTCTCTCCAGGCATCTAGAAGAAAAATGTCATATCTTATTGCAAGAGAAACATTTCAGAGGCAAGTTTCAATCATACTTACCAGCTCCTTTAGGCAATCTCTAAGAAATCAATTCTTCAAGCTCATCCAATTCTCTTTCTTTCTCTTCCATCACTCTTCTCTCTCTTTCATATCTAGATATTTTGCATTCTTCAAGATCACACTTCTTTTTGGATACAGATGCTCTAATTGTCATCTTAGACATTCCATGTGATTCACCAATCTCACTCAGTTCAAATGTAGCAATATTTCCAACCAACATATCTCTTGTCACAGTAGTCACACTATGGATCTCATCAATAGTAGCTACTTTATGTTTGTAAGAAGGAGGCAATGATCTTTGCACCTTAGCAATAATTTCATCTTCTTCAAAGGTTCCACCAATACATCTGATACCTAGGACAAGTTCATTCACCTTATCCTTGAAGGATTTTATGTTCTTATCTTCTCCCATCTTCAACATCTCATACTTCCCTTTCAAACTCTACAACTTAGCAGCTTTTACTTGTTTGTCTCCTTCATACAAGGTCTCAAGCTTCTCCCAGATCTCATGTGTAGTCTGAAGTCACATCATATTAGTCATCTCAGAATCAGTAAGACCAGTCAACAATTCTTCATTAGCTTTAATATTATTTTATACATCCTTAATCTCAGTAGCAGTAATTGGTCCATTCTAAGGAATAGAATAAGCATCCTTTGTAATCTTCTAGTAATCATCTCCAAGACATCTCAAATGCACCTATATCCTATTCTTCCATATAGCATAGTTACTTTAATTGAATCTCAGACTTTCCTTCTTAAAAATAACACCTCTAGTTGTTATCCTAGATAACCTCAAGTGGTCAATATTCTTATGGAGGATCTAGCTCTGATACCAATTGTTGGCAACAACAATGAAGGAAAACTGAGAGGGGGGGTGAATCATTTTTTAGTGGATTAACAAACATGACTTCAAATACAAATCAAATTAACTGCAACAACAACAAAGATAAGTAAATTGATACCACAACACACAACACCAAGATTTTGACATGGAAAACCCGATTAAGGGAAAAACCATGGTGGGAGCCTACCCACAATAAGATGATACTATGCAATATTATGTGAAAATAATTATAATAGGAATGCACATGCATTCAAGCTCACTTCCTAGAGCTCACTACTCAAAATACAATAACCTGGAAGGCTACAACCTTTAGGGAAGGTTCAATACCTTACAACAAAGTCTCACTAACTTACAAAATATTCAGACAACAATCCGAAAGCAAATGAATTGAAAGAATAGCATCTGCAAATGCCTGATGACAGTTTTGGTTAAGCACATTTATCTTCTTTGTAACACTCTAATCTCTACTCAATCACAATGTCAAAGGATGTATTATCTTATTCGCACCTTTAACATTCTCTGATAATGTAGACATACCACCGATACCAAATTTACATGACTATATAGACACCTAAAATTAATATTTAATTAATTTATGTTTGTCAACATAATTAATTAATTATGGTATCCTTATTCTTCTCAGGGGTAATTAAATCCAATTTAATTAATCCTATCACTATTTTCCAATAATTAATTTATAAAATAAATTAATTATTCCCTTATTCTTCTAAAGTCCCTCCAATAATTATTTCTTCTAAACCCACTCAGTTAATTAATTTTAATTAATTAACCTAGTCATGTAATTCCTACAAATCACTTTTCCTAATCCCACTCAACCTAATTAAATCTTCTAGAATCTCTCTTAATCCCACTTATCATTATTTTCATAATTTTATATTCCCCACTCATGTCACATCAACATTGAGCTTCACAAAGAAATTCAAATTTCTTTGAATCCCTCTATGCATCCTCATTTTGAAATTCAAATTTCCTTTCCCCCCTCTTCTCAAGGAATTTTATATTCCTCTTTATTTTCCCAGGGCACCCTTGATCCATGCCTTCTATTTCAAATCAATCTCAGCCCTTCATGATCAAATCAATATTGTCCTTTTATTGGCCTCCTCCAATCTATAAATTGGAGGATTATTTCCCCACAAAGGGATCCACTTCCTCTATAGCATTATCATACTGCTCATTTCTCTTCTATCTTCCTCCTATCATACCCTCATAATGTCCAAATATCCTCTCATCTAATCTAATTTATCTCATTAATACTCATCATCAAAATCCAATCCCAACATAATCTTGTTGAGCAAAGGAGAACAATCTTCATCCCCATCAAGGACCAATCCACTCAATTGAGGAAGGGGCACATTCTTCACTTCGTCGAAGGTCTAATCAGAAGGAGAAGGCAAGATAGAAAGGTATAAGTGGTTTATTATATGTTTGAATGTTTTATTTGAATACTAAACATCAATCATACATTACTCATTTTCCCCTCTTCATTCTGGAATGCCTAATGGGACCTACGTCCCAAGAATTTAACCATTTTTTGGAGTTTTTGGATTTTTTGTGAGTTTTTGCTCACATGTGTCGGAACAGCGTGATCGACTGCAAACTAGTGTAACCACCACAGGATCAGCATGAGTGTTACCTACTTTGGCATTTGAAAATTTTAACCTGCCCTTTTGCAAGTTTACAGATCAGTGCGAGTGTCGTGGGATTAGAATGTTCACCTACCACATCCTCTCGTTAATTCTCCTCTCTTCTATTCTTCCACCTTTTGTCTTTATTCTAGAATTATTACTTAAAAAATAAAAAATAAATAGTTAGTTTTTGCATCTAACTATCCTTTTTATTTTGGAACTATCTCTTTAGCGCGATCTCTCTATGAATAGCATAGGTGCTCTAGCAGAACATCGCCCATTTTAAAATTTGAAAAAAAAAATTGTTTCACTAACCTACTTCAACGTGTCTGCCTCAGGTATATTTTGTTTTTTTTTAATTTTGTCCTCTGTATTTTTCCATTTTTCTCTTTTTGGACCCCCTACAACATGTATGTAGGCGTTTCAGTGCCCGCGTAGGCACTTTAGCGCGAGTGTCTACAAAACAACGCGAGCACTGTTTCTGCAGAATTTTGTCTATTAACTAGATTTTTGAGTTTTACAGGTCCTGCCCGAGCGGTCAAAGACATAAAAAAAATACGAATCTGATATTTTGCAGGTTGCCTAAGGAAATCCAACCAAACATTGTGTTTTTTCTTAATCTTTTTATTCTAGGCACCTAGATTTAATCAGGGGATAAAAGAAACATCTTTGTGAAGTGTTTGGGAAAACTGTGAAAGTAGGAGAGTATGCTCTTGTCTATCTAGACAATCAGAAATCCAAACCTTTGGCACTTTCCTAGTTTGTTGTGTGTTTTCCCTTAGTGGGCCTTCCCTCTTGATTTGCTTAGACATTGGTGAGAGGGGAATGACCCAAGTGAGTACACTTAAATCTGAGCATTCCAACTCACTATAATAAATAGGCCTTTTAAGATGAAAGTTTCGAAGGACAAAGATATTTGAGAGTTCACTCTCATATTGAGCACTTTGTAGGGCCCCTTGAGGTCTCAATCTTGCTTGTGTGACTACATCTTGCTTAGTAATTTGTAGGGGTATGGGCCTCAATCATGCTTGTGCGACTACAAGGAGTAGTCTTCGAATGGAAATCCATACTAAAAACCCTAAGAATAGAAGCCACCTAGTTTACCTCTGAAAGGTGGATAATCTTTGTGCAAGGGAGATAGTAATTCCCCTAAGAGACTTGCCATATTGTGCCCCCATTAGCATTTGGAGTTAGCTAATATTGCGTTGATAATTCATTGTGTGAGACTCAATGGTCATATTCTAATTATCTATTGGGTGTGTACCTAAGTTAGCAAGCAAATGTTTTCCTCCTCATCCAACTTCCTAGGATAGAATGTTGTGTTTGGACTCTCTATGTGCGTTAGTGGCCAATGTGTATTCATTGCTTGATATCTCTTGCCAAGTCCATCATTCCTCCAACCAATCAATCCTCCCTCTTTCCAAATTCCATCTTGTCATCATCAAATCCCTAATCCAATTCTATCTATCCAAGCAATTCTCCAATCCCCAATCCACTTTCATCCATTCAAACAATCATCCTTCCTCAACCAATATTTCTATCCAAATCATTCATTTGACTTTAGGTAGACTTTCCCTTTCTCATTATCTATCCATTCTTCCATAATCATTCTTCCTCTAGTCCAATAAAATCTCCAAAATTCCAATCAATTAATCAATCCATCTTTCTAATCCCTCATCAATCAATAATCCAATCCTTTAATCAAATCAAATCCAATCCATCATCAATTCCCATCTAAGTCTTATTCTAAAGGCTAAGGTATTATCCTAATCCAAATAAATCTTGTCCTCAATCAATCATCCAATCTAGTCCAATCCAAATCAAATCCAATCAAAATTGAATCAAATTCGATCCATCATCATTTGAATAAAAGTCCTAATCCTCATATTCATCCAATTCCAATCTGATCCTTCATTCTCAACATGGGTGCCTAGAATTTCAAATCCTGGTATGAGCAGATGATCATGGAAGTCCACGAACCACCTCAACCTCCCTACCAAGTCAATCCCATAATCTCTCATCCACCTATCATACCTTCATCCATCCTACCTCAGCACATTGCACCTAATCCCAATCTGTATCATATCTCTTATCATTCCTCGACCTTTGACAAAAGAAATCCATCTTATTCCCCAATTATATCTCCATATTACACCTCATCCACATATGTACCTTCATCTCTCCTCCCATCTACATCTTAATCCCCATCCTTTTACAACACATTCATTACATCTACTCCCCATCCAAAACCTTTACTCCATAATCCTCCAAGCATTAGTCCTAGTTCCCCAAACCATTATCCTAATCATCTAAAATCCATATTATCCACATCCTCCAAGTCCATCATCCATAATCTTATCCAAGACATGCTAGCAAAGGAGACAAAATCCCCACCTCAAAATAAAGTCGCCAAGTCTCCTCAAGTCCTCCATCCATCCCAATCACCTCCACCCCAAAATAAATCCCAATCCCCTACACTTCATGATACCCTCATTCCTTTATCTACTCACATTGAATCTTTTGTATCCTCCTCCATCCCTTAATCCCCACAACTCCAAACATACCAAGGGCTTGTTCCAAACAAAGCTAGCATAGAATCCTCTCCATCTCATGATGCATCATCCTCCACTCCATCTAATGGTTCCATCCCCTCCACTTCCTCTCATGATCATATGATTCCTCCATCCAATCCTCTCCCTCCATTGTATGATCGTCTTCCATCTCATGATCTAATCACCCCTCCCACTCCATATCATGATACTCTTCCTAGTCAAGATCAAAGTATCCCTTCATCTCCATGTCATGATCCCAATTAATCTAAAGATCCTAATCTTCCTTTCGCATCTCATCCCCCTCAAAATGGACTTGCAACTTGTTTCCAAAATAATAGGGTTCCTCAAGCTAATGCTCAAGATGTTGGTACATCTTTTATTCCTCCTAAATCCAAAAATCCTTCATGCAAATTGTAGCATCCTAAAATTGTGACACTTGCAATTTCGACTGCATTTGGGTCTTCACGATGGCGGCGCAACGTTGAACCTGAATGGAGACCCCGAAACCTGTTTACGACACCAAAAACTGCATTTTTCAGCACCTTGGCCTGATCCTCCTTGCACCCTACTATCCCGGGAGGTGGGACCATGGTGCCCACCGCCCTGTTCCTTCAGGACTAGGGTGCCCCACGCCCTAGTCCCCCAAGACCATGGCGCCCAGTGCCCTAGTCCCTGGCCCTATTTTGGGCCCGGTCTCTTTTGGGCATCGGGTCTTTAAGTTTTCAATTCGGGAAATAATGTTTCCTGGTTGGCCCAAGGTCGGAAAAATCAGCCTATCAGCCCTAATTGACAAGTATATAAACTACATTTCCCCTCCCATTTGAGGAGGCAAGGAAAAAGAGGAAAATATATGCAAGCAAGAGGTGGAAGCGATATTCAAACATTCAAACATTCAAGCATTCCTTCAAGCAATTGAGCATTCTAAGTCTCCATTCAAGGCTAAGTGTTGCATTCAAGACAAGGATTCAACCATTGAAGAGGAGATCACTTACAACATACAACATACAACATACATTACACCTTCGCATGTAATAATACAAACATTCTTACAACAAGGTATCAGTACTTGTTTACATTACAAACATTTACATTTACAACATTCTCATTTCTTGGTTAATTCCAAAACTGGGGTTTGACCTAAAGGCAAACCCCTAATCCCTAACCCCCCAATCGTCCTCTCTTTTCTGTGTGTAGGTTGCAGGTACGCGGCTGTAATTGAAGATCTGGAATCCTTGTGTAGAGATGACCAGATCCCCCTTCGTTTCGCGGATTTTTCGGAGGACCGTGTGCACGCCGGGCGCCATCGTCCCGTCAACTTTCGCCCAAATTTGCAGAACAACATCATCTCGACATTTTACTGCTAATTCTAGGTCCACAGCTTCATCCCGTATCTCTATCTCTATTTATAAGCGAATCTTTCTTACTCTACATGCATTCCTAGTTCAATCTTTCTATCTACAATCTTTACAAAAGAGGGTATCCTTGATGTCTCAACCCTTGAAACTCATTTAGAATCTAGTCTTGCATTGTGTGGGATTGGATCTTGTGGGTTTCAACCCCTCTTTTGAATGTAAAGTCCCTCCTAAGTGAAAACCGTCAATCCTAGTGACCCCCTTATTCCTTGGAGTGGGGGAGAACACCTAGGGTTCGATTTTTCGCTTTACACAAATCAAGATCCCATCATCCCCCATCATCCACATCCATTTTGGGACCCTATATTCCAAAGCTAAATCTTCCATTCCTTCCATCCATTTTGGCTCCTTACGTCCCTCCATCCATAATTCCATCACCTCAAATAATCCCTAAGCAAGATAAAAAAAAGCCACACATCATTGAATGCCTCCCAACACTCTCCTTCCATCATCCCACCATCCATAAAATACCTAAATCATCCATCCTCATGCACCCGTACTATTGCTATTGGAATCAATTGGGATACCCAATATAAAAAGCATAAAGCTCAGAATCCACACATATTAAAGGATCAACATGTCCCCTCAAAATGACATGCTCAAAAGAAAAATATGATCGAAAAGAAAAAAAAATTAAAAAGGCCGCAAAGGCCCCAAAAGAAAAATCAAAAACTATGTGGATTCCTAAGATACTTCTAGAAGCAGAACGATCAAAATTGGCATCCAAACTTGCTAATCCAAAAACTCCATCCATTCATAAGTCCTCCAATCCTCCATCTAACACTCCTCCATCTTCAAAATCCATTTTGGGTCCTTATTTCCTAAAATCCACCATCCCAACTCCATCATCCCCTTCTTCTATTTTGGGTCTTAATGTCCCAAAACCCACACTTTATTCTCCATCTAATGCAAAACACTCTCCTCCACTACTCCACCACCCTTCAAGGTGTGTGCCAATGTTGATCTTCCACAAAATTTTCAAAACCCCATCCATTATCCACAATCTATTTTTCATAATCCCATTTTGTTAGTCCAATCCTTTGCAAAATCCTTATCTTTCATCCCCTATCCATTTCATCTCCCCAATTATTGTTACCAACATGTATGAGCATATCTCCAATTCAAAGCAATACTAATGGATACCATCCATGGAGCTATATTCTTGAGTCCTCCCTTCCTCCTTCATGCATCCACTATCCACTAATCATCATCCTTATCCATCCATCAAAAAAATAAATAAAAAAAAATCAAGAAAAATACAAAAAGCAAAACAAAAATCAGAAAAAGTAAAGAAAAATCATTTCATCCAATGGTGAAAACCACTTCTTGTGGCGTGTTGGGTAAGTACCATGATGAAAACTTGGCAAGAAAGCATCATGTGTAATTCCCTCATCCTCTTAAACTCTACACTTGGGGGAAAGATTCATCCATGCAATCGGCCCATCCATCTGCATCCTATCTAAGTCAATTCTCCTTTCCTATCTTTGATCTTTACTATACTGTCCATATCCTCCATCTCATATCCCTTATCCTATCAAAATGAATCATCCATTCTTATCTTTGATCTTGATCATATAGATGCAAAATAATGTATATGCATGGATGCTTTGGAAAACACAAGCCTTAATACCTCTACCATCCATATCCATTACACATTATCTTTCCACATCACACATTATTATCCACCATCTTTCCTATCCTTCATTCCACTACCCTTAGTGGGTCATTATCCTCCTTTGCAACATAGTCCTTGGGTCTCCATCATCCGACCCTCCATCCTTTATTCCTCCATATCCATCCACTTGATCCATTTGTCTCCTATCCAAAAAATTTATCCCTCCATCCATCCATCCATCCTTTTACCAATCCTTGGTTCTCCCTTGTCATTGGTTCCAGTCAATCAAATCATATCCACCAATCCACCCCATCCTATCCAATTTCTATTCCAATCCTATCGCATCCAATCATATTCTCCGTCTCTTCCAATTCAATTGTTAATCCCATCCCCAATCCAATCATACTCAATCATCCATCCCTTTTTTTCATCCTATCTAATCATTTATCCTTCTTCCATCTTATCCAGTCCATCAAATTGAGCTTTTCCCATCTACCTGAGCTTACACTGACTTGTGCCTAATCCAAACACCCATCCATCCTGTGCTAATCAAATCCAAGCAACAATCCTTTCATCTGCAGATCTTGCACATCCAACTTGTCTTTTGTCATCCATCAATCTATCTGCACCCTACCCATCGGGATAAATCCTTCCCATGTCTAGCAGTTCATCCAAATCCATCACCTGCCCATCGGGATGCATCCTTCCCTATTCTGGCAATTTATCCAAATCCATGTCCTACTCTTGCCAAGAGATGTCAATTAGTCATGTGCATGTTGTTTGCATGCTTGATCGTTTCTCTTTAATTTTCATCTTTTGTCCTAGGACTATACTTGTTCAGGACTGCCTTGATCATCCTATATCTTGGTATGTCTTCGTTGGTGTATAATGGGGCATAGTTTTCATGGCATGGTGTGTTTGAAGGTTTTCCCTATACAAACTAGCAACCCTACATTAGTGTTTATCAACACTTGCATGATTGTGTGCAAGGCATGCCTATTTGACTAAGCGTCAGTCCATGCCTCAGATCTTCATATCATCCTGGTTCTTATAATCAGTGGTGTAGACTATCCATGGCAATTTCAAACCTAGGTTTACCCTCTAGTTTTCTCAATAATAAATCTCATCCATTTATCATTTCTTTATCTCATTTCATTCACAAGACTCCAATCCATTCATTTATTCCCTCTTTCATCATCTTCATCCTTTCATCACCTCATCTTCTCATCATTTTCGAGAGCCCACACCTATTCTTTGAACCTACTTGTCCTCTCGAGGGGGCATACAACTACTTCCTCATCATCCTTCCCCCTCATCATTCTTCCTCATCTTATGACTGGGGCATCATGCTACTAATCCATATCCTTTTCTTCCATTGTTTTATTTTTCTTTGATATAACATCACTTCATAATGCTATATCAAAGAGGGGCAAAATGTAGACACCTAAAATTAATATGTAATTAATTTAAGCTTGTCAACATAATTAATTCATTACGGTATCCTTATTCTTCTCAGTGATAATTAAATTAAATTTAATTAATCCTGTCACTATTGTCCAATAATTAATTTATCAAATAAATTAATTATTCCCCTATTCTTCTAAAGTCCCTCCAATAATTATTTCTTCTAAACCCACTCAATTAATTAATTTTAATTAATTAACCTAGTCATGTGATTCCTACAAATCACTTTTCCTAATCCCACTCAAACTAATTAGTTCTTCTAGAATCTCTCTTAATCCCACTTATCATTATTTTCACAATTTAATATTCCCCACTCATGTTACATCAACATTGAGCCTCTCAAAAAATTCAAATTTCTTTGAATCCCTCTATGCATCCTCATTTTGAAATTCAAATTTCCTTTCTGCCCTCTTCTCAAGGAATTTTATATTCTTATTTATTTTCCCAAGGCACCCTTGATCCATGCCTTCCTTTTCAAATAAATCTCATCCCTTCATGATCAAATCAATCTTGGCCCTTCATTGGCCTCCTCCAATCTATAAATTGGAGGATTATTTCCTCACAAAGGGATCCGCTTCCTCTATAGCATTATCATGCTGCCTATTTCTCTTCTATATTCCTCCTATCATACCCTCATAATGTCAACATATCATCTCATCTAATCCAATTCATCTCATTCATCCTCATCATCCAAATCCAATCTAACAATAATCCTATTGAGCAAAGGAGAGCAATCCACATCCCCATCAAGGACCAATACACTCAAGTGAGGAAGGGGCATATTCTTTACTTCACCAAAGGTCTAATCCAAAGGAGAAGGAAAGATAGAAAGGTATAAGTTATTTATTATATGTTTGAATGTTTTATTTGAATACTAACCATCAATCCTACATTGCTCACTTTTCTCTCTTTGGACTATACCATCTATATATACTGATCACCAACCTTGACAACAAGGTCGACTAAACCATCAACTCTTAATTATAAAATTACATCACACGATACAAAGATCGACTACCTAACCAATATTATGATATACATGACATAACATGGACCCAAATCAAATGCTCAAGCATGCAACATCACCAGAATCAATTCCAAGATCAACCACAACACGCTACAATATCAAATAGTTCTCATATAGCATGAACAACACTACCGAATACCAAAATCATGCACAACAAGTAATGTAGATCATCAAAAAACATAGGAAATAATTAGGAAACACCAGAAAGCATGTTACAATCTTCTGTAACAACTGTACCAATGCCACTTATCAAATCTTCATCAATCAACATGTAAAACTCAAGAATATTCAAACAGCAGCAGCTATCACGAGGAAAGATAACTTGCAGAGCACCAAACCACGATCCATCTAAAATTAATATACACGTGAACATCCCAAACAATATCCCAAAATATCAACTCAAGATCTGATCATAGGTCATAATATACCAGAGGAAATACAAAACTCTGCAAAGCACTGATCAGAAGAACCAAACTGTAAACTGGTCATATGATATGATCAATTAAGCTCTCGGATCACTAAAACCAATACAAAAAGATATAATAATACTATAAATACTCCATATACTGAACCATGATCCCAATAAGACAATCTGCAACCACTAGAGCAATAAATCACACGAATATGTTGACATCAATGATAACAACATATCCTAGTAGCAACAATGTCCAACACAGTAGAGTTTTTTTTCCAGTCCAGGTGTATAGTAGGGGAACCATAAGTTATGTTGATCAAGGTTTCTAGAAGGTTTGGGTTTAACTGTTTTGTGAATTTTGATGTAGTTTTTATGTATTTGAGTCTTGGCCCGGTTAGCTAGTTAAAAAGTTGCTTACAATGTCAAAGTTGTCAATTGTTGCAAAGTTGTCATATTATAAAATTCCAAGAATGCAAAAAATGGAAGGAGAAGGGTCAACTTTGACTTAGAAGGTAAAGAGTTAGTTGTTTTCAGTTGGAACTAACTGGGACATGTTAACTATGCCTTGTAAGGTTGAGATACAGGGGGTTCGTGGTGTATTAAGAAGAAGTTCAATAAAAATAATTACTTTCCCTGCTTTTCTAACATTCTACTACTCCAAACTATTCTATGGCCTTATATGGCCTATGGGTTATCTCTCATGCATTAAGATTGATGAATCTTTGAATCCTCTTTCATTGGTATTTTATTTCATTGATTTTCATTGTGTCACGAAAGTTATGATCATTTTGATGACTACCACTTCCAAATTTTTGGGTAACAGTCATGTTGTAGTGAATAGTATGCATTTGTATGGATGTTCTATAATCTTAAAGTAGTATGGTTAGATAGAGTATTGAATAACCTTTCCATTGCAACTAGTCTCATCCATTTTCATTGATTTTTGAGTATTTTAGATGTGTTTTATTGAGAAAGGACCTGAAACCCTTGGTGAATAAGCCTAATTAGGCCTATAAGTGCAAATTACCAATCAATTTTAGGCCCAAATGGATATCCAAAAGTGGTCTTGGATCCTTTAGTTCAGGTTTGCAGCAAAAGTTATGTCCAGAAAACCCAATTTGTTGTACTAATTAAGCCTAGGATCATAATTACCAATCATTAGTTGACCCCATGTTCAGAAACAACCTTTTCTTATTTCCCAATACGTTATGTACCACCTTAAATGGTATTCCAATATGATTTTACATTTTGAGTTTGAGGCCTTCTTGAGAAGTTATTTCCAAATAATCTATTGTAAAGGGCTTCAATGAATTAGGACAACTTATGTAGAAAAGTCGCATTGTTGATGATTCCAAGTTGCTAATAGAGGCTTGTGTATTGCATATGACATTTTCACCTTGTGAAGAGTTCACCAAGTGTCAAATGAAGCATTTTGTTTTTGGGTTCCTATATTCAGTTATTGCCAAGAATGCTCCAAGTATGCTAATAACATGAAAAGTGAGAATATTGCCTTGAGTGATTGAGAAGTTGTAGTTTGTCCCTATTAGACAGCTCAGATAACCAAAGGACAACTGAGAGGGGGGAGGGGGAGTGAATCAGTTTTCATCGGATTATAGAACTTTAAGCATTCAAATCCTCATTACCGGAAAACATAAACTCAATATTGGAATGCATAAACCAAATACCAGATTAACTGATAAAGCAATTAAACATAAACATAAATCATAGAAAAGTTACCATCCATTCAAAACACATGACACCAAGATTTGTATGTGGAAAACTTGGTTAAGGGAAAAACCGTGGTGGAAATCCTACCCACAACTAGATAATACTTCTGTAGTAAGTATGTGATTACAATATGGGGGGCATGCACATGTGGGAATGCTAATATCTTAGAGCACACTATTCATAACAAAAAGGAGCCTCATTGACTACAAAATAAATCCAGACTACAAGCCAGAATGAAGATTGAAGTACAAGTATAACACCTCCTATGCCTGAGTATAATTCCGGTTAAGCTCAATTCCAGAGGCTTTAAACCTCTCTTACCAACACAAATTGATCACCTATGATTGACCAAAACTTCTGCATATGATTACAACATTATTCGCACATAGATAGTCATATATCCCATTACCATTCCCATGATCTACAAAGAGATCTTACATCATATTTATACCAACCGAGGACCTAAACAATTAGGTCGGCCACCAAAAAGATAATACAATAAATTCATAACATAAACATGCAAACCAATGATCAACCAAGCTGGCTTAGGCTGAAACAATGTAAACCAATCATTAAATCCTACAGGTAATGCATCAAGAACATCCTCCAACACGTTACATAAACCTATTCATAACATAGATAACACCAAACCAAATCCAACACCACCGATCAACAAGCACATGAACAAGATAACCAATAGCATCCCAAAATCCATCTAGAAGCTGCACCAATATCACTTATCACGTGCATCAAAAGATCTTCATAAAGATCTGTCAGTAAAACCCTTACCAGTGACCAAAAGGCTTACTAGAACAAATGATAGTTTCGGAGTCATCAAATCCCAAACCAACTGATCAAGATGTGCATCTGAATATAATTAATGATAGATACAAACCAATTCCAGAAACCAAAGCATACTCAAGCATACCGGATCAATATCATAATCCAAGTACTCTACTGGAATCAACTAGAAATTGGTAAACAACCAAAACAACCGGTGTTGCCATCAATGGCAAAACATCAATGCAACACATAATCAATTCCTCCAAATTCCAACAATCTCTCCCTTTGGCATTGATGGCAACACTATATGTGAAAAACATCCAAGTGCCAAGAAATTCCAAACAAGTCTCCCCCTATGGAAGACAACCAACAATCTCCCACAAAATGGTATAGCTATGAAGCTCTGAAGCAAACTCCCCTAATGAATATATCTCTTCCTTATGTTTTTCACTAGAATAACTCTCCCCATTTGACATCAATGCCATAATATGACATAAATATCAAAGAGAAATCATAAATCCTCTGAATCTTACAACTTACTACTCCCCCTGAGTAGTAGCACCACCACATCAATATGGAATGAGTAACAACCTTGTAAATGCATACTGGACTGATGCTAATCAGCATCACTCAGGTCTCTACCAGAGGGGAAGAAACCCCCAATTTGTCTCTGAAGTACTCAAAGGATTCTTTAGGCAAAGGTTTAGTGAAGATATATACAATCTTCTCTTTAGTGTTCACATAAAGAAATCTGAATTCATTTGCTTCCACCTTCTCCTTCAAAAAGTTATACTTGATAGATATGTGCATTGTCTTAGAATGAAATACTAGATTCTTTGATATATCAATAGTAGCAGAGTTATCATAGTGAATAACTGCCGGTTCATTACAATCCACCTTTATATCCTTCAACATTTGCTTCATTCATAGAACTTGTGTGTAGTTAGTAGCAATAGCAACATACTATGCTTTAGCAGTAGATAAGGAGGTACATGACTGCTTTTTGCTGATCCATGAAACAAGTTTCTTTCGGAGAAAGAAAGCTCCACCGGATGTGCTCTTTTTGGTCATCAACATCTCTAGCCCAATCTACATTTTTATATCCACACTTAACATCCATCTGATAAACCTTGTAGTTCTTATGTGAAACATAAGCAAGAAATAATCTCACAACTTCAATCCTTGCTACCAGTGCAAAGGTTTCACCATAATCAATTTCTTCCTTCTCAGAATGTCCTTTACAAACCAATCTAGCATTGTTCCTCACAACTTGTCCATGTTCATTCAATTTATTCCTAAAAACCTATTTAGTTTTGATGCTCTACAAAAAGAGGGTTAGAAAATCTGTTCGAAGACAACACACACACAAGAGGAAAAATGTTAGTGTTAGCAAGAAAAGATTATTCTAAACAGGCATATCAAAAGAGATACTAAAAGCATGAGAGAATATTTAACTAAGGAAGTAAATATGATGAGGCATCTCCAAATTCCTCCTAACATGCTCTTAGCTCCTTCTCCTTTGTTCCTCTCATCTCCAAGTTCCAAACTAGTGTAGCTCTCAACAACTTTTTGCACTATGGATGCTTATGGAGGTTTGAGATTCAAGTATTTGCTCTAAATGTGAATAAAAAGCTAATACTAGATGCTACGATGCTAAAATGATTTATTTTAAACCAAAGTGACAAGATATTTAGTGATTTATGCTAAATTCTCTCTAAAATTCTCTATATCTTAGATGCATACAAGTTTTCAGGATTATGACTATGAATGCTAAATGCTTGAGGATTTGAAAATGAGGAATGTGAGCTCTATTTGTAGGTAAAATGGAGCAATGGATGGTTGAGATTGAGTAATCTCAACAAGGGTCAGGATTGAATGATATCAAATCCATGTGAAGGCTTTCAACCTAATCCCAGGATGACAAGTGTCAATGTGAGATAGGTTGAGAGGAGAGGGAATAAGCATTAAATGCTTGACATGACCTAGGAGTCAACTTGGGGGTTAGGGTCAAGGTTAGTTGAATGAATAAATTCTTTATTCAAAGAATAAATCTTTTATCCAATGGATAAATTCTTGTGCAAAGGCAAAAGGGATAACCATGGTCAAAGCAATAAATGCTTGAGGAGACACATGAGTGCAAGTTGAAATAACCATAAATGGTTATGTAAGAGCCATAAATGGTCATGTAAGAGCCATTAGTGGTCTTGGAAGACTTTGGAGGTTAAATTGTTGAACACACAAAGCATTAAATGTTTTTCAAAGACTTTGAAGTCTTTGAGAAGTGACTCCAAGTTGCTTAGGAATGTGACAATAATTAGGGGATGGATTAGGCTAATTAGGAAGGGGTTAGAAGAATCTAGAATGGGGTTTAGGAATGCAAGTGGATTTGGTGGGTGAGGGAAAATAGGATTTTTATTTAAAATAAATTAATTTATTTCAATAAATGTGTGCAAGCTGCATTTGTAGGAAAATGCAAGTGGGGGGGGATAAATGATTTAAATAAATGTTTGATTTAATTTATTTAAAAGAGGAATAGGGGATTAAATGAAATAAATATGATTTATTCATTTAATTGATTTGTGAATTTCGTATAATGAATTCATTAAAATAAATTGAATAGTTTATTTAATTAATAAGAAAATGTTTGAAGATAAATTAATTAAATGTTAATTTAATTAACTGATGGCTAGTGGATTTTTAATCAAATAAATACAAAATATTCATTTAATTAAAATGGATAGATTTATGTGACTACAAGTTCCAATAGCATTCTTATTTTTAGGTCGGGGAACTAAAGTCCATGTGTTATTCTTTTCTATCTGATCTAATTATTCTTCCATACCTTTCATCCAACATTCATCTTCACAAGCTTCAATTACTAATGCCAGTTCAACTTGAGAAATAAAACATACCTCATCAACTTCCAACCTTCTTCTTGTCATCACTCCTTTTTTTTTGTCTCCAATGATCTGATCTTTTGAATGATTCAACCTTACATACCTAGGAGTTTTCTAATTTTATGTTCCTCTACCCTGATCTTCAGTTATTGTTGAATTTTTTGATATTGCCAAAGTAACTGGTTCAACATTTTGTTCTAGTTTAGGTGCTACCAGTTCAGTTATGATTGTTACCATATTTTCACCTATATGCTTAATCAGGTAGAGCCACCAAGTTTTTTTCAAACAAATGGTACATTTATAACCTCTCTATGTTGCATTAAAGTACACCAATAAAGAATTGCAATAATAAAATCATTTCATTGATATGTATGAAGCCTAAAAAGATTGAATAAGTCTTTTTATAGAAATGTAATCTTTATTGAAGATGATAAAATACATGTCTCACACAACAAGTCATGACACTGACTTTGCTCAAATAAATGCATATAAGGATCATTTATATATGAATGAGTAAACATTGAAAAGAAGAACATGTAATGAGGGTAACTAGTCATTACCTGAATGACTGGTACTATTGGTCGAATCTATTCCTGATGGTGTTGCCTCACTTCTCCTAGCTTCCCTTGGTCCTTAGGTTGCATGTTTCTTGCATAGAGTGTGAACAATGAGTTAGAACAAGGTTCTAAGCGATGAAAGGTTACACACTAATCATCAACATTTACCCATACAAGCATAAGCTAACCCCTATGTTTGGTCCATGTGCAGTAACTGGTGCAACTTTTTGATATTATACATATGGGGTAAAATGTGGCTCCCACAAGGGTAGAGCCTAGTATGTATTTGAAAGAAAGATTATTCTTTCACATAATGATTTTACAAGTGCAATAATGTTACATTTGAAAGTGCATTTTCCATTGAGTGCACCTATATCATGTGAATAATCTCAGTAATGAACAAGGATCAGTATCTAAAATCTTAGTCAGTTGTGTACAATAGCAGCTAAGGCATACATCAACGGGTAAAAGATGTTGAGAGTAGTCATTTTTTCAGCCCTTAAGCATCCATGAGTAGCATATAAGGTCATTATGCAAACTAAATAGTGTAAATAGAGTCATGTTTTGATCATTTCTCCAAAACACAGATGCCAAATTGGCTAATGTTTTCATAGAAATTAGAAGACAAAGTGCCAAAAAAACCCAAATTTTTTAGTGAAAACCTAGTTAACTATTTTCAAGAACCCTTCACTAGTCCGAAAGGGTGCAAATAAAGAGAATTCACAACCAAGGATTCATTCTTGAATAGCAAGATAAAGAGCAGGGCAATAACCAATGTCAACCAGTTTGAGGACAATATGAGTGGTGAGCTAAACAAAAAGGGTTATAGGAAATTTAGAAAATAGGGGACTATTATAAAAGAGACAATAGTATATGATGCTTTCAGAACAACAAATGACAGGTTTCAAGCATATGTGAATTGACATGAAGTAAGCTAAAAAAATAAAATAGTCAAAGACAAGTTTGCAGTCCTGTGACTTAAAAAATATAGTCAATAATAAAGAGACAGAGCAGCCCCAAGCATGTAAAGAAGATAAGATAGTTTTGATAGTCTAATTGTTAGATACTTGACCAGTCCCCAAGACACTGAGAGGGAGGGGGGGTGAAGCAGTGTCTAACTGGCTAACAAAATATTTAAATTTGTTTTCAAATTTAAGACTTGTTGTCTTCAAAATCTGATTCCCTTTAACATCCTTAGAATAATATGGTTAAACTCAGTGCAGAAGAGACATTAAAGATAAGGAAATTCTCAAGACAACATATGACAAGGTTTGATTGAACCTTCTACACTTCGGACTTACTCAAAGCCCAGGTGGGTATACCTTTGTGAATTGAATTCACACTTTCAAACATAAACCCACAGCAAACCAGTCCAGAAAACTAGTGGCTCTATTCACCTTGAAATCAACTGAAAACAATGAATGGAAATTATACTTAAATTCAGCATTTCGATCAACAAAACATGCAATAAAAAACTTCAATTAATACCAGTGCCTTATCCAAGGTCACAGAGTCATCTAAACTCAAATAAGACTCCTCAAACAAAACAACTTTATGCTTCCCGTTGGCTTGGTTTCTATTAATCCTTGTATATGCCTGACACCTACAAGAATTCATGCATTCCAAATTAAGCTATGATCATCAATATTCAAAGTCTCTTCCAAAGAGTTTACTGGTATGAGTGATCCCCCCATCTTTAATTTCCCTCCTAAAGAGAAAAGTTAGCAAACACTTCTACTAAAATTGCTTTGCAATTCCATTCAAATAGAACAACCCTGGATTATTCAGAATGAAAATAGTAAACAAATTGTAAACAAACTTGAAGACAACACAAAGCTTCACTAAAAAATGATGGTCTGTATATTGATATTAAGTTTCAAGAAATATTACAAGAAGTTTTTGAATATTCTCCATTAGACTTGGAAAAGCTCAGATAAATTTCTGCAGCATTTTCTTACAATTCTTTTGCGATCCCCCTTCCTCTAGTCCTGATATCCATTTATAACAACATGGATGCACAAAGCTTCGGACTTCTCGAGGAGAGTTTGTTACGATCATTCCTTTCAAAATAAAGAGGTTACAAGTTTTTCGCAAAAGCAGTTACGAGCTCTTTTTGGCCTCTGCAGTTTCTTCAACAAGCTGTTCAGTTGCAACCTCTTCTACTTTTTTAGGGGCGCTCTCCAACTGTTCTGGATCATGGGTGGCATATTTATTTGTCCACTCACCATACACCTCTTCTGTCGGCCATGAGAAATTAATCACTTTATCCTTGGTCTTAGTCAACCTTTTCCAAGAATTTCTTATTTTGTTGACTTCTGAATTGAGAAAGCCATAATGTGACTTAATTTTCTCTATCTCTTGTATTGTCACAACAAAGAAAGAAGCATCATCTAGATCAATAATTCCTTTAACTCTTGCTGACAATTTAGCTTCTATCTCCTTAAGCCACATTTGTTTGTCCTTTAATTGATCCAGACTAGCAAAAACTCCTGGGAGCAACTCAAAAACTTGATCAGTGTACTCCATTTTGCACAAATTAACCTTCCTATCAACATTATCCACCTCTGCTGCTAATTGTACTAAGACTTTAGTGACATCAGAAGTGGATTTGATGATGGAATTGGCCCTTGCTTCATCGCAGGATACACACATAAACTCTAAATCTTGCTCCCTAGGCCTCCATTTGTCAAAAGTAGTTGTCAAAATGTCCTTGTCTCTCTTGAGCTCATTCCATATATCCATAATTTTACCTACATTTTTGTAGAGAAATGAGGCATTTATTGTATCTGCAAAACTGGAAATTGTAGCTCTTACTCTCTCCTCATACTTCTTTGCATATAAGGCCTAAGCCTGTTTTAAGTTTTCTAATTCTTGAGGAGTAATTTCAACCATTTGAGAGCTGGAGGGTGTTGGAGATGGTGGAAACTCAATGATAGGTTTAGTAGGTGGAGGTCTTGCAGGAGAAGAGGAAATCATCAGTGTTGAAGACTCACCTTGATGGTATTGTCCAGTCAACTGGCTCTGCAGCTTGGTAATGATGCTATCCTTACCTCTTACCTCCTCCTTAGCATTGTTATAGGCCTTCAAAACTGTTTCCAACTTGACTTGGAGGCCTCTTTCTCTTTGGCTTCCTTCTCTGCTATTGCAACACTAAATTTTGCAGTCTCTAACACAGTGCTAGCAGCCTCCACTACCTATGTACTTTGCACTCTCTTCACCATCATCCCACCAAGGTAACTTGACCCTGGGGTGTTTTTTCTTTTCTTATTCTCATTTCTCTTGAGAGACCACATGACGAGTGCAACATTATCCTTATTGAAAGTAATCCCCTCCATGGGTTTAGTCTCTTTTCTCACTGCATCTAGTACCAGCTTGTGCTACCATATCTCTTCCCTGCTCAGGGGTGATGGTTTTGAATTCTTCCATCATCTCTTTCTTTATTTCCTCTTCTACCAGGGCTGGATCTTTATTAGGCTGGTCAACCTTTCTCTTTTCACATCTAGCATTATATTTATCTATGTGTTGTTTCCATATAAACTGCATAAATGCTTCTGATGTGACAAAATTGTTATCAGCTAAGAAGGCATTACTTGCCTGCTTTATCTTAGGATCCCACTCTTGGCCTTTGAGTTTAGTGGTAGTGATATCCATTTCAGCAGCAATGGGTTCTTCTGGCATTCCTTCCTCCACTTCATCATAAGTGTAGGCAATTTCCTCTAGACTACCTAACTGTAGGAGTTGCTCAGCTGCTGCTTGCTCATTTCCTATATGGATAGGGGATTGGGATGGGGAATACAAAGGTGTATCCGATTGTACTTCTTTCCCCACCCTTTGCTTATTTGGGCTTTCTTGGATGTCAATGACATCTTGTATCTTCCTCTTTCCTTTGGAGGTAAAGGGCTCCCCTGTTGTAGGCATCAACACACTATAACTGGATTTATTATGCAGTGTATAATCACCAAGAGGGATTGCTTTGCTAGAAGTTGACCTACTTAGGATCATCCTTGCCTTCTCAGGGTTTCTTTTGATTACAGCTTCCCTCTTCTCCTTGAGGGTCTGCATCACATCTTCAAAGCAAACAATCAAAAACTTTATTTTCTCCTCCAGAGGGAAAAAGCTAGACAATGGGTCAAAGCTGGCATCAAACTGATGTACAAAATCCAAGGCTTTCTTATAACCCACCCACTTCTCTTTCCTTAGCTCCTACTCATCTAGATCAAACTCATTTCTGATGAGGTCTTTAGGAAACTGGAATTGATGAGGCCTACCTCTGCATGCTACCTTCTTTCTAAACATACCGTTGAAGAAATCTTCTGGATCAGCACATCTGGACACTACAGTGGACAAATGATAATGCTTGAGGAAATCCTCAAAGCAATTCTAGCATCCCTTTGTTATTACAAATTGGTGGGCTATGGTAGCTGTAGGGAAAATAGTCCCTTTACCCCTGCCTGTCAACTCTGCCTCCTACACACCACCGATTTGTCTAAGGATCTCTGCAATTCCCATTTTGAGAGGGACCTGGTAAGGTAGCAAAAATGGGGTGCCTCTGAAACCAAACACTCTAAAAACTGTGGAGACTGGATACAAGTAAATGTCACCCCAGTTATGAACAATTTTTATGTTCTCTGTGAATTCTTATGGTCTTATGAATTCCACAAGAACTTTGGGGATTCTTGGGTTCTCAAAGCAGAGGAGATTCTTTATCTTGGATGTAAAATATTTATCAAACTTCAAAAAACTGGCATCCTCTCTATCCCATGACAACACAATACTCCATAATTGTACCGGCATTTTTTTTCCTTCTTTCTCCTTAACAAGGTCCAGTCCACCAGCAAAGTAATCACCACCTTTGAAGAGAAAAAGATGCATCAGGAGTGAGTACCATCCGAAAGGCCTATCCACCTTTCCATTCTTGATTCTTATTAACCCTCCATGGATAGCATCAGCAATAAAAGAGGCATAATCAAATGTAATTGCAAGAGAAGGATACAAGATCTGAGCAATCATTAACAAGTAATGATTCAGCATATTTGCTTCAACATCTTCTCCCAAAACTTGGAAAAGTGCCTAATACATTCCTTTAGCCCTCAGGGTGAATATACTTAATGAAAAGGGCTCTTGTGTGTTGGGTCCTACAACTGTTAACCCTCCTATTTTCACAAAAAACTCCTTGAGAGGCCCATTCCTGAGATGACTCCTCTGTGCACCATAAATTTGGGCTAATGATGTGAAATTTATAGGTTCTAGAAAATTGGTGAACTCATTAAGCCCAAAAGCTATCCTGAACTCTTCAACATTAATCTCAATAAGGGTTTTCCCATTTACATCCCGCATGCTTCTTGTGACTGGATCATAGTTGAGCGTAATTTGGGTCAGCAAATCTGTGTCCATAAATACCCCTAGGACTACTAATTTCCTGACATCTAATTCTCAGATACTATTTTGCGGGGCAGGAGAATTTCTCCTTCCGAATCCAACTTTAAACAACCCCAACCCAGACAATCCAACCTGTGGGTCTCTCAACCAGTTACCCTTGTCATATAGTCCTTCTCCTATCTTTAAATGGGGAGCCTTGGGCACTAATTCTTTTGCCTTTGATGCGTGATTAGTTGACAAAGTCAACTGTTCTAAAAAATCATCACAGACACTCCTTTCTGAATAGTTAACTTTGCTAGAAAATTTTCTTTTAGGAGCCATTTTGAAAACATAAGAAATGAATACCACTCTTAAACAATTCATTGACGAATCAATTATCTTATCTAAAATACTACATAGGAATTGCTACACAAGAATATGAGAGAACCTATTCTTTGCTTGAAGGAATTTGCTCTGCAACTGAACCGACTTGTTCTGTACCTGAAGAAAATAACTCTGCATCCGCTCTTCTGCAAAATTCTTTAAAAGATATCTTCACCCGGTTAATAGGAAATCAAATATTGTACTCAGGGTCTTAACTACAACATTGATTCCGCATGCTTCAGCCGTCCCTTCAAAATTGAATTTATAAGAGAATTCGTATTTTTCACTCCAATGGGTCACAATGTTCCTGCAAGTGTTTCATTTTTCTCTTTCGCAACTTCGCGAAGCATAACTATCAGGCAGCTTGATCCTGCGAAATACCATCGATCATCTGATCAAAAGAAACTTGATCGAGCGTTAGATTAACTAACAGCTTTGGCTCCGCATTGGATCCCGCTTTTCTATTGGCTACATGATACCATGTGGCACCCAACCATTGGCCTTGAAATTTCCTTCGCATTCCACTTGATACTGGTCGCGTGTCTTTCTTTTATACCACCGGTTCCACCTTGGCGAGCCCACAACATTCTTCTTAGACCACATGTCACCGAACACGTGGATGGCTCTCATTCACTCTTGCTATTTCACGGGGTATAAAGAATGAGCATCTTACCCTTGTGAAATAGCGCGGGCCGTCGGATCATCTTTTAAATTGATCGACATTTAACCGTCTGAAAAGGCTTTCGGGAGGGGTGGGCCTGCTGACTCACTGCGAACACCTAGCGCCTAGTCACCTTCAGAGTTGACTTGTCACTTTTTTATATGCCGAAAGAAAACCACGAGGCCCCAACAAACTCTTGACAGCTGTATCCTCCAGGTCCTCCATCATGACATGTGGATGACTCTCATTCACTCTCGCTATTTCATGGGGTATAAAGAACGAGCATCTTACCCTTGCGAAATAGCGCAGGCCATCAGATCATCTTTTAAACTGATCGGCATTTAACCATCTGAAAAGGCTTTTGGGAGGGGTGGGCCCGCTGACTCACTGCAAACACCTGGCGCCCAGTCACCTTCAGAGCTGACTTGTCACTTTTTTATACGCCGAAAGAAACCATGGGGCTCCAGTAAGTTATTGACAGCTATACCTGCCAGGTCATCTCCTAAGTGCGACCTGACTCACCTCTGGGGCTCGCCTTTTAGCCTTTAATCCTGACCCGTTGACTGTTGTGACTTGTGCCACATGCCACCATTTTACTCATTGTCAACAACCAGCTAGACCGTCTATGTGGCATGCCATGTCATTTTCACAACTTCGTTGGTTTTAAACTATGCGCAACTTCGCCTAGCGAAATAGTGAAACTTACAGATCCATTCGCAAGATGAGCAATAGTTACTGGGCCCGACAACTTTAGGAGAAAAACATATAAGGCATAAATTTTTTGATTAATTAACATAACCGCCTAGGCAAACAACAAGGGGGGACACTTCCTACGACCCCATGACCCATTACTTAAGTGAATAAAGCAACGAAAGATTAGAAACCAGAGGGTTTAAGACAAACACAAGAGGATCTAAAATCAAAAACCCTTAAACCCTTAAGCTCTAAAACAAAGCTGAAGCATTTGAAATTGCATCCTATTCAAAAAATCAACAAACCATAGCCAATCATGGGAAAGAAAAGCCCATTTTTAATCAGTGATAACAAGACCCATATTAATATACCGATAAACAAGTAATAATGCCATAAAGAGAAATAACAATATAACCATCAATGCACACCATAACATAGATTTTTTTGGCGAGGAAACCCTGTAAGGGAAAAACCTCAGTGTGATTTGTGACCCACAATATTTACTCACTGTCCAATATGAATAAATATTACTTATGCAATAGGGACCTACACATGAAGGAATTCCAATAGCCTAGAGCTCACTGCTCAACAACAAAACTGGATGATTAAATCCAATGACAATGTACTGCTAAAAATAGCATCTGCAATGCTAGATTCAGTGTCGATTTAAGCTTTGTCAGATACCTCTACCATAAACCTTGCTTCGCTCTACTCTTCTCTTATTCGCTCATTAATTAATTACATCATAATGCATATACAATTATTCGCTCTCATATACCGCTTGCATTCATTACCTAATTACATATCCTTACTTCACTTACTTACCTATAAAATGACCTATAAGATCTCATACATATATGAGTCTTTACGATACATCATGTCGGCTATAAAAATAATATTACATTACAAAACAATATAATTTCGATGTTGGCTAGGAGTGCCGGTAAGATCTTCTATCGGTGTAGATTGGATGCCAATGTGAATAATCTTGTTGTAACTATCGGTGCCGGTAGATGATGTTTGTTTCCGGTGTAACCTGTGAACCATGTTACCAGTTGGTTGCCATCAATGACAACATCAACTACTCTCATCCGAGTTTATAATGCCAACACTAATGAAAATCTATTGACCAAAGATAGAGGGTTTTAGAATAGTCCAATAATGAATGAATGGAGGGGCTCCATGGTGAGATGCAGTAACAACAGTTACATGGAAGAATCAGAGTTGTAGTGCATAAATGTGAATTTCTTAGTCCGAAGTTATCTCTAAATATGGAAGTCATAGGTTAAAGTTAAGCATGCCATGAAGCCACAAATGCAAATAGAGGGAAAGATCACTTCATGGATTTAGGTATGGTTCATTCAAAGACATGTAAGAGTGCTCCATATTGATTAATAAGCTTCCTATTGAAAGAGATGTCAACCATGCATGTAATCTTAGTCATGAAATAGGAAGTTCATTGAGAATAATGCACAGAAAGATGATGAACATTATAGTTGACTTCTCAACTCACAATGATAAAGTGCAATGTAAAGAGGTCGCGGCTTGAATTTTTCTTTATTGAAAATTCAAGGAATGTAGGTACAATGAACAAAACATTGTTGATGTGAAGCATAAACAAAACAAAAAAAATCATTGAACCAATCTTAAAGAATCCATGAATGAGAAGCATACATGATTCACTCACCAAGCTTGACTTATCTATGCCCAGTCTGCGAAGTCCAGCTGCAAAAAAAATTCCAAAGTCTCATCCAGAAACCCTCATGGCGGCATTAAGGGTTAGCAGCAGAACAAAAGAACAATATCATGCCAAAAGAAAGAATGGAGATGCCTAGGGTTTCTTTGCCCTAATATGCCAATATGGCATTTTGGTATTTTATTTTTGTTCTTTGTTTGAAATATCTTTCTTTCAAATACCCTGTGGGTATGATTAGGTTTTTTAGCACTTTAGCATTCTTGTAATGTTTGTATTTTGTATCAGATTCATATATAAATAGTATTAGTAAATAATTTGTTTATAAATCATTTTATTAATATTATTCAAATGATACAAAATATAGAGAGATGTTAATTCATGCTTATTATTGCATCCTCATATTAATGTAAAAGTATTTACTAAGTAAATTAGTTTAAATTAATTAGTAAATAATGTCACATGATGTAGTAATAAAGTCAAAGGAACGTGTGCTTTTCAAGTCATTAAAAAATCATGGCAAATTCCTAATCATAGGGGGTCATTATGAAAAAGTTATGAACTTCCAAGGATGTAGGGGAGGTTGACTAAGTTGAGAGACATGAAGAGTGAATCTAGAGGTTGTTTGAGAAAATATAGGAGTTTTTAGTTGCTTTGGAGAGAAAATTGGAGTCTTTATGGGCAGTTTGAAGTGTCATCATGTTGGACATGGTCCAACTTGACCTTTTCAGTTCTTTGGAACACTTTTGGAAAGTTTTCAATTGTTATTTTTCAGGGTTTTTGGAGGCATATGGGAATGTAGTTTCTTGATCCTATTTTGATGGATATTTTGGACGGATTGGAAGGATATATTCCTAATTGTAACTCATTTGAAGGGGGTTCTCATTTTATGCATTTTTTTTTGGCATTTACTAATTTTGGAGTTTGTTCTTACAGAAACATGCTTTTGTAACTTTTTTGGACATGTATGACAGTGAATACCTTGATGATTAATGGAGATAACTAGTATTTGTGCCTTCTCATTCTCTATTTTATTGTGTGCATGATAGTTGATTGATATGACTACTTGTGAATTTATTTGTTTTCTCCTTGTAATTTTTGTCTCAATGATAGCACTTTTTGCAGAAAATATGTATCTTGCAGGTCATAGGATGTGTTAAATGCAGGTTTTCTAGTTGTGAGAGACATCTTTCCTTCTAGAGGTTAAGTATTCAAGCCTTCTTATGAAACACTTATGCAAGAGACATATAAGATTGGGTTGTGTACATGAAACTTTCTCATTGGTTATCATATGCATGCAAGCTATTCTGCAGGTCCTATTTGATATCTTGGTCTACCACCTTTTTTCATTTTATTTCAAATTTTATGGTATTTTAATTCATGCATTTCCTCACCCTTTACCCCTGCAAGTTAGTAGTATAGGTGCTACCCATATTGAACATCTAGGAGCCAGCCTTTTTAGAGATTCACTCCAATTTTTAGGTGACCCACAACCTAGGAGTGTTTCCATGTTTCCATGTTTCCCTAAAATACCAAATTTTGCAACTTGGTGAGGGTGTAATTTCGGGAGATAACAATGATCATTTCCACTGCTGGTTCTTTTTCATAAGTTTTGATTTGACTTATGTTCTTCTCATCCACCTTGACATTTATGCTCTCCATAATTCTCTGCAATCTTTTGTTATAACATCTATATGCTTTTCTTTAATTAGAATAACCAAGACATATTCTTTCATCACATCTAGGATCAAACTTTTCAATGGAATCATCTCTTTTGATATATTATTTACTACCAAAGATTCTGAAATACATAACTTTAGGTGTATGACCAAACCATAACTCATAAGGTGTCTTACCAATATCTCCTTTGATATGAACTATGTCCAATGTGTATATTGTCATGCTTACAAATTCTCTCCATTAGACATGAGGTAGATTAGATTCCATCATCATAGTTCTAGTTGCATCCAAGATAGTTTTGTTCTTCCTTTACACATGTCCATTTTGATGAGGTGTTTGGGGTGTAGACAACTGTCTCCTTATCTCATTCTTCTCACAATATTTGTTAAATTCACCGGATGTGAATTCTCCACCCTGATCTGACCTTAAACATTTAATCTTCAATTTTGTCTCTCTCAACTTTAGCTTTAAACATTTTAAACTTTTCAAATGCTTCATATTTCTCCCTTAGAAAATCAACCCACATCATTCTTGAATATTCATCAACGATTAGCATGAAATATCTATCACCTTGAAAACTTTTGATTCTAGCAGGATCACACAAATTAGTATGAACAAGATCAAGAACATTATTAAATTTGTCTTGTATACTCTTAAAAGAAGTTCTGACTTTCTTTCCCATTTGACATTCCTTACATACTGGATTATAGGGCTTTATAATCTTAGGTATATCTCGAACTACCTTAGTAGAGCTAATCTTCACAATGCAATCAAAATTCACATGACACAACCTCTTATTCTATAGCCAACTCTCATCAATTTGTGCAATCAAACATGTCTTCTCACCGGAGTTCAAATGAAAGATATTACCTTTAGTCTATGTACCAGTTGCAATCTCCAATCCAGATCTATTGATAATCTTGCATTTTCCATCCTTGAACTGTAATTGAAATCCATTATCCACCAACTATCCTACACTCAAAAGATTATGCCTTAAACCTGTTAGGCCCAATATGGAAAGCTAATGTACTAAGAGGGAAGGGGTGAATTAGTACTTCAAATCCTTTCTTCAATAATAACTTTACTGTTATGCATAAACCAAAAACTATTGTAACATAACATAAAGCTAAAACAAATAAATAACAATCATTCATGATTCACTCCATAACACATATATATTGGTTACACAGAAACTCTTGGTTAGAGAGAAAAACTACGGTGGGGATGGCACCCACAACTTCACTACTACAATAATAAAGGTTGCTTGGTTAGAGCTACATATTTTTGATAGCTTACCCTATTAGGAGTATCAAGATCGTTAGATCTACCTTGCTAAAGGATTTTACAACACTTATTCTAAATGTTGCACCTAGTTAAAGGCTTTACAATTTAGAGACTTTGTTAGAGTCTTTTACCCTGTTAAAGGTTTCTCTTACAACTCAAAATATTATAATAAAATCTTTACAAATATCTACAACTTTACATCTTGAATGTTATAGAAGATTCTATGTGTTCAAAATGAGATTACCTTGCCTATAGCATACCTCGGTAACCCATAAAGTAGCTCGGTAAATCTTTTTGTTTACTCTGTTCCTTGACTGTTCTTTGAAATCCTTCTTGGTGACCTCTATGTCTCTGACAGTCACAATACTCAGTGCTTCCTTATCTATCACACATGTCTTGCTTCATACACTTCATTTCTTCCATTCCTTTATCATTAATCCATGTTGTATAAATAGATCTCTTATGTCGGTGATCTAGTTCATTGCTTCGATCTTACAAACATGATTTATCGAATGAATAACCATACAAAATATTTCATTGGATAGATGACCTCAAAATCATACAAAATCTCTAAGTGCAATTTCCAATGTGATAACGGTTCTTTGATCCTCGATCTTGTAACACGTTTCCATACATGTGTCTAGGTTCAATGAATCTAGTAACATGTTTCACTCAGTGTATATCAACTCGGTGTATCATTATTGCTGCTCGGTAGACATAGAGTGTAACTCGGTAGACAGCTCGGTGTATACTAGGCTCTGTGACTACTTTCTTCTATAACCGACTGCTCTGTGCTTACCGACTGAATATTTCGGTAGTAGTAACCAACTAGAGTATATAGAATGACTTTGGATACAAAACTAATGGCAACTTAGTAAGTAGTAACAATCTCCCCTTTTGACATTAGTTGAGATGTTTGACAAAACTACTTTCAAAGTCATAACTCAAAAATCTATATACTTACAAAATTTGACTAAACTGATAGTATATATAATTGTCAATAAAATATTATATTTAGATATACTCCCCTTATCAATATACTGTACATAACTCTGATTTTGCATGCTCGGTGATCAATATCCTGTATAACTGCTTGGTTGTCAATGCTCGGTTCACTGTCAAAATTAACTGTGAATTTGATACTCTGTTCGGTATACTCCCCCTGTATACTACACTCCCCCTTTTTGACAAACATCAAGACTCAGTTACCATTCGGTGGAGGCAACTGGTCAAAAATGGATTTGTACTTTCTCTGTGCATCGGTAAGAGCGGCAGAGAGGGCATCCTTGACACTTTCCATGAGTGAATTTTGAGCTGTAATATCAACTAACAGTGAAATTAGTCCATCTAAAGTTCTTCCCTCTTGTTGAGTTGATAGGGAGGTAGCTTTGTTGATCTGTTCTTGGACGGATGAAAGATGAGGAATGAATAATGTCTGAAGAGTCATTATATCCATCCTAATCTTGTGCTCCTCATTCCTAAGTTCCAATTGTTGAGCCATGAGCTATTGTAACTTTGTATAGAAATGTTGAATAGAGTTTGGCTTAGTGGTCAACTTATTTGAGAGATCAGTGATCTCTTTCTCAATCACTTCAGTTTTATTTTTGATATCTTTAATGAATAAAGAAAATGTACAGAGTTTCTGAAATAAACAAAGAATGTGCTTGAGTTGAGGGGACAACTCAGCAATAAATTTGACAAATTTTCCTTTGCTAATAGCAATAGCTTTCTGTACCTCTTCAATCATTTTAGTAGTGAGCTATTTGTCCTTCAATTTGCTCAAATATTCAAATGCATCTACTCCAGATGTCTCTATTTTAGTTAGGAGTTCATCCAGTTAAATATGGATAGCTGCATCTTTTGTCACTGTAGCTTCAAGTAGCATATCTATTAATAAGGCTTTCACCTTTTGAAGTACTCTGTTTTTCTTTTCAATAGCCATTTGTTTTTCCTGTTCTGCTTTGGTTTTGCATAGTTCACTGAATTCAATGAGTGCTTGCCCTTTTAGTTTGGATATGTCTACATTTGGCAACACTATTGGTTTTGACAAATCTAATTTGAAACTATGCTTTTTCATTTTCTTCTCTTTACCTTTCACCGGTTGAACTAACACAATGGCTTGGGAGGCTTGTTGATCCTCGGTAGGTTTCTCGATAGAGACAACACTTTTGTCAATTTCTTGAACCTCTAATGTAGCCTTTGTTGAGTCCTTCAGTGCTTCTGTTCTTGGGGTCTCAGTGGCAACAGTTTTTGTGCTTGCAGGTGCTTGAGAAGTATGTTCCCTGGTGGCCTAAGAAGTAGCTTCTCCTTTTGTAGACTTGTGATCCTTTGTGTCTTGTTCAGTGTCCTGAGGGGCCTCGGTTGAAGCAGGCTGAGTGACCAGAGGATAGGCCTGAACTTATTCCAAAACTGACTCACTAGTTACCAATTTGGCATATGCATTTCCTTCTATCATTTCTTGTTCTTGTGCCTCGGTGTCCATGATATCCTTATCAACTTGTATAGTGTCAACAGGGTCTTGCTCGATGATATCAGGATCTTGCTTGGTGACATCAACTATTTCAACTTCAACTTGTTCACCAGCATTCTTGATTCAAAAGATTTTCTTCCACTTTTCTTTTGTCTCATTCTCTACATCCAAATAAAGGCCATTCATCAATTTCAAGGCTCTTTGCTTGACTAGAAAGTTTGTGTGGCAGTTTTTCAGATGTTCTTTGATCTCTTCTACCGACATGTCTAGAAAGAGATGTACCAGACTTCTTTCTCTCATCCGTTTCTCTAATTCCATGGCATACTTCCACCTGTTATCAATATGCAAATATAATTCATTTGGAAGATATTTAGATACTTCCAATGGGACCAACTGGAATTTCAGAAGTGTGCAGATTACGGCTTCTTCAATTTGTCTCTTTTCATCATCTGATTTGGATTCATACTTAACATATCTGAATGCTCCAAATCCACCATATTGCTTTAGACTAGCACAAAAATTATCAACACTACGTACATCTACCTTTTTACTCTTGACAATTTGAAATTTGTTTTTCTCTTCAGATTCGGTGTCACTGGACTCTTTAGTCAAAATGAGTCTCCAAGTAGATTTCTTGTAAGTTTTTTGTTACCTTTGCAACAGCAACATTCTTTGGTTTCTTACTCAGTGACACTACAGATGATCTTGTGTTTGGGCGCTTTACTGAAGGAGCCAGTGATACCTTTTATGTATTATGTTTCTTCCTTTTCAAAACTTTTCCTTTAGGCAACTCGGTGCTCAATGTAATGGCTGCCTCTTGGGCTTCAGATTCCTCCTCAGTGATGACTAGAGTGCCTTTGACAGGTGTGGAGGAAGAACCTTCTCCAAATTTCTCCATTAATGCCTTGATCATTTTTGTTGCTTTCCTTGTAGCCTTGGGTACTACAATACTAATCTTTACTTTCTCTTTAACTTCTTCATAGGTTGCATACCTCAACTCGGTAGCATGCCTTGGTAATGTAAGAAAAGCATCTATCTGCTATTGTTTGATGTCAAAATCAATCTCATAACCCATCGGTGGCAAAGATTGAGTTCTTAGTTCCACAACATTAACATAGCAGTAGTCGGTGTCTACTTCAAAGCATATGTCATCCTTGTATTTCTCTACTAACTGGAGTGGAATTCTATACCTATTATGCATCTTTTCCTGAAACTTGCTAAAGTAATCATCCATAATATCATTAAAGTTATCACCTAGCCGTTTGATGAAGTCATTGATTTGATGGGTGATTGGTCGGTGTAGCTCCCAAACTACATTACCGACTGATGGAAAGAATTTCTCAAAATAGAAAAACATGCATACCAAAAGTGATCCACACTTCAGTGTGTTAGCCGAGTTGTTCTTCTTCAGCTTCCTTATGGTGTTTAGATTCTCAAACAGGTTTTTCAACAATACTTCACAAAGATCAATTTTCATTCCTTTCTTCACAATTTTATATGCTAAATTGACTGCTGCACAAGGTACACTGTTTTCCCTTGCCGATTGGAAGAAACAATAACCTATTACTCTAATGGCAAACTTTAGCTCTACATCTATCACATTGTTCAATTTCAGTCCTCTGCAATCAGATTCAACTCCGGTTAGAGTGATCAATTCCTTCTGTGATATCATCTTCTGAGCTTGGGCATGATCAAAAATAGGGTAACCAGTGATTAAATGAATGATTTCCTTGGTGATTTTGAATGGTTGTTCCGCTAACCACATGAAATCATCATTAACTCTGCTTAGAACAAACTTGACCCATTGGGGTTTGAAGACATGGGGATAGGTTAGGGCTTCGGTCAATCCCTTGATTTTGATGTGTTCATACATACTATCCAATTTCCCATCAGTACACAATTCATCATATGTGTCCTTGATCTCAACATGACCTAGTTCCTCAACACGACACTTAGTGAAGAATCTAACATCCTCAACTAATAAAATTCTATCTGGAATGAGTGAAAATGTAGTTTTATCATCTGGTTCAGATGCTACTTTGGGTGTTAGAGAGTGTTTCATTGAGGGCTTTTCAATGTTCTCAACAACAACGGGCTTCTGGATCTTAGGTGCCATTGCAAATTTTGGATAAATACTAACAAAATATTCTTATGGTTTGAAAACTTTTGAACAATAAACGCTTTCCCTTAACAAATCTAAAACAAATAATCACACTGGTATTTCCCGGTAGCTAGCTCTTAAAAATGCTTGAGATCGATGTGTAAATACCTTGAATTTTGCTTCGTAGGAGGTTTGATCACCTTTGAATCGCTTTGCTCTGCTCTCTTGAAAACTTGGTAAGTGCAAAATGACTGTGCAAAAGATTTTAAGTACACAATATACCTTATCGGGCTTCGTGTAGTTATGTCAAAAACATTAAATACACTCGGTACCACTTCCTTTTTATGCTTTTAATGAATAGCCAGACTTCCTGTATTTACTGACTAGACAGGCTTCCTATATTTATCGACTAGATAAAATTTCAAACTCGCTAATGCATCTTAGCTATGTAGATTTTGAATTAAGTACATAATAAAATAGGAACTGTTAAGATTTAACCTTTGAAAGAATGCAGTCCCTTCATACCTTTACCGATTAATTTGGAATAGGTGCACCTAACTCAGTAGGTAAGGTGCTTTCTTCATTTGACACAATTTCCTTCTTTTTCCAAATCATCTGTAATTTGCCTTTTATTTCCTCAGTGTCTCCTCTAGGTTGATCTCTGCAATCTCTAGCCAAGTATCCAACTTTGTGACAATAAAAACATGCCATACCAGGATTTCTCCATGATCTTCGATTGTTCATTCCAAACCTTATAAAGTAGTTGGCACTTATATGTCCATATCTTCCATAGCATTCACACCATATCCTTATATTGTAATCCCATGGTACTGCAGAATATTGTCGGTTAGGATCTGTGTGAGTTCGGTAGCCTCTAGTATTTGCTCCGTGTGTAGACCACATATAGTTCTTTTGCTTAAACCAACACTTCTCGGTACTATGTCCATATCTATTGCAGTTTTTACAAAATCCTTTGAATTTTGCCTTCTAATAATTGCTAGTAGACTTTGTCCTACATTGGTTAGATGTGTGACCATATTTATTGTAATTGTGACAATAACCATTAGACCTTGTGACATTCGGTTGCTTACCTTTTCTAATATGGCACATATTAGCTGTATGTCCTTGTTTTCCACAGTAGTTGCAAATAGGCTTCTTTCCTTTGATGTTCTTCTTGTTTCTAGCTTGCTTTGATGATTCTCCTCTCTCAGTAGTGTGGATTCCCTTCTCAGTAGATTCCTTTGTAATGGAGTCCTGCAACTTTGTTGGGTCTTTTTGTATTCAGTTGCTCATCCAACATCTTTGATGCTTCATAACTCTTTTTCAGTGTTTCTTTGGATTTCTTCTATGTTTCAAGTTCATCAGTTAACCTTGATAGTTCAAGTTTTAATGCTTGATTCTCATCATCTTTCAGATTTTCTTTATGATGTGCATAACCCAATTGATCTGATAGATTTTTTTGAATCCCAGCCAACCTAATGATTTCATCATTCTTTTCAAATACTAATGCTTCAAGCTGTTGTTTTTCTTTTTCTAGATCTCTTACTTTATCCTCAGTTGTCTTCAATGCATCAAGATTTTCAGTCATCTATGTGCTGAAATGTTCATGTCCTCTTATCATTGCTTTTAGCTGATCAGTCAGTGCTTTGTTCTTTTCTTTCAGTTCTCCAATCATTTCTTCAGTCTCTTCAGATATACTGTTCTCAGATGATGTTTCAATTTGTTCCACTAACTCTTGAGAGTCTTGCAAATCATCAGACAATCTTCTTCTAACTTTCAGAGATTTTTGCATTTGTCTTTGCATGTTTGCAATCACTTGATTAGCATGATCCAACTCTTCTTGCAGATACACAATTTTCTGAGATTGTTTATATCCTTCCATTGATAAGATCTTTTTCTTTAGGTTGTTAAACCCTTTTCCAAGATTCAAGCTCTGATACCAATTGTTAGGCCCAATATGGAAAGCTAATGTACTGAGAGGGGAGGGGTGAATCAGTACTTCAAATCCTTTCTTCAACAATAACTTTACTGCTATGCATAAACCAAAAACTGTTGTAACATAACATAAAGCTAAAACAAATAAATAACAATCATACATGATTCACTTTATAACACATATATTTTAGTTATGCAGAAACTCTTCGTTAGAGAGAAAAAATACAGTGGGGATGGCACCCACAACTTCACTACTGCAATAATAAAGGTTGCTTGGTTAGAGCTACATGTTTAGCTATTTCTAATAGCTTACCCTATTAGGAGTATCAAGATCGTTAGATCTACCTTGCTAAAGGATTTTACAACACTTATTCTAAATGCTGCACCTGGTTAAAGGCTTTGCAATTTATAGACTTTGTTAGAGTCTTTACCCTATTAAACGTTTCTCTTACAACTCAAAATATTACAATAAAAATTTTACAAATATCTGCAACTTTACATCTGGAATGTTATAGCAGATTCTATGTGCTCAAAATGAGATTTCCTTGCTTATAGCATACCTTGGTAACCCATAAAGTAACTTGGTAAATCTTTTTGTTTACTTTGTTCCTTGACTGTTCTTTGAAATCCTTCTCGGTGACCTCTATGTCTCTGACAGTCACAATACTCAGTGCTTCCTTATCTATCACACATGTCTTGCTTCATACACCTCATTTCTTCCATTCCTTTATCCTTAATCCATGCAATATAAATAGATCTCTTATGTTAGTGATCTAGTTCATTGCTTCAATCTTACAAAAATGATTTATCGAATGAATAATCATACAAAATATTTCATTGGATAGATGACCTCGAAATCATACAAAATCTCTAAGCACAATTTCCAATGTGATAACGGTTCTTTGTTCCTCAATCTTGTAACATGTTTCCACACATGTGCCTAGGTTCAATGAATCTGGTAACACGTTTCACTCGGTGTATCATTATTGCTGCTCAGTAGAATTAGAGTGTAACTTGGTAGACAACTTGGTGTATACTAGGCTCTGTGACTACTTTCTTCTATAACCGACTGCTCTGTGCTTACCGACTGAATATTTCGATAGCAATAACTGACTAGAGTATATAGAATGACTTTGGATACAAAACTAATGGCAACTTAGTAAGTAGTAACAAAACCATGAACATAATAAACATTATCAGTGTTATGCTTACCATCCAATGATATTTTTCCTCTTCCATTGAACATGCATGCTTTGTCATCTCCAAATCTAAATAGACCATCATCAAACTCTTGCATAGATAAGAATTTCCTTCTGTCTCCAATCATATGATGTGAACATCCATTGTCAATGACCCATTCATCCTTGTCTTCAATTTTAGCAGCAAGGGCCTTCTCTAGCTCTATAATCATTCTCAAGTTCCTTGTCCCAGCCTGTCGAAGGAGCATTGCTAGATGCCAAATTAAATAATGTTACACCTTTCTCAGTGATCTCCCAAATTTCCTTTCTAAGACATCTCAGATGAGTCTCCATCTGAATCTTCCATACGCTATAATTTTTTCCATCAAGCCAAGGAATTTCTCTCTGTAAAACAAATGCAGATGTACTTGATGAACTTGAACTTTAAGATGCCATAGGATCTTCCTCAAGCAGTTAAGCTTCTACAGAGAGGACCAAACTTTGATACCAATTATTAGATAGCTTAGAGAACCAGAGGACAACTAACAGGTGGGGTGAATCAGTTGTCACTAGATTATAGAACTTTAAGCATTCAAATCCTTATTACTAAAACACATAAACTCAATACTGGAATGCATAAACTAAATACCCAAATAACTGATAAAGCAATTAAACATACATATAAATCACAGAATGGTTACAATCCATCTAGAACACATGACACCAAGATTTGTACGTGGAAAACCCGGTAAAGGGAAAAACCATAGTGGGAAGCCTACCCACAGTTGGATAATACTTCTATAGTAAGTATGTGATTATAATATGAGGGGCCTGCACATGCAAAAAGGCCAATAGCCTAGAGCACACTGCTCATCACAAAAAGAAGCCTCACTGACTACAAAATAAATCCAAACTACAATTTGGAATGAATATTGAACTGCAAGTATAGCATCTCCTATGCCTCAGTACAATTTCGGTTAAGCTCAATACCGAAGGCCTTAAACCTCTCTTACCAACCCAATTCGATCACCTATGATCGAACAAAACTCCTACATATGATTACAGCATCATTTGCACACAAATAGTTCTATATCCCATTACCATTCCCATGATCTACAATGAGATCTTACATCATATTTATACCAACCCCGGACCTAGACAATTAGGACGGCCACCAAAAAGATAATACAATAAATTCATAACATAAACCCACAAACCAATGATCAGCCAAGTTGACTTAGGTGGAAAACAATGTAAGCCAATCACTAAATCTTGCTGGTGATGCATCAGGAACATCCTCCAACACGTTACATAAATTGGTCCATAACCTAGATAACACCGGACCCAAAATAGGTCACCATAAACCAAATCCAACACCACTGATCAATAGGAACATGAACAAGATAACCAAAAGCATCCTGAAATCCATCTAAAAGCCACACCAACGCCACTTATCATGTGCATCAAAAGATATTCAACAAAGCTCTATCAGTAAAACCCTTACCGGTGACCAAAAGGCTTACTAGAACAAATGATATCTCCTGACTCATCAAATCTCAGACCAACTGATTGAGATATGCATCTGAATAGCATGAATGTCAGATAAAAACCAATTCCACAAACCAAAGCATACTAGAGCATACCTATGTAGGGGAAAAAGCGAGACTAGGACAATGTACCCTAATCCTAACTTTTGACACACATTGCGGAATACGAAAGAGCCTAGAGATATCGCACGGTTGGCTACTTCTTTTGGTGAAAGAGAGAGCCACGGGATATCTATTAGGATTTCTATTCCCTTGTTGAAATTGAAAGCTAAAATGATACAAGTTCAAACCCTAACCTCGAAATGTAAGTATGAACTAGTAACAAGTTTGCAGAATTGAGATTAAACAATGAACAGCTGTAAATGTAAGGATAAAATAAGAATGCAGATATGTACCTAGAGTCGAAATCAGACTGAAAATGTTCGGGACGGGGGCGCGGGCGCCACTGTCCTGAAAACTGCACCAGAAACCACTGTTTTGCACCCTGAAACACTGTCTGGAAACTGTCGGAAAGCTGTCTGTCCGGAGGACCAGGGCGCCTAGCGCCTCTGTCCCAGGGACCAGGGCGCCCAGCGCCCTTGTCTTGGTAGGACCAGGGCGCCCAGCGCTCCTGTCCTAGTCTTCTGAGCTGCAATTGCACACAGAGTTCTGTCTCAGTCTCCTCTTTCCGGATCTGTGTCCTGCGGCGTCGTCCGAATCCCGAAACCTGCAATAATATCTGAAAAAGGGGAAGGGTGGCTATATAGGGTTTTGCCTTAGTCAAACCCCCGCTTTGGTGATTTCCACCTCCACGAATAGCCAAGTTGTTTTGTAAAATGTATTGTGTGTGCAGACCTAGTGTGTGTGCAAGGTCCAAAATGCAAGAAAGCAAACTAGAGCAACCTAGAAAGTAAACCCTAATTGCTTGTAAATGATAATGTAAATGCTCTAAATTAAGATGCAATGTGATCTAAAGCATGAATAAATGATGTATCAAAGCTTATGTAAGGACATGAAAACAATATGAAATCATACCCAACCCTCAAGGGAGGAGTACAAGCCAATCTTCAATCGGTAATCTCCTATTGTTCTTCAATGTCTTCCAAGCCCTAATTGGATGAATGAATGAATTTGATAGATGCTTGATAGAATGATGTTGAGTGTTGTTGAAGTCTTCAAAGATCTGCTCTTTTGCTGCATATCCAGTTCCTCGAAACAAAAATCGGATCCCTTCCAATGAGGAAAGAGAGCTTTTATGTATGAAACCCTAGGTCGTAAATTCGTATTTTGGCCGACCTAGAGATTGAATATCCCACCAATTTCTTGGGGTTAAGCTTTATTTTATGATTGGATCGTGCTCCCAAAATTTCAGAAAAAATGTCCGGGACCATGTTGCATGGGCGCCATGGTCCCGACAACTTTTCACCAAATTTTCAGGGCCGTCGGATATGATGATTTTAGAGAGAATCCTGAAGTTACAAGTGATTTCGAGATCTTTAGACCCCGAAACCAAGCCCCCAAGTTCGAAATAGGACTTAATTAGGGTTTTTGATTAAGTGATGTATTGGAGGAATAGAATGCGAAGGGCGCGCTTTAGTGAAAGGGCCCTACTTTATGATGTAGAGAATGATGAAATAAGACTTTAGACCTAATTAATTTGATTAATTAAGTGCTTAAGGAGAAATGCAATGCAGAATACAAAATGCGCTAAGGCGGGTGCTAAACTAGTTGTGAAATTGTACCACCCTAGCGAGTGCATACAATTTACGACGCTACATTTAGCCCCCACTTTAGCGGTCATATGAGTGCTACGTGCATATGCAAGCTAAAGTACAGAAAAGTAAACATTATTTGAAAAAGGATATATCCATAAGTCGTCGGACGAAGCCCCCAGCGGTATCTGCAGTACACAGTTAGGAACCGCACCCTACAAAACAAACGTTAGATCACAAAATCACCTAATGCTTACTAGGGAAAGTGATGAAATCTGTGAGTAGCTATATGCCCCCCCTGTTTCGACTTGCTTATTTAGGGAGGTGAAACAGGGTAACATGTTTACTTGCGACAAATTGTGTAATAGAGTGATGATGAGGGGTGTTCACTAAATAGGCTTCATCAGAGCACTTTTTGGAACATCCCGAGAGTAGGAGAAGGAAAATACGATTCCAACGCAACAAACGGCTCGAAAATCACATCTCCCAAACCCAAGTTATGATAAAATGAATGATAGGGGAAAAATTAGGGTTTCGAGAAGTAAGAATAGACAAACTAGAGTATATACTTCGAAAGTGACACTTGTATTCATCACTTTGCCGATTTCAGGATACTATTCAGTGCAGAGGAGCCCACCTAGTCATCATGCCTTCACGACGACCGGAGCGTCCCATGAGGATCGAGATCCTGCGCCAGGCCGTGATCGACGACGAACCACTGGACGAGGTGAGTTGACTGAACGTTTGACTTTTGATTTCTCGCAAGTTTGACTTTTCTGTGATCGAATGCGGAGCCTGAACGCCGACCGGGGCCCACCTAGGGCGCCCTAGTCCCTGAGGGGCGCCCTGGTCCCCCCAGGGCGCCATGGTCCCTGCAGGGTGCCATGGTCCCCTCAGGGCGCCATGGTCCCTGACAGGGCGCCATGGTCCCTGACAGGGCGCCATGGTCCCCAATCAGGGCCTGGCGAGGGGTTACAAGGCAAGCATTCAATGTTCAACAGTTTGCATTTGCGATTTCGATGATTGAGTACTGATTTTGGTCATGTTTTCGTTTTGCAGGGTCTCGCGTACATGAGAGAGCACACAGCGGGACACATCCTTCACACTTTGCGAGACCAGATTCCACGGCTGACTCAGTCAGAGAGAGACACCCTATCGATAGTAGGATTGTGGTACATGATTCTTATGCCGGCCATTCGATTTCATCCTGCGATGCTGATGGCACTGATGGAGAGATGGGATCCTGACACCTGTACCTTTCACCTTCCGGTAGGAGAGCTGACGGTCACACTCGAGGATGTGTACCGTATACTGTGTCTTCCTATCAGAGGAGCGATAGTCACATATGCGACTGATCGGGTAGCAGAGGATCATCAGAGGGAGCAGATGTACTGCATAGGGAGAGTCATACCGAGCGAGACGAGAGGTCGTATCATGGTCAGCTGGCTCTTACATCCTACAGGAGAGATACCACTTCTGAGATGCCTCATGATAGCCATCATAGCACTAGCCGTCTGCCCTAATGGGTGAGGGACACACATGCATGGGGGCCTCACATGGTGTATCAGAGGGATGGAGAGACATAGGAGAGTTTATGCATGGGGTCGGAGTATGCTTGCACATCTCTATCACGACCTTGAGGAGTATATATTCGGACAGGGTTGTAGTTTGATGACATGCACACTTCTGCAGGTGTGGATCTTAGAGCACTTCACATGCACCAGGCCCGTCGGCTATCCACTGAGTATAGCGAGCGAGCGACCTAGGGTGTTCGCTTATCCACTGACCAGCGAGTGGAGATTTGGTGATTTGTTGTATTGGAGAGTGACTATTGACAGACTGACATCCGAGGTGATAGTGTGGAGACCTTACCTACTGATGCACAGATGGGATGGTATGGAGAGACAGTTAGCATGTTTACAGAGGAACCACCTACTGCGAGGACGATATGCACACATCATAGTCCCTTTCTACTTCGACCGAGTACGGAGGCAGTTCGGACTAGAGCAGTGTGTTCCAGCCGATGTGCCCATCTATACTCGACACTCACGGGTCCTTCCCAGACCTAGAGCAGTAGCGAGACCGACGATGGATGATATCGAGACGACAGACTTGGAGGGATCAGATCAGGATGTAGTCACTGACTATTCTGCAGAACCTGGAGCACAGCGTAGATATGTTTCATGGTTCATGAGATCATATCCAGGTCCTATCTTTCCACCAGATCATCCGACAGGCTATCCAGGCCCATGGAGACATGGAGACCGAGACGAGGACGAGGGATCCAGGTCAGAGGAGCCAGATGAGGCAGAGGGTCATGAGGAGATGGGAGATCCTGATCCACCTACAGGCGATCAGCCCAGTGACGAGGAGGAGGAGGATGCAGATAGAGAGGAGGACGAGGAGGATGTAGGTGATGATGTGGATGAGGATGAGGATGATGAGGAGGATGACGAGGAGGATGATAGAGATGATGAGGAGGAGTCGGATGCAACTCCCCACCATTCAGGAGACGATACCATAGCTCTGGATCCACCTTTTATTCCCCAACAGGAGGAACAGGAGGTGATACGGAGACCTGTCACCAGTACCGTCCAGCCTACACCCATCGTGGATAGAGTATTCGAGCGAGAGGAGCCTAGCGGTTCCCAGTCATAGATGCTACCATATCATGATCCCTACTGGCGCGAGGGAGATCCAGGTATAGTAGGTTTATATTGATTGATTAATGCTTTGATGATATAGAATGGTACTAACAAAGATCTATTCGACTGCCACAGCTAATGTGCAGGACTGGCGTTCCTTGATTCAGCAAGCAATGACAGACATCTCCATGATAGCACAGATTCCTAGTTCCTCACAGATTACCTACAGGCCTCAGGGGAACGCGGGTCGGCATGAGGATTTGTTTTTCCCATTCCGATTACAGGTAGATATATGGAGGGAGAGAGAGAGAATCCTATCAGAGGATCTCCATCAGGCGCGGCAGAGAGAGGGAGTCCTATCGGAGGATCTCCATCAGGTGCGGCAGAGAGAGAGAGTCCTATCAGAGGATCTCCATCAGACGGGGCAGAGAGAGAGAGTCCTGAAATCCAACACCACTGATCAATAGGAACATGAACAAGATAACCAAAAGCATCCTGAAATCCATCTAAAAGCCGCACCAACGCCACTTATCATGTGCATCAAAAGATATTCAACAAAGCTCTATCAGTAAAACCCTTACCGGTGACCAAAAGGCTTACTAGAACAAATGATATCTCCTGACTCATCAAATCTCAGACCAACTGATCGAGATATGCATCTGAATAGCATGAATGTCAGATAAAAACCAATTCCACAAACCAAAGCATACTAGAGCATACCGGATCAATATCATAATCTAATTACTCTACCAAAACCAACCGGAAACTGGTAAACAACCAAAACAGTCGGTGTTGCTATCAATGCAACACATAATCAATGTTGGCCATTTGGAGGAATTGATTATGTGTTGCATTGATGTTTTTTCATTGATGTCAACACTAGTTGCTTTATTTGCTTTACCAGTATCCTCCTAGTCCCGATAGGCTGTTTGGTTTCTAGTTGGATTAGATCATGATGATGCGCTATGCTCTGGTATGTTTGGGTTATGGAATTGGCTTATTCATGCTACTTAGATTCATGTTCAATTAGTTGGTTGTGATCTGGTTATTGGATGCTATCCTATATGCTGGTAAGCTTGGTTTGTTGTTCTGACGAGGGTTTCACCAACAAAGCTTTGTTGAATATCTTTGATGATATGCATAAGTGGTGTTGGTGTGGCTTCTAATGGAGATTTTGTTAGACACTTCAAGTAACTGGAAGACAATTGTGAGGGGGGGTGAATCATTTGTCACCAAATTATCGAAACCTTAAGAAATTTAAACTTTAATATCGAAACCCAAAATATCAATACTAAAATGCATAAACTAAATACCGAAATAGCAGATAAACTAATTAAGCATTAACAATAATCAGAGAATAAATACCATCCACATGACACAAATATTTATACGTGGAAAACCCGTTAAAGGGAAAAACCATGGTAGGAATCCTACCCACAGTCATATAATACTTTTGCAATAAGTATGTGAATTATAATTGAGGGGCATGCACTTGTAGGAAGGCCAACAACCTAGAGCGCACTACTCATCACAAAAGGAGTCTCACTAACTACATATAAATCTATACTACAATCCAAAGAAATGAATGAACTGGAAAGATAGCATGTCCTATGCATGAATATAGTTTTGGTTAAGCTCAATACCAGAGGACCAAATCCTCTAACATAAACCCAACTTGATCACCAATAATCAACCAAATCCTCTACCTAAATGATTATTGCATTATTCACTCATACATATCATCACATATGATTTACAATGAGATTTTACATCATATATACAAACCCTCAACCATAAATAATCAAGTTGGCCACTAGACAATAAAACAATTAAATAATTACAAAACATGTTGGCCAGAGACCAAACAAATAATATCCAACCCATAAGACATCTTGGAAACACATCAAGAGGTCCAATCCACATGTTACATTAAGTTGGTCCATAACCTAGATACATCGGGACCTAATATAGGTCCATACACGCTAAAGAAATGATCCTAATCAACCAAATCTTGAATATGATCACCATCAGCATCCTGAATCTCCACCAGAAGCTGCACCAACACCACTTATGTAATTCATCAAAGATCTTCAGCAAAGCTCTACTGGTGAAACCCTCACCAGAACCACAAACGAATCTTTCTAGCAAACAGGATAGCATCCAATCACCAGATCAAAACCAACTAACTAAATATAAACATGAATAAGCCAATTCCATAACCCAAACATGCTAAAGCATACCAGATCATGTCGAATCAAATCCAACCAAAAACCAAACAACCTACTGGGACCAAAAGGGTGTCGGTAAACAACCAAAATAGATAGTGTTGACATCAATGACAAAACATCAATGCAATACATAATCAATTCCTTCAAATGGCCAACAATATCCCCCTTTAGCATTCATGGTGACACTAGATTTGAAAAACATCCAAGTGCCAAGAAATGCGAAAGCAAGTCTCCCCCAATGAAAGACAACCAACAATCTCCCACACAAGATATAACAATGAAGTTCTGAAACAAAAACCAAACTCCCTCTGTGAAAGATATCTCTATAAAACTTTCTTTTTCACATATATCTCTCCCCCTTTGACATCAATGCCATATCTGACATAAATATCAAAGCAAAAAACATAAACCACTAAAACAAAGGGCTAACTAACCACTGAGCAGTAGCATCCCCACATTAATGATGGAATGAATAATATCTTTGATAATACGTACTAGACTGATATCAAATAATATCAATCAGTTCTCTATCGGAGAGACAGAAACCCCTAACCTATCTCTCAGGCACTCAAATGATTCCTTAGGAAAAGGTTTAGTGAAAATATCTGCAATCTGCTCTTTAGTGTTCACATAAACCAATCTCACTTCATTTTCTTCCACCTTCTCCTTCAAAAAGTTATACTTCATAGATATGTGCTTCGTCTTAGAGTGAAATACTGGATTCTTTGATATGTCAATAGCAGTTGAGTTATCATAGTGAATAACTACTGGTCCAATGTAATGCACTTTAATATCCTTTAACATTTTCTTCATCCATAGAACCTGTGTACAATTAGTAGCAGCAGCAACATACTCAGCTTCAATAGTAGATAAAGAAGTACATAATTTTTTCTTGTCGATCCATGAAACCAACATCTTTCCAAGAAAGAAAGCTCCACCGAAAGTACTTTTCTGGTCATCAATATCACCAACCCAATCTGCATTTGTATATGCACATAAAGTGAAGTCATCATCCTTAGGGTACCACAAACCATATTCAGATGTACCTTGCAAGTATCTAAAAATTATTTTCACCACACTCTCATGATTTTCTCTAGGATTGCTCTAAAATCTAGATGCAATACAAACAACATTCATTATGTCAGGCCTAGTCTGAGTCAAATATAGCAAACCTTGAATCATAGATTTGTATCTTGTAGGATTTACCGGTGCAAAAATATCTTTCCTCATCAATTTATCACTTGTAACCACAGGACTACTTGCCGGTTTAGAATCTACCATACTAGATTTCTTCAACAATTCCTTAGCATACATAGTTTGATAGATGAAAATACCTTTATTAGTCTGAGTAATCTGCAAACCCAAGAAAAATTTTATTTTCCCAATCGTAGATATTTCAAGTTCTTTCTCCATATTCTTAGAAAATTCCATGCAAAACTTTTCTTCACCTCCAAAAATGATGTCATCAACAAACTTTAATAATCAATATATAATCATCAGTGACTTTATAATATAGATTACTGTCAGCGTTACCTTTAGTGAATCCAAGCTTCAAAAGGCATGTATCTAACCTTGCATACCAAGGTCTAGGTGCCTGTTTCAGTCAATATAAATCTTTCCTTAACCTACAAACCATGTTTTTAAAATCTGAAAGTGAAAAACTATCAGGTTGCTCAATATAAACTTACACATCAAGATCCCCATTCAAAAATGCACACTTGACATCCATCTAATAAACCTTTTAGTTCTTATGTGTCGCATAGGCAAGAAATAATCTTACAGCTTCAATCCTAGCTACAGGTGCAAAATTTTCACCATATCCTTTACAAACCAATCTAGCTTTATTCCTTACAACTTGTCCATCTTCATTCAATTTATTCCTAAAAATCCATTTAGTTCCAATAACATTCTTATTTTTAGGTCGGGAACTAAATTCCATGTTTTATTCTTCTCAATTTGATCTAATTCTTCTTCCATAGCTTTCATCCAACATTCATATTTACATGCTTCAATTACTGATACCAGTTCAACTTGAGAAATTAAACATACCTCATTAGTTGTCAATCTCCTTCTTGTCATCACTCCATTGTTCTTATCCCCAATGATCTGATCTTCTGAATGATTCAATCTCACATACGTAGGAGTCTTTTGACTCTCTATTCCTCTTCCTGGTTCTTCAGTTACTATTGAATTTTTAATATGCCGGAGTAATTGGTTCAACATCTTGTTCTGGTAAAGGTGTTACTGGTTCAGTTATGATCATTTCCACTACCGATTCTTGCTTATAACTCTTATTTGACTTCTATTCAGCTCATCCACCTTAACATTAGCACTCTCCACAATTCTCTGCAATCTCTTGTTATAACATCTATATTCTTTGCTTTCATTATAATAACCAAGAAAAATTCCTTCATCACATCTAGGATCAAATTTTCTAATGATATCATCTCTCCTGATATATTATTTACTACCAAATATTCTAAAATACTTAACTGTAGGTGTATTGCCAAACCATAATTCATAAGGTATCTTACTGGTTTCTCCTTTGATATATATTGTATTGAATATATAAACCATTGTGCTCACTACTTCTCTCCAATATATATGAGGTAGACTAGCTTCCATCATCATTGTTCTAGCAACATCCAAGATATATCTTTTCTTCCTTTCCACAACTCCATTCTAATGAGGTGTTCGGGGAGCAGAAAATTATCTCCTTATATCATGCTTCTCACAAAAGTTATTAAACTCATCGGATGTGAATTCTCCACCATGATCTAACCTTAAACATTTAATTTTCAATCATGTATATCTCTCAACTTTAGCTTTAAAGATTTTAAACTTTTCAATAGCCTCAGATTTCTCCCTTAAAAAAGTAACCCACATCATTCTAGAATAATCATCAATGATTAGCATAAAATATCTATCACCTTAAAAACTTTTAACTCTAGGAAGGCCACACAAATCAGTATGAATAAGATCAAGAACATCATTACATTTATCTTGTATACTCTTAAAAGAGGTTATGACCTATTTACCTATTTGATATTCTTTAAATACTGGTTTATAGTGCTTCACAATCTTAGGCATATATCTAACTGCCTTAGTTTAACCGATCTTTACAATGCAATCAAAATTCACATGACATAGCCTTTTATGCCATAGACAACTCTCATCAATTTGTGCAATCAAACATGTGTTCTCACCAGAATTCAAATGAAATATTACCTTTTTTCTCTGTACCAATTGCAACCTCCAAACCAGATCTATTAATGATTTTTAATTTTCCATCCTTGAACTGTAATTGAAATATGTTAGGTCTCAGAGACAACTGAGAGCGGGGGGGGGGGGGGTGAATCAGTTGTCCAATAAATTCAACCAAAACTTAATGCTTAATACCGATAAACCAAGCTTTATGTTGGTAGACAGTCTTAACACTTAATTACAGTACCGGTAAAGATTAATGCATGAAACAGAAAGACAATAACATCCACAAAACATAACACAAGTATTTGTACGTGGAAACCTTATAAGGGGAAAAACCACGGTGAGAAGCCTTACCCACAATCAAATGATACTAGTGCAGATAGTATATGTGTACAATATGGATTCTGCATATGCAGAAAGGCCAACTGCCTAGAGCTCACTACTCAATCACAAAATGAGAGTCACACTGACTACAATTGGATGGTTAGATCCAATGATAATGTACTGCACAAAATAGCATCTTCATATGTTGGATTTAGTACCAGTTTAGTTATGATTGCCTTCACAAAATCCTTCCTTCAACCTTCAAAAGATGTCTATGTGTATAGCTCTACTTATTTTTGCATATACCTTATTGCAATCCTTTTTCGCATTCACACACTTGTCTCACAAATGAGATCTTACATTTATACCATAACCTAAGACCAATTTGAATAGGTCAGCTCACTAAAAGATATTACAATAAAATCAATTACAAATAAATCAATATCCGATGCATGATGTCGGCTCAATCCATTTACAATAATAATAAATCATCTCCATACCGTGTCATCTTGATTTGGAATAGATATACCTGTCGGTGCATATCTTGGACCTATTTGCCAGTAACAGCAAATATTCAAACCCAAATAAGCAAATAACCAAGTCGCCAAAGCCAAGTGATCAAATAAAGTCTTCAACATAACCAAGTAGTCTCCAGATGATAAAAGATCATCCTCAGTGCCGGTGAACAATATAATTTGTTGGTGAACCAAATACTGGTGACTGTGCATAAGTCTCTGACTTGCTGGTGAACATAACCAAAATCTCCAAGTGTTGATAAGTGTTGACAAGCACTGACAGGTGTTGACATCAATGAAAAAACCATATCAATATATCCAAGATACCAACAAAATCAATTATCCACCAATTGTCTTACACTCAAAACATTATGCCTCAAAACCTCAACACAATAAACATTATCAGTATTGTGCTTACCATCCAATCATATAGTTCCTTTTCCCTTGATCATATCTGCTTTTCCATCTCCAAATCTAACCAGACTGCCATCAAATTCTCACAAAGATACAAACTTCCCTTTATCTCCAGTCATATGATGTGAACATCCACTGTCAATTACCCATTCATCCTTATCTTCAATTTTAGCATCAAGTTCCTTCTCTTCAATACATTCTCTTCCAATACCATAACATCTTCCTTGATAGCCAAGAACACCCATTGCTTTCCATTGCCGGAACCACTAGTAGAGTCTTCTGCCAGTTCATCATTAGAATCAGTCACACCTTCCTCATCCGCTATGTAGCATCTTATGTCTCTATTTTTCCTATACTTATACTTGTTCTAATATAAAGGGTTAGGCTTAAAATGAAAAATGATGAATCTTATTACATGCAAAACATTTAAAAGGTGTTTTTTCATCATACTTACTTCCTACCAGTCCTTTAGGTACTCTTCTAGCAAATAGGGCTTCAAGTTGCTCAAATTTTTCATCTTCTCTCTTCATATCATCCAATTCCTTTGCATATAAATCTTTCCAATCTTGCTTGTCAGTTGATGATGTAGATGCATGAAAAGCAGGTTTAGACTTCACAGCTCCATAAGGTCCAAATTCTTCAAGCTCAAAAGAAGATAATTTCCCAACCAAGGTATCTCTATTGACAAAAGTATTAGTCATTGTTCTCAATTCATTAATAGTAGTAGTCTTCATCTTGTAAGCCAGTGGTAAAGCTCTCAGAACTTCAGAAACTATTTCATCTTCACTCAGAGTTCCACCACAACATTGAATTTCCATAACAATTTCATTTACCCTTTCCATGAATGTAGTAATTCTTTCATCTTCTTCCATCTTAAAATTTTCATATCTCACCCGGTAGCCATCAATTTTAGCAATCTTCACAGTAGGATCACCTTCATTAAGAGTCTCCAACTTGTCCCATATAGCCTTTGCAGATGATTTGTCAGTTAATCCCATTATTTAATGATCAAAAAGTGCACACAAGAGGGCTTCTCTTTCTCTACAACCATTCTCAAGCTACTTATCCAAGTTTATCGGAGGAGGATTGTCAAATGTCTAATTATGAGGTGTAACAACATTCGGTGTGATCTCCCAAATATCCTTATCAAGACATCTCAGATGAGTCTCCATTTGAATCTTCCATACTGTGTAATTTGTTCCATCAAGCCTAGGAATATCTCTCCAAAAGATAGCTCCAGATGAACTAGATGAACTTGAATTGTTCGTCGCCATAGGATCTTCCTCAAGCAGTTAAGCTTCTGCAAAAAGGAACAGATCTCTAATACCAAGTGTTAGATAGTTCAAATAACCGAAAGACAACTGAGAGGGGGAGGTGAATCAGTTGTCACCAGATTACCAGAACCTTAAGCAATTTAAAATTTAATATCGTAACCCAAAAGATTAATAGCAGAATGCATAAACCAAATACCAAAATAGAAGATAAAGTAATTAAACATAAACAATAATTAGAGAATAAATACCATCCACATGACACCAATATTTATACGTGTAAAACCCGGTAAAGGGAAAAACCATGGTGGGAAGCCTACCCACAATCAGATTATACTTTTGCAATAATTATGTGAATTATAATTGAGGGGCCTGCACTTGAAGGAAGGCCACCAGCCTAGAGTGCACTGCTCATCGCAAAAGGAGTCTCATTGACTACATAGAAATCTAGACTACAATCTGGAGAAATCAATGAACTGTAAAGATAGCATCTCGTATACATGAATACAGTTTCGGTTAAGCTCAATACCGAAGGACTAAATCCTCTTACATAAACCCAACTCGATCACCAATGATTGACCAAATCCTCTTCCTATATGATTATTACATAATTATCTCATACAGATCCTCACATATGATCTACAATGAGATCTTACATCATATATATACAAACCCTCGACCATAAATAATCAGGTCAGCTACCAGACAATAAAAAATTACATAATTACAAAACATGTAGGCTAGAGACCAAACAAATAATATCCAACCTATAAGACATCCTAGAAACACATCGAGAGGCCCAATCCACATGTTACATTAAGTTGTTACATAGCCTAGATACATCATGACCCAATATAGGTCCATACATGCTAAATCAATTATCCCAATCAACCAAGTCTCGAACATGATCCCCATCAACATCCTGAATATCCACTAGAAGTTGCACCAACACCACTTAATGCAATTCATCAAAGATCTTCATCAAAGCTCTATTGGTGAAACCCTCACCAAAACCACAAACCAATCTTTCTAGCAAACATGATAGCATCCGATCACCAGATCAAAACAAACTGACTGAATATGAACATGAATAAGCCAATTCCATAACCCAAACATATCAAAGCATACTGGATCATGTCAGATCAAATCCAGCTAGAAACCAAACAATCTACCAGGACTAGAAGGGTGTTGGTAAACAACCAAAACAACTAGTATTGACATCAATGACAAAACATCAGTACAACACATAATCAATTTCTCCAAATGGATAACATATTCAGGATGTTGATGGTGATCATGTTCAAGACTTGGTTGATGGGGATCATTGCTTTAGCATGTGTGGACCTAAATTGGGTCTTGGTTTATCTAAGTTATGGACCGGCTTAATGTAACGTGTTGATTGGACTTTTCGATGTGTTTCTGGGATGTCTTATGGGTTGGATATTATTTGTTTGGTCTCTGCCTGACATGTTTTGTAATTATGTAATTGTTTTATTGTTTGGTTGCTGACCTTATTTTTTGTGGTCGAGGGTTTGTATATATATGATGTAAGATCTCATTGTAGATCATATGTGTAAGGGATATGGGAATGGTATGCGAGCGATAAAAAGTAATAATCATTCAAATACAGGATTTGGTCAATCATTGGTGATCAAGTTGGGATTATGTAAGAGGATTTAGTCCTCTGGTATTGACCTTAACCAAAACTATACTCAGGCATAAGAGATGCTATTATTGCAGTTCCTTCATTCTTTCAGATTATAGTTTGGATTTCTATTTAGTCAGTGAGACTCCTTTTGTGATAAGCAGTATGCTCTAGGCTGGTGGCATTCCTGCAAGTGCAGACCCCTCAATTGTAATCATATACTTACTATAGAAGTATTATCTAACTATGGGTAGGCTTTCCACAATGGTTTTTTCCTTTACCGGGTTTTCCGCATACAAATCTTGGTGTCATGTGGATGGTTTTTATTCTCTAATTATTGCTTATGCTTAATTGGTTTATGTATTCTGGTATTGAGCTTTTGGGTTCCGATATTAAAGTTTTAATTGCTTAAGGTTCTGGTAATCTGTTGACAACTGATTCACCTCCCCCTCTCAGTTGTCTTCCAATTATTTGAACTATCTAACAATTGGTATCATTTGAGAAACTTGAAGCCCTATTTGCTAGAAGAGTACCTAAAGGACCAATAGGAAGTAAGTATGAAGGAAAAACACCTCTTAAATGTTTTTCATGTAATAAGATAGGTCATTTGTATTTAGATGTATTGAAAGGAATTCAAGATTTGAAAAGATAACTACAAGATATTTTAAGCCTAACACTAGTTATCAGAACAAGTATAAGTACATGAAAAACATAGATAAATCATGCTACATAGCAGATGACGAAGGTGTGACTGATTATGATGATGAACCGACACAAGACTCTACTAGTGGTTCTGGCAATGGAAAGGAATGGGTGTTTCTGGCTATCAAGGAAGATGTTCTGGCACTGGAAGAGAATGTACCTGAAGTGAAGGCACTTGCTGCTAAAATTGACGATAAGGATGAATGGGTAATTGATGGTGGATGTTCACATCATATGACTCAAGACAAAAGGAAGTTTCTATCTTTGCAAGAATTTGATGGCAGTCTGGTTAGATTTGGAGATGACAAAGCATGTATGATCAAAGGAAAAGGAACTATATCATTGGATGGTAAGCACAATACTGATAATGTTTATTATGTTTAATGTTGAAGGCATAATCTTTTAAGTGTAGAACAATTGGTAGATAAGGGATTTCAATTACAATTTAAGGATGGAAAATGCAAAATTATTAGCAGATCTGGATTGAAGATTGCAACCAGTACTCAAACAAAAGGACATATATTTAATTTGAATTCTGGTGAGAAGACATGTTTGACTGCACAAATTGATGAGAGTTGGCTTGTGTAATTAATGGTAGAGGTTATATTTCTCTTGATGATAAGAAAAATACTGATGATGTTTTATATATTGAAGGTTTAAAGCATAATCGTTTGAGTGTTGGTCAGATGGTTGATAAGGGATATGAATTGCAATCCAAAAATGGAAAATGCAAGATCTTGAGTAGCTCTAGAATTGAGATTGCATCAGGTACTAAAACTAAAGGTAATTTCTTTCACTTGAATGTTGGTGGTAAAAAAAAAATTATTTCTCATATTAATGAAAGTTGGTTATGGCATAGAAGAATGTGTCATGTGAATTTTGATTGCATAGTTAATTTCTACTCAAGCAGTGAGAGATCTACCTAAGATGATGAAACCTTCTGATGTGGTATGTGTTGGTATTTTGGATATGTTGATATAGTTTTGTCATTAATGTCAACACTTGTCAACATTTATCAGCACTTGGAGACTCTTTATTATGTTCACCGGCAAGTCAATGACTTATGCACAGTCACCGATATTTGGTTCACCGACAGGTTATATTGTTCATCCGGACTTGGAATGACTTAGAGACTACTTGGTTATGTCGAAGACATTGTTTGGACACTTTGTTATGGTAATTTGTTCATTCATCTATTCGGGTTTGCATATTTGTTGTTACCCGCAAATAGGTCCAAGTTATGCACCGGCAAGCATATTTATTCCAAATCAGCACAACACGTTATGAAGATGATTTTTATTATAGTAAATGTATTGAGTCGACATGATGCATCAGATATTGATTCATTTGTAAATGATTTTATTATAATATCTTTAGTGAGTCGACCTATTCAATTGGTCTTAGGTTATGGTATAAATGTAAGATCTCATTTTTGAGATTGATATGGGATTGTAAATAGGATTGTAATAAGGTATATGTGAATATAAGAAGAGCTATACACGTAGACATCATTCAAGATTGAATGAAGGTTTGAAGAAGGCATATCAGAGCTAAATCCGTACTAAATCCAGTATATGAAGATGTTATTTTATGCAGTACATTATCATTGGATTTAACCATCCAATTGTAGTAAGTGTGACTCCCATTTTGTGATTGAGCAGTGAGCTCTAGGTAGCTGGCCTTTCTGCATGTGCAAATTCCATATTGTACACACATACAATCTGTAGTATTATCATCTGATTGTGGGTAAGGCTTCCCACCATGGTTTTTCCCCTTATAGGGTTTCCACGTACAAATATCTATGTTATGTGTTGTGGATGTTATTGGCTTTCTGTTTCATGCATTAATCTTTACTGGTACTGCAATTAACTGATAAAACTGTCTATCGGCATAAAGTTTAGTTTACCAATATTAAACATTAATTTTTGGTAAAGTTAATTTTGGTTTATTGGACAACTGATTCACCCCCCCCCCCCTCTCAGTTTTCTCTGGGACCTAACAATTAGTATCAAAGCCTAATCCTCTTTTTGCACAAGTTTAACAGCTTAAGGAGATCCAATGTTTTCTAACTATTTTAGGAAGGACAGTCCTAAACTTGATGGAACCAACTATGGCATATGGAAGATTAGGATGGAGACACATTTGAATTCCATTGGAAAGGACATATGGGATGTTACAAAGAATGGGTATACTGCTCCTACTCAAGGTCAACCTAATCCACCAAACTTGGCTAAAGATGAGGAAAATTATTGCAAAGTAAGAGAAGCACTTTTGAGCGCATTGTCAGATCAGCAAATCATGGGATTATCAGATAGATCTACTACTAAAGCTATTTGGGACACACTGGAAACATTGAATGAAGGAGATTCCACAATCTAAATTGCAAAACTTGAATGCTTCCAGGTTAGGTATGAAAATCTGAAAATGGAAGAAGATGAAAGGATTTATGCTTTTATGGAAAGAGTAAATGAAATTATTTTGGGTATACAATGTTGTGGAGGAACCTTAAGTGAAGATGAAATTGTTTCTAAAGTTTTAAGAGCATTGCCACAGGCATATAAAATGAAATTTACTGCTATGAATGAATTGAGAACAATGCCTAATACATCAGTATCTAGAGACACTCTGGTTGGAAAACTTTCAACTTTTGAACTTGAGGAATTTGGTCTTGTTGCTACAATAAAGACAGATCTAGCTTTTAAAGCATCAACATCATCTACATCATCATTTTCATCATCATTTGACAAATCTGATTGGAAATCCTTTTATGCAAGAAAACTTGAAGAAGGAGAGAAAATGAAGAATTGGAAGAACTTGAAGCACTATTTGCAAGGAAAATGCCTAAATGTCCAGTTGGAAGTAAGTATGAAGGTAAAGAACACTTTAAATGTTTTAACTACAATAAGATTGGTCATATGGCTTCTAGGTGTCATGATAGACATGCAAGATTGAAAGAAGAAGCTAAAAGAACATATAAGCCTAACCCTAAATATCAGATATACAAGTTTAAGAAGAATAGAGACAAATCTTGTTAATATGCTGATGAAGGAGTTACTAATGATTTTGATCAGGATCTGACAGAGAATGGATGGGCTTTTGTTTCTATAACAGAAGATCAGTCGGCACCTACTGTTCAACCTGTAGAGTAGGCCCTGGTAGCTAAAATTGAAGATAAGGATGAATGGATCATTGATTCAAGATGTTCACATCATATGACTAGTGGTAGAAGTAAATTATTAACCTTTCAGGAATACAATGGAGATCTAGTAAGATTTGGAGATGATAAAGCTTGTTAGATCAAAGGAAAAGGCACTATATCTTTTGATGGTAAGCACAATACTGATATTGTTTACTATGTTGAAGGTTTGAAGCATAATCTTTTGAGTGTTGGTCAATTAGTTGAAAAATGATTTCAGTTACAATTCAAGAATGGTAAATGCACAATCATGAATAGAACTGGCATAGAAATTACAATCAGTAATTAGACTAGAGGTAATATCTTTCATTTGAATAACCATGAGAAGGTATGTTTGATTTCTCATATTGATGAAAGTTGGTTATGGCATAAGAGACTTTGTCATGCAAATTTTGATTGCATTGTGAAAATCAGTACAACTAAGGCAATAAGAGATTTACCTAAAATTGTTAAGCCTCACAACCAGGTATGTAAGGAATGTCAATTTGGAAAGCAAGTTAGAGCATCTTTTAAGAGTATACCAAATAAATCCAATAATGCTCTTGACTTAATTCATACTAATTTATGTGGTCCAGCAAGAACTAGAAGTTTACAAGGAGATAGGTATTTTATGCTAATCATTGATGACTATTCTAGAATGTGTTGGGTTACTTTTCTCAAGGAGAAATCAGAAGCTTTTGGGAAATTCAAACTATTCAAGGTGATGGTAAGAATGAAACCAGTAAGAAATCAAATGTTTGAGATCAGATCAAGGAGGTGAATTCACATCTAAAGAATTTAATACATTCTGTGAAGTGAATGGGATCAGAAGACAGTTATTAGCGCCCCATACACCCCAGTAGAATGGAGTTGTGGAAAGGAAAAATAGAACTATTTTGGATGCTACTAGAAGCATGATATCAGAAGCAAACCTACCTCATATATACTAGAGAGAAGTAGTGAATACAATAGTTTACACATTCAACAGAGTTCACATCAAAAGTGAAACTGGTAAGACCCCTCATGAACTATGGTTTGTTAATACTCTACTCTTAAATATTTTAGAATATTTGGAAGTAAATGCTATATTAGAAGAGATGAGTGTATTGGCAAATTCGATCCTAGAAGTGATGAAGGAATATTTCTTGGTTATTCATCTAAGAGCAACGCATATAGATGTTTTAACAAGAGATTGCGGAAAATTGTTGAGAGTGGAAATGTGAAGATTGATGAACAATTTAGAGGAAATTCAAGGTACATGGACTCTGAACCAGAAATAGAGATAATAACAAATGAACCTACAATAAGTACACCGGTACAAAATATTGATCCAGTTACACCAGCATCATCTAAGGATTCAATAGTCACTGAAGAACAACATCAAGTAAAAACACCCCAGTATGTAAGATTGAACCACTTTGAAGACCAGATAATTGGAAACAAATATCAAGGAGTTATGACTAGAGGAAAATTGACAAATGAAGAGGTATGTCTTATTTCTCAAATTGAACCAGCATCAATTAATGAGGCATGTGAAGATAAATATTGGATTAAAGCTATGGAAGATGAATTGGAACAAATTGAAAATAACAATACATGGACATTAGTTCCCCAGCCTAAAGACAAAAATGTAATTGGAACTAAATGGGTATTCAAAAATAAACATAATGAAGATGGCAAGATAATCATAAACAAAGCAAGATTAGTGTGTAAGGGATGTACATAGAAAGGAATTGATTATAATGAAACCTTTGCACCGATAGCTATAATTGAGGCAGTCAGATTATTCTTGGCTTTTACAGCCCACAAAAACTATAAAGTATATCAAATGGATGTTAAATGTGCACTTCTAAATGGAGATCTTGAAGAAGAAGTTTATATTGAACAACCTGATGGATTTTCATTGACAGATGACAAAGATATGGTTTGCAGGTTAAGAAAAGTCTTGTATGGACTAAAGAAAGCTCCTAGAGCTTGGTATGCTAGATTGGACAAATATATTTTGAAGATTGGATACACTAAAGGTAATGCAGACAACAATCTCTACTACAAAGTGACTAATGATGACATCTTGGTTATTGAAGTTTTTGTTGATGATATAATCTTTGGAGGAGAAGATGGATTATGTAAAGACTTTTCTATTAAAATGTAGCAAGAATTTGAAATGTCTATGATTGGGGAGATAAAATTCTATTTAGGATTGTAGATTTCACTGAATGATAAAGGTATATACTTATGTCAATCTAAGTACTTGAAGGAATTACTAAAGAAATTTGGAATGGAAAACTCTAAACCGGTAAGCACATGTATGACTACAACTGATAAATTATCATTGAAGGATGAATCAACACTTGTTAATCTGACTAGATGCAAGTCTATGATAAGAGGTTTACTATATTTGACACAAACAAGACTTGATATTATGAATGCAGTATGTATTGTCTCAAGATTTTAGAGTAATCCTAAAGAAAATCATGAATCAGCACTAAAAAGAATTTTTCGGTACCTACAAGGCACTACAAATCTTGGCTTATGGTATCCTATAGATGAAAACTTTGATTTATGTGCATACATAGATGCAAATTGGGAAGGACATGTAGATGACAGAAAAAGCACCACTGACAGAGCATTTTTTCTTGGTAGCAGATTAATTTCTTGGTTGAGCAAGAAACAAAGTTGCACATGTTTATCAATAGCTGAATCAGAATATGTTGCAGTTGCAACTAATTACACATAGGTATTATGGATTAAACAAATGTTGAAGGACACAAAGGTAAAATGCAAGGAACCTATAACCATTTACTATAATAATATGGCAGCAATTGATATATCTAAGAACCTGGTATTTGAATCAAAGACTAAACATGTTTCTATCAAATTCAATTTTCTAAATGAGAATGTTGAAGAAAAAGAAGTGAAATTGGTCTATGTGAATACTAAAGAGAAGATTGCAGATATTTTTACTAAGCCTTTGCCTAAGGAGACATTTGAATATCTATGAGAGAAGCTTGGAGTTCTACCCCCACTGGTAGAGACTTAGACAGTTGATGTTTGTCATCAACCGGCAGAATTAATAGAGAAATTTTTTATTCCAGCTTTGATGAGAAGAGCTACTTCTCAGGGGGAGTAGTTGGTATTTTGTATTTAAATCTGATTTTTGTATTGCTTTGGCATTTGATGTCAAAGGGGGAGAGATATCTATGGAAAAACACATTATCCCTTGGGGGAGAGGCTGTTACTTTGGGGAGAAATTGTTGGAGAGATTATTATTCTCTATATCTGTATTTTGGTTTCTGGTTAATGATCTCTTTAGGAGATTGTTGGTTTTTTATTTTTGGCATTTCTGTTTTGGCACTTTGATGATTTTTCCATCTTGTGTTGGCATCAATGCCAAAGGGGGATATTGTTGGTATTTTGGATATATTGATATGGTTTTGTCATTGATGTCAACACTTGTCAACATTTATCAACACTTGGAGACTCTTGATTATGTTCACCGGCAAGTCAGTGACTTATGCACAATCACCGATATTTGGTTCACCGATAGGTTATATTGTTCACTAGCACTTAGAATGACTTGCAGACTACTTGGTTATGTCGAAGACATTGTTTGGACACTTTGTTATGGTAATTTGTTCATTGGTCTATTCGGGTTTGCATATTTGTTGTTACTAGCAAATAGGTCCAAGTTATGCATCGGTAAGCATATCTATTCCACATCAGCACGACATGTTATGAAGATGATTTGTTATTATTATAAATGCGTTGAGCTGACATGATGCATCGAATATTGATTTTATTGTAATATATTTAGTGAGTCGGCCTATTCAATTGGTCTTACGTTATGGTATAAATGTAAGATCTCATTTCTGAGATTGATATGGGATTGGAAATAGGATTGTAATAAGGTATATGAGAATATAAGCAGAGCTATACACGTAGACATCATTCAAGATTGAATGAAGGTTTGAAGAAGGCATATCAGAGCTAAACCGGTACTGAATCTAACATATGAAGATGTTATTTTGCGTAGTACATTATCATTAGATTTAACCATACAATTGTAGTCGGTGTGACTCCCATTTTGTGATTGAGCAGTGAGCTCTAGGTAGCTGGCCTTTATGCATGTGCAAATTCCATATTGTACAGACATACTATCTGCAGTAGTATCATCTGATTGTGTGTAAGGCTTCCCACCATGGTTTTTCCCCTTACAAGGTTTCCACGTACAAATATTTGTGTTATGTGTTGTGGATATTATTGTCTTTCTATTTTATGCATTAATCTTTACCAATATTGCAATTAATTGATAAAACTATCTACCGGCATAAAGTTTGGTTTACCAGTATTAAGCATTAAGTTTTGGTTAAGTTAATTTTGGTTTATTGGACAACTGATTCACAGCCCCCCCTCCCCCACTCTCTTAGTTGTCTCTGAGACCTAACAGTGTGTAAGGAATGTCAATTAGGGAAGCAAACAAGAGTTACTTATAAAAGAAAATAATATAATTCTAATAGATTGTTGGATCTTTTGCATACTGATGTGTGTAGTCCTTCTAGAGTGAGAACCTTGCAGGTTGACAGATATTTCATGTTATTGATTGATGACTATTCAAGAATGATGTGGGTTACTTTCTTAAGGGAGAAATCTGAAGCCTTGGAAAAGTTCAATATTTTCAAAGATATGGTTGAGACAAAGACTAGATTGAAGGTGAAATGTCTGAGATCAAATAGAGGTGGAGAATTCACTTCTGGTGAGTTTAATGCATATTGTGAAGAGCATGGTGTAAAGAAATGATTATCAACTCCTAGAACACCACAACAGAATGGTGTTGTGGAGAGGAAGAATAGAATAGTTCAAGAGGCTACTAGAACCATGATGATTGAAGGGAATGTTTTGCATGTGTATTGGAGAGAAGTAGTGAGTAGTGTAGTATACACTCTTAATCAAGTGCATATCAAAGGTGTTACTAGTAAGAATCCTTATGAGTTATGATTTAGGCATGCTCCTACTATTAGATATTTCAGAATTTTTGGAAGTAAATGCTATATTAAAGGAGATGGAGATATAGGGAAGTTTGATGCTAGATGTGATGAAGCTACATTTCTTGGTTGTTCTACTAAAATTAAAGCCTACTGGTGTTATAATAAAAGGCTAAGAAAATTTGTGGAAAGTGCTAATGTGAAAGTTGATGAAGGAAATGTAAGATAGATCAAAACTTGCAGATATAATCCAGATGACTAGGATGTCAATTGAGATGAAAGAAAGCAAGTGCAAACCTAGAACCAAGTTTAGATTGCTTGAGAAAAGCCTGAGAATGAAGGAGAACACACAAGTGCTAATGCAGCAGAAAGAGTTCAAGAGCCTGAAATTAAAAGAAATCCTAAAACTCTGAGGTATGTGAGATTCAAATTTGTTTGATTTCCAAGATTGAACCTAAAAAATGTTGATGAAGCTTGTAAAGATAAAAATTGGGTGAAAGCAATGGAAGAAGAACTTAATCAGATTGAAAAAAATAATACATGGATTCTTGTTCCTAGACCTAAGGATAAAAATGTAATTGTAACCAAGTGAGTATTCTGGAATAAGTCGAATGAACAAGATGAAGTTGTTACAAATAAAGAGAGAGTTGTTGTAAGGGATATTCTTATATGGAAGGTATCAATTATGAGGAGACTTTTTCTCTAGAAGCTAGACTTGAAGCTATTAGATTATTTCTTGCATATGTTTCTTACAAATATTTCAAGGTTTATCGGATGGATGTCAAATCAGCCTTTCTTAATGGTGAATTGGAAGAACAAATATACATTGAGCAACCAAATGGATTTTAGCTGGTAAATGAAAAGGAAATTGTTTGTCAATTGAAGAAAGCATTGTATGGATTGAAGCAAGCCCCTAGAGCCTGGTATGATAGATTGGATAAGTATTTGATGAAGCTTGAATTCAATAAGGTACTGTTGATAGTAATTTGTATTTCAAGATTGATTAGAATAACATTTTGATTGTTGATGACATTTATTTTGGAAGAAATGATTGCTTGTATAAAAATTTTGCAATAGAGATGTAGAATGAATTTGAGATGTCTATGATTGGTGAAATGTGATGGACTTGTAAAGCACTGAGAGTCGGGGGTGAATCAATGACACCAAAAACAATACTACTTTAAACACTGACCGGTAGATATACTTAACAAGTTTGTTAAACATTATGCATGCAATCCAAAATGATATAACAACATCCACAATAAGTAAAACATCCACCATAACACAAGTGTTTATACATGGAAAACCCAAATGAGAAAAACCACAGTGAGATGGGACTCACAAGTTAACTATCTGCAGTAATAGATAACTAACTAGTTAAGGTCTACAAAAAGTTGCTCTGCTAGGAGCAAATCCTATTAAAGATCCCAAAGCTTAGTTAAAAGCTATACCCTTTTAAAGGTAGTACCCTGTAAGGAGTAACCTCGGTAGAGGATTTCTGAATCAAAACTAATGGATCACCTAGTTAGAGGATTTGTACAATGAAGCTTGTTAGAGCTTACCCAGTTAGGGGATTTGACTATTGCAGTGATTAGAAAACAACAAGTAGTGTGATCTAGTAGTAGCACAACTTTCTTGAATAGATCCTCTTGCATGCACTCCAAACTTCATTACCAACATACTCTAAAACTTAATACTTTTGCCTTCACATCAAATCATCTCATAACATATCTCCTTCGCTCATACAAAATAATTCATTGTGATGTCAATATATAGACATTTATATTTCATGTTGGTCTCTAGAAATCATATCACAATATCCTAGGTGCAATGTATCTGGTCAAACAATCATAACTCATCACAAAAATACCGCCAAATTTTTTTGGTAAGGATAACTCATCACATAATCAATGAATACCAGTTGGAGTTAAACATACAAACCATTTGTCCTTTGATGCTCCTTTGATAATCTCCGCTAGATCTTCAAGTTGTTGCCAAGTTATGTATATCCATATATAAATACACATTGGTTGTCTCCATGTATATGCCGGTTGTCACCATGTACCAATTAGATATAAACCTCTAGTATACCGGTTGTGATATAAACAACTTTGAAGTCATCGATAGACAATATGAACATATGTGTGTGTATGTGTTTCATCAATGATAACATATGAAGTTATTCATTACAATCATCATCAAGCCAACAAAATGAAATTCTTTATGGGATTGCAAAGTACTGAATTCGATAAAGGTATGTTCATATCTCAGTCCAGGTATGTGAAGGAATTGTTGAAGAAATTTGGTTTGGATTACTCAAAGCCTATTGGTATACCTATGCTTACCGGATGTAAATTAACAAAAGAAGTTGACTCTCTGGAAGAAAATTAGTACAAATATAGATCTATGATTGGTTGATTCGTGTACTTTACTCAAACTAGACCTGATATAATGAATGTTGTATGCCTTGTTGCTAGATTGCAAGATGGTCCTAAGGAATCTCATGTTATTGTTGTGAAAATAATATTCAAATATTTGAAAGGGACATTTGATTTTGGTTTATGGTATCCTAAAGATGATGATTTTAATTTGAGTGCTTTTATAGATGTTGATTGGGTAGGTGATGTTGATGACCGGAAGAGTACTTCTAGTGGTGCATTCATTTTAGGTAAGAATTTTATCTCTTGGGCAAGTAAGAAGCAAAATGCTCTCTCTTTATCTACTATAGAGGCTAAACACATTGCTTTTGCTAGTAATTGTACACAGTTAATTTTGATGAAGTAGATGCTGAAGGATATAGGAGTTATTTATGATGAGTCTATTACTATATATTATGATAATTCAAGTGCTATCAATATTTCTAATAATCTAGTACTGCATTCTAAGACTAAGCATATATCTATCAAGTTTCATTTCTTAAGACAGAAGGTGAATGAGAAATAAGTCACATACGAGTATGTATCTACAAAGGAACAGATTTTGGACATCTTTACTTGAGTATCTTTGGGAGAAGTTAGGGGTGATTGAACCTCCTGATGAGAACTAAGATGCATGGATTTGCATCTGTCAGGTGAACCTCACAATGATATCTTGTGATCTGGATTGATGAGTGAGGTTGCAACTTAGGGGGAGTAGTCAGTGTTATGGTTCAGATTTTCACATTTGTAAAGGGGAGAAGAGCATGATTTGTATATGAGCCTTTGTCATTGATGTCAAAGGGGGAGAAGAGCATGTGAAAAACCCTGAAGCATTTTAGGGTAGACAAATTAGATCTTTCTAATTTTGAGGGAGATTAATGGTTGTTGATTTTTTTCTTTGTATTGATTGTTTTTCACATTTCATATGTTGTCATCAATTCCAAAGGGGGAGATTGTTGGAGATTGTTGGATGTGTTTTCATTGATGTCAACATATTCCTCTCTGTGTTTCAGTGTTGTAGTCAGATTGAGTAAGCTAGATTGGCCAGTATGTTGCAGATGAGTTGATGGAGATTAATGGGTTTTAAGATACTTATCTCTAGTTGATTTAGTAGAAGTTTCAGAGGTTCGCATGGAGACTTGATCGAGTTATGAGATCTGGTACAGTGGTTGATATTTTAGTTATTTGGTATTAGCAGTTTTTGGTAAATCTGTGTGTATTGCTTTGGAATTGTAATTATCTTTATGTGTGAATGTATGAGATGTGTTTTGGATGTTCATGTGTGTCCTCAGTTCGAGTGGTTCATGATTTGGAAATCCACAAGTGAATTTTTCGGATTGACAATCAGTTTTGTTGGTGTTCTTGAGCTTCAGTAGAGAGATATTGTTGATTCTAGTAACCCAAATTTGTGTGGTTGTTGTGGTGGAATTCACGTTGTTTGTGAATGTTTATAGATCATGTGCTATGCATATTGTTGGTGTTCAGTGATGTTCTTTATGTTATGTAGCGTGTTGTGGATGTTCAAGGCATAACTCTTGGAGGTGTTTCATATTTTTAGTGGTTGTTTAGGTCCATACTATGTCTTAGCCAACATTGTTTTGGTCTACATGTAATATTGTAGCTTATGTGATTATATTTTTATAATATGTAATGTGTGGTGAGCCGACCTTGAAATGGAGATAGATGATATGTATAAATAAGTATTGTAATCATTGTGTGAGGTATGTTATGTGTGAATAATGTAATTATCATCAAGTAGCAATAAAAATGTCTAAAGTTGTGCGAAGAAGTGTCGCAAAATAGATCAGACGGTGAGCTTAACCAAAACTGTACTCAGGCATATGAAGATGCTATTTCATCAATTCATGATTCTTCGGATGTAATCTGAATGCTTTTGTAAGTCAGTGATACTTCCTGTAGGGTAGTGAGCCTTCCCTAAGAGTTGTAGCCCTTCTAGGTTCCTTGTTTGAGCAGTGAGCTCTAGGCAGTGTGCCTAAATGTATGTGTGTTCCCCATTGTAATATTTCACTTACTCCTAATAGGGTATTATCTCAATGTAGGTAGGTTCCCACCCTATTTTTCCCTTAACTAGGTTTTCCATGTCAAAAAATGTTGTTATGTGTGTTATTGATGTGGTGTTGTTTCTTGCTTTCACTGTTTATTATCATATTTGATTTGTGGTTTAGGTTACAGTAATTTTTTGAGCAAATTGATTCTCTCCCCCCCCCCCAAGTTTGTTGCATTGTTGCCAACAGTTTCAGTACACCAATTTGGAAAAAACTTATTTAAACGTCAGCTTCGGGCATCCCTAATTTTGAAACCAGCTCCACTAACTATCATGATTATCTTTCATTTGATGAATGATGTGCCTTTAAAATTGTATTGAGTTTTCCATGTCGTAATAATTTTCAAATTTAAAATTTTCATCCAGTGTGTCTATTTCTTATTATCGCCCCCATGCTAGCAAGGTGATTAGCAAGCTTATTTCCCTCTCTATACGTATGGGACAAAATGTAGTATTCAAACGTATCCAAAATATCCCTTGCTTGTTGTAATATATATTTGATGTGCCAGTTACAACTTCTCTACTTTATACTTGCATTGGTTATGATCAATGAATCTCCCTCTACATGTAGTTTTATATAGCCCATCGTTTTAGCTACCACTATACCTTACAATAATGCACATGATTCAGTTACATTGTTTGTCCCATGTGGAAGATGTTAGACAGTTCAAATAATTGGTAGACAACTGCACAGGGGGTGATGAATCAGTTGTCATAGATTACAAGAACCATTAGCAATTTAAACTTTAATATTGGAACCCAAAACATTAATAGCAGAATAGCAGATAAACCAATTCAACATAAACAATAATCATAGAATAAAAGTTATCCACATAACACCAATATTTGTATGTGAAAAAACCGATAAAGGGAAAAACCATGGTGGGAAACCTACCCACAGTGAGATAATACTTCTACAGTAAGTATGTGAATTAGAATTGAGGGGACTGCACTTGTAGGAAGGCCAATAGCCTAGAGAGCACTACTCGTCACAAAAGGAGCCTCACTGACTACATACAAATCAGGACTACAATCCGGAGAAGTGTTCAACTACAAAAGATACCATCTCCTATGCCTGAGTACAGTTTCGATTAAGCTCAATACCGGAGGACTAAATCTTCTTATATAAACCCAATTTGATCTCTATTGATCGACCAACTCCTCTATCTGAATGATACTACATTATTTGCACATTACATTGCTTGAACATGACATCTTACCATAACCATGATGATCTACAATGAGATCTTACATCTATATATATAAACACTCGACCATAAGCAATCAGGTCGGCCACCAGATAATAAACCAATTACATTATTACAAACCATGTCGGCCTTTAGGCCAAAAAAATAATATCCAACACATAAGACATCCCAGAAATACATCAATAGGTCCAATCCACGTGTTACATTAAAGTCGGTCCATAACCAAAATCGACCGGGACCAAGTATAGGTCCATATGCTTCAACAATGATCTCCAACTACCAAGTCTTGAATATGATCACCAACAACATCTTGAAACTCCATCAGAAGCTACACCAACACCACTTATGTGATTCATCAAAGATCTTGATCAAAAGCTCTATCGGTAAAACCCTCACCAAAAACAGAAACCAATCTTTTAAGCAAGCAGGATAACATCCAATCACCAGACCAAAACCAACTAACCAAATATGAGTATAAGTATCATGAACAAGCCAATTCCATCACCAGACTATATTGGATCATGTTGGATCTAATTTAACCAAACCCACTCAATCTACCGGGACCAGAAGGGTGTCGGTAAAGAATCCAAACAGCTAGTGTTGGCATCAATGATAAAACATCAATGAAACACATAATCAATTCCACCAAATGGCCAACAATCTCCCCCTTTGGCATTGATGGAAACACTAGATGTGAAAAACATCTAAGTACAAGGAAATGCCAAACTAGTCTCCCCCTATGGAAGATAGCCAACAAACTCCCACATATAGCTCGAAATATCACTCCCCCTTTCTTTTTCTATTTCTTTTTCACATTAGTATCACTCCCCCTTTGACATCAATACCAAAAATCTGACAGAAACATCAAAGTAAAAACGTAAGTCTCTGAATCACAAAGTTGACTACTCCCCCTCAGTAGTAGCATCCCACATCAGTGTCAGAATGAATAGTATCTCTGATAATGCATGTCAGACTGATGCCAAACCACATCAATCAAGTCTCTACCAGGGGGGCAGAAACTCCCAATTTGTCTCTCAGGTACTCAAATGAATCCTTGGATAAAGGTTTAGTGAAAATATTTGCAATCTTCTCTTTAGTGTTCACATAAACCAATTTAACTTCATTTGCTTTCACCTTCTCCTTCAAAAGGTTATACTTGATAGATATGTGCTTTTTTTTAGAATGAAATATTGGATTCTTTGATATATCAATAGTAGTAGAGTTATCATAGTGAGTAACTACCAGTGCATCACAATCCACCTTTATATCCTTCAACATTTGCTTTATCCATAAAACCTGTGTACAATTAGTAGCAGCTGCAACATACTCAGCTTCAGCAGTAGATAAATAAGTACATGACTGTTTCTTTCTGATCCATGAAACCAACTTCTTTCCAAGAAGGAAAGCTCCACCAAAAGTACTTTTTCAGTCATCAACATCTCCAGCCCAATCAGCATCTGTATATACACATAAAGAAAAGTTGTCATCCTTAGGGTACCACAAACCATATTCTAGTGTACCTTGCAAGTATCTTAAATCCTTTTCACCATCGTCTCATGATTTTCTCTAGGATCACTCTAAAATCTTGAAACAATACAAATATCATGTTAGATTCAATGACAGTCCCAAAGACACTGAGAGGGGGGTGAATCAGTGTCTAACCGGTGAGTTAAATATTTGAACTTATTTATAACTTTGCAACCCAAAACAATGTTTCGGTAAACAAGAAATAGTGCAGTAAACATAAATAACTTACCCGTTTAGAATCTCCCATACCAAATTTCTTCAACAATTCATTAGCATATTTAGTTTGATAGATAAAAATACCTTTGTCAATTTGAGTAATCTGCAAACCTAAGAAAAATTTCATCTCACCAATCATAGACATCTCAAATTATTCTTTTCATATTCTTAGAAAATTCTTTACATAACTTATCTTCACCTCCAAAAATAATATCATCAACAAATACTTCAACAACCAGTATATCATCATCAGTGATTTTATAATATAAATTATTATCAGCACTGCCTTTAGTAAAACCAAGCTTCAAAAGATATTTATCCAACCTTGAATACCAAGCACTAGGTGCTTGTTTCAGTCCATATGAAGCTTTCCTTAACTTGTACACCATATTTATATCATCTGATAGTGAATAAACATTAGGTTGCTCAATATAAACTTCCTCATTAAGATCCCCATTAAGAAATACACATTTTACATCCATTTGATAAACCTTGTAGTTTTTATAAGCAGCATAGGCAAGAAATAATCTCACAGCTTCAATCCTAGCTACAGGTGCAAAAGTTTCTCCATAATCAATGCCTTCCTTCTGAGAATATCCTTTACAAACCAATCTGGCCTTATGCCTTATAACTTGACCATCCTCATTTAGTTTATTCCTAAAAACTCATTTAGTTCCAATAGCATTTTTATTTTTAGGTCGGGGAACCAAGGTCCATCTGTTATTTTTCTCAATATGTTCTAATTCTTCTTACATAGCTTTCAACCAATGTTCATATTTACATGCCTCAAGTATTGATACCAGTTCAACTTGTGAAATTAAACATACCTCATTAGTTTATAGTCTTCTTCTTGTCATAACTCCATTTCTCTTATCCCCAATGATTTGATCTTCTAAATGATTCAATCTCACATACCTAGGAGTCTTCTGACTCTCTATTCCTCTTCCTTGTTCTTCAGTTATTGTAGAGTTCACTGATACTGCCGGAGTAACTGGTTCAACTCTCTATTCCGGTAAAGGTGCTACCGGTTCAAATATAATCATTTCCACTGTCAATTCCTTCTCATAAACTCTGATTTGACTTCTTTTTAGCTCATCTACTTTGACATTTCCACTCTCTGCAATCTCTCGTTATAACATCTATATTCTTTGTTTTCATTAGAATAACCAAGAAATATGCCTTCATCACGTCTAGGATCAAATTTCTCAATAATATCATCTCCCTTGATATAACATTTACTACAAAAAATTCTAAAATAATTAACTGTAGGTGTATTGCCAAACCATAATTCATAAGGTGTCTTACTAGTTTCTCCTTTGATATGTACTCTATTGAATGTATAAACCGTTATTCTCACTGCTTCTCTCCGGTAGATATAAGGTAGACTACATTCCATCATCATTGTTCTAGTAGCATCCAAGATAGTTTTATTCTTCCTTTCCACAACTCCTTTCTGATGAGGTGTTCGAGGAGCAGAAAATTGTCTCCTTATACCATGCTTTTCACAAAAGTTAGTAAACTTACTGGATGTGAATTCTCCACCATGATCCGATCTTAAACATTTAATCTTTAATCTTGTCTATGTCTCAACTTTATCTTTAAAGATTTTAAACTTTTCAAAAGCCTTAGATTTCTCCCGTAGAAAAGTAACCCACATCATTCGAGAATAATCATCAATGATTAGCATAAAATATCTATCACCTTGAAAACTTTTAACTCTAGCAAGGCCACACAAATCAGTATGAATAAGATCAAGAACATCATTATATTTATCTTGTATATTCTTAAAAGAGTTTTTGACCTGTTTATGCATTTGACATTCTTTACATACCGGATTATAGGGCTTCACAATCTTAGGTATATCTCTAACTGCCTTAGTTGAACTGATCTTTACAATGCAATAAAAATTCACATGACATAGCCTTTTATGCCATAACCAACTCTCATCAATCTGTGTAATCAAACATGTCTTCTCACCAGAGTTTAAGTGAAATATATTACCTTTTGTCTATGAATCGGTTGCAATCTCCAAGCCAGATTCGTTAATGATTTTTCATTTTCCATCCTTGAACTATAATTGAAATCCCTTATCTAGCAATTGTCCTATACTCAAAAGACTATGCCTCAAACCTTCAACATAATAAACAATGCCAGCATTGTTCTTACCATCCAATGATATAGTTCATTTTCCTTTGATCATAGATGCCTTGTCATGTCCAAATCTAACTAGACCACCATCAAATTCTTGCGAAGACAAAATTTCCCTTTATCTCCAGTCATATGATGTGAACAACCACTGTCAATTAGCCATTCATCCTTGTCTTTAATTTTAGCAACAAGTGCCTTCTCTTGAGGTACATTCTCTTCTAGTATCAGATCATCTTCCTTGATAGACAGGAACACCCATTACCTCCCATTGCCAGATTCACTAGTAGAGTCTTTTGTCAGTTCATCATCTGAATCAGTAATACCTTCCTCATCCGCTATGTAGCATGATTTGTCTATGTTTTTCTTGTATTTATGCTTGTTCTGATATCTAGGGTTAGGCTTAAATGATCTTTTAACTCTTTCTTCAAATCTTGAATTCCTTTCAGGACATCTAGATGCAAAATGACCAATCTTATTACATGTGAAACATTTAAAAGGTGCTTTTCCTTCGTACTTACTTCCTACTGGTCCTTTTAGTACTCTTCTAGTAAATAGTGCTTAAAGTTGTGTAAACTCATCATCTTCTCTCTTCATATCTTCCAACTCCTTTGCATATAAAGCTTTCTAGTCTTTCTTATCGGTTGTATACATAGATGCATGAAAAGCAAGTTCAATCTTCACAGCTCCAAAAAGTCCAAATTCCTCAAGCTCAAAATCAAACTGTTTCCCAACCAAGGTATCTATGTTGACAGATGTATTATCCATTGTTCTTAACTCATTAATAGCAGTAGCCTTCATTTTGTAAGCTGGTGGTAGGGCTCTTAGGACTTTAGAAACAATTTCATCTTCACTCAGAGTTCCACCATAACATTGAATTCCCATAACAATCTCATTTACCCTTTCCATGAATGCATTAATCCTTTCATCTTCTTCCATCTTCGAGTTTTCATATTTCACCCAATAACCATCAAGTTTAGAAATCTTCAATGTAGGGTCACCTTCATTAAGAGTCTTCAACTTATCTCATATAGCCTTTCCATATGATTTGTCTATTAATCCCATTATTTGTCAATCAGAAAGTGCACACAAGAGGGCTTCTCTTGCTCTACAATCATTCTCAAGCTCCTTGTCTAGGTTTCCTAGAGGAGGATTTCCAAATCCTAGATTATAGGGTGTGACACCATTCTGTGTGATCTCCCAAATCTCATTGCCAAGACATCTCAGATGAGTCTCCATCTGAATCTTCCATACTATGTAATTTATTCCATCAAGCCTCAAAATATCCCTTCGAAAGATAGCTCCAGAAGAACTAGATGAACTTGAACTTATAGTCGCCATAGGATCTTCATCAAGAGGTTAAGCTTTTTGTAGAGAGGACCGAATCTCTAATATTAACTCTTAGGCAATTCAGATAATTGGTAGACAGTTGAGAGGGGGGTGAATCAGTTGTCATAGATTATAGGAACCATTAGCATTTTAAACTTTAATACTGGAACCCAAAACATTAATTTTGGAATAGCAAATAAACCAATTAAGCATAAACAATAATCATAGAATAAAATCCATCCACATAACACCAATATTTGTATGTGGAAAACCCGGTAAAGGGAAAAACCATGGTGGGAAGCCTTCTATAGGAAATATGTGAATTACAATTGAGGGGCCTGCACTTGTAGGAAGGCCAACAACCTAGAGCACACTGCTCATCACAAAAGGAGCCTCACTGACTACATATAAATCCAAACTACAATCCGGAGAAGTGTTAAACTGCAAAAGATAGCATCTCCTATGCCTGAGTACAGTTCTGGTTAAGCTCAATACTGGAGGACTAAATCCTCCTACATAAACCCAATTTGATCTCCAATGATTGACCAACTCCTCTTCCTTAATGATATTACATTATTTGCACATTACATTCCTTGACCATGACCTCTTACCATAACCATGATGATCTACAATGAGATATTATATCTATATATACAAACCCTTGACCATATGCAATCAAGTTGGCAACCAGATAATAAACCAATTACATAATTACAAACCATGTCAGTCTTTAGACCAAACAAATAATATCCAGCACATAAGACATCTTGAAAATACATCAATAGGTCCAATCCACATGTTACATTAAATTTGGTCCATAACCTAGATCAATCAGGACCAAGTATAGGTCCATACGCTTCAGCAATGATCTCCAATCACCAAGTCTCGAACGTGATCACCAAAAGCATCCTGAAACCCCACTAGAAGCTTCACCAACACCACTTATGCAATTCATCAAATATCTCCACCAAAATCTCCGTCGGTGAAACCCTCACTGGAACTAGGAACCAATCTTCTAAGAAAGCAGGATAGCATCCAATCATTAGACCAAAACTAACTGACCAAATATGAGTATAAGTATCATGAACAAGTCAATTCCATCACAAGACTATACCAGAGCCTATCGGATCATGCCGGATCCAAGTTAACCAAAAACCACTCAACCTACCAGGACCAAAAGGGTGTCGGTAAATCATCCAAATAGCTAGTGTTGGCATCAATGACAAAACATCAATGCAACACATAATCAATTCTACCAAATGGCCAACAAAAGAGAGAATGATTTCCCTGCTAGTAATTCACCTAATTGATCCCTTATGAAAATACTTGCACCAGAAGCTCCTGGGTTTCCTCTTGACACTCCATCAAAATTCATTTTAACAAATTGACCTGACAGAGGATGCCACTTAATTTCCCTCCTATCGATTTTATTCTTTTTGGGAAGATGCTAACTACCATTAAATGGTAACAAAGTTGATATCCAATTTTTTTATAATAAGATCATCCCATGAAGTAAAGAGCTGCAATACTTATGCTTTTGGACATATGAGCTCACAACTTAAGAGATAGACTTATCAATAATATCCTATACTTTCTCAATAGACATGGGTTCTTTTCCTAAAATTTGTTTGTTTCATTCCTGTTGACTCTGAATTTTGCTTTGGAAACAAACAACCTTATGGGAAATTCAGTGATGGGGGACCAATTGCACAGGGTTCACTAAATGACGAAGTCAGCTCTTCCTTGGTGTTTTGAGGAAAGGGGAAGAAAGAAACACTTTAAAACAATAAAAACTAAGCTATTGAGGCAATGTGCCAAAGCATATTTTAAGAAGATATGAGTACATAAGAACCAACTACATATGATTTTTCTAAGCTGATTCAACAATCTACAAGTCTGGAGTAGAAACACAACCAAGGTTCAACCAAATCTCTCTATAACATAAAGAAATACCTATCATGCATTTACCAGATAACAAGTGCAACACATAGTTCAATCGGCAAAATCTTAGATATATATATTCCTGAAGTCTTTAGAATTCTAATAGAAAATCACATAAAAGACCATTAATGCATACTGAGAGTAAAGTCATACAAAGGCCATAGGCATAGTTTGATTGAACTTCTCCAAAAAACAATAAGATAGTTTTTAAGGCTGAAAATACTACTAAGAAACTTAATTATCCTTTCAAAGTTCTGAACCCCCTCAATAGCGAAAAAACTAAACTAAAATGAGCCTCTGGCTCCTAACAAACTCGGACTCCACAACCTTTTCTTTTAGCACATCATGGTCCACCTGTCTGATTTACCAGACAAACCACCCCTAAAGTCGTTAGTCCCTGAAGTTGTTAGTCCAATGACACTCTACTCTGCAAGCACACAACAAAAGAGTCGCAATCAAAAAATGGTAGGTGGAGGGACCAAAAAAGATGTTGGTATGTGAACAACCCACGCCATGTGGCCTCTCGACGCTACTGCAAAAACAAAAAGGGAAAAGAAATCACACAGAACCCTCACCGAGCTAACAACTGTCTTGCCTGATGCATGCGAGCGGGAGGAAAAAAAAGAGGTGGGGCCACCAAAAATAGAAAAATGTCGCCCGCGGACCAAATCCCAAAATAATGTTAACAGTTCCCACCAAAATGACCATAACACCATCACTAGAGTTATTCTCCATATACAGGTAAAGAGTGCGGTCTTATACAAGAGAGGCTAGGATTGAAACCATTCCCAAAGTGAGTTGGTTATTGTTGTAAAGAAATTAAGATTTGCCATGACATAATTCCAACACTGTATAGCAAATGGGCATTGGATGAAGAGATGGTCCATGGTTTCAAATTTATTTTCACAAAGCACACATTTGAACTGTTCAACTATATTAAGCTTTACCAACCTATCACTGGTGAAGATTCTCTTTTGGAGAGCTAGCCATGCAAAGCTACCTGCTTTAGGCATGATGATATTGTTCCAGCAAAATGAATAAGACCTTTGTGAAGGTTGTCAATTCCCTCTACTCTGAATGGCCCTATATCTCTTATTTACTAAATAGTTGTCGTCCTTGGATGGAGCCCAAATGATCTCATCTAATTTGTTTTTGATGTATACTATTCTTTGTCAGAGTAATTGTTTGAACACCTTTTTTTGATCTTCTTGAATTTCGACAATTGGTGGGTCTTTCGAAATTCCTTTCTCTAAGATACATTCAATATCAACTATATAATCTATCACCCTAGTTCCCCAAGCATTAGAGAGGATTGTGATTGTTGATTGTAACTCATGTATTTCCCTTAGTGAAATGTGCCCATTCCATGAATCATTCCAAAAATGAATACTTTCTCCATTATGAACTTGCCATGAAATATAATGTGTGACTGTGTCCTTGGATGCCACCATGAAGTTCCACATCCTTGATCCCTCAGGAGGATCCAAGATAGTGAAAACACTGATTCATTTTGGATTGTCTAATTATTCTGTCTGCATAATTTGACACCAAATTGCAGACGGTTTGGTGTACATTTTCCAAATCAGTTTTCCACTAAAAGTTTGATTATGTTTAGATAGTTGATGCATGCCCACTCGTCCCAAATATTTATCTAATGTCATGTTGTCTAGAGAGATGAGTGCAATTTTTTTAACATTAGATAAGTTTCCTTTCCAAAGGAAAGTCTTGGTGAGATTCTCAATATTCATTATAACTAAATTAAGGGCTTTTAGGACAGCAATAAAATAGTTAGGTGTTGTTGCTAAGACTAACTTTATAATAAGAATATGGCCAGAAAGAGACAACCATCTTTCTTTCCAAGAAGTTGCTCTTGATTTGATTCTTTCAATGATTGTATTCTAGTATGTTTCTTTATTTGTCACCATGAAAAAAGGAATGCCTAAATAAGTTCCTGAGAGCTCATCTGATTAAAATCAAAAAAATTGTGGAATCCTTCTTTTAACCATTTGTCTTGTATTGAAAATATAGATTTTGGATTTGTGTTCATTAATCCTTTATCTTGATATAGCAATATACACACCCAATACCTTTGTAATTTCTTGAGCCTCTTTTATGATTGATTTACCATATAACAATGTGTCATCAACAAACAAGGTGTGTGTGACTGAGATGCTTGTATTTGGTATATGTATGCCTTGCCACAATCCTACTTCACTTTTGTTTTTGATGCTTCTACTGACGGCTTTAGCCATGATGATAAATAAAACCAAAGAAAGTGGATCACCTTATCTTAGTCCTTGTGTAGCATTAAAGAATCTCAAGGGTGTGCCATTAATGATGACTAAGAAACACGCACCTGATAATCATGAATGTATCCATTTGCACCACTTCTCCAAGAATCCAAATTTTCTTAATACCTTAAGGAGGAAAACCCTATTCACCTTGTCATGCGCTTTCATCATTTCTAATTTGACATTGAATGAAGAGAGTTTGGATTTATGGATAGAATGTACAACTTCATGTGCTACTAAATCCCCTTCCACTGTTTACCAGCCTACAACAAATCCACCTTTCTCTGGAAAAATGATTTTTTAAATTAGAGATTGAAGCCTAAGATATATTATCTTGGTGATAATCTTGTAAATTGAGTTACATAATGAGATGGGCCTAAAATTTGCAAATGTTTTTGGTTCCTTTGTTTTTGGCAATACTGTTATGTTAGTCACATTGAATGATTTCAAGATTGATCCACTCCTCCTTGATTCTTCCAATACTTGTAACAAATCAAAACCAACGGAATCCCAACATTTTTGATAGAAAAGAGTTCTAAATCCATCTGGACTAGGGCTTTGTCTGGCACCATGGAGAACACTACACTATGTACTTCTTCTAGAGTGAAGGATCTCATTAAGGTGTCATTTTCTTGTTGATATATAATTGTTGGTAGGCCTCCTAGAAGTTATTGTTTTTTTTGTAGATACTAACCATTATTTAGTTGTGGGGGAGCCAAAAGATTTGTATAGAACCAAACCCCTTCTTCTTGTATTGCTAATGAATTTATCAAAGGCTCACCTATGGTAGCATTCTAAATAGTAAAAATGGTTTATGCTTCTCTTTTTGTCTTGGTTGAAGCATGAAAAAACTTCGTGTTTCGATCCCCTTATTTTAACCAAAGTTCTCTTGATTTTTGCCTCCAATAAACTTCCTCCCTTTTGCTTAACTCTGCCCATGATTTTTGGATCTGTTTCTGTTTAAAATAAGTATTTGTATCCAGACCATGTTGGATAATGTACTCATGAACCTCTAATAACTCTTTAGCCACTTCTTCTTTTTGAATAAATATATTTTTGAATACATGTACATTCCAATTTTTAATCTAGGACTTCACATGTTGTATCTTCTTTCGGAATTGGTACATTTTAGATCCTTTATGATAAGGGGCACTTACCCACCATTAACATAATAAAGGAAGAAAGTGAGGATGTTTAAACCACATCCTTTCAAATTTTAATGATGGCTTGTACAAGAATACAATGTTACCTTTTGTTATCTGATATGTGATGGCATAATGATCCAAACAAATTAGTGGTAAAATTTCAGACTACATAGTATAATTTTCTATAGCCCAACTTCTTGTAACTAAAAATTTGTCAAGTCTCTTAGCTATCTACAAAAAGTCTTTCCTTCTGTTAGTCCATGTGAAATGCCCTATTTTGGGATGAATGTCTTCTAGATCGTTGTCCATTATGAAATGTTTGAAGTCCTCAATTGTTTCCTGTGGAGGGAATATCCAACCTTTCTTTTCCTATGTGAATGCAATAAAATTAAAATCTCCTCCCAAAATTATTTTTAGATCTACCTCTTGTTGAATATGTGTAGTCAGAGTATCCCAAAGTCTCTTTTTCTCATTAGTCGATGTAGGCCCATAGATATTAATGATGATGAAACTGAGATCAAATTTGTTTTCCTTCATTGCCTGCCAATTAGAGCCCAAAGTATTCATTTCAATGACCATGGTTTTAGGATCCCAAAGCGTGATGATGCCCCCTAAAGCACCTACTGCTGGAGTATGAATAGCTTTCCAATTTTCCCATTTATTCACTATACTGTCAAAAGTTTGTTGAGAAGACTTGGTTTCTTGGAGTAAGATTATGTCCACTCCAGATGCATCCAACTGACACTTAATCTAGGCTCTTTTGTCAGAGGCATTAAGGCCTCTGACATTCCACAAAAGGAGCTTCATTGCACTCAAGGAGAGAAGTATGCTCTCCTTGGTCTTTTAGACGTTGAAAACTTCCCATCCAAAGTTGACTAGATTCCTTGGTCGATTTTCTCTTTTAACTTGGACAGTTTTGATTTCCTTCCTCTTTGCTTTGGTGAAATTGTTTCTAGACTGTGTGAAGATAGGGTTTGAGAGATTAAGAGGGTTTGTGATTAATCATAGTCGGAATCTTCCAAATCCTCCAACTATGGTTGTGGCTCTATTTCTTCAATTAATATTTCAAACTAATCATTTATAGGCTTTAAGTGAACTTAGATCTAAGATGATATTATATTTTCAATACTCAATTTGTTTTCTTTATCAAAAACTTCTTTTGCAATGTGATCTATCAATTATGAGCCTATAGAGTATAACAAATCTTCTGCCATCTTTTGAAGGGTAACCTCCACTATTGCTTACTTAGCAAATTGAACTAGAGCCATGGTATTAGTTTGGATGCTCTGAGGAGAAAATGTATTTGTATTCTAGATACTTTGTTGAGTATTCTGAAGAGAAAGGACAATTGTATTTTTTCCCCTAGGAAGCTGAATTTGGAAGCCATTCCAGATTTCTTTTGGGATGGAGACTTTCAGACACACTTGGGTGGAAAGAGGATAATCCAAACCTGTTGAGACCCTATCTGACCTTAAAATAATATTAAGAGCCAAACTATTTGACCCCCTCAGATATGTATGTGAAGGATATAAAATTTCAAAATCAACATTTTCTCTTAAAATTGGGGGGTTCTATGATCAAATAATCCCACCATCTGATGCCTTCCTCGTCAATCATTTGACCAAGTACTTTGATCAATTGTACCTTGCAAGTGCTATCCAGTTCTCCTAAAAGAAAAGCATATTTAAATTCCATCAAAAATTCCTTATTGATTTCCAGGACTGAAGGATGGTGAGGGATTGCCAACAATGGACAATGAGTAATTCTTTTTGTTTGACCAAAGGGGAAACATCCACACAACCAGATCTAGTATAGGAAATTACAGAACCACTAAATATTGAAGGCATTGGAATCGGGAGGGTTGATAACTTCAGCACATTGATCTCCATCTTGAAGGGAAGTGTTGTTAAAGGAGGATGAGAAAGCCCTACACAAAAGAGGATCAGTGGACTTATCCTCACAAACTTTAACTTCATCCTGAATCCTGTCTGAACACTGTGAAGAAAAGTGGCCCAACTAATTTGAAAATTTGCTAATTGTGAGTGAATCATCCTTGACTATTTCTTCAGTCCAGGTCCCAAACTTTTAGGTAATAGATAATTGTTTTGGGAATGGTTTGGCTAGATCTACCAAGATGCAGACTCTAACAGAAAACTCAATGTGTTCAAATTGAATTAGGTTATGTTTAATATAAATTTCCAACTGGTTGGCAAAAGTTTCAATCTGATCAATGTCTCTAAATTCCAATGGCAAGGAAAGAAACAAAACCCAAATGAGAGATATTTTTAATTTTGTTAACCTCGAGTTAAATTTCAAAACCCAAGGAAGAGTTGTTAAGCCTTCCCCTTCACAAAACCATTCTTTCTAGCTATGTACTCTATCTTTGTCAAATTTTGAAGCCAAAATATCAATAAAAAACCCTTCCCCTTTATCAATTTATAAAATATTGTTGATTCCCTCCAAACTTTGAAAACCCCATTTTTTCAAAACTCAAATTTGGAAGTACTTGTTGTAAAACTTACCAATGAGAGCTTTGTTTCTAAGAATAGACATTTGATCGCTCAAGGCTGAATCTGGTAAGTAAATCTTGTAGTAGCCTTCCTTGTCTCCTCTACCCCCATTTGCAAGGGTTGATTGGGGTTCTTGAGTAGTGTGAATGCAAACTTTCTTTCGAACCTAAATTTTGAATGAATTTGTACCCTATTGTGATGTCTTCCCTTTGAGTTGTGCCTCGAGGGATTTTCTCAAATCATCCCAGGCCTCGAAAGGAATGATTGGATTTGAGGAGATTCCTAAAGGAATTTTATTTGGGAATAAGATAAAACCCCTATCTCCTTTCCTCTGAAATTTTTCCCGACCATAGTGAAATTCTGGAGAGTGGAGAGGAATGTTATTTAAAAATATGAGAAAACCCTTTCCTCCTTTATGATAATTTCCTTTCTTGGTTAAAAACTCTAATGGATGTAGGGGGATATTATTTGGGAAGCTTAAACACGATCCATCCTTTGAACTAAACCTTAACCCTGAAGCGATCTCTTGATGATGGGAACTTGATTTTGTCTTTTGGGCAGGCAGGTTTCTATCATCTTCACAGTTGTCGAAGACTTCCTGTTTGTCTTTCATCAATTGCCTAGGCTAGCAAGAGGATAATTTTTTTGTTTTTGGTAACCATGGTCTTCCTTCCTGAAGAGATGTTTGTTACTACTATAATAGTCAAAAGAACTATTGAACTACTATTGAATTTGTCATTTTGGCCCTCTACAAGCTTTAGAGAGTAGCCTAAATGATTGCGCGAGAAAGTTCCAGAGCAAAACATTTCAAAATCTAAGCATAAATAATTATCAAATGTAGAGTTGAAGGATTGCGCGAGAAAGTTGTAGAGCAGAAAATAACTTTAATTTAAGAATAAATTTCTACACAAAATTTTAATATTTTTTATATAGTTATCAACTCTTTGTATAAGTGCATTTGAATCCTAATTTTCAATTTAATAAATCATTTAGTCATAATTTCATAAGTTCTTATTTATATTTCCTAGAGTGTTGTCTCTATTGGTTCTCCAACTCATTTTTAGTCATTTCTAAGAAGTGAGTCTCTATGATCAAAACCATTGAGAGGATGGGAAAAAAATGAGAGATGGACAAATCCCTCTTGCACTTAGGCTCTACAAAATCTAAGGGGTATCCCTAGATGAAATTATACATGCAATACAATTTTCATATAGTAGATGAAACTCTCATTCAAATATAGCAACTATTCCATGGACATTATGCACTAATAAGAACTCCTTATACTCTTAACACTTGAACATGAACAATATAAATTTTCTAACTAATATTCTGAATTTTTCTCGTCTTTGAGGTAAGAATATGTTCGGAGAATTAAGGATATCTTGGTGTCAATTCCTTAATACGATAGAGTCTTGAAACTATTACACTACCCTAGATCAGCAAAATTATCTCCAAGATTTAAAACTATCAAATGTCAGCACCTTACAATGATTATCATTTTCTTACAACAACTTAAACCTATAAATGTGGTCTAATCATAAAACCATTGTTAGTTATTCCTTACTAATTCTATAAATCTCATTTATTCTTTGAAATATTTTCCATTGTCCTTGAAAACATATTAACCTAAATAACACATATTATAAAAATTGTATAAGAAAATATTGTTTTACCTTCCTTGAATGTGTACTTCTCTTCAAGAACAATTACATTATGTTATATTTGTAAAGTTCTGATTCCAATAGCTAACAAGATGAGAGGGGGGGGTGAATCATACAAACTTAATCTTCCATAAAATCAACAGATTCAACCTCGGTAACTTATACTTCAGCAATATAACCAAAAAATACTAAACATGCTAACTCATAAACACATATAACACTAGATTTAACATGGAAACCCAAATAGGGAAAAACCACTATGGGATTTCGGACCCACTAAGAAATATACTCTTCTAGAGTATGCTTGGTTAAAAGCAAATCCTATTAAAGATTACAAACACATTGCTAGATGTGACCCGGTTAAGGGATTTCCCTCAGATCTGTTAGGATCTTCACTTTGTTAGAAGTGACCTTGTCAAAGGATTTCAAACAGTCATGTAGAATGTTACCTTGCAAGAGGATTTACAAATAAGACTGTTAAGTCTACTCGGTTAAGAGATTTTCTGTCACTTTACAAAATAATAGTAATAAAAATATATCTGCAACTTCACATCTAAAATGCTAAAGTAGACTCTTATTTTCTCAAAAACAATCTTGTCATAGGACTTATCTTGTCCCTCTACTGGACTCCCTACTCTATTAATCAAATAGGTCTTCAAGCTTCTATGCTTGATAATCACTATGTAGCATCCTTGTGCTTACACTTTCTTGCATACATTGATTATCAACAATTCCTTATTTATAAACAATTTTCTAACCGCTTAATCTCCTTGATCACATTTCCCATGATCAATCTTAGCCATCAGATCATCAATCTTGACTAGGTTCAATGTATCCTTCGATCTGAAAATGTTTTACCTTGCCTTGGAACTTTCATTCCTTCCTAGGAACTTGTGCTAGGTTATTGCGGTTCAATCTGTGCTGTAGATCTTCTTCTTGATTTTCCATTATCGTAGATCCTTAACAAACTTCATGCACGGCATACCAATCATCTATTCAACTCCAGCTCATCAGCATCCTTCATTAAATAATACTTTTATCCATCCAATGCAATCTATCATAACTCGGTTGTTACTCGGTAAATACTAAACTTTACTCAGTAGAAATTCTGCCTTCTTTAACCGACATCGATAACCTTAGGGTTTACTGACTAGGTTCCTTAGGGTTTACCGACTAGGTTCATGGCTCGGTGAAATAGTATAGTATTAACCTTATAATCAACAACATATGTAGGATATCAAAACAATCAAAACAACATGATCTCATCATTGTCTAACTCGGTAATAGTTGCCCAGTGAATAACTTATTTCTCCCCTTATTCATCACATTCTTTCTGTGTCACTTACCGACATCTTCATTCTCATCAATACATACTTCGCAAGATAAGGCAACCTCATACTGAATCAGAAAGTCAATTTCTTGACATCAATGACAAAATAATATTATAAAGACAGTAATCATCCTTCTTCAGTTATATCAATAATCTCCAACAACCTTCTCAATATCCTTATTCAAATGCCAACAATCTCCTTTCTATTGTAATACCAACAATATTTTTAAACATATTTTATCCATCTCTTTTTCTCCTTGCCTTCTTCCTTTCTCCCTATAGTTAGATTTTATATATTTTTCATGATCATTTGAGTTGAACTAATATCCACATCCATCTTGAAATCCTTTGAAATAACTTTCCTCTATTTATTCATTTTTTTATAAAGTGTTTTTAGGGGTAAATTCAATCATCATCAATCAGATTATAAGAGCGAATCATAACTCTAGTCTAATTAGAAATACTCCTAAATGACAATGAAATAATGCTTAAATCAATTAAATACCAAAATTCTAATTAAACTCCCTCAATTGATTAAACAAAGCTTCTACTGCTCTTCTCTGAATTGTGTATGTAGGTGATTCTTAGGTGTTGCACTGGGATTTCCTACATAAGATAGACAATTATTTTGAAGATAGTGATTCTAGATTGAAATTAGGAAATAAACCTTGCTTTTATAGATTTTTAGGTGAGATGGGGGAGAAATTGAACTAAAGTGTTGATTGATAAATAACTAATTTTGATTGATTAGTTAACTGGATTAATTGATTTGTTAATAGGATATATTGATTTGTTAACTCATTTGATTGATTAGTAGACTAAATTGATTAGGAAGATGATTGAATTGATTAGCCAGTTGACTAGATTGATTGAGGAGAAGTCTGAATTGATTAGTTAACTAATTTGATGAACCGGTTAAGGTTTTCAACATGTGTTGTAGGAGATTGAATTGAAACTAATTTTCATTTTTATTTGAATTTGAATTTGGATTTTTGAATGCTGAAATGCACCTGAGATTAATTGAAATTTATTGAAATTCAGATTTGGTGAAATGTGAATTTGGGAAAATAAAATTGGATGGAATTAGTTGAAATTCAAATTTGGGGAATTGGATGAATGAATGAATTAATTAAATAATTTAAATGAAATTATTTAATCATTAGAAATAGGATTATTAAATAATAGAGACTATTTAATTAAGGGAATTAATCATAATTAATTAAATAATTAATATTTTTGAAGGGGGTAAATGATGATTGATATAGAGATAGAAATTGAATGATTGGTAATGATTGAAACTGATGATTGAATTAGTTTAGAAAAATAAATTAACTTAATTAAATAATTAAATAATTATTTAACTAATAAGACGATAAATTAGTACATGATTAACGAGACATTTTTAGGTGTCTACAAATTTCCCCTCTTTGATACAATGTCGAAATAACGTTGTTTCAAAGAAAATGAAAAAATTTATGCTATGTTGACACTTTAGGTGTAAATATGCCCCCTCAAGAAATCGAAAAATAATGGAATTGAGACCGTTTTTTCGATACAATGCTAGTGAGAAATCATTTCGAGTTTCATGCAATTTTGATTCTATTTGATCTTCCGACAAGTGCGTTGAAGTTCAAGGGGACCACGACCGTCGAATGACTGTCGAATTGGTAAAAACCCTAATTTTTGAGCTATAAATAGTGATTTTGCCCTTTCATTTTCTCATTTGCATTCATTTGAGTTCTTGGAATTTCTTCTTATTTTTTATCTTTTTTGTGACTTTGTGAGCATCATGGCCGACTTCCGAGCATGATTGCACTTATCCGATTGAGTCTGATCATACCAAAGACCACCCAAAATTAGAGGCATGGTATGTATTCTGAAAAATTTACTCATTTTTGCTTGTTTGTGATAAATTTTCCAAATATCTCTCAAAGCTACAAATTTTATTTGATGCGCAATTGTATATTGTTTTGTTCGCATTTGTCTCTAGTAATGCACAATTGTTTCAAATGATTCATAATTGTTGTTTTGATGTGTATTTGTATTTATTAATTCTCATTTGTGCTAAATAATTCACATTTGTTGGTAGTAATGCGTATTTGTCAGTACTGTTACACATTTGCTACAAATGATACACATTTGACTTAAATGATACGCATTTGACTTAAATGATTCGCATTTGTTGATATTGTTGATTTTTCACCATGTATGATAAAAATTTGTCATGCGAATACTATGTCTCACTTTTTCGTGTTTTCACTTGTAGGAGAATAAAAGTGTACTAGTATGTAGGCAGACAAGGCCTGATGGTCTCGATCTTCGATCCAAGTTGAGTGTCGAGGATGTTTCTTTGGTTCAGCATGGTAGTTTGTATCATGTTGGTTTGAGCATTTGTCATTATTGTTATGCATTTGCTACAAATGATATGACTTAAACGACTCACATTTGTTGATATTGTTGATTTTTCAACCTGTATGCTAGAAATTTGTCATGCGAATACTTTGTCTGACTTTTTCATGTTTTCACTTGTAGGAGAATCTGAGTGTACTGGTATGTATTCAAATAGGGCCTGATGGTCTTGATCTTCAATCCGAGTTGAGTGTCGAGGATGTTGCTTTGATTCAGCATGTTGGTTTGTATCATGTATTGCACTTGCCCGAGGTTATGGCCAACAGGGCCATGATCACAGCATTAGTTGAGCATTGGCATTTAGAGACATGTTCATTCCATTTACCTACTGGACAGGCGTCAATCACTTTCGAGGATGTATGGCATATCTTGCACATTCTCATTCATGGTGCTAGGGTGGTATATGATTGCAGAGTTAGGATAGCCGCATGTGTGAGTTGCGTGAGTGTACAAAGGAGGAGCTCCAGATTAGAGGTCGATACGAGATACCTTGGGAGGTGATGTATTATGATGATCTCACCATCGTATTATGTATTATAGTAGTAAGTATTGATTACCAATAGGAGGACACATGGGTTTCCAGTTAGTTGGGGCAAAGTTATACATGACATGATTGTGCATAGATGAGTGTTCGCATGGGGTCCTTGTCTGCTTGCCACATTGTACCATCAGATGCATCACATTGTGTATCTTAGATAGGGATCTATTGGATGTGGGGTTACACTACTCTAGGTTTGGGTATGGGAGCATATAGCTTGCCCGACTAGTCGTTCATGTAGAGCTTCAGGATGAGTAGCCATATGCGTACAAATATATAGTAGGGCTTAGGTATAGGGGTGTAGGGGGCACCCTATATTGGAGGCATCAATTTGATATATTGTACTATTTTATGTGGAGGACTTACCTTGGTTACCCCAGTTGGGCCGATGATGTGCAACACTTGCCTTATTGCAGATAGCAGAGGTATTTAATTGGTCATGATATGGGTTAGTTTAGGATCATTGATATCCATCTTCCAAGTCATGTACTCCGTCAGTTTGGAAAGATACACGGTATACCCGATGTGACAACCTATTTTTCTTGAGTATGTTGGGAGGTTAGGGATTGGGGGGCATGTATTTAGCTACATGTTGTGATTGCTCAGTTTGATTCTCTTCTTCCTATACAGTGGGGTTGGGGAACTGGGCCAGTGGATCCAGGGACTACGCCTCAGTATGATGGTTGGTGGTTGTCGCATAGACCTATTCCTTTGATAGATCCTATCACTCCTATCTTGTCACAATAGATTTGGCACTAGAGGCCATGGGGAGGGAGGGGAAGAGGAGGACGGGATGGAGGTGGTGGATGGGTTACAACCATTGTTGTAGTGGGTGAGGAGGAGGAGATAGAGGAGGAGGATGAGGATGTAGACATCGGTGGAGACACGAGTCTAGTAGCGAGGATGGTGGTTCATATTTTGGATCATCTAGCAGTGAGGGAGATGAGGGGGAGAACTCACATGATAGTAACATGTCAGAGCTGGAGGATGCTCCTGCTGCAGAGGCAGGTGCACATGGAGAGGATGATGATGATGATGATCTGTAGGTCTTGAGAGCATGGATCTGGAGGAGCATGCCTTAGCCATAGAAACTAAAGGGAGACAAGATGATTAGGTTGCGGTTGTGCATGAGCAGCGGGCATGGATACAGAAGAGTGATCATCTCTAGCGAGAGCGTGATGAGGTCATGCATAGAGTGATATTGATTCAAGATGCATAGGAGTAGTATCTTGATCCAACCATGGGGTCTAGAGATGAATGTCTTATTCATCTGGCTTAGGAGTCTGGGTATTGGTGTCGTTAGTATGAGCTAGTTGTTCCTGAGGGAGAGTACATATTGAGTTACAAGACATACATTGCGAGGAGGAGATCGGGTAGATCCACTAGTCAAGACACTAGTGCCATGGGTGTCATGGGTCCACCTCAAGCACCATCAAGACATCCTGGGGCAGGATCTAGTAAGCAAGATCCTCCTAGTGATATGGGAAGTGTCAGTTGAGACACATATTTGATGTCATTTTGAACCATTTGGCATTTGTTGTATACTCTAACACATATCATTTTTGAGTTATATATGAATATGCAGTTTTCACGGCGGTCTATATGCATGTGTTTTCTTGATGATGCATGTTTCTATTATGAAGTCTATATGATTTTACTTATGCTTTCTATGTGATGCATGATTATATGTGATGCATTTTTATGTGATGTTATGTGATTAAATGTAATACAATTAAAGTTTATGTGACTGACTTTAATGAATCAATGTTGCTATATAAAGGTGATTTAAATGATAACGTTCTTAAAATGAATTGATATTATAATTCAATGATAATGCAGCTAAATGATTTAATTAATAATGCAACTAAAATGAATCTAGATGATGATGTAATGCAACTAATTAATGAACTTTAAATGAGTGGTATGAATGCAACTAGTTCTTTTTGTTTCAAATGTGCTAGAATATTGTTTTATACTTTTGACTAGATTAAATTAGAAGAAATGTTAGTAGGATAAAAAATTGATGAGAGAGAGAGAGAGATGATGTTAAATGATGAAATGACAAGAAAGAAAAATTACGTCAATCCCTGAAAAACAATGATCTTGATTGATACAATCAACACTATGAAATTAGAAAAATGAAATGATGTGATTGATGATTAATGATCCTTTGTGTCTTTATTCATAGTGCAACACGTATTCATCATTGAGCCTTATTATGTAACAATGAAGATGCATACATCAGGGTATAAAGAACCAAGACATAAAGATATCTCATTGCAAGAAGAAACACGTAGCAAACAATGAGTGAACCCTCCATTCTAGGAATGATGCTAGGATTTGAGGTATGTGTGGTGTTCAGATATTGAACACTCTTATCATAGACAACCATAACACCATTTCCCCTGGACTTCATTGGTTCACACCAGAAACAAGAAATAAAGAAAAGGATCATGCTCATCATAGCTCCTCTAGTCACTTTTGGACATCCTCGAGTAGCATAGAAACATGATCTTTCCCAATTGATAAAAGATTAAAAACAAATTAGACAAAACTCAGTGGCTATACTGACTATGCCTTTGCTTTGATTTGTTTGATGTGATGGTTGATAATGTCTGATCTTAGAAAGTTGTGAACCTCATTTAAGACTAATTTGTCCAATTTTGAGTGTGTCCTCTTTTGTTTAAGACAATATAATGATCACATTGATATGGATATCAATACGATTGATAAGACAGTTTGATCAGTTTGGTTGTAAATTTTTGATAAGATAGTGATATATGCTTTGTTGGATATCTGCTAGGGTATTTGTTTCTCGCGAGATATTTTATTGTAACTCAACTAATTGATTGATTGATTGATTGATTGATATTTTTGGATTTTGTAGATCATTTTCGAATGTTTTTGGTTGATTTTCGATTTTTCAATGTTTTTGTGTTTTTTCAGGATCATTTTTCGAATGTTTTTGTTTTGATTTTGTTGTTTTTCGATGTTTAAGTTTTTTGGGTCTTGTTTTCAAATGTTTATGGTTATTTTTCTTTTTAATGATTTTTAGAAGTTTTTTTTGCAAGACTTTATCTGATTTTTAGGGTTTTTTCAAGACTTTATTTGATTTTTACGATTTTTTCAGGACTTTATCTGATTTTTAGGATTTTTTCAGGACTTTATCTGAATTTTAGGATTTTTTCAGTTACGCTTCCATTATGCAAATCTTTTATGATATCATGACTAATAGAATGCTCATGAAGAAAATGATATTTAAGCATGAACCTATGCTAATGCAATATGCAAGATGAAGATGCAATTCTTATTTGAACAAGGATGATTGTGTTTGTCTAGAATTTTGTAGTACACCAATTGAATTGGAGGTGCAAAACATTTCATAGATAAGAGGTCAATTGATTCTCAAGATGCCTTAGAACATACAATTTAATACACTTAGTGACTAGGATTTGCAAATGGAGACATGGAAATCTTCCCCATTGATTCTTAGAACTTTGATCTTCTTTTTCTCATGTGTGTGCAAGTGAGTTAATTCCATTTCTTGTTTTCACTAAAGATCCTTGGCATCCTATATGACTAGCTACATGGATTATTCTTACTTAAAAAGTATCCTAGATAGAGCCTCACTGCCAGCAAGCTTTAAGGGCTCTGACGAGGTTATACATCGTAAGCTCTCAAATATTGCTCCATTGCCATCAGGAATCCATAACCCTAATGGAGTTATTCGCATGTTCCCATAGTAAAGCTATTTTTTGACGCACCTGTATGCGTGATATTTAAGTTATATACCATTTCACTTTTGCCTTGAGATGGATATTGTCATATCACTTTTTTCTTTTTATTTTCTTGCCTTAACTTGTAAGTAATGAAACCTACTTGGGTATGATGATTATTGCGGCACTAAAGAAGAGTATTAGATTTTTCACTAGTCATATGATCAACTAGGTGTCTAGAATGAATTAGAGATTTTGTTAATGTGAGCGATATAGAAATTGATAGATTTTGGGTTAACAAGGCACAAATAGTGAAGTCTCTACCCAACCATATACAAAGCATCGTCACAGGGTGATGTTGAAAATGAATGACTTCAGGATCTCAAAAATTCATGTCTGGATATCTAAGAAAGGAGACAACCCTTGTTTATTTTGAATGCTAACAGATGATAATTTTGGATAGTTGTCTTGTTTTATTGATGCAACTAAATGAAAAAGTAGTAATGATATGTAGCTACATGAAAATACCATAACAATATGTAGCTACATGTTGTGCAATAATTAGTATGTGATGCAATGCAGTAAAGAAATATGCAAATGCAATGCTAGTTAAAATGAACCCATCCCTTAGATGTAATATCTTTTTAGGTGCATACTATTCATAGAATCATGGAGTGGATCTACTTCCATGGTCAATAAACCATAGGAGCCATTGCCAACAACTCTTGTGATGATGAATGGTCCCAACTAGTTAGGTTCGAACTTACCTGGTCATTCTCACTCTACTAAGTTTCTTTGATTTTCTTTAAGGACAAGATCTCCCACTTCAAAATATTGCGGTCTCACTCTTTTTTTGTAGCTTCTTCTCATTCAGTTTTGATAACCTTGTATGTGATTTAGAGCAGTTTGTCTCTTTTCATCCAATAATTCCAACTCTTACAATCTTGACACTCTGTAATCTTCCGTGGATATGATGTTCTTTAAAGATACTCTTAGTGATGTCAACTCTACCTCAATAGGTAAAATAGCTTCTACACCATATACTAATGAATACATTGTATCTCCTATTGCAGTTCGTACACCGGTTTTGTAGGCCTCGGGAGCAAGATTGATCTGAATGTGTCAATCACGTCATGTTTCAATGACAACTTTTTTTAGAATTTTCAAGATTGTTTTCTTTGTTGCCTCTACTTGTCAATTTCTTTGTGGATAATATGGTGTTGCAAATCATTGTTGGATGTGAAACTACTCACAAAGTTCACTTACTTCTTGGTTCTTGAATGGTCTTCCATTATCTATCATAATGCACATCCGGACTCCATATCTGTGGATAATGTAATTCAGAATGAACATTTCTATTTATTTGCCCCTAGTTGTAAGTCATAGGGATTGCCTCGACCCACTTTGTGAAACATTTCATGTTAGGAATAATGAATTTATGTCCATTAGATGAGGTAGGGTTGATTTTCCCTACTAAATCAAGTCCCACTGTGAGAACATCTATGGTGATGTGATGGGTTGAAGGTCCTGTGCAGGTGTGTGAATTAGATCTCCATGAATGTAGCCTTGTCTATATTTATGTACATATTTGTAGGTATCCTTCTCCATTGTTTGCCAGTAGTATCTTGTTCTCAATAATTTCTTGGCTAAACTTGGGCCACTAACATGCGCACCACAAATTTCATCATGAACTTCCTTTGGGGCATGTTATGATTCTTGAGAATTGAGACATCTAAGAAAGGTGGTATCCAAGCTTCTTTTGTACAATGTGTCTGCAATTAGTGTGTATCTAGATGCATGTTGTATGTAGGTCTTTCTCTGATTGGATGAAAGGTCTGGAGGCATATATTGATCATGTAGATATGAGTAGACTTCTTGATACCAGGGACATTTGGGTCCCTCTATGACATAAACATACTTTGAAGCAGTTATTTCATATGAAAGGTACCATTAATTTCTCTACCACAAACTCAAACTGAGTTTCATTATTCAGCATATCAAGGAGAGATCCCACAGTTGTCATTGCATCAGTGGCTCTCTTCTGCACTCTAGAGATTTTCTCAAAAGAAATGTTGGAGAAATGTTGCTTGAGTTACTCTACAAATTGTTTATACGGTGTGATCTTGTCATCCTTGGTGTCATAATCATCATTCACTTGGTTGATGATAAGTTGAGAATCCCCATAGACTTGTAGTTCTTTGATCTTCCATTTCACACCAATTTGAAGTCCTATTACTACTGCTTCATATTTGGCTATGTTATTAGTGCATGGGAAACTTATTCTAAATGAATAGAATCACCTTGAGGGGTGATAAATAGGATTCTCACTCCTGCTCCATGATTGGTATGTGATCCATCAAAGTATAGTTTCCAAGTGCTTGATGTTGTGATTGTGAAGATAGATTCATCTAGGAAGTCTATCGACATTGGATGATGGTCTTGCATTGGAGCCTCTGCAAATTCATCTAAAATTATATGCCCTTTGATTGCCTTCCTATCAACATATTCAATTTTGAACTCGCTTAGGATCATTACCCATTTAGCTAACCTTCTGGTTAATGCAGCTCTTCTTAATAGATACTTTACTGGGTCAAACTTTGCAATAAGCTGGATCTTATGACTGATCATATAGTGTCTAAGCTTTTGGGACACAAAAATCATTGCTAAGCATGCATGCTCAATAGGAGTGTAATTCTATACATAGCCCACAATGGTTCTACTGATGTAGTAGATTTCTCCTTTTTTCCCTTGATCATGATGTTGTTCTAAGAGAGCACCCAAAGTGGAGTTTGTGGCAGATATATATAACAATAGTGGTTTTCCATGAATTGGTGGGATTAACACTGGTGTGGTAAGTAGATAGTCTTTCAAAGCTTGGAATGCCTCCTGGCATTATTCTAGCCACTTGAATGTTACACCTTTCTTTAAAAGGTGTTGGAAAGGGTGGCACTTATTTGCCAATTGCACTATGAAGTGTCTTATAGATTGGAGTCTCCCTTGTAGACTTCTCAATTTCTTGAGTGTTATTGGCACTGACATTTCTAAGATGGCTTTCACTTTTTTCTAGATCTACTTCAATGCCTTTGTTTGACACAATGAAGCGTGAGAGATTTCTAGCTATAACACCAAACACGTACTTCTTAGGATTAAGCCTTACTTTGTATTGTTCTAGTCTATCAAAGATTTTGGCTAGAACTTCCAAGTGATCTTCTCCAGTTCGTGACTTGGCTAGGATATCATCAACATAATCCTCCATGATATCATGTATTATTTCATGGAACAATGTTGTCATAGCTCATTGATATGTTGCACTTTCATTCTTTAAAATAAATGGCATGACATTCCAACACGTTGCTCCCTAAGGGCATGTGAATGATGTCTTTTCTTGGTCTTCTGGTGCAATCTTGATTAGATTATATCCCTAGAGAAAACATCCATGAGTGAAAGAATTTCATTTCTCATTGTACGATTTGCCATCATATCAATATTTGGAAGTAGAAAATAATCCTTTGGACAAAACTTGTTTAGATCTTTGAAGTTTGTGCATATTTGGATGCCCCTAGTGTGCTTGGTTACAAGGACTAGATTTGAGATCCAATCTACATAGTCCATGGGTCTCATGAAACACACATCTAACAATTTATGCGGTTCAATTTTGACTAATAAGGCTATCTGTGGAAGAATCTTTCTAAACTTATTCTTATAGGGCTTTGTTCATGGTAATAGTGGTAGATGGTGTAAAGCCAATTCGGGATCCAGACTTGGCATATCTGCATAAGACCATTCAAAGTTTATAGTCCTTCACTTGGAAAATTGAATAAATTACTCTTTTTTCAGAGAATTTAGGGATTGTGCCAAGTGAATTTTGTGTACATTCTCGACATCTCCTATGTTGATCTCTTTAGTTTATTCCATTAGGAGTGTCAATTTCTCTTGTTCTATTGGAAGATCATCGAGTCTACCTCCAGTCATAATTTTTGTTTCTTCTGAGTCATCTGGATTGGAGGAAGAACTTGCCTCTCCAAAATATGTTGTTCTATCTAGATCTATGGTGAATCCTACCTTGTGGTCATCAAATGGGAATCCATCTCTGGCACCTAAGAACTATGCTATATCCTCGTCATTCTCAAAAAAATCTAGCTTTGGTTCCTGTTTTTGCCCCCAGTCTATTAAATGTGGATACATAAGGCATAGATCTCTATCACCATCAAAGATTGGGCTTGTTGTTATCATGCAGACTTGATTATCAAATTGTCTTGTGAAGGAATTTGGTTCTATTCCTATATCTTCGTAAACAATGCAATCATCTACAAGTGGTAGGTGATCATAATATATTTCCACAGCTGCTATGCTACTGCTATGGAGAAATAGAAATTCGTAGTCATGTGAGTCATTGATTGTCTCAACATAGGTGCATATATTTGATCTGTCATCATATGGTTCCTCTTCAATTAAAGTTAAAGGGAACTCTGCAGTATTGATGATGCGTGGAATAATCTCATGACCTGATGATGTATCTTCGTTTATTGACATGTTGTTTATTCCTTGGATGACTGATTCTATCCCTATTACTATAAAATTTGTTAGTGTTATGTCATTATTTGTTGATGTACTTGAAGATAAGGATCGGGCCACTATTATTATCAGGATTCGGTTATTACTGAGAGCGGGGGTGAATCTATAATAAAACAAATATGCAATAATTTACAAAACTATATTGGTAACTACTCAAACAATCTTCTAAACTGATTTAACAAACCATTCACTCAAGTGTTAATAAATGTGCAAACAAACTAAATATATCAAAAGCACAAATCAACAATGCATCCACCATATGAACATAGATATTTTTGACGTGGAAACCCAACTGGGAAAACCACAATGGGAATTTGCACCCACAATATGTATTTGCATTCTCTTGGAATACACCATGTTAAAGGCCTGGCCTGGTTAAGAGCTTACAATATGCTCGGTTAAGAGAAGACCCTATTAGGAGTCACCCGGTCAAGGGATTTTGCCTCAGTCCTATTCAAAGCTCTACCCTGTTAAGATTAACCTTGTTAGAGGATTTCAAACTCAAGTTAATGATCCACCCAGTGAAGGGATTTACAATATCAGACTTGTTAGGATCTACCCAATTAAGGGATTTCAAACTGTCATAACTATTAGGGAACAACAGTGCAAATGATCTTATTACAACACTCCCTTGCTTGCTAGTACAGATCCTATTTAGCACAACTCTGCTACACACAAGAAAACACTTCAAATTGGTTCAGCAGTACCTTCTTCTCAAACTACCAACACAAAATCTCCTCTCCACCTAGCCCTAAATATACTTTTCAGTTAGAGCAGCTACAAACCCTAATTACATCAACAAGATACAATGAATTTACATTTAGAGAGGCATAAAACTCCACCAAAATACATTACAAATTATTACAACAAATTTCTAGATGATTTTCGTCATTAAATGATCACCGCACATTGATTTGATAAGCAATCAAACCCTTGTTTCATTATTCTAAGCACTTTGTTGTTTCCCAAGAAATCCAATCCTTGTATACGCTCAAATACCATCTTATCATTACACATGGATTAAGATGCGTCATCACTATGTTATGATCATGATAAGATCCACCATCAAACCTTAAATCATTGTTCGTTAAAGATCTGATACCGGTATTCATTCTTCTTCACAAAGTTCATAACAGTCAATTATAAATGTGCTTTCTAGTTCACCAAACTTGATGTGATTTGAATCACAGACTCATGCAAATGTTATGAACATATATTCTAAACTACAACACCTGAATCTTCTCCAATCATCTGTACCAGTCACTTGATAATCAATTTGTTCCTGTTTATCGGTTGACAACAACTTAGCAGTTTTGTTGTCTAACTGATTCCACTAATGGTTAGGCTATTTTGGTTGGTGTAGATGACCTAGATGACTAAACAAACATGGTTGCCATCAATGAAAAAAAATAACTGATCATATCAAATTTATCGGTCATCTTCTCATCTCATCATCATCTCCATCAGTTATGCGAATAGCCACTACTGCATCTCCTTCACTAAGTGTATTGATGGTGTAGTCATAATCAACCTTTGTGTAGTTGGTTGTGTTATGTTACATTCTTGAACCAGAAGCTTGACCTTGATTGTGTTTTAACAAATGGATCTTTGTAGATTATGTGGGCTTGATTTGTAGATCCTTTATTGACATCCACTATGACATCAGCTTGGTCTATTAAATCTTGAATTAGGTTATTTAGCTTATAATTGCTAGATGTTTTGTGGTCTTTTGCTCGATGATATTCCAAAAATTCATTATTATTTCACTATGTTGGTTTGAATGGACCTGGTTCATATTCCTGCACCTCAGGAAATGTTATTACTTTAGTTTGCACAAGTTTCTTCAATGCAAAGTCAGTTGGCTCTCCCAAGGGTGTAAAATTTCTTTTTGGTGCACTATTCCTTGTAGGTTTGAAGGTGTTGGATTGCACTGCATTTGTATTGGTAGTTGTTGTATTATTAACTTGTGACTAATTCACATTTGGCAAAGAAGAACTTGATGGCCCTTGCAAAGATATTGTTGGTTGAACTCTATTTACCACGTGAGCATCTACCACTCGATCATTTGTCACATTCTTATTTCTAGACTAGAATTTAGGTTTGCTTGCAGCCGACGTGTTGGATGTACCACTGTCTTTGCTACTTGTAAGGATGCCTTGCTCTATAAATCCTTTCTCACATTTTAATCCCTTTTCGGTAATCTCTTTAAAGGTACTCAAACATTGCATTTATAAAGCATATTTCACTGGAGGTATGAGGTTTTCACTAAAAATATCCAATTATTTTGTTTCTAGTATGTGGCTTGGATACCAAAGGTATAGAGATCTCCATCTTTGCAAAAATATAGGAAAGGTCTCACTTTCCTTTTGTTTTGTAGAACACAAGTCTATGAGAGTTACTGGATTGTCAATAATGTGAGTGAAGTTCGTAATGAACAACTCTGCCTGCTCTCTCCATGAGGCAATCCTTGGTGGTAGATGTGAAAACCACTCTAACGTAGATCCTCCAATACTTTTGGGAAAAAGTCATAAAACATATGTATCTTCATGGGCTACTTCAATGCATGATGTAAATAACTCTCTGATGTGATCTCTTGGATCACCCATTCCTCAATACTTGTCAAACTTTGGTGTTTAAAAATGAGCAGGAAAGGGTGGCATGTATAATGACCTATCAAAAGGATAAGGTATGAGATCTTCAATAGTGTAATTCTTTTTCTCTTTTCTTAACTACATTGTCACCATTTGCCTTTGTAGATTCTGAACTTCCTGAGTCAAAACCTTTGTTTGTGTCAAAGGTACACTGGACGTGTATGTATTAGACACATATGGTGAAGTAATTGTATAGACAAGTATCGTTAAAGACATTGTTTGATGGTGGAATTGTGAGTTGAAACCTCCACTGGGTGTTGTAAAGTAGGCAAATTGTGATCTTGTATTGGATTGATTAGACCCAAAGGTATTTGTATATCCTTGTTGTGTCCCTTGACCACTAAGAGTAGATCCTGCAGCTACTATTGTTGCCATTTGTGAAGTATTTGCCAATTGTGCCCTGACCATGGGTGTTGTTTGGAATGTAGTAGACATGGTTCCTAACATTTGTCTTGAAGCTATGGTAGTGTGTATTTCATTTGATTGTGTTAATGTATTTTGAGCAACACTTTGCATTGAATTTGTTGTTGTTGTTGTTGGTATCTGAGTTGTATTTTGGTTTAGAGTTACCCTAGGTAGCAAGTTTGTAGATTTGTCAACATTCGGGGGTAACTTTTCTTTGTTTTGGATTAAAAGAGAGAGATACCTATCTCTGTTGTTATTGATGAGAGTGTTGAGGACTTCTAGTACTTGAGGGTCTTTTTTTGCAGCCTCAATTTCTTCTTGTGTTAATCTGGTTTGTAGCTCCTCAATTGTGGGTAGTTGATTGGTGTTTGTAGGTAAAGTAGCTTCCCTTCTTGGTTGTGAATTTAAGCTTGAAGGTAGGATCATATTCCAAGTAGGACTTTAATAGGAGTCACTATTTGGATCCATTTGGTGTTTTGCCTTTTGAGATCGTGTTAATGACATGAATATGACTTCAAAGTGATCTTGACTCTCTATGATGCACCTAAAAGGAGAATGAGGGACTTGGACAATTGATATAAAATAATTTGATCTATGGACTATAAGATTATGTATGTAAACATAAACTACTATGAGGACTCTCTACAACTGAGGAGTTTGTTCTTTGATGGTAAGTCTAGCAAGTTGTCGAATAACTTCTTGCTCTCTTTGTTTCTTGATTTCTTGTTCATCTTGCCTTTAGATTTGGACCGACTTACGAACCTCGTTATCTCGGACAACTTCAATCTCTTCATACTGTGGGAGTTCAATTCTGAATTTCAAGGCAAGATTGTCTAAAACATCAATTATTTCTAATTGATCATCATCTTATCCAAGGTTTGGTTTCTCAAGTGGAAATTTTTCATCCTCTAGTAGACCCATGCTAATGAAATGCTCTTTAAGACTTCTAAGGGTGATAGACTATGATAGATACAAGTGATGACTATGCAATATTTAAGACGACGAACTTGGTGGAAACCTATTGAAGTGTGCAAGACTGATTATATCCTAGGAGGGACATAAATGATGATTTTGAAAAGACTATTTGGATGTAAATAGTTGACCTTAATTCCTAAGCATGTGGTGAGGACTTGTGCAAAATGAGGATGTAAAAATGGACTATGCATGACCTAAGTACATGAAACCTATGATCACAAAAGGTATCATTTTCTCCATATCTTTGAATGTGGCAACTTTGTTGAGCTTTGCTGATTATGGATACTTCGAGTTTTCTTTGAAATTTGAGATTTTTGTTGATGGTTTGACAAAACTTGGTTGATATTCCACTTTATTTTTGGTAATGTTTGAAAATGTTTGATCTTGTAGCAAAGGCACAACAGCAAAGCAAGAAAACCAATCTGACATTAAAAGAGCACTGTTCAAAGGATTTTTTCAAACCCTTATGAATGTTGGAATCTCTTTCAAGACCCCTTTTTTTTGAGAAATCTTGGTCATTTGATCATACAACAGTCAAACTCTACTAAGGTCAAAAGGTCAAAAATAGTACCACAACCCACGTCTTTATACTCCATCAGCTCAAATAGCCCTGTCACACCCTAGGGTGCACCCATTTTTTTGCCTTTTTCCATAAATTAAACCAAAGAGGATTGCTCCTCAATTGGCTCATTATCCTGTGAGATGTATGGTGAGGGTCTTGGGGGCATATTCTCCCCCACCATTGCACTATGATACTATAAGTGTTTGGTTATTAACTCGGATTGGCCTCTAATTTTCTAAAGATATTAGTCAGGGTTCCGTTTGAGTGGTCATAACTAGTAGTGTTTTCTGCTTCGTTAAGGAGGTCTCCTAGTTTGTAGAGGTTACGCTCTACAGATTTTCTTGTACCATATAGGCACTGAGGGAGTCATGACGCCATTATTACAGCATGTAACACTCATTGCTTACAATTTTCATTGAAAACACTTGTATTTATAGTGGCTTGGATTACTTGGTGTTAGGCATTTCCACTTTGGTTGTTCCCTCTCAATTGGCCTCATGGGCTACTTGGGAGGTAGACCTGTTAAGGGTTTTATCCTATTGAAAAAATCGACAAAAAGCATGAAAAGTGGGTTTGTCTTTTTGGTCACTCAATTAAGGGGAGAGCATATGCCTATCACCTTGGAAACATGGAAAACAAGAGAGTTAATTTTACCCCTTCATTACAAATTTTTCTAAACTATTTGGAGATGTTTCTCCAAAAAAGCATGCTGTTCATTTTAGCCAAGAAAGCAATGATGAGATAAAGAAAAGTAGGTTTGTTTTTTTATTCTTTTTAAAGAGCACCAAAGTAAGTATTAGCTAAACTAGGTCTAGATATCCCTACAAAAACTCATGAAAATGTTAGCCTATCGTGGGCTCACAAGCCTATTTTTCTCTTTCAGTTAGAGAATTGACTTCATTGTCTATTGGAATAGAACATTACAATGACAAAGAATAGAGAAAAGACAAAACATTAATCTTTTGTTGGCCTTTGACAAATGCAAATCAAGGTCTGCACAAATACAAACTAGCATCTACATAATTGCGAATTTCTATGTAGACAAGTGCGAATTTATGTCAGCACAAATGCAAACTCCCATTTGCACAAATGCAAATTGATATATGAACATATGTGAATTAGTAAAACAGAAGTAAAAGATAGAAGATAGAATTTTTTAAATGACATGAGATTTATCCATTATTATGTTTCCCATGATCTCAATGTCATCAAATACATTAAATCTTTCTAGGTATTTCTACACAATATGATAGTATCAGGATAGGGCAGCCAATTCTTTGAGATCTTGGAATCTCTTCCCTTCTCTTATCAATTCTTGATGAGCTCTCTTCTGCCTTTTGTGTTCTTTTCTCTCTCTAGAACTTAAAATTTTGAAAGTCACTCTTATTTCCATAAGAATAGACACATTTTATGCATAAAAAAAGAAATTTTCTAGAATTGAAAAAGATTTATGGGTTAGCACCACAAATGAGTCAAAAATAAAAACGACAATTAGAATTGAAATTTTCAATCATCCCTGCAAATGTGAATCAACTTATACAAATATGGATTATTGTTAATAAAATGTGAATTAGTAATGATAAATGAGATTTTTTTCATGGACAGATGCCTAGCCTTTTTCTGAGTCTGTACAGAACCTACAAATCATGAAAAAGACATCAAAAGGTTAGATTCACATCGAGTTCACCATTCTTTCCAGGGGTAAATTCAATCATCATCAATCAGATTATAAGAGCGAATCACAACTCTAATCTAATTAGAAATACTCCTAAATGACAATGAAATAATGCTTAAATCAATTGAATAACAAAACTCTAATTAAACTCCCTAAATTCATTCAACAAAGCTTTCATTGCTCTTATTCTAATTGTGTATGTAGGTGGTTCTCAGGTGTTGCACTGGGATTTCCTACATAAGATAGACAATTATTTTGAAGATAGTGATTCTATATTGAAATTGGGAAACAAGCCTTGCTTTTATATATTTTCAAGTGAGATGGGGGAAGAAATTGAACTGAAGTGTCGATTGATAGATAAATGATTTTGATTGATCAGTTAAGTCGATTGATTGATTTGTTAACATGATAGATTGATTTGTTAACTCGTTTGATTGATTAGTAGACTGAATTGATTGGGGAGATGATTGAATTGATTAGCCAGTTGACTAGATTGATTGAGGAGAAGACTGAATTGATTAATTAGTAAGAAAAGGTGATCTTGAGTGAAAAGGGGAGATTGGAGAGTTAACTGATTTGATGAACCAGTTAAGGTTTTCAACATGTGTTGTAGGAAATTGAATTGAAATTCATTTTCATTTTGATTTGAATTTGAATTTGGATTTTCGAATGCTGAAATGCACATGAGATTGATTGAAATTTATTGAAATTTAGATTTGGTGAAATGTGAATTTGGGAAAATGAATTTAGATGGAATTAGTTGAAATTCAAATTTGGGGAATCGGAGGAATGAATGAATTATTTAAATAATTTAAATGAAATTATAAATCATTAGAAATAGGATTAATTAAATAATATAGACTATTTAATTAGGGGAATTAATCATAATTAAATAAATAATTAATATTTGAGAAGGGGCTAAATGATGAATTGATAAAGAGATAGAAATTGAATGATTGAAACTGATGATTGATTTAGTTTAGAAGAACAAATTATCTTAATTAAATAATTAAAGAATTATTTAACTAATAAGATGATAAATTAGTACATGATTGACGAGACATTTTTAGGTGTCTACAAAAAGTTTTTATATTTTCATGGAGCACACCCAAGGAAATAGACTAAATTAAGGACCTTCGAATATGTCCAAGGAAATGGGAAAATTCAAGTACCTTTGAACATGCTAAGGAAATGAGAGAAATAAAGGGTCTTGGGACATGCGTGGAGAAAAGAAAAATCAAGGACCTTGGAACATAACCTAACAAAAAGAGGAAAACCAAAGACTTTGAAACATGCCAAAGATAATGTGGACTTTAGGCTTTAGGATCTCATGTGGAATTGGGACATTGGGATAATAGTGAAAAAGTGCTTGGACCTCTAAAAGTGTATGAACTTTCTAATTAAAACTTTTACACACCAAACCCAAAATAATTAGATAAGTTTGTATTTATCCCAACTAATTTAGAGATAAAAAAATATTAGCCACAATTAATATTTGAACCCTCCAAAATTCCAAACTTAAGACCTTACAAACTTCATTCTAGTTACAATTTGGGGATAAAGAGAACATGAGAAAACCAAGGGCATGTTCAATGTCCCTAAAGTCTCTGAAAAACAAAAAATATTATAAGGTTCAGAACACAAACAAAGGTCTTGTCACTTAAAATTAACTTTTACAAGTACCTCATAAGCAATTTCACTTAGGAATTTTCAGATGTAACATTCAAAATAAACACCCTTGGCAAAGCTCAAAGCCTTCTCATAATAGCTTGACAAAGGATGAAAACCCAACCCAATACAAAAAATTGAAAGGAAGATAAGGTGCAAGAAATGCTTCCTAACACTAATCTAGTGGGGGGGATCAAACAAATTTTATTTACAATATATAACTATTAAATAAATAAAAACACTTTCGGAGCAAGATAATAAACATGCATATAGATAAACACAATAAACACAAGATACACATGGCGAAAACCCCTTCTAAAGAAAAACCCCACACTCCAAAAGTATAATACTTTAGATTCCTAAAACAATAGTTACAATATAATAGAAATGCAATTCTAGTTCAATTGGATTCTAGAACTTACAACCCGCAATCTAGATTAATTCTCATAGTAGAACACTTCACCTACAAAACATAACATACATAATTCTCTCTAAGACTACTTTATATAGAGAAATACAAATAAGGAGGAATCTTCTAGATGAAGATAGAAGATGGGGTCATCAAAAATACTTGGTACACTTTTTCAGTCACATGTAAGCATGCAAATGACACATGTACATCTCCAAATGACTCCTTATTCAAGCCTCCTAAGTTGGGCACCCAAAATTTACTATTTCTAGGTATTATATATGTCATAAAAAATAATCAATACTAACATCAATTATAGTTAAGAGAATCAATCATAGTTGTTTAACAACTATATATCCTCTTACAACATATCATTATCCAACTTGGGGGCCAACCTTCTCCATGCAAAAGGTGTACCCTAACACTTGTCCATATAATTTTTGTCATAGAATATGACATAAAGATATCATAAGCTATCATGAAATGTCATAGGTAGGTGTCTCATAGAATCTAGGACTTTTTCTCATTCAATGACAATTGTCACCAACCTCCACAAAACTCTAAGATCCTCTAAGTGTGATTACTACCTTCACATGAGGACAAAATAATCCATGTCACCTTCCCAATAGGATGACAAGTCAACATGCCAACTCCCAGTAGGTGACGAAATAGTATGTGTAAATAAAATTATCCTTATAGGCTTATAAATTAAATCAAATATTGAACAAATAAAATTCAATGCCAATGTTAGGAATTGTAAAGGTTAAGACACCTTAATCTGAAAAAATATATTACCAACATGGGGAGAGGAACCCAACCAAAACCTAACATAGCAAGTAGCCTAATAGTGTCTAGTGTTTTCCTACAAAAAAAAACCCATCTCTATTGTTAGATTAGGTTAAATGTCCTCATTTGTACACTTCAAAGAGAGAATCTTTAATGTACTCTAACGAATATATTTTTCACACACACTTGTGCCAACCTATTTTCTTCATATCAATAAGCTTATGAATCCTATAATTATCAAACACAAAACTTTTATATTATATGGGGCTTACATCAACATAAAAGAGACTTATTGAATGAGTTATATTAGTCAAAATCGTAGATCCATGCACCATATTTTATTCATCCTTTTTAAAAAATATATACACAGTCAAATGTCATTTATATTGCATTAATAATAGTTTCTCAACCAAACTAAAAATGTGTACGCAAAAGAACTTTAGTGTTAGGATTACTTATCTGAGTTGTCATTGATGTCAAATCGAGTGCTCTAGATTGCTTTGGATGTGTTGCAAAATAGTGGAAGATAGGTATGCATGTTGCAGATAGTAGATTCATGTTACTTTTGTTGTTGTTGCCAATGTTGTAGTCTTTTATAGCTCCATGATTATGTATTGGCAGTATGAGAATATGTGTATTTGGATGTGAGAGTTTTGGTGTTGGTTGTGGCATTTGATTATGTGCTCTGAAAATTGTTCTCCAGATATTGTGCTCTAGTTGTATGCTTAGGTATGTAGTGATGAGCAGATTCTTGTGCTTCGATTCCCTCTGGTTCTTTAGATTTGTGGTGATACTCGTTTGATCGTTTGTTAGTCACATCTTGAGTCTTGCAATGTTGAATTGGATTGTGATTATTGCACCATGGTCTTGAATCTTACAATGCTGATTTGGATCATGATTGTTGACATTTAGTTAGCATGGTGTTTTGGCACTTCAAGGATATGTCTATTTCGGGCTTGGCCAACATTGAAGATTGATGTTGATGTTTTATTCCAGTGATTGCAACGTGTATCTTGATCGTTGACCTATTCTTTTGGAGAAATATTATAGAGGTTGACCTAATGTATATTTCTAATTGACACAAACAGATATATATATATATATATATATATATATACACTAATATAGATTCACCCCCCTCTCAGTATTCATAATTGTTCAACATTTGGTCCTCCCATCTCTAAAGGCGAGGACAACTCTACCATGAACAAAAATATTGAGAGATGACTTGTCTCCCAAATCATTATTAAAAAACCACTCATTGTGAGGAGTCATGTGGAAGGAAGCTCCAATTTCAAACAACCATGTATCGTTACATTTATTCATGGCAAATATCACAATGAAAGCATCACTAGTCTTGATTTAAGACTCTTAAGCCTAAACCATTAGTAGACGAGATTGCTTGGCCTTTTTCTTCTTGCATTCCTTCTTAATTGGCCTTTTTTTCACAATTCCAACACATCATTGTAGTTCTACCAAAATATATGAATCTCCCTTGATATTTAGATTGCATATCTTTATTCTTATCATTTAAATGGACTTTAACAATGTAAGCATAGTTGATAAATTTAAAGATACTTTTCATCTGATCTAGACTCTAAGATCAATGTACCAAACACATAATCAAACTTTGATTTTGATTTAGTACTACTAGTTATCATGGCCATGTTTTCCCACATTTTGATAAAATAACATTGAATGGTTAGCATTAGTCTTTTGCATGCATCTTCATATCCATAATGTTGAAGGCGTTCATGTGATCCATCATAGAGTACCTATCACTTGACCTCAAAAAAAATCTTCCATAGAAATAAATCATTCATAAGGGATTGAATCTCATTTTTAAAAATACCTAAATATCTGGATAGTTGTTTTGGTATTTTTAGAAACACTAAATCTATAAAGTCAATTCATTTCATGCTTCTTTCTTTCCTATCAAGTGTTGTATATTCTTCATCTTTCATGTTTGAGGGTTTCTAACTAGTGATTTTAACCCACAAATATCTGTCAATAAGATGATCCTCCATTTGAGCTTCAAACCTCAAATTTAGTTCCATTAAATTTCTCAACATACTTTTTTCTATTTTCTTGTCATACTTATTATTAAAATAACATCATATTGCAAAGATCTCACTCACATAAGGATTAATAACATAATCATATACATATAAATATACATATACACATACACATACAGATACATATACATATACACATACACATACACATACACATACACATACAGATGTATGTGTATGTGTATGTGTATGTGTATGTGTATGTGTATGTGTATGCATGTACATGTACATACATACATACATACATACATACATGCATGCATGCATACAAACAAACATACATACATACATATATGTATGTATGTATGTATATACATATACATATACATATGTATATATATATGGGTGTATATGTGTGTGTGTGTGTATTTTATGTATGTGTGTGTATATGTGTGTGTGTGTGTGTATTTTATGTGTGTGTGTAAATATGTGTGTGTATGTATGTATGTACATACATGTATGTATATATATACATATATACACGTATGTATATATATACATGTATGTATATATACATATATACATACATATACATGTATACATGTATACATGTATACATACATACATACATACATACATGTGTGTGTGTGTGCGTGTGTGCGCATACATATACATATGTATATGCATATATATACGTATGCATGCGCATGCGCGCACACACACACACATATTCAACAAAATAAATTTTATAGTAATCACATTATAAATCTTAGGAAAACTCTCATAAGGTAAAAAAATCAACCTTTAATGCACACCCAAAATGTATTTCTCTTTAAACATGTTGCAATAAACTCTCTAAGTTGTGTTTTAATGGAGGAACGCCTTAAACCTAGAGTGATTCTAGCAACATAATCCTACATAAAACTAATCATGCAATCCCTATCCCAAGCCCTTTATACACATACATACATACATATACATACACATATATTAGAGACCAAAGAAATCGTCATTGGATTTCCACAACTATGAGCTAATCCTTTCTCCAATTAGGCTAATTTTGATCTATGTAGCCTCCTCCAAAAGTAACTTATCCTAGATCCAATTCTCAAGTTTATTATTTAACCCCTACTGACCAAGGGGACCCAATGTAATTCCCTAGTGCTCTAAGTGAGACAATAATTACACTTACAAATGTCTTATAGACAACTAGTCAACCTAATAGCCCATATTCAATGACTTCTTTTAACCATCATAAGACCAATGACACATGAAAGAGAGTTAAGAAATCTCTATATTCTTTCTAAGTGGGACTCCTTATTCTATATAAACGCGTTTTTTTACTAAATTATACAAATATAGAATAATATAACAATATTAACATTAAGACTTATAAGATTTACAACACCTATTCTTGACATTAAAGAACATTATTAAAAATCAATTATACTAAAAGATGTTAAGACTTACAAGATTTACAACACCTAATCTTGACATTAAAGAACATCATAAAAAATCAATTATAATAAAAGATGTTAATCATAGTCGACCTATTAACTCATATTCAGTGGCTTCTTTCAACCATCATAAAACTAATGACACATGGAAGAGAGTTAATTAATCTCTAGATTATTTCTAAGTAGGGCTTCTTATTCTATTTAAACGCATTATTTTACTATATTATACAAATATAAAACAATATAACAATATTAATATCAAGACTTACAAGATTTATAGCACCGAATCTTGACATTAAAGAGCATCAATAAAAATCAATTATACTAAAATTAAATTATACATCTAAATTTTTTAAATCCATTTAATACAAGAAAAAACAAAGATATCAACACTAATAAGGATCAGGGAACCCTAACCACATAAAAAACATAAACATATGTATTAAAAAAAAATTGTGATTAGTGATGAATACTTGAAATCTTTGTTTTTTTATTTATATAATCTCTTAATATAAGTTATTATTTCTATTTTCTTTGTCGGCAATTTATTATGATATATTTTTGGAAAAGTGAAAAGTTCTACCAAAAATATCGCTACACTCCACCAAGTTTTGACTCGACATAAGTATTTATTTCTTCATAAAGAAAAGTTCACTTTTCAAGGGGGGTCGAAATTTCACTTTCTCATAACATGAATTGATTGTTTTAGCAACTTACATTTTAAAAATCATTACTTTTACCTTTTTCAAGCGTTTACTTTGATACTTTATTGGAACTTTAGCTTTGTATTTGCATATATTAATGATTCCATGTCATGTGAACTTTTTAATTTCTTAATACGAGACATCACAAGGTGAAGAGCTTTAAGTGGGCCTTATTCAACCATCCATGGCATATTTCCACTCATCATGCCTCACAGAGGACAAACATGATGTTCATATTTCTCCCTCCACCTTCCATGACTGAGGCCAAGGACCAAAATCATGTTACCTCATTTGATGTAACATTGAGTTTGCTATATTATTATAGCATTATGCAGGAGTGGCCTTTATTGGTTATTTGTACAAAGTGGAAATGGTTTATTATGATGATTTTCTTAAGGTAGATTCTAAGTTTAAATATCTTTTAAAAATTCTAACATATCTATGTGGATGAAGATTGCGAAAATTTAATATGACAAATCGTAAGAGAATAAAGTTAAAATGGTTGAAGTGGGTATACAAGAGAAATGTTGTTTATGTGAAGCTGAAGAATTTGGATTGGTGATTACCTACCTCCTTGTCAATCCAAATCATGCAATTCCACCCTCCTCAACACACCAAACTTTGAGTTTTGAATATAGAGTTTCAATCATGGTATGGAATGGTGGTAGCTCACTCTTCTTCTCACCAATCTCTTCAAAGAATTTGACTTACAAATTAGACAATTTTTCTTTTCAAAACACACGAGACTAGTGAGAAACCACTTCAAGTATTCTTATGATATTTGTGGTTGTCAATAGACATGACAAAACTTAGCCTTGGCTTAGTAGGCTCTCACAAGATTACATGTTTATCAAAATTATTTAGCTTCCTTCACTTGAATTAATGTCCTAATCATATTTGATGGGTTCCTTTGGGTATCTTTGGTAAAGAAATCTAATGCAAGAGCGACCGAGTGCATGAGCAATCATGCATAACCAAAAAGACTTGCTTAGTTATTTTATTTATTTTCTTTGATTTTTATCTTATTTTGTATCAGCATAGAAGGCTCTTACAAGATTGCATGTTTGTAGAAATTATCTAGCTTTATTCACCCGAATTAATGTCCTCGACATATGTGACAAGTTCCTTTAGGTGTCTTTGGTAAAGAAATCCGATGCATGAGCAATCAAGTGCACGGGCAATCCTACACAACCAAAAAGACTCGCTTGGTTATTTTATCTATTTTCTTTGCTTTTTGTCTTATTTTGTCTCTAGTGGCATATTTTTTAGGCTCACTCCACACATATCTAAATGGGTTTAAATTCACTTTAAATGTACATTGTAAAGGTGTTACCTTCGTCTCAACCTTCATGTGTTTAGTGGCTCTGATTTGAAAGGTTAAATTTTATTTGGATGGAAGAAAAATCCCAATTCTCAAGCTTGTGGGGGGGACATTGAATGTTTCACCAAGTTCAAAATCTAATTTTAAAATGCCAATTTTGAAAGATGATTTTTCCTAAGTGTCAAGAATAGGCGGGGAATGGAATAGTGGAAGGAATTAATGCTATAGAGTTACAATTTCATAAATAAAAAAAATTGAAAGAGGAGGTTTGTTGGAGGTTATGAAAACCCAGAAAGAAGAGGATAAATGATTGAAGGTTGTTGGTTTGAGAGGAAGATGCAATGCCTAGGTTAAGAAATTGAAAGAGAATGCTGAAAATGATAAATGAATGAAGATAAAAACAAGGAGAAGCTAACTATCGCATCTATAAGAGTGTAGTAGGAGATAATAATGTTTATTGTACGTTCTTTTTGCTGATATTGATGTGTATGAGCAGATTTGTAGTGATTAATTTTTGGTTTCAATTTGTAAGAAGTGATATGAAACTTCTTATAGTTGTAGTTGGAAGATAAGAGAATTCAAATTATTTGGTTTCTTAATCTTATTGTTGTTTGTATGATATTTAAAATGAATTTTTAATTTCTTTTTCATATGGTTTTGATTATCTAAATTTGCAAATAAATTTTAAGTGGCTAACTAGATTGAATGTTACAATAATTGACAATCCTATGGATTCTCAATTGTTGATTTGCACCAAAACCTTCCCCCCCCCCCCCCCCCCCCCACCCCTCCAAAGAAGATTTCTTTCATGTGTGTTAATTTCCTCCAATTTCATCACCTTATGCTATTGAAAGTATTAGTCATTCCTCTTTCATGGATTTATAAATTGAAATATATTAGAGACATCTTTCTTCTAAATGACTTTAATGCTCAACTTAGTTGTAAGTAGACTACAAAGGATCTAACTCTACACAAATATATTGATAATTCAATAAATAAATTCACAAGATGGTGTTTTTATCAAATTTCATCAAAGAGAACCACCATTAACCATCCTTAGTTACATTAGTATTTTTTGATATTTTAGTGGATCTACATGGTTTCCTTTTACTATTGAATCTTATGTTGTTGAGTATGCCCTTGTTCATAGGCCCTTGTCATCATAGATACATTATCTTCTAGTATCTTCCACACATCCTCCTACAATTTATCACATTGTCATATCATTTTGCATTCCTCTTGTTTTCCCTAGTGATTTTCAATCTTGTTAACATTTATAATCCACTATTATCTATTGTGACAACCATCTTGATGAATATTACACATGCCTTCTCAAAAAAAAGGCTTCTCTTGATTTATTGCATACATGGTCCAACTGAGTACTTTCTTCACTTGACCTAAGCTATTTAGTCATCCATGCTACATGTCTTACCTCACTTTTTTCTCCTCTAGAAATGACTATTCTCCTCAAAATTCTTGGTATGATGTATATTGTAAAAGTATCCATATCCTAATCAATAGATTATGATGCATAGGCCATCTAAATGAAGAAAAAAAGAAAAAAAATAATAGGATCTCCCTTAAGAGGAAAAAGAGGAGTTATCTCTTCAATAAACTTGAAACTATATTAAATCAAGTTCAATTCACCTACAAACACTTTTGGAGAGTCTTCCTTATAAATATGAAATATTGTAAAATTTGACATGTCTACTTGGATAAATAATGTATCTGGCCTATAAAATATCTCAAACCAACCATCTATTCAAGTAAACCTAAAACTTGTTCATTGTCATTTATTTTCTTATTAACTAATCAGGGGTGCTATCTTTAATCTCCAATCCAATAAATCTTAATAAATTGAGAACCTCAATTTTAAATTTCCTAAACATAGATTAGACATCCTAATTCTCCATGTTACTAACTTGTTTAACTATATGGTAACTCATAACTTTCCAACTTTTTACAACTCTCATATTGTCTATCAAATAAAATAATATATACTATAATAACCGAAGTAACTACCTAACCATAAAGCTAATGGAAAAGTAGAAGGGAAACCATAAAATAAACTATATATTTCCCTTGGTAGTTATCATTCAACGGACCAAATCAAAGAAGTATAGATTTTATTGTGATTTTATGGATTTTTGTAATGCATTGGACATAATCCCATGAAATTTTGTCATGGCCAGGTTTGGGTCTTCCACCTCTAGAGGTTCCATCATCAATGACACTGTGATTTTATTTTTAGTAGAGTATAGACAAAAAAATTATGAAATAAAGGATGTTCAAAGTATTATAGGTGTTGAACAATGATTCTCACTCTCCTACACTTTTTGAACTCTACATTAACAATATAGAGAAAATGTTAAATACATGGGGTGATATAATTTGTTGTTTAGTCTTAGGAGTCTCTATTGCTATTATCTTCTTCTTCTTTTTTTAATGGTAAGTGCTATCTGTTGTGGGGATAGCACCCTATATTAATAAAGGAAAATGAGTACAAATTATGTTATCACATATCCAAAATCCCTTCCCCTTGGGAAGGGCGTAGCTACAAGGTAATGATATCACATATCAAATTCTATGCCTACGGAAAGAGAAAGTCTACATGCCATCCTATTCTATCCAACCAACATAGATCCAAATCCTAAAACCTAGCTTTGTCTGATAAAGCGGAGGATGTCCATTACTGCCTCCCCAATGCTGAGGAGATTATCAGTAAAAGCCTCGGATAACCACCAATCTTCAGACTCCAAAAGCCTCCTAAAATTGTTGAGGTTGCCACTCAGCACTCCATCTTTGAACGTGTGCCATGCCTCTCTTGCAAACCAGACTCTCCTACTCTGCTCAGCTCCACGAGCCTCCTCTACAGGACACTCGTCCCCCTCATCGTGATCAGATTCTAACATTCCTATCAAGCCCGCGTCCTCTTCCTCATCGACTTCCTCCCCCACCTCACTATCTACCTCTATCACCTTGGTGTCTTCACCTTATGTTCCTCTTGACTACTTTCTGATGATTCATCTGTGTCTGGTGCGGAAGGAGAGCTCTCTGCAGGTTCTAAATATAGCTTCAAGATGCTCTCCCTAGCTCCTTCCCTAAGTTTGAAAATAACATCCGCTACAGCATGGATCTATTGCTATTATCTTATTTATGTATGACATTATCTTAATATCTCATTCAATGGGGAAAATTTGGATATAACTTGATATTTTAGCTCGTTTTCCTATAACAGTCAACTTCTTATTTATATTAAGAAATAAAAGGTTACACATATAAAGTACAATGGTTTGTCTCACTCTTGGGCCACCTATTGATTAGAAATTAATGTAAAATATTTACCCCAATCTTAGGACATAATTAAAAATATAATGAGTTCATTATAGATGACATTATAAACATGTATATGTGTGCTGCTTAAATTTTCCATTTTGTACCTATTGTCACATGAAATTGCACCCTACTAGACTATTGAACACACCCTAAGACTAAGAGGGGGGTGAATTAGTCTTGAAGAGATCTTAAAAATTTATATCACAATTCAATTCCAACTTAAAACCTTAAACTAATAAAAAACAATGAAAAATAAAGCAATAAACACATATCCACAAGAGAACACTAGATTTACATGGAAAACCCAAGAAAGGAAAAACCACAATAAGAGTTAACTCACACCATATGCACAAGAATTATAATATTTTTTTAGGGCTCATTTCCCAAGGAATCTCACTTTTTTTAAAATGACTTGCAGATTGAGACACACTTCCTTAGGGTAAGATATACATAAATATGTAAATACCAAGCATAGGCCTTCAATAACAGAGCCTACGACAATCATCTTGAATGTAGCCACTCCTGACATACTTCCTCAAGAAACCATTTGATAATTTTGCTCCAATAATCTCATTGCATACACATATTCTCCCTTAAATTTGCATCATCCATAATCCACATCTGTACACATTGATCTTCTATATATATCATTCATATCATCACAAAACATCAATTAGGTCAACCAAAATAGGAGACAAGAAGTGGTCCTAACAAGTTGGCCACCAAAACATAATTGTAGTGAAAGTGGTCCTATCAAAGAGATAGAAAGGACCTAAAATATCATAACTTATCATCCAAAATGATTCCAAACATCACACATGTTGGTGCACTTCCTTCAAAGCTAGGAACAGGGTAGTGTGTAGATAAAATATGTGTCATATAATTAGTCGGCCCAAAAACACATCTTCAACATGAAACTACTCAATGTGAAACCCCATAAGGCAAGATAGAACCTAAATACAACTTAAATTATCCTCCAATGCCAACACAAAATATTAGGAATATGGTGCGAGCAAGAGAACAAACCTTATCATCTAGGAAACCACAAACAATCTTGAAAACCAACTCTGAACACAATGTACCACCAAATAAATCAACCTCTAATATGTGGACCATAATGGAAGTTCCTTGAACATTGGTGTAGGAGCGAGTACCTGATGGACTTTATGCCTCCATGAGGAAATTTTGTAAATTTGTCTTTAGCATTGTGTTTTGATAATGTAACGAGGTCTTTTAGACCATTTTGGACTTATTTGTATTGAGTTTTTGATGCAGCCATAACCGGTAAAAACCCTCAAAAGACTCAACCAGATTACGCAATGAGAGAGACACAATGGAAACAATAAGAAAACATAACAAATTCATATAAACGGACCATTTTCAAGCCATAGACTTTTGGTAATCATCCGGTCATCATCAAATTATCATCAAAGAACATCTGGTAATTAACCGGTTACATGTAGGCTTCAAGCCAGATACAATCCAACCGGGTCTCTAAGAATCAACCGAATCACAACATGTGAATCTTAATCCTTCTTCTCAGTTCTACTTCCTTTGCCCCCTACAAATGATTACATAACATCATATTTATACCCACCGAAACATATCTGGGGTGACCTCAAAAGATCACATTCACCAATGCAGGAAAATGAAACATGTAATTAGGTCGGCCCTAAGATTTAAGAAATCTTTCCGTAAAATCGCAACCAAGTGATGCGGTTCAGCAGGAAGATTAGCCACATGCTAAAGAACATTGGACAAGACCCAAGATGGATCCACACACCAATAATCGCACTAGTAATGAAGTAAAACCAACCGGTAAGCACAAGAACTATCCTGGGAACCAAGAAACAGCCAACCGGAAGCGATAATTGATTGGAGAAGAACCCAAATGAACTATAAATCTAGAATCAACCAGATGAAATCACCAGGAAACTGCAAACAAGATCTGCCACAAAGAACAGGCAACTATTGGTACATATCGGTAAGAATACTTAAACTGCACAAATAACTAAACAAGAAAGGAAATGTTTTTGGTTGATACAAGATTTCTCATTGACCACAGATGCTCCTGCATCAGACAACCTAGGTAGAAAAATACATCCCATGAGAGGCAACTCATGAACATCTAAAAGGATTCGGGAAGAAGATCCCATGTTCATTTCTAATCCAAACATCTTCTTTATCTACCAATATCTTCTCTATCTCTCTCGGTGCTTCAACTGCCTTCTCTAACCTATAACTCTCTTTGTTTCTCTTTCTTTGCTTCAGGTCTACACATTGCAATTCTGATTTGGTTCTGCCACAAGACTTTATCCAATTTGTTACCATCAACCCACTGTCATCCGGTTCCATCTATCCATTAGACTCATCTATCACATCCTTCTGCCAACTCATGTCACCCTCTGGTATAACCTCTACAACTAGTTCTATCAGATCTTTCTTCAAAACCTTTGGTATAACCTCTATAACCGGTTATGTCAAACCTTCCGCTATAACCTCTACCATCGATTTCCTGCAACCTTTCTCAGGACTCAGATTCTTCACCTCCTTCTCTTTCTCCTTCAAAGAAATCAATGTGAACTTCTGCCCATCCTTTTCAATAGTAACTAGGTTTCTTCTACAGTCATAAATAGCTCCTATATCATACTACCAAGGTTTTCCCAGCAAGACATGACAAACATTCATTGACACAATATCACATAAACTTCATCTCTGAAAGGCTCAATATTGAAACTCACCCAACACTACTCCTTTATCTCTACCTTTTTATCATCTTGTAACCAACTTACATCATAAGGACAAGGATGCTCAAGCCTCTTCAACCCAAGCTTCTCACCCATCCCCTCAGATACTAAATTATCAGTACTTCTACTATCTACAATGACCTTGCAACACTTACCACATGATTTGCATACTGTCTGAAAAAGACTCCTCCTCTAAGTAGATCTGGTATCCTTTCTTCTGAACATAAGGGGTTCTCCTTGCTCTGGTGCACAGTCAGATCTGGTACCATCTGGTTCTTCACTTGCCACACAACTTCTTGGCATTCCTTGCTTACATTCATAGAATATATGTCTGGTTTCTCCACACTTGAAGCATTTGCCAGGGAATTCTCTACCGGTATTGTTGCTACCCTTCCTTGGTGTCTTATGTTCTGGTTCTTTACTCCACTTAGGTTTTGAATCCTCTTCTTTAACTAGTTTCTTCATACTATCATTCATCTTGAATTTCTCCTTTTCCTTATTCGGTTGTCTTCTTCTCACCTTCTCCTCAACCTTCAAAGCATACTGGTAAGCTTCTTCAACTGTTGAAACCTTCAACATACTCATCTCATCTTGAATGTTAAAAGAAAGTCCATTGATGTACCTCACCACCTTTTCTCTATCAATCTCCCTATACCCAGATATGATTACCACCTTGTAGAATTCCTTACTATTTTCCTTCACAGTCATATTTGTTTGTTTTAGGTTTTGCAACTTCTTGAACAACTCCAGTTCATAGTCTCTCGGTATGAACTTGGCCTTCAACCTTGCAACCATCTGTCTTCGCTGGGTGATCTTCAATTCACCATTCTCCACTCTGTCTTTCTGCAACTCTTTCCACCACAAGACAACATACCCCTTCAACTTAGTATGTTCCAACCAGACTCTCTCTGGGTCCTTGACATCCTCAAACTCAAAGTAGTCCTCCAACTCTCTGATCCAATCGATCAGATCCTCCGGGTTCAGCATTCTGAAAAGATAGAAACCTCAACTTTATGCATTTTACTTGCTTGTGCCACTACTCTTAGGAATCTTTCCTATCTCATCTTTCAGTTCTTTAGCTTCCTCAAGCTCTTCACCAACTTCCTCATACTCATCCTCGGAGTTAGGGTTTCTTCACAAACCGGCCAAAGCATTTCAGATTTCATTCCTCACTTCATTCTTGAAGTCTTTGTTCATCTACTCTACCCTTCGAGGGTTCGTTCTCCTCAATGGCATCTCTCCTTCCACTCCATGAGTTGCCTCAACTCAACGATTTGACTACTAGTTTCAATTGCCTCCCCTCGGCAATCTATTGAACACACACATAGCCTGCCTCCAATTGGCGATCTGTCCACCTCAAGGAATGCCTCAATGTTAGAAAATGATTCTTCCACCAACTAGTCCATAACCAGCTCTGATACCAATTGATGCACCCATAACCAATAAAAACTCTCAGAAGAGTCAACCGGCTTATGCAGCGAGAGAGACACAATGGAAAAAGTAAGAAAACATAACAAATTCATATAGACATATCATTTTCAAGCGATAAACTTCCAGTTATGATCCAGTCATCATCAGATTATCATCAAAGAACATCTAGTAATTAACCAGTTTCATGCAAGATTCATGCCAGATACAATCCAACCAAGACTAAGAATCAACTCGATCACAACATGTGAATCTTAATCCTTATTCTCAGTTCTACTTCCTCTGCCCCCTACAAATGATTACATAACATCATATTTATACCCACCGGAATATATCTGGGTAAGCCTCAAAAGATTACATTCACCAATGCATGAAAATGAAACGTGTAATTAGGTTGGCTTTAAGATTTAATAAATATTTCTAGAAGATCACAACCAAGTGATGTGGTTCATCAGGAAGTTGGGCCACATGCCAAAGAACATCGGACAAGACCCAAGATGGATCCACACACCAAGAATCGTGCTGGTAATGAAGGAAAACCAACCGGTAAGCACAAGAATTGTCCTGGGAACCAAGAAACAGCCAACCGAAAGCGATAATTGACCAGAGAAGAACCCAAATGAACTAGAAATATTGAATCAACCACATGAAATAGCCAAGAAACTACAAACGAGATCTGCCACTAAGAACAAGAAACTACCAGTACATACCAATAAGAATACTGAATTTGCACAGAGAACTAAATAAGAAAGGAATTTTTTTTGGTTGATGCAAGATTGCTAATCGACCGGGGATGCCCCTGCATCATTTTGAGTCTTAGGAGGTCATTTGTGGGTTATATGGAAAATATTATAAAAAGTTGTCATGTTGTCAAATGTTGCCATGCAATTTTGCATTGTTGGTTGTATGTGGAAGGTGAAGGGTCAAGTCATTTAAAATTCAGTTGTAATTGATCATTGTTGGTTATAAAATGCATAAATATGGCCTCCAACATGAATTACATGAGTTGTTAAAGGTTTTTGAAGGTTGGATAAGGATGAAATAAAGAAGGAATTTATTTTTGTAGCATCCTTAAATTGTTTTTTTTAAGTTTTCAGAATTTGCATTCTGAAACATGCTATTTTATGGCCCTTTAATGGTATCATATTGAGGACTATAATATATGGATGGAAATATATTTGTTTATAGTTTCCAAATATTTTTGTCTCATTAAATTGTATTCATTTTTGTGTAATATATGGTAATTTTGGTGAAGGCAGTCCAGTTTGACAGTTTTTGGTGAAGATAATAATCTACAAAATTTGTGGTATGGAAATTGTTGGTACAATAAAATCCCTCAAACCAATTGTAAAAGTTTAACAAATGATTCTATTTTAATCTAAAGGTGTTTTGGTTCAATTTAATTAAGTCTTTCAAAAGTTATAAGCAATTTGGTGCAGGTTGCTTGGAACCCTACCTAGGGTTAGAAGTTTTGGGAAAAGTATCATAACTTTTCTTTAAAGTGTTGGATTTGACTATAACTTGGCGGAAATGTTTTTATTTAGGCTTTCTTAAATCTCACCAAATCGATTGTCTTAATTATATCTCTATTGAAATTTATTAATGATTTTTCTCAAGTGGCAGATTTTCTCCTAATACGTTGATATGGTTAAAGGGTTACAAAAATCAATCTATTGTGTTGATGTGAATCCTCCCTATTGCATAAAAAATATAGGACCATTTATAAATAATTATCTCTTTTTCAATCCAACAAAATTTGGAAAAACCAAATTAATACAAAGCACTTCATATCTAAACTACCCAAAAACACAATCATGCAATAGAACATCATACGCATACTTCCAGAGAACGTCATCACTTGAAATATAAAATGAGACACTGCAAATGATGAATAATGATGAACAATAGACACCCCAACCGGTACTGAGAGAGGGGGTGAATCAGTACAGATAAAAACTCTCTTAACAACTTATCTTGCTAAAGCAAAACTAACTGGTTATCATCATTACTAAACTTTACCATAGCAATATCGGTTAAACATAGTAAGACAAAAGACACCATAAACTCATAGGTCTAAATACTTCAAATACAATCGATTATGCAACTTCAACTTCACCCAAAAACATATGCATGTGGTATACTAACAATACCATAACCTATTAACCCTACATGCATAATCCTTCAACCAAATACTTCATAAACATCACATGAAAAATGCATAACACATAACACGCAAATTTTTCACATGGAAACACAAATGGGAAAAACCACGGTGGGGATGAATACCCACAAGATTGTTTATAACTCTTTCAAAGCTCGCCCTGTTAGGAGCCTAGTCCGGTTAAAGACTTTACAATAAGGTTATGTTAGGAACTGATCACCCAGTTAAGGGATGGCTATATACCCTGTTAAAGGTTGAAACCCTGTTAAAGGTTACCTCGCTATAGGATTTAAAGAACTCAATGATCTTGAGTCCCCTGGTTACAGGTTTTACAATAAGCCTGTTAAAGCTACCCAGTAAAGAAATTTTCCATCTATTGAAATGATTAGAAGACAACAGGAAAAAATATGATCTGATAACAACACTACATGCAAAGGAAGATCCTTTTCATATCCTCTACTCTACAATCACACTCCGCAGTTTACCTCTTACTGGTCTGGCAAGTATCAAGTATCTCTTCACTCGGATACATACACACAACATTTTCCAACAACTTTACAAAAACAAACATCATTGACCTTATAGACAACAGATAGGTTGGTAGCATAAACCCTAAACCCTAAGTATCTTAGGTTTACAACACAGGCGGTCCAATCCTAACCGTCCAAACATATTGCATAGAGCATTACAATTTCAAACAGATCACAAGACAATCTACATCATTCATTCATCACCGCTCATGAGAATCAGTAACCCATCACACTTTCTTCTTATACCATTAAGAAGAATGATCATTCCCAAGGTAGACTTCAAATGCGGTCGAACTTCTTATGCCTCAATCCTTCACGCACACAAAGCTGACGTGGCACCTCAATCCCATCTCTTAGCTAACTCATCACAGAGTATCATCGGTTCATTACACAAGCTGGATTGTCAAAATGATAACCATAGAGCTGAGACTACCAACCGGTAATCACACTTGGTGAAACCCCGACACCGGTTCATTGAATCTCCTCATACCTCTTCATACTGGTTTACCAACTTCTTCAATCTGCATACCAGTTCACTTGAGCTTATTGACTTTAATGACAACATACATTATCATCGTATCAACATATCAGTTCATCATATGGCAATGATATCCAACAGCAAAAACATCATAAGCATATCCCACAAGATGTAGAAATAGAAACATGAATGCGGAGGATTATCAAGACCAATCCTGATAGACAACCAAACTGCCAACAAACTGCAATTTTCAAGAACAATAGTTGCAAAACAAAGGACCTAAAAAAGGTAGGAGTACAATTTTCTTGACCCATTCATTGTTGAATCCTTTCCAAATCATGGTCAAGATACACCAATAATTGATTAGTAGTAATCCTAGTTAGAGAATCATCATCCTCATCATGAGAAGAGTGAGGTGAATTGGGCTCCATGATGTTAGGTAAGTCATGTGTTGGATTAGAGGAAGTACCAATACTCACATAAAATAGGTTATTCAACTCAGGCTCCATATCCTTGGTATTTAGACTTCAAGAAGACCTAAGTCTATAACTTCTTTCCACTCAAATATTGGATGTATGGCTAAGGGTAACAAAACTAATGCACACAGAAGGAAATATTGAATGCAAAGATTTGCAATTACAAAAAAATTGTAATGCAACCTATATGTATGATTAAACAATACAACCTTTTTTTGTAAAATGGTTGATTAACCAATGAATTAAGCAATGTGAATTATGAATTTGAACACAAAATGCTTCTAAATTTGAAAGTGATATGTAATAAAAATTAGATCTAAGCATATAATTTAAAAATTATTTAACACAAATCAATTTTAACAAAATATATAGGGTTTTGTCAATTTAACCTTTAAATTAATTTTATTTAAGTACATGAATAAAAGGTAACTTGAATTTAAATGATTGAAAATAAAATCTGAAAACAAAAGTTCATAAATAAGCATGAGCTATGTTGGGCTTACCAAAATATTTTGTGGTGAAAATTAGGGCTTCACCACTTGGATTGATAAAGCCACTAATTCTACTTGGGACCACCTTACATTAAGGAGGGAATTGAATTTGATTGATCTAATCCTAAAGTGGTTGAATACATATCAGATTGATTTTGTCTCCTTATTTGAGTTGAAGTTGAATTTGAATTAAAATTAAATTGCAATGCTATATTAAAGACAACTAATGAAAAATTGACATAAAATAATAGTAATAGAATGTTCTAGATATCTTGTAGATCTATAAACTAAGATCTGATAATGGAGAATAGATCAAAACCTATGACAGAAAGTTCAAGTAGAATTTTCGAGACTAGGGGAGAAAATCATCCTAGTCCTCTAAATATTAGGGGTAGACAAACTTGATGTTTTCTAGATCAAGATGATGCACAGAATCTACTATTAGAAGATCATCAAAAAAATTTGAGACCAAGGGGGACTGACCATTATGGTCCTCTTCTTTTTGTGCCTTCAAAAGATAGGTTTGATTATTGTCGTCCACTTTGCTAGATTCCTCAGTCCTAGCTCCTAAGATAATTTATTGCACATGAAAAGAGGGAAATAGTTTTGTTGATGGGAGTTTGCCTTAGGTCAAACACTATTTTAGGAAATAACCTTGATATTGAAATGATAATTGAAATGGAATATGAAATTGAATGCTTTCCTTTTGAGGGAAAGACTAGATCATATCTGAAAAATGTTTTAAATTAAACTTGATACCTTGATGAAGCTTGCTTGAATCCTCACACAAGTTTTAGGATGTCATGTAGAATGTCTTCATAGAATGTTGATCTTGGATGCTTGAACTTGACTTTACTTCTCCTTCTTTATGCTTGATTAATGCTTGATTGCTTGATCACTTATGCTTGAATTGATTTTGTAATTGAGATCTCACTTATGATTTCCTAGTTACCAAATGAGGGGGGTAGGCTTCCATTCATACCTAACCATGCATTAAATGTTTTAATTTTTTGAGTAGGCCAAAGTGGATTTCCCACATGTAGTGACCATTGTGAGGTCCTATTTTGGGTCCTGAATGGGAGGACCATGGTGGTCAGGGCACCCTAGTCCTGAGATAAGACTCAAAATTGGACAAAGGCTAGATAAGGAGTTGAAAATGAAGATTTCAAGAGATTGTGAGCAACATCAAATCAGACATTAAGCACTAAAGGTTGAAACACCAAGGTGAGGGCTAGCTAAGGACAAAATTATATAGGGAAATAATTAAATTTACAATCCTACGGTCCTTTAATTGTTGAAATACTTGTTGGCATTCATAATCCCATTTAAAAGAGACATTCTTATATTGTAAGTGAGTAAAAGGATTACAATAATCAACTAATTATGTTATGAATCTATAGATAAATTGTAATTTACCTTGTAGAGATCATCATTCTGTAGAACACAAGATGCCACTGAGAGCGGGGGTGAATCAGTGGTTTCCAAGCTTAACCCCAGATATATGAGGAAAACCAAAATATGGGAAATAAGGAGAAGACCAAAATGGAAGCACACACAAAGGGCATATAACATAACACCGGATATATGAGGAAAAGCCAATATGGGGAAAACCTCGGTAAGAAATGTTGTTGGAGTCTGCTGCTCCAATCCAGCCTCACAATAAACATTGTATTACAAAGTTTAGGACACCAACCCAAGGAGCACCAACCCCTTATTTAGGGCGCCAACCCAAGAAGCACCAACCCATGCACCGAGCTCCAACTTAGTGATTACAATGTTTGTAAATAATACAAAAGTAATTCCTTGGTTACAAAGAAGTTTTATAACCTCTCACAATCAAATCACTCTACCAGTTCAACTCTTCTCAACCGGTCTTCCTCTGCTCTTGTCTGTATCGGTTCTCTAACTCTTCTTGAACTCAAACTTCACCTTGTCTGGTCTCTTCTCACACTCTCTTTGCTCTCCTTTGCTCACTACAACTTCCTTACCAGTTCAGACTCTACCGGTTTGATGGACTGTCAGACCGGTTTGATGGACTGTCAGACCAGTTTGATGGACTGTCAAACTCTACTGGTTTGATGGACACACCACCTCTTACTCTTCTTAATCTTCTTCTCCTATCTCGATAGCTCATCATGCTTTCAATTGTTGAACCGGTGCATATCTTTGATTTCATGCATCTGAGAAATCCTCATTTTGCACTATGGTCATCTGGTATAAGCCTTCAATCACCTACCTTCATCTTCTCTGACTGTATTATCTCAGAGGGTTATGATGCATTCCATGCATGTTGTGAGATAAGCTTAGTATGACCACTTATTGGTGGGAGTAGATCCTTGCCACCTGCTGACCAATGACTGGTGGGAATGGTTGTCATCATATTGTGCTCATTTTGCTTTCAGTATTGCACCAATATGACTTCCTTATTATCTGAGGCATCACACTTTCTGTCATTCTTCTCTTCATCCTGTGACAACATCTTTATCATGTGAGGGCCCTATTGTTTCACATCTTGCATACTGGTTGCACTGCATATTCTTCATGAGTTCAACCTTACTTGCATACCAGTCCCATGCTTACCAGTTGGCAACAACACACTGCCAACATATCACTTACCAGTTGTCATACCATACCGATCTCCAATACTTACCGGTCAACATCCCAACAATCCATACCAGTTGAATTCCTCTTCTTATCGGTGACAAGCTATACCGGTTGACATCAATGACAACACAATGCCAACAATCTCCCCCTTTTCCATTGATGTCAACACATGTAGTATCCAGTATACTATAGTTTTTCTCTCCCCCTTTGACAACAATGGCAAAGGGTATTGACTAGACTTTCTATCGGTTGCTTCTCCCCCTTTGACAATTATATTTTGTATCCTCTTATCCATCAACACTTGAGGTAGAGGGCTCAGACACCAACTAAGACCAATTGAATGTATCAAACTGATACCAATTATAGAAAAGTGTGTTAGTGAATTTCACTTAGCTGTCGATCAGACCTCATATTCTCCCCCTTTTGGCATGTAGGAGGCAATTCTAACACCAATTGTTGATACTGATACTAATACCAATTTGATATTACTTGTGTATTTATCTGATACCAAATGTATGTTCTCCCCCTATGCAGGCAACTCTCCCTCTTTGTCAACTCTCCCTGTACACCATTCTAGTGTTCCTTTCACCCTGTGGTCCAATTGTGATTTCAATTAAGTACAAATTGAATAGACACTGAAGTAAATCACAAACAGGGACTGATGAGCACTTCCCAATGTCTCAAACTTACTAGTAGTGTTAAACAACTACTTGATTTGCCCCTGTGACCATCATGTCTGATACCAATCAAAAAAATATGGTTGTGAACTATCCCTGAACCACAAATCTCAGATCTTCTTTTCCTATCTGATTTGAACCAGAGCTCCAATCTACACCATGTAGCAGTAGACATGTGCATACATGATCTATAGATGATTTTATAGCTCTATGATATCCATCACAACATATGACATGATCTTATATGACCACAATGCCAAACCACATTACTATCATGTCAACTGTCAAACCGGTTAAAACAAAATGATGCATGCATATAAGATCGACTATCAGACCAACACAATGTCACACAATGCTTCTCCAATAAATCCCAAAGCATGACTACCTCAATCTACTCCACAGGAGTCACCGCAAAGATCTTGGAACACATTGACTCTCATAATCTGCAATACTGGTTAATATCCATACCGGTAACATACTATACATACCGATTTACTAACTGGATCAACAACTCCACTTGGACACTTTATCCATCATCCTTTGTCTTCTTGTGCCAAGTTCCTCTGATTCCAATTGCAATTTGAACCATCCATTGACACATACAGCAGTAATCCATCTCTCATATGTAGATGTGTAGCCAAGGCAACAACTACACAAATTGTCATATCATCTTCTTCCTTGTACCGGTTAGCAACCAATTCTTGTATTTGTCCTTTTCACTATGGGGGTTAATGGTGTGATCAACATGTAAATCCCCCTAAGTCTTGCATCTCCTTTAAGCCTTAGGAGATATTACCTATGCATTGAATGCATAGGTTCTTGCCCATGGTTGTATTTTCTTCCTTCTTCCTCCATACCCGCTTGAACTCGCTCCTTTTCTCATTTGTAGTCTTTGGAGCATGTCTTTTCTTCTTCTATTGATTGGCCCTTTCTCTACAATAGTTCGCAGTATGACCAGAAGTATTTCTATAGAAGCATACTATGTTCTTGCACAAACATTTCTCCTTTTGTTTCACGCAGGTCTTTGATGCTCATATGTTCTAAAACTAATTCCATTTTGAGCATAACTGTCACACCGGATGCCATGTGACTGAAATTTATTCTTTTGGCATTCATGACTTCTTTGGCCAAATGGATTACATCTTTGACAGACTACATTGTTATTCCTAGGAAAAACATTTTGTCTATTCCTAGACCTTATTTTGCATTCATCTTCTCTGTGGTCATAATCTTTGCAAGGAAAATAGCAACCGGAGAAAGAGGACTTGTAACTTACAAATTTGTTTTGCCAAACATGAGGTGATCTCACTAGTTTGGCTTCTCCATTTCTACTTCTCTGAGGATTGTTCTTGGGAACAACAATGTCTCTTTGTCTTCCACCAGCAGAAGGTCTTCTAGGTTGTCTTCTTATGTTCCCATTTATGATGAAGCCAATTCTCTTAGCTTTCCTTTCCCTTTAGGATCAGCATTATTCCTTCTTGCAGCAGCACCAGTCTTCATCTTGATACTTTCACCAGTTTTAGTTTGATCTATCTTCCTTCTTGGAGCATTTCTAACAGTGACGGTTTGTCCTTTGCTGTTGTTGTTTCCATTTGAGGAGACAAATTGAATGTCTTTATTGGAGACATTCTTTCTTATGGAGCACTCACTGACATCACATCCAATTCCTCTGGTATCCTTGGAGTGTTTTTATTTTCTCAACATTTTATCTAGAGCTCCAGAGCTGCTATCATACTGGATCCTCACCTTGATCTCATCTTGGCACTTCTCAAGATCATTCTAAAGATACTCCAAATCTCATTTTTGCTTCTGACACTCTTGGTCCTTGGCCTCTAGCTCTGATTGTAAATCTTTGCACCTTCACTTCTTGATATGCAAATCTGATTTTGATTCTACACTCATCATTTTTGCATCATTCACTTGTGCTTTCAAATTTGCAATGGTTGACTTTGATTCTTGGAGACATTTGATCAACTGGTCTTGTTCCACAATAGTAGCATTATTGAACAACTTGTATTCTTTTCTTACTCTGCTAATCTCCTCAACAGCACTTACAAGTTCTCCTTCAAGATCAACCTCGGCTTCATCTTCTTCTTCATCATCTTCATCACTGCTAAACACATCTTGCTGATAGGATTGATCTGAGTTATCATCTTTTAGTGTATGCACCTCACTAGGAGTCTCGTGAGTCATGAAGAGATGAGTGTCATCTTCATCATTGTTGCAGCAGTTGACTGATCTACCTTTAACATCTGCACATGTGTTTATTTCATTGATCTTCTTGTTTCCACAAACCAATTCTGCAATGCTAGGTTCATTTCCATAAAGTTTCTTCAATCTATCCCATAGGATTTTTGTCGATTTAGATCTATCCACCTATGAAGAAACATCACCGAGAAGCCCACTAAGTCTAGCTTTCATGGCTTGCACATAGATCTTCTTTCTACGTCAATACTAGTGGGAGGGCTGACCGGACTAGAGAAACCATTAACAACTGGCATCTAGACATCAAATCCTAAAGAGGATAGGTAGACTTCCATTCTACAACTCCATATAACATAGTTTGAATCATCAAACACTAGTGTAGGGATTGACTCAAATCTAACCATTGTGTTCAGATACCAGAATCTACCCAAGATGGAGAAATCTTATCTTAAGTGAGAACCTAGGGCTCTGATACCTATTGTAAAACACAAGATGCCACTGAGAGGGGGGTTGAATCAGTGGTTTTCAAACTTAACACTTTTTAATCCTAAATGTGTGTATCAGTTATCAAATTTAACATAAAGTGGATATACTGGTGAGATAAGGAGAAGACCAAAATGCAGGCACACACAAAGGGCATATCACATAACACTAGATATACGAGGAAAACCCAATATGAGAAAAACCTTAGTGAGAAATGTTGTTGGAGTCTACTACTCCAATCCAGCCTCACAATAAACACGGTATTACAAAGTTTAGGGCACCAACCCCTTATTTAGGGCACCAACCCCTACAGTGATCTCCAACTTAGTGATTACAATGTTTATAAACAATACAATAGTAATTCCCCGGTTACAAAGGAGTTTTGTAACCTCTCACAATCAAATCACTCTACCGGTTCAACTCTTCTCAATCGGTCTTCCTCTGCTTTGTTCTCTATCGATTCTCTGATTCTTCCTAAAATCAACCTTCACCTTGTCTAGTCTCTTCTCACACTCTCTCTGCTCTCCTTTGGTCACTACAACTTCCTTACCGGTTCAAACTCTACCGGTTTGACGGACTATTAGACTCTGCACTTGGTTACCGGTTACTCTGCTTTACCGGTCAAACCCCGCTATGTTTTATGTTGGTTCCCTCCTGATATTTGCCCTGCACCATTTCACTCTCTGTTGCCTTTTTCTAGTTCTAGCACTATCGGTTCACACAACTATTACCCTCTTGGTAGCTTACCGATCACTCTAACCTTACTAGTTAAAACCCTCTTAAGCCCTCTTTCCGGTTGCACCTCCACACACTCTATGTCATTTATGATCTTCCACATATTATACTTGGACTGAACCATTGATGCGCTCTTCTTCTCCTCTATCCGGCCTACAACATCATCTTCTATGATCTTTGCTCTGCATATTTATATGTGAGCTTTCCTACCAATATGGTCATTCAAACCTTGGCAGGCTATGGTTTTCTCTATCAATCACGAGGTGTATCATGTCCAATCAGATCTTGTTGTAGGGACTGTAGGTCCCAGGGACAACTGAGAGGGGGGGGTGAATCAGTTGTCAATAAATTCAAGCCAAAATCTTATTAACCAACTTAATGCTTAATACCGGTAAGACAGTTAAATGTGCCAGTAAACAGTGTTAATAGGAAATGTTGTACCAGTAAGAATTAATGCATGAAACATAAGCACAAAGCCAACCACCATACATGACACAAATATTTTTACGTGGAAACCCTGTAAGGGGAAAAACCACGGTGGGAAACCTTACCCACAATCAGATGATACTACTGCAGATAGTAAGTGTAAAAAGAGGGGTCTGCACATGCAGAAAGGCCAATAGCATAGAGCTCACTGCTCAAACACAAATGGGAGTCACGCTAACTATAGTTGGATGGTTAAATCCAATGAGAATGTACTACACAAAATAACATCTTCATATGTTGGATTCAGTACTGGTGTAATGTTGATATGCTTCTACAAAAACCTAACTTCACCTTCAAATGATGTCTTCATGTATATCCCTGCTTGATCTCACATATACCCTTCCTTAAATCTTTTTCACATTCCACACTTGATCTTACACATAAGATCTTACATTTATACCATACCCTAAGACCAATTTTAGTAGGTCAGCTCTACAAGATATTACAATAAAACATTTTACAAATAATACAATATCTGATGCAATAACTGATTGAACATGTCGGCTTAATGCTTTTATAACAATAATAAATCATCTCCATAGTGTGCCATGTTGATCTGGAAAAGATAAACCTGTCAGTGTAGCCCTAGATAACCTGGACCTATTTGCCGGTAAAAGCAAATATGCAAATAAGAATATACCAATGATATTACTTCAAGGAAAAGTGTCCACATGATGTCTTTGACATTACCAAGTGTCTTCCATGTCATTGCAGGTACCAATGAACATTATATCCTGTCGGTTAACCATATACTGGTGATTGTTTGAACAGTTTACTGATTGCCGATGAATGTTGCTGGATCTCCAAAGTAGGTGTATTTAGCAGGTCTTGACATCAATGACAAAACCATACCAAAATACCAACAATCTCCCCCTTTGGCATTGATGGCAACACAAGATGGAAAAACCATCAAAGTGCCAAAATAGAAATGCCAAGTACAAAAACCAATTCTCCCCCTGGGAGTAATATGTGTTTATACAAAGATTTATTTACAATACCAATCTCTCCTCAAAAAGATAATGCATTTTTCCATATATTTTTCCTTAATGTTTTTCCATATATCTCTCCCCCTTTGACATCAAATGCCAAAGTCACAAAAAAGGTCAAGTTCATACAAAATACCAACCAATTCAATATACCAACTACTCCCCCTGAGAAGTAGCTTCCTCATCAAATATCGGAATAAAAGATTTGTCCATTTAATTCTGTTGGTTGATGACAATCATCAACTGTCTAAGTCTCTACCGGTGGAGGTAAGACTCTGAGCTAATCTCTGAGATACTCAAAAGTTTCCTTAGGCAAAGGTTTTGTAAAAATATCTACAAGTTGTTCTTTAGTATTCACATAAACCAGTTTTATTTCCTTTTCTTCAACTTTTTCCCTTAGAAAATTCAGTTTGATAGAAACGTGTTTTGTTTTAGAATGTAATACTGGATTCTTAGATATATCAATTGCTGCAGTGTTATCACAATATATAATAATAGGTTCCTTGCATTTTACCTTTATGTCTTTCAACATTTGCTTAAGCCAAAGTACCTGTGTACAGTTTGTTGCTGCTGCAACATATTCTAATTCTGCTATTGATAAAGATGTACAACTCTGTTTCTTACTTAACCAAGAAACTAATCTCTTTCCAAGAAAGAATGCTCCTCCAATGGTGCTCTTTCTATCATCCACATCTCCTGCCCAATTTGCATCTGTGTATGCATATAGATCAAAATTTTCATCTTTAGGATACCATAATCCAAGATTTGTTGTGCCTTGTAAGTACCGAAAAATCCTTTTTACTGCTGATTCATGATTTTCCTTGGGATTACTCTGAAATCTAGAAACTATACATATTGCATTCATAATATCAGGTTTGGTTTGTGTCAAATACAATAAAGCTCCTATCATAGATTTGTATCTAGTTGGATTAACAGGTGTAGATTCATCCCTTTGAAATAATTTGTCATTTGTAGTCATAGGTGTGCTTACCGGTTTAGAGTTCTCCATCCCAATTTTCTTGAGTAGTTCTTTCAAGTACTTAGATTGACTCAAAAATATGCCTTTATCAGTCTGTAAAATCTGCAATCCTAAAAAGAATTTTATTTCTCCAATCATAGACATTTCAAATTCATGCTGCATTTTAAGAGAAAATTCTTTGCATAATCCATCTTCTCCTCCAAAGATTATATCATCAACAAATACTTCCATAATCAAAATGTCATCATTAGTTACTTTGTAATATAAATTGCTATCTGCATTTCCTTTAGTAAAACCAATTTTTAAAAGATACTTATCCAATCTTGCATACCAGGCTCTTGGAGCTTGTTTTAGTCCATACAGAGCTTTTCTTAATCTGCAAACTATATCATTGTTATCTGTCAAAGAAAATCCATCAGGTTGTTCAATATAGACTTTCTCTTCAAGATCTCCATTCAAAAATGCACATTTAATATCCATTTGATAAACTTTGTAATCCTTGTGAGCTGCAAAGGCCAAGAATAATCTAACTGCCTCAATTCTGGCTACCGGTGCAAAGGTTTCATTGTAATCAACTCCTTCTTTCTGAGAATATCCCTTACACACTAGTCTTGCTTTATTCCTGACAACCTTACCATCTTCATTGAGTTGTTTCTAAATACCCATTTGGTTCCAATTACATTTTTATTTTTAGGCCGGGGAACTAATGTCCAAGTATTATTTTTCTCAATTTGTCCTAATTCTTCTTCCATAGCTTTAATACAAAATTTATCTTCACATGCCTCATTGATAGATAATGGTTCAATTTGAGAAATAAGACATACTTCTTCATTTGCCAATCTTCCTCTTGTCATGACTCCTTTAAATTTGCTTCCAATTATCTGATCTTCAGAATGATTCAGTCTTACATACCGGGGTGTCTTGGTCTGTTGTTGTTCTTCAATTACTATTGTATCCTCTGATGATACTGGAGTAACTGGATCATCATTCTATACCGGTGGATTTACTGTTGGTTCATTTTTCATAATTTCTATTACCGGTTCAGAGTCTATATACCTTGAAGTTCCTCTGAATTGTTCATCAATCTTTACATTTGTACTCTCAACAATTTTCAGTAATCTTTTATTAAAGCATCTATAAGCTTTACTCTTAGATGAATAACCAAGAAATATTCCTTCATCACTTCTAGGATCAAACTTGCCAATATACTCATCTCTTCTAATATAACATTTACTTCCAAAAATTTTGAAATACTTAAGAGTATGAGTATTACCAAACCATAGTTCATGAGGGGTCTTACCGGTTTCACCTTTGATGTGAACTTTGTTGAATTTATAGACAGCAGTGCTTACTGCCTCTCTCCAGTACACATGTGGTAGATTTGCTTCTGATAACATACTTCTTGCTGCATCCAAAATAGTTCTATTTTTCCTTTCAACAACTCCATTTTGTTGAGGTGTCCGAGGTGTTAATAACTGTCTTTTGATTCCATTTACTTCACAGAATGTATTAAAATCTCTAGATGTGAATTCTCCTCCTTGATCTGATCTTAAACATTTAATTTTCTTACCGATTTCATTTTCAACCATTGCTTTGAATAGTTTGAACTTCCCAAGTGCTTCTGATTTTTCCCTAAGAAAAGTAACCCAACACATTCTAGAATAATCATCAATAATTAGCATGAAATATCTATCACCTTGTAAGCTTTTAGTTCTAGCCGGACCACATAAATTAGTGAATTAAATCAAGAGCATTATTGGATTTTTTTGGAATACTTTTGAAACTAGTTCTAACTTGTTTTCCAAATTGACATTCCTTGCAAATTGTATTCTGAGGTTTCATAATTTTAGAAAGATCTCTAACTACCTTAGAAGTACTGATTTTTACCATGCAATCAAAATTTACATGACAGTCTTTTATGCCATAGCCAACTTTCATCTATATGTCCAATTAAGCATGCCTTTTCACTGTTATTCAAATGAAAGATATTACCTCTAGTTTGATTACCGGTTGCAATTTCCAAACCAGTTCTATTCATGATTTTGCATTTTCCATTTTTAAATTGTAACTGAAAACCTTTCTCAACTAATTGACCAACACTTAAAAGATTATGTTTTAATCATTCAACATAGTAAACATTGTCAGTGTTATGTTTACCATCAAGAGATATTGAACCCTTACCTTTGATTGAACAGGCTTTGTCATCTCCGAATCTTACTAAACCTCCATTGTATTCTTGAAAGTTCAAGAATTTGCCTTTGTCTCCAGTCATGTGATGTGAGCATCTTGAGTCAATAATCCATTCATCCTTTGATTTAACTTTAGCTGCTAGGGCTTTTTCTACCGGTTAAGCAATAGGTACCGGTTGATCTTTTGTTATAGCAACAAAGACCCATCCGTTGTCTGCTGGATCCTCATCAGAATCATCAGTCACACCTTCATCAGCAATGTAACAAGATTTATCTTTGTTTTTCTTAAATCTGTATCTCTGATATTCAAGATTAGGTTTGTATGTCCTTCTAGCTTCCTCTCTTAGTCTAGCATGTCTATCAGGGCATCTTGAATCCATATGACCAATCTTATTGCAGTTGAAACATTTAAAGGGTGCTTTACCTTCATACTTACTTCCAATTGGACCTTTTGCCATTTTTCTTGCAAATAGTGCTTCAAGTTCTTAAAACTCTTCATTCTCCTTCCTGGTTTCTTCAAGTTCTCTTGCATAAAAGGCTCTCCAGTCAGATTTTTCAAAAGATGGAGCAGATGATGTTGATGCTTTGAAGGCCAAATCAGTTTTTATAGTAGCAACAGGACCAAATTCCTCAATTTCAAAAGCTGAAAGTTTTCCAATCAATGTATCCCTAGTTACTGATGTATTAGGCATTGTTCTCAACTCATTAATAGCAGTAACCTTCATTTTATATGCTGGTGGCAAACCTCTTAAGATTTTTGAAACAATTTCATCTTCACTCAAGGTTCCTCCACAACATTTGATACCTAAAACAATTTCATTTACTCTTTCCATAAAAGCAGAAATTCTTTCGTCTTCTTCCATTTTCAGATGTTCATACCTGACTCGGAAGCTTTCAAGTTTTGCAATTTTTACTGTGGAATCCCCTTCATTCAGTGTTTCCAAATGATCCCAAATAGCTTTTGCAATAGATCTATTTGATAATCCCATGATTTGTTGATTTGATAATGCACTCAAAAGTGCTTCTCTTGCTTTGCAATCATTTTCTTCATCTTTACCTAAAGTAATAGGAGCGGGCTGACCAGCTACAACAGTAGTATAACCATTCTTAGTAACTTCCCAGATGTCTTTACCAATGTAATTCAGATGTGTCTCCATTCTAATTTTCCATATTCCATAGTTGGTTCCATCAAGTTTAGGACTATCTTTTCTGAAATAATTAGTAGACATTAGATCTCCTCAAGTTGTTAAACTTCTGCAAAAAAGAGGACTAGGCTCTGATACCAATTGTAGGTCCCGGGGACAACTAAGAGGGGGGGGTGAATTAGTTGTCAATAAATTCAAACCAAAATCTTATTAACCAACTTAATGCTTAATACCGGTAAGACAGTTAAATGTGTCGGTAAACAGTGTTAACAGGAAATGTTGTACCAGTAAGAATTAATGCATGAAACATAAGCACAAAGTCAACCACCATACATGACACAAATATTTGTACGTGGAAACCCTATATGGGGAAAAACCACTGTGGGAAACCTTACCCACAATCAGATGATACTACTGCAGATAGTAAGTGTACAAAGAGGGGTCTGTACATGCAGAAACGCCAACAGCCTAGAGCTCACTGCTCAAACACAAATGGGAGTCACACTGACTACAGTTGGATGGTTAAATCCAATGAGAATGTACTACACAAAATAGCATCTTCATATGCTAGATTCAGTACCGGTGTAATGCTGATATGCTTCTACAAAAACCTAACTTCACCTTCAAATGATGTCTTCATGTATATCCCTGCTTGATCTCACATATACCCTTCCTTAAATCTTTTTCGCATTCCACACTTGATCTTACACATAAGATCTTACATTTATACCATACCCTAAGACCAATTTTAGTAGGTCGGCTCTACAAGATATTACAAATAATACAATATCTGATGCAATAACTGATTGAACATGTCGGCTTAATGCTTTTATAACAATAATAAATCATCTCCATAGCGTGCCATGCTGATCTGGAAAAGATAAACCTGTCGGTGTAACCCTAGATAACCTGGACCTATTTGCCAGTAAAAGCAAATATGCAAATAAGAATATACCAATGATATTACTTCAAGGAAAAGTGTCTACATGATGTCTTCGACATTACCAGGTGTCTTCCATGTCATTGCAGGTACCAGTGAACATTATATCTTGTCGGTTAACCATATACCGGTGATTGTTTGAATAGTTTACTGATTGACAGTGAATGTTGCTAGATCTCCAAAGTAGGTGTATTAGCAGGTGTTGACATCAATGACAAAACCATACCAAAATACCAACAGGGACAAACAACATGCAACAAATCATACAACTCTGCCATATTTTATTCTTCCAATGCATGTCTACTAGCTTTAGTAACCTACATCCAATCTGTAGGCATACCTTTTGGTCAATCACCATGAATTCTCTCGCTGTAACTTTTACCAACTCCGATCAGTGCACACCATAGATCTTCATCATTCGATCTACGTCAAGTTGCAAACCTTTGTTCTCAACGCATGATTTTTGTAGTCAACATTATTGTCAACCCACTCACCAACTACCTCATCAAAACACTCTTCACTGACTACTGCATGTATGACACCTGGAGATCATTGGTCCCCTTTGTCGGTATCCACCTTAGCTCAGTCACTTGTGTCAGTTCAAACTAAGTCACCGACCACAACACACAATCAATGTATACCTACCAGTTCAACTTCCCTATCAACTATCCTTCATACTATGTGGATTTTTGTTCTACCAATAGGATCACATATGCCCCATCACCACACTTGCCAATCTTCAGCATATACCCAAAGTAATTTATTATGCACATTTCCATCTGATGAGATCTCTTCACTTTGCCTCATGTTAGCTTTAGCGATAGACATCTATACCGGTAATATCTCCTGCTTGTATACTAGTAACATACCATGCACATCGGTGACACCAAACTCCATCTGCATTCTGGTAACAATAGCATCCCAGAGTAAATCTATGACTGCATATGCAAACACTTTCCTTCTTCATCGGCTTAGTTTTCATCTCAACCGGTTTGCCAAAGTGGCGAACACATCACTTCTTACTCTTCTTCTTTTGTCCCGGTAGCTCATCATGCTTTCACTTTTTGAACCGGTGCATATCTCTAATTTCATGCACCTGAGGAATCCTCATTTTCCACTGTGGTCATTTGGTATAAGCCTTCAATTACCTGCCTTCATCTTCTTTGACTATCTTATCTTAGAGGGTTATGATGCATTCCATGCATGTTGTGAGATAAGCTCAGTATGACCACTTATTGGTGGGAGTTGATCTTTGTCACCTATTGACCAATGACTAGTGGGAATGGTTGTCATCATATTGTGCTCATTTTTCTTCTGGTATTGCACCAATATGACTTCCTTGTTATCTGAGGTAGCACACTTTTGTTGAAATGTTCTGACTGATCAGCAAAGTACTGTACACTCAACACATATCCTCGTTGGGGTCCGGGGCCAGGTCGAGCCCCAAGCAGGGGTTCAGGGGCGGCAGCCCCCGAGAAAAGCGGGAGTTTGGGGACGGGAGCCCCCGAGAAAAAAAAATTTGCCATTTTTCATTGCTGAAAACCGACATTGTAATAAAACCCTAAAAAGGCCGACTTTGTTTGTTGCCCTAAAAATGCATGTTATAAGCGGCTGGAATGCTTAAGGCATTGTAAGGTTGATGTATTGTTTTTGCTGGATAATAAGAAAGATTGGACGACTGTGTATGGTGGACATAACCCATTCTGGGTGAACCACATTAAATCTCTGTGTTATCTATGTCCTATTTTATTTCTTTATCTTTTGTATTTAAAACTGCATATAATTGTTAGTTCATATTTGCTTCGGATCTGCTTGAAACCCTAACAATTGGTATCAGAGCTAGGTTTTCTGTAAATTGGCAGGACTTTCATATTTGAGTGGGAGCAATGGAGGATTCCAAATTCAAGGTCGAAAAATTTAACGGCTAGAATTATCAGTTATGGAAAATGCAGATGGAGGATTACCTGTATCAAAAGGATTTGTGGTGACCATTGGAAGGAAAGGCAAAGAAAGTGACCACAATGTCAAATGAAGAGTGGGACATTTTAGATAGAAAGGCACTGGGATCCATTTGATTGTGCCTTGCACCATCTGTAGCATTCAATATAAAAGAAGCAAAAATGACTGTAGATTTGATGGCGACATTGGCTAAGTTGTATGAGAAACCCTCGGCTTCGAATAAGGTATTTCTTATGAAGTGTCTGTTTAATTTGAAAATGAGTGAGGGAGGATCTGTAGCGGAGCACTTAAATGAATTTAATACAATTTCCAGTCAATTGTCTTCAGTAAAAATTACTTTTGCAGAAGAGGTTAGGGCTCTCTTGATTTTATGTTCTTTGCTTGAAAGCTGGAATAGCTTGGTTATGGTTGTAAGTAACTCTGTCTCTCGTAAAAATACTTTGGTATTTGATGATATTGTTGGTGTTATCCTAAGCGAGGAAATGCGAAGGAAAAGCACAGGTGAGACTCCAACATCATCGGGTAGTATTTTGAATGTGTAAAATAGAGGAAGATCAAAGGAAAGAGGAAAAGGCCCTGGGAATGAGAAGTCACGAGGGAAGTCAAAGAAAGGACGCTCTCAATCTAGAGGAAAGAAAGATTGCTGGTACTGCGGAAAGCCTGGTCATCTAAAGAAAGACTGTTAGTCTTGGAAAAACAAAGAAGGAGACAAAAATGAAAATGATAGTAAGGAAGCTAATATTGCAAGTAATACTTTACAAGATGCTTTAATCTTATGTTTGGATAATGTTAATGATTCCTAGGTAATAGATTATGGGGCTTCATTTCATGCTACACCCCATAGAAAATATTTTCTAGATTATGTTCAAGGTGATTTTGGACAGGTATATTTGGGTGATGATGAGCCCTATCAAATTGTTGGAAAAGGAAAGATAAAGATCAAGTTGCAGAATGGAAATGACTGGTTTCTGCAGGAGGTAAGACATGTTCCTAATTTAAGAAGAAATTTAATTTCTACAGGGCAACTAGGTAGTGAAGGTTGCATAGTTACCCTCTCAGACAGTATGTGGAAGGTCGCTAAAGGATCATTAGTAATAGCTAAAGGTGCAAAGGTAGGCACATTATATCTGTGTACAGGTAACACTTACTCTACCCTAGCTGCTACAGATAAAGTTACTGCAGGGACAACAACAATAAATGTTGCAAGAACAGATTCGATAATTTGGCACCATAGGCTTGGGCACATGAGTGAGAAAGGGATGAAAACCCTTCACTCCAAAAATCTATTGCCAGGACTAAAGAAGATTGATTTAGAGTTTTGTGAAAACTATGTTTATGGTAAATAGAAAAGAGTCAAATTTCTCAAGATTGGGAAAGAGAAGAAGAGTGAGAAGTTAGAGCTTGTACATTCAGATGTATGGGGACTGGCTCAAGTATCATCTCTTGGTGGCTCTTGTTATTATGTTATTTTTATTGATGACTCAACCAGAAAAACATGGGTATATTTCCTAAAACAAAAATCAGATGTTTTTGAAACTTTTAAGAAATGGAAAGCTTTGGTTGAGAACGAGACAGCAAAAAAGTTGTAGTGTCTCAGATCGGATAATGGAGGTGAGTATTGCAGCAAAGCATTTGAAGATTACTGCTCCTTAAATGGGATTCGAAAGCAGAAGACAATTCCAAGAACTCCACAAGAAAATGGTGTGTCAAAGAGAATGAATAGGACTATCATGGAATGCGCGAGGAGCATGAGATTGCATGTTGGATTGCCCTTACATTTTTGGGCTAATGTTGTACATATTGTTGTCTATTTGATAAATAGAGGACCTTCAACCCCTTTGGATGGTGGTATTCCAAAGGAGGCATGGACTGGTAAAAAGGTAAATTATTCTTTTCTAAAAACTTTTGGTTGCGAAGCTTTTGTCCATGTTGATAAAAAAAATAGAATCAAGCTTGATGCTAAATCTCATAAATGTACCTTCATTGGATATGGGATAGATGAATATGGCTATCAGTTATGGGATTTTGAAAATAAGAAAATAATTAGAAGTAGAGATGTTATATTCAATGAGAAGGTTATGTATAAAGAACAGATGCAGGAAAAGAAGCATGAACAGGCCAAACAAGAATATGTGGTGTTGGATGAGATTCCTGAAAATGAAATGCCACAGGTACCTGATGCTCAGCAACAACAGATTGTCCCACAAACTCCTACAAGTGTTAGACGTTCTATGAGGACAAGTAGACCCCCTTAAATATTTTCTCCTTCTTTGTATTCTATTTTATTAACGGATTCTGGTGAACCAGAAGAATATGAAGAAGCAATGCAGTTAGATGTCAAACAACAGTGGGAGCTAGGCATGAAAGAGGAGATGGACTCCTTGATGAAAAATAAGACTTGGGACTTAGTCCCTTTACCTACAGAAAAAAGAGCCTTTCCTAACAAATGGGTTTATCGGTTGAAGGAGGAGGAAGGAGGTCAGAAAAGATATAAGGCCAGACTTGTGGTTAAAGGTCTTGCACAGAAAAAGGGTATAGATTATGATGAAATATTTTCTCCAGTTGTAAAAATGACTTCAATTAGAACTGTACTTAGTCTTGTGGCTATAGATGATTTACATCTTGAACAATTAGATGTCAAAACAGCTTTTCTCCATGGAGATTTGGAGGAGGAAATTTACATGTTGCAACCACAGGGATATGAGGTCAAAGGTAAGGAGAACTTGACGTGCAGGTTGAAGAAAAGTCTGTATGGCCTAAAGAAAGCACCCCGACAATGGTATTTAAAATTTGATAGTTTCATGGTTGAACACAGTTACCATAGATGTCATTCTGATCATTGTTTACATTTTAAGAGATTTGACAATGGTAATTATATTATCTTGTTGCTTTATGTTGATGACATGCTTGTTGTTGGGTCTAACATGCAACATATAAATGATCTTAAATAGAAATTAGCCAGGTCATTTGCTATGAAGGATTTGGGTGTAGCTATGCAAATTCTCAGTATGAGGATTACACAGGATAGGAAAAAAAGAACCTTGAATTTGTCCCAAAGTGAGTATATAAAGAAGGTGTTGAAGAGATTTAACATGCAGTATGCAAAAGCAGTTAGTACACCTTTGGCTAGTCATTTCAAATTGACTAAGGAGATGTGCCCAAAGGCATAGGAAGAGGTTAATAAAATGTCTAAGATCTCGTATTCATCAGCTGTTGGCAGTCTGATGTATGCAATGGTATGCACAAGGCTAGATATTGCACATGCAGTGGGAGTTGTGAGCAGGTTTATGAGTAATCTAGGTATGGAATATTGGAATGTTGTGAAATGGATTCTTCGGTATTTGAAAGGAACTACTACAAAGGCATTAAGTTTCAAAGGATCTAATGCTGCTTTGAGTGGATTTGTTGACTTTGATCTGGTAGGTGATATTGATTCACGGAGGAGTACTACAAGGTATGTTTTTACTATAGGGGGAACTGCAATCAGTTGGATTTCTAGGCTGTAAAAGGTTGTTGCAATTTCAACCACTGAAGCTAAGTATGTTGCTGCTACAAAAGCCAGCAAGGAGATGATTTGGTTGCAATGTTTTCTAGAGGAATTGGTTCAGACACAAGAGGATAGCCCATTGGATACTGATAGCCAAAGTGCCATTCATCTTGTGAAGAACTCTGCTTTTCATTCAAGGATAAAGCACATTCAACTCAGGTACCACTTCATCTGGATTGTTTTGGAGGAGGGTCAGTTATGGCTTGAGAAGATTCACACAAGTGAGAATCCTGTCGATATGTTCACGAAGGCAGTTCCATAGGAGAAGCTAATTTCTTCATCAGTTTCTATTGGTCTTCTTGATTGATAATTATGGAATTTATACCAGTCGAGTCCTAGTGTTTTATCCAACAAATGTTGCATGTACAGTGGTGTCGTACAGTATCAGTCTCCAAGTGGGAGATTGTTTGGTGTGGAGCCTGATCAGTCTCCAAGTGGGAGATTGTTGAAATGTGGTGACTAATCAGCAAAGTATTGTACACTCAGTACATATCCTCGCGGGGGTCTAGGGCCAGGTCGGGCCCCAGGCAGGGGTTCGGGGGTGGCAGCCCCCGAGAAAATCGAGGGTTTGAGGGCAGGAGCCCCCAAGAAAATTTTTTTGTCATTTTTCATTAGTGAAAATCGACATTGTAATAAAACCCTAAAAAGGCCGACTTTGTTTGTTGCCCTAAAAATGCATGTTATAAGCAGCTGGAATGCTTAAGGCATTGTAAGGTTGATGTATTGTTTTTGCTGGATAATAAGAAAGATTGGACAACTGTGTATGGTGGATGTAACCCATTTTGGGTGAACCACGTTAAATCTCTGTGTTATATGTGTCCTGTTTTATTTCTTTATCTTTTGTATTTAAATCTGCATATAATTGTTAGTTCATATTTGCTTTGGATCTGCTTGAAACCCTAACAATTAGATTTCTCGAGGGCTTCCGCCCCCGAACCTCCGCTTTTCTCGGGGGCTGCCACCCCCGAACCCCTGCCTGGGGCCCGGCCTGGCCCCGGACCCCGACGAGGATATGTGCTGAGTGTATAGTACTTTGCTAATCAGTCACCACATTTCAACAATCTCCCACTTGGAGATTGATCAGGCTCCACACCAAACAACTTTCTATCATTCTTCTCTTCATCTTGTGGCATCATCTTTATCATGTGGGAGTCTTATTGTTTCACATCTTGCATACCAGTTGTACTACATATTCTTCATGAGTTCAACCTTACTTGCATACTAGTCCCATGCTTACCGACAGGAACCTACACACTGCCAACATATCACTTACCGGTTGTCATACCATATCGGGGTCCAATACTTACTCACCAGTCAACATCCCAACAATCCATACTAGTAGACATCCTCTTCTTACATGTGACAAGCTATACCGATAACATGCTACACTGGTTGACATCAATGACACCATTACCAGTTATCATCAATGCCAACACATTGTCTAATATTCCTAGGAGGGGGAATCTCAAGTATAGATTTTATCTTTACTGCGTCAACCTCTAGGCCATTACAAGAAACAATGTATCTGAATAATTTTACTGAAGTTACTTCGAAGATAAATTTCTCTGGATTCAAACAGGCTTTGTATTTCTCAAGCCTTGTGAATATTTTGTCTAGGATATACAAGTGATCTTCCCTCATGAGTGATTTTCCCAAAAGGCCATCAACACAGTGTTCCATAATTATGTGCTTCATGTTATGAAAAATTATGGTCATAGCTCTCTGATATATTGCTCCTTCATTCTTAAGACTGAAAGGTAGGACATTACAATAATAAGTACCACAAGGACATTTGAATGTCTTTTTGTGTTGACCCTTAGGTGCGATCTTGATTTGATTTTAACCAAAAATATCTATCCATGAGAGATAACATTGCATGATCAACTATTAGATCAATATTCATATCTATGTTGGGTAAATGAAATTCATCCTTAAAACAATATTTATTAAAGTCTTTGAAATTTGTATATACTCATATGCCCTCATTTAGTTTTGTCATTGGAATAGGATTCAAGACCCACTCAAGATAATCAATAGGTATAATTAAACTGATATCCAATATTTTTTTAAGTTTGCCCTTAACTAGGAGTGTAATCTATGAATGCATCTTTTTTAACTTCTGTTTGACAAGTTTAACACCTAGTGATACTATTAAATGATGCATAACAAGTTTAGGATCTAACCTACACATGTTAGCATATGACTAAGGAAAGTTAATTTTTTGCTCGTGGAAGAACATAAAAAATAGGAATTCTCTAAACAATTGTTAATGATGTTGCTAGGTGAATGATTTGGGGATTATCTTCGATCCTAGTATTGATTGCTTCCACTTTCTCTACAAGTACGAATTATTTCTCTCAATATATTGTAAGAGGAAGAGTTTCAAGTCTTCAATCCATAAGCACCTTAGGGAGTTTTTCACCTTTGGATATGTCCTTTCTTTTTATTTTTTCAAGATCAGAAAGTGTGACAATGTAGTTTTCACCAGAACATATTTTATTTATTCTTATATTTTTGTGATTGAAAGGCTTGGAAGCTACTCCAAGTAAGAGGAACTATTAAGTTTTGTGACAAAGCCATCTCTATGATGCCCAATAGGAAATTCATCCCTAACTCCAAGATAGAACGGCTTCATCATTTTGGAAAGTGTCTACATCTAGAGGTACTTGTTGGTCTCAATCAATGAGTTGGGTTTGGACAAGTGGAAGGCTACCATTTGTTTGGTCAAAGTCAAAATTGGTGATGGTGAATATGGAAGAGCTATCAAAGAAGTCAACAAGATCTTAATAGTCATCAATGGTACTATTCTTATCAATTATTATTGTGGGAGAAGTTTGTTCCACCTTATTAGAGGTATATTTAGTACTAAGGATCTTATATGTTCATGATTAATACCCTAAACCTTGAGAATTAGGACACCCAATTGACTGAATAACAAAGAACTCAACAAGATCTTCATAGTCATCAATGGTACTATTCTTATCAATTTCTATTATGGGAGAAGTTTGTTCCACCTTATTAATATTTTGTATTAAGGATCTTATAATTTCATGATTCATACCCTAAACCTTGAGACTTAAGACACCCAATTGACTAAATAAATTTTGTAATCCCTTGTTGTTGTAATCGAAGAGGACTATGACCATCGTAACAATTTTTTTATGGATAAGAGTAAATCCTTTGCCAACTAGTAGTTTGACTTTGGGTTTTTTTTTCTCTTGTTCTTATTCTTTGTATAGCCACTTCATAATATCCTCATATTTAGTTTCATCATATAGACCACCCCATTTGGTGAAGGTGGTTGGCTTATACTTGATAGTGATAGTGGATGCATGTTGAGATGATTGTGGTTTGCCATAAGTTCTAGGTGAAGAAGGTGATTTTCCAATATAGAATTATTTCATTAGGCTATATTCACTCATTCATTTCTCTTTTATTTTTGTATTGATCTCAAATTGGTTGGAATTATAAGTGAAATTTTTCAAAGTGAATCAAGATTAATGTAGGAAGTGGAAGATGGCTTCTCGATTGTTTTGTACTATTGCTTTGCGTTTTGGCTTAATATTGGTACAATATATTAACAGATTAGGATCACCAAGAATATTAATCTTCACTCCATTGTGTGGTAATTTTATGAATTAATAGTAGGTTGGCGCAAACACAGTTAGGAGGGACCTCAATAAGATCTATCTAGACTATGTAGCAAGAGTAAACACAATGAAATGAAGACAAGATGATGGAGGCAATGCAGAACTGATTGACTATATCATAAAAACCATTTACAATCTATTGGCAACATGTGAGCTATAAGAGATGGCACACTAGCCTAATACAAACTTTCTCAATTACAGTCTCGGTCTAAACCAAACCTCTTAACCTCAAGACAGATCTTCCTGATTATGACCACCTTACTACAAGCTAAATTACATTGATTTATATGGTCTAGAGGGATCCACATCAGCCCAAGAAGTATCAAACAATGATGAACATGATGAAACGTGCAAAACCACCATGTCAACCTCTGCCAATGAGAATCCTCTGAAAAATCCATAAGGAGTGCGGATCAAAAGGAAGGTCGTCCATATGCCAAGGAATGTCGGAAATAATGAACTGGGGCTCCGCACGATATGGAAGGATCCGCAAGATTTGCCAATAGCAAATGGGTCCAAGCGGTTCTGGTGTTCTAAGCCAGAAAATTGACTTTGAATCTAGAAGAGATAACTTGCCCGAAAAAAGATCCAAATGCTCCATGGTTTAGGAATAAGGAAGATAATCATGATTACAAGAAAAGTCCAACTCTGCAAGATTCAGTGAGCAAATGCAAGAAAATGCAGAAAGAAATGTTGAAACTTCAAAACAGAAAACAAATTGAAAATAAATGTTTTTCGTTCATGTAAGATTGCCAAGAATTGGGAATTCTCCTGCATCAGACATTCGGGGTTGTTAAAAAAAAAGTGAGTCCCTCACTTTGCTGGGGTCAAAGGAAATCCAAGGCGGTCCACCTCTACTTGAAAAATCAAAGATGAATCTTCAACTGGTCTATCCTTCTATTTCACAAGATACTCCTTGTAATGACTTCTCTGGGTACTACGCCCAATCCTACTATCCAAAATGTCTTCAATCTGATCTAGTTCCTTTTGAAAAAAAAATTCTCCAAGTCTACAATACTATCTTCACTGAATATTGACTCATGATACTGATGTAGATCTGCAATCTTGAATATTGTTGAAATACCAATGATGTTCTTCCAGTGTTATCTATCTTCTTACATTCAAAATCATGATGTCCTTTTCCTCTGCACTTAAAGCAAGTTCCTCTAAATACTCTCTTATCTTGTCTTCTGTCATCTTTTCCAAAACTGGTGTAGTTACCGGTTAGGAGGGACCTCAAAGAGGTCAATCCAGACTGGGCAACAAGAGTAAACACAACGAAAACAAGAGGATATGATGGAGGTGATGCAAAACTGAATGAATTAGATCATGAAAACTGATTACAAATAACCGGTAACATCTGATTTACAAGATTTAGCTCACTGGCATGCTACATACATTCTCAATTATAGAATCGGTCAACTTCGGACCTCTAATTCTTAAGACTTGTCTTCTATATTCTTTCTAACTTCTCTAGATAAATTATAATGCTCAATTACAATGATTTATATGGTCCAAGGAGATTTGGTCGGCCCAAAAGGGATCAAATATTGAAGAACAAGATAAAACATGTAATACCAATAGGTCAGCCTCCACCAAAGAGATTCCTCTAGAAAATCCAAAGGGTGAAATGCAGATCAAAGGAAAGGTCGGCCACATGCCAAGGACCATCGAGATCAATGAACTAAGGCTCCGCAATCTATGGAAGGGATCCGAGAGATTGATCAATAGCAAATAGGTCTAAGCGGTTTCGGTGCCACAAAACTATCTCAGAATCTGGAATCGCTAACTTGTCGGTAAATGATCCAAATGCTTCACAGTTTAGGAATAAGGAGGATGATCATGTCCTCAAGAAAAATCCAACTTCGCAAGATACAGTGAGCCAATACAAAAAAAATACATAAAGAAATACTGAAACTACAAAATAGAAAACAAACTGGAAAGGAAATATTTTTGGTTAATGAGGGATTGCCAAGACCCGGGGATGCTCTTGCATCAAAAACCCTCATTCTAGTAACCATCAGGTTCCCTTCTCTGGTAGAAAATTTTGGCATCCATCCGGTATAAACTACCATCTTTGCTTACTTCCTTATCCTTGTTTTGATCTATACAGGTTCCTCTTCCTCCATAATATCCTCTTCCTCCTTGAAATCTTCCTCTGAAAAACCTTCCACCTCTACCTCTTTGTCTCTGCTCATATCTTTTATTTAACTTCTCTTATGCTTTCAGGGCCTATTAATAAGATTCTTCAACACTCTACAACTTGACCAAAGTGAGTTCATCTTGTATAGACATCCACAATCCATTCAAATATATTGCAACTTGTTCAATCTCATCATCAACATGTCTGGATCCGATATTCATCTTGTAGAATGCTTCAGTATACTCCTTCACACTAGACTATTTCCACTTCAAATTCTGCAACTTTCAAAATAGATTTACTTGGTAATAAATTGGCATAAACTTCGATTTCAACTTGGCAATCATATTCTCTCATGATTTGATCTTCTCTTTACCTCTTCTATTTCTATCAACTTGCAAATGTTCCCACCAAAGAGATGCATGACTTGTCAACCAAGTATAGGTATATTTCACCTTTCTTTCCTCCACGGTGTTCTCAAAATCAAAATACTTCTCCATCTCTAAAATCCAATCCATTCATTCATCTGGATCCAACTTACCATCACAATCTGATGGGATAAAAAGTGGTTTGGTGTTCGCCCTAGTCAAAAACCTCAAGAGCCTCTCTTCATCTGGATCGTACACTGGTGGATTTGCTACTTGTTCCACCAGTGCTTCTTCTTCTTCATCTTCGCTCACATCTTCAATATGTCAACCTCTTCTCTCAGCTTTCTCAATAGCTTCTAATCGGGCTGCGATTCCTCTCAACATTTCCATCATGGTAGGGTTTGCATTCCCATGCGCTCCACCATTCCGATTTTCTCTTCGTGCCATATTCACGCCAGTCCTCTGCAGCTGTAGGTCGGATCCACAGTCCGCCACCCTACAACAAAATTTTTTTAGGACAACGTGATCTTCAGAATGAAATCTCACTCTAATACCACTTGGCACAGTCATGGTTAGGAGGGACCTCAATTAGATCTATCCAAACCATGCAGCATGAGTAAACACAACGAAACCAAGACAAGATGATGGAGGCAATGCATAATTGATTGATTATATCATGAAAATAGTTTACAATCTATTGGCAACATGTGGGCTACAAGATTAGGCTCATTAGCCTGATACAAACTTTCTCAACTACAGTCTCGTTCTATACTGGACCTCTTAACCTCAAGATAGATCTTCCTGGTTCCAACCACATTTACTACAAGATAAATTACATTTATTTATATGGTCTAGAGGGATCTACATTGGCCCAAGAAGAATCAAACAACGATGAACATGATGAAACATGCAAAACCACCATGTCAGCCTCTACCAATGAGAATCCTTCAGAAAATCCATAGGAAAAATTGTAGATCAAAAGGAAGGTTGGCCACATGCTAAGGAATGTCGAAAACAATGAATTGGGGCTCTACAAGCTATGAAAGGATCTGCAAGATTCGCCAATAGCAAATAGGTCCAAGCGGTTTTGGTGTTCTAAGCCAGAAAACTGTCTTGAAATCTGAAAGCAATAACTTGCCAGAAAAAGATCCAAACACTTCGCGGTTCAGGAATAAGGAAGATAATCATGATTACAAGAAAAATCCATCTCCACAAGATCCGATGAGCAAATGCAAGAAAATGCAGAAAGAAATGTTGAAACTACAAAATAGAAAACAAATTGAAAAGAAATGTATTTGGTTGATGCAAGATTGCCAAGAACCCAGGATGCTCCTACATCATAGGTGGAGGGAACGGCTTGCATGACATGAATCCATGGTTTCCATAGAAGAAGGTTTTATGGAATATCAAGGTGAAGAACTTGGAAAACCTCATCTTTTACTACTAGCCCCACCCTAATAAGCAGTCTAATGGATCCCTTAGAAGAATTTTTCAGATTGTCATAAGATTTTATGGTAATCATTTTCTTAGGGTCCATTGCCCCCTTCAAAGAACCCTAGTTTTTTAACAAATCTCAAGGTGCATAAGATAAGTTTCATTGTGAACCACATCTCAAAAATCTGCATAAAATTATCTTATGTGCATAAAAAGTGTAGATCAAAAGGAAGGTCGGCCACACACTAAGGAATGTCGAAAACAATGAATTGGGGCTCTACAAGCTATGCAAGGATCTGCAAGATTCGCCAATAGCAAATAGGTCCAAGCGGTTTTGGTGTTCTAAGCCAGAAAACTGTCTTGAAATTCGAAAGCAATAACTTGCCGGAAAAAGATCCAAACGCTTCACGGTTCAGGAATAAGGAAGATAATCATGATTACAAGAAAAATCCATCTCCACAAGATCCGATGAGCAAATGCAAGAAAATGCAGAAAGAAATGTTGAAACTGCAAAATAGAAAACAAATTGAAAAGAAATGTATTTGGTTGATGCAAGATTGCCAAGAACCCAGGATGCTCCTACATCATAGGTGGAGGGAATGGCTTGCATGACATGAATCCATGGTTTCCATAGAAGAAGGATTTATGGAATATCAAGGTGAAGAACTTGGAAAACCTCATCTTTTACTACTAGCCCCACCCTAATAAGCAGTCTAATGGATCCCTTAGAAGAATTTTTCAAATTGTCATAAGATTTTATGGTAATCATTTTCTTAGGATCCATTGCCCCCTTCAAAGAACCCTATTTTTTTAACCAATTTCAAGGTGCATAAGATAAGTCTCATTGTGAACCACGTCTCAAAAATCTGCATAAAATTATCTTATGTGATCTTTTGGATCACCTTTCCCCTTGTATTTGTCAAACATGGAAACCTCAAAGTTGGGTGGAAGAGGTGGCATAGGTATGTTTATATCAAATGGATAAGGACATATACCCACAACTGTGTATCTCTTGTTTGGAACCCCCTAATTGGATGTTGGCAATTTATTGTTGGAGGGCTTGGATTTGTTGTGTCAAAGCATCTAGTGGTTGTGAAGGATTTTCTTGATTTATTCCCATGTTTTGTTGAAGAAGAGGTGGAGGTGGAGGAGGAATGTAGTTTGAATGTTGTTGGTAATGATTTTTCTAATTGTAGGTTTGATGGCTAGGGATTTGTTAGTGATGTGAACCCATGGTTTGACCAATATTGTATTGTTGATTGTTTAGGTAACCTCCCATATTTTGAGTATTGGTATGATGTGGACCTTGAGTATGTTGTTGGATATGTGTTTGAGATTATAGGTTGGATTGTTGAAAGGAAACATTTTTCTATTGTTGATGTTAGTTATAAATACAGGTCTCAAGGTGGTGGTTTACAAAAGGGGTGATAGAGACTCGGGTATGGAAATATATCCAAATGCATGCCTGTAGACACCTAAAAATGTCTCATTGATCATGTACTAATTATTCATCTAAATTGATTAAATAATTATTTAATTATTTAATTATTTAATTAAATTAATTAATCTTATTCTTCTAAATTCATATTTCTTCATCATGTTACTAATTATTCTATTTTAATTCTATCATTGTTTAATCATTTAAACCATTTTCTAATATTAATTAAATATTTGTTATTTACTTAATTGTGATTTTTAATCCTCAATTTAAATAATCTTTATTATTTAAATAAATTCATTTTCAATTCTATCTCTATTCAATTAATCATTCAACCTTTTTCTAAATATTAATTAAATATTTATTATTTAATTAATTATAATTTTAATTCTTTAATTTAAATAATCTTTATTATAAATTCAATTTCTAAATAATTAAATAGTTTCTTTAAAAAAATTTAATTAACTAATTAATTCTTCTAAATTCTTCTAATTTCATTAATTCTTCTAATTTCATTTAATTAGCTAATTAATTCTTTAATTCTCAAGAACCGCATTATTTTTATCTCTAATGGTTCAGACAAATTGATATGGTGCTCTGTGAAGAACGGAAAGTACTCTATCAAGGAAGGGTATAAGGCAATTCATCAGATGTCGGTTCAATCCTATTCACAAAGAGCTTATAACTTTTGTTGGAACAACAGTATTCTTCCTAAGGCAGGGATGTTTGCTTGGCTTGCTCTACACAAGAGAATACTTACCAGTGAGAGACTTAATAAATTAAATATTGCACCTCCATTTGCCTATGTACTTTGTGGTGAGCATAATGAAATGTTAGATCATCTCCTCCTCCAATGTGATTTTGCTCATAATTGTTGGATATTTGTGCTTGCTAAACTTTCCTTTAGCATCCCTCTTCCAAATAATGTATGGCATTTGTTCCAGTCCTGGCCAGTCTTATACTCATCCTCTCTTTTTGCATGCATTCACAAAGTGATCCCATCCACAGTAGTATGGTCACTCTGGTGGGAAAGAAATAAGCGTATTTTTAGAAAACAAACATCTCCTCTTTCTAATGTTTTCAATTACATTGAAAAATCAGTATCAGAACTGGTTAATGCTCATGTTTCAAATCAGTTCAATCCAAGTAGGGAATTTACTTCTTGGGATGGTCAAGTTATTAATTGCTAGAAGGGCATCTTTATTCGCGTACCACCTTGCTTTCCGAGAGTGAGGATTAGTAAAATTGACAGAAATAAAGTGAAATGGTGTCCTCCGAACTCAACACATTTTAAATTGAATTTTGATGGCTCCTCTAAAGGGAACCCGGGTAATGCAGGAGTAGGAGTATGCAGTAGGGACCACACAGGGTGTTTTTTTGCTTTTAAATTTGTTTCCATTCCACCAAGTACTAACAACTACGCGGAGGCATATGCTTTGCTTGAAGGCATTCTACTAGTTAAAAAATTGAACATCTCTTATATTCACATCAAAGGCGACTTAGCTATTATTATCAACACTTGCATAAAGAGATATTGACAATTGGCAGATAAGATATTTGCTTGAACAAGCATGGGCACTCATTGATACATTTATAAATTTTACTATTTCACATGTGTATAGAGAAGGAAACCAGGTTGCAAATCATTTAGCAAATATGGGAAGTTCCAAGGTAGAACTTAATATGATGGGTCCAAATTGTGATCTCGATTCTTTTCCAATCCTTAGAAAAATAGTTTTGGAGGACATGGGTACAAGATAATATTGCACATGGTTATGCAATTGTTTTCATAATGATAAAAAGTTTGAATTTGAGGTATTATAATTGTAGGGTTCTATGGTTGTGCAGTATCTAAAGGATGTGAATGGATATTGATTTGGGCATCTATGAAGTGAGGTAGACTGTGGATTGCTATGTAAATGTGTATAGCTTTCATGATGTTTTGGTTCAAGCTTCATCTTGGTCAACATACTTCAGGAAGCATTCAATACTTGGAGATGATTTGCGGCATTTGGTATTCTAGACATTATGAGATATATTGTACTTTTGTGGCGTATTATGGATTTAAGTTTCACAACCTTTCTATGTAATATCGAGCAAGGATCAGAATTTTTCTTTCTGGTTCTTTTCTCCGGGAGCTCTTTGAATCAGCTTATATAAATAAATATATAAATAAAATATATTAAGTGGCACTGCCACCTTTTCTCAAAAAGAAAAATCTTCAATTCCAATTCCCCAAATTCATTAATTCTCCAAATTCAAATTCAAATTCTTCTAATTTCTTCTAATTTCAAATACATGTGCATGATTTCAAAGATCAAATTGAAAATCAAAGTCAAGTTCTAAATATATTCAAATAACAAATTGAATTAAAATAAATTCAATATTTGAATTAAATCTCATGCAAAGATTAAATTGAAAATCAAATTCAAAGTGCAAGCACATGCTAAATTAATTAATTAAATTAATTATCTTTTCAATTCCTATTTTTATCTTCTACTTTGCTTTTTTCTAAAAATCTTTCAATCAGTTAACTATTCCATCTATTTTAATTGATTGTTTCAATTAATTGATTAATTACATATTTTCTTTAATTCTCTCCAATCACCCTTTTTCATCTTTCAATCAGCTTTTTTCTCAATCAGCTAACTCTTTAATATATTCAATCTATTGAGTTCCACCTCCAAATCAGCAGTTCAACTATCAATCAGCATGTGAGCTCACCTGAGTTCTACCTCTTAATCATTTTGTTCCACCTCTCATTAAATCCTCTCCAATAATCTATAAATTGAGCATTCAATCTCCATTTTTTAACAATCATGAACTTCGAATCTTTGTGTCAATTGCAGGTTGCTAGCGCAATATCTGAGAGCCACCATACCACAAAGAAGAGAAAAACAATGGAAGCAATATGCGATCATGGAAGAGGGAGATTTTATTGAATATTTACATTCCTATTGTTTGATTGTGTTATTTCATTAGTTTATTTAGAATTATTAGATAGGGATTCATGATTTCCCTTTATTTCTAGTTGAATTTGATGATGAATTTTAGCATACACATTTTGGTGAATCCGACATGAACAACGGCTAATTAACCTTCTCTGTTTTCTGTGTGATTTTTGCAGATCGTACGAAATTTTCATTTTTTTTGTAGTTTTGTATGGATTGCACAACATATTCAACAATCAAGCAATCATGTTTACAGAATCACGCAATTGCATAGATAGGATCGCACAATCGATCACACAGGGTCATGCATTCATGTGGACCCCATCATGCAAAAGCATTTATCCTATCATGCATTCACTCAAAGTTTGTCACGCATTCGATAGAGTTATTTTTTTATTTTGTTTATCTGATATTTCTTATTTCCTGCTTTCTGTTATGTTAAATTTTGTATGAAATTCCTTAAATCTGAACATTATTTACCCTTATTGCATGTTTTAATTATGACATATTATATCACGTAAGGTACGATTCTAGATTTTAGGTGCCAGGAGGACGAAGGAACAAAGAAGACAACCCAGACACTATCGCCGAATCCTAAAGGCAAAAAAGCAGATACGAGATCTAAATGACCAACCAGCCATTGATAGATACAACAACCTAGTTCTCTTGTATAGAGTAAATTACTATTTTCTTAACATAGAGTGGATGATGAGAGATCTTGCTAGGGCATCACAATCTGTTTTGCAGGTTCCAGATCAAAATTAGCTTTTTATTTTATTTTTTGTTTGGTCTATCTGTGTTTTACGCATTCGCCTAGATAGGATCACGCAATCGTTCTGTCAGTATCACACATTCACTTTGTCAAAGTTTTGCATTTGCACTGTCATTATCACACAATCTCTCATACAGTATCATGCATTCGTTGAGGTATCATTACGCATTCATATTTTTTCATTGTTAAGTTTTTGTTTTCTGTGGATTTTCTTGGGTTATTGATTATCTGTTTGCAACATGTGGTGAATTTACAGAGAGGATCAGATTATTATTGAATCATAAACACTCATGTTATCACACTTTAGTTGTGGGCTTAAAATAAACCTGGTTAAAATTGACATGCAGGCTTTCACACTTCAGTTTTGGGCTTAAAATAAACCTGGTTAAAATTGACATGCTTGCTTTCACACTTCAGTTTGGTGTTCTAAAATTGACATGCACATGCATATCTCACACCTAATTTTGGGTTTTAAAATGAATGTGAATCAATCTTACCAATAGAATAACTCACACTTCATTTGTTTAAAGGGAAAGAACTTTTTATCGTGTTTGGGGTGGACCTACTATTGCATTAACTACCTTTCCATCCACCTTTGGGGTCTTGGGAGAAAGGGAGAAGGTGATAACAACACCCAAATTTTTCATTTTAGTAGTGAGGGGTATCTTTGACTAGGGATTTCATCACCCCATAGAGGTACTTTGAATTGGGATGCATTGGGGATATCATCTCTCCCAGCGTACTCTCGAGCAGGTTTTTTGAGCCGCTATATAAATATACTGGTCAAGCAGCTAGAGTGTTGAGTGAATTCGACATATGTGGGGGCCTTCCCTGCACCGATAAGCTCAACTAAAGTCTTAACTGGCTTTCTCCGAGAATCCATCATTGGATTGAGACCCCTCAAAATTTACAATAAGAACCAACTTAGTAGCCCAAATCCTACATTCAGTGATTCTGGGAGTGCGGATCATACCCCATAAATAGCCTTTGTGTACCTTGCATTATGAGACAAAAATCCCTCGGTGATAAGATCTTCCGATCTTCGGGGTAAGAGGGACTGACATGCCTAAGAAGTGTGTGTCATGGAGTGGAGCCAGTGCTGCCAGACTCTCTATCTGTTCATCTTATTTCGGTATTTTATTGTGAGGGCCTCATTGAATGGTTTCCACTTTCCATCCTAAGATTGTCTTATGTTCTTTTATGTGTATTATTATACTAGACCAGCATTGAGTCAGTATTGGGATATTTCAGGCCCTACCTTGCATATCTCTAAATTTTCAGAGTTTGCTAGAACACAGTTCAGTCAGCTATACTTATCTCCAAACAAATGTTCTCAGATTTGAAAAACAACAAACTTGTCCTACAAACAGTATTACTTGAAACATAGTTTACCTTGAAGCATTAGACAGTCCTGCAAAGTCCAAAATTTTGCATACTTGTGACCATAGGTTTTCTTAGAGTCCTTTGAGTTTGCATAGTCCTTATTATTGTCCTCATTATAGTCCCCATTTATGTCCTTACTTTGCATAGTCCTCATTATCATCCTCATTATAGTACTCATTTATGTCCTTAGGCTTTGCATAGTCTTCATTATCGTCCTCATTATAGTACTCATTTATATCATTACTTTTCATAAGTCCTTGCATAGTCCTCATTATCATCCTCATAGAGTTCCCATATACATCGTCATAATCTTCACATAAGTCCTTACATTGTCTTGCATAGTGCTTATTATCGTCCTCATTATAGTCCCCATTTATGTCCTTACTTTGCATAGTCCTCATTATCATCCTCATCACAGTCCTCATTTACATCCTTAGAATTTGCATAAGTCCTTGCATAGTCCTTATAAAGTCTTCATTTATATCCAATTAGCGTCCTCATAATCTTTGCATAAGTCCTTGCATAGTCATCATAATCCCATTTTTAGTCCTTGCATAGTCTTCATCCTCATAAGGTATAGGGTCAAATCATTATCTCCATTTTGCATTATCTTCAAAATTAGGGTGTTCCCTAGTCCAAGTCCAAAGTTACATTATCGTTCTTTAGGATTTCATCTTGTGATTCCTTAATCCAATTTGTCAAAAAAAAATCAAAAACATAGGTTGCATTTGTCATCCTTAGTTCCATTTCTCCATTTTCAAAATTCTCAAAATCCAAAAAAATAGGGTTTCACGTTCATCCCTTAGTTGCATTGCATTTCATCCCTAAAATTCAAAAATCAAAACAAAACGGCATATAGTGCAATGGTTGAAATAATCTCTCAAACTTCTAGGAGACAACATTACCCTTATCAAACTTCCAACTTTCGTGGGACCATGTCATTTCAACCAAACAATCAATTATCTCAATCCAACATATACATGTCCCAAAACTTGCATCAAACTTATCATGAACAAACAAGTGTCACACCTATTTCTCCATCACTTGAAGAGAAACTAGCTCGAGAAATAGAGATCTTGGAACAAAAAATTAAAAAAGGTGAAGAGAGTAGATCCCAGATGTTCAAACTATTTCAAAAATTTGGAGATCCCATTACAAACCTAGAGCCAATTGATGTGCGATCTCTTACTATGAAATCAGACATACTAGCTATTCTCACACAAATAAACATGAGAAACTAATATCAACAACAAACACATCCAATAATGCAAGTCCAACAACCAATACAACAAACAACACAACTCTCGGCACCACAAATTGTGCAAACAAGTCAACCACTATCAAAGTCACACATAATCACACAGTCAATTTTACCTTCAATCACATCACATGTCTATGAATATCCTTCTATGTCTTCAAATACACCACCAAGGGTGTCCCAAATGAATGCAAGTGTATTTACAAACACTTCACCCTTTAGACATCAATCGAACATGGTCAATGTGTCACCTATCATGCAACAAGTTCATCTGTCAAGTTCATTTACCCATGTCTAGCAATGACTCTTCCCATCAAGACGTTGCACCTCAAGTAGCTTCCATGTCCTCCACTATTTCCTCATACACCAAAGTCACACAAGAGAAGTCCCCAACATCTTTATCCAATAACACAACCTCCCAAGGGCTACCCAGAATACAAATCCAATCTAATCTAATTCATGATGTTAGTCCTTTCGATGCTTCAGAAATTCAAGATCCAATGCCATCATATATTCCATTTCCAAGAAAACTCGCTTCAAAGAGTCTCATTCAAAATCCTTTCTCATCAGGCCAAAATGTTGAAATCTTCAAAAGAGTCTCCCATGCATATCCAAAATCCTTCCTCGTGTCAACAGGATGATCCAAAATCAAAAGAAATGAGTACTAAAACAAATAAAGATCAAGAACAACCACTTCCATCCTACCCAATTTTTTATCAAGATCCCACCGACCAAGAATCTTATGATGATCCCCTCGCTCTTTTCTATTCCATTCATAATGATACCCTTTTGTCTCAAGAACAAAGTGTCCTTTCAAGTTCAGTCCAACATCCACCTCCTAAGCAAGATCAAAACATACCTTCCATCCTTCTTAATAATCCCTTTCCAAGTCAAGATCAAAGTAATCTTTCACCTTCACATCCTAAGCAAGATCCCATTATTTCTCTAGATCCTAATCAAGATCCCTCCATCACTTCATCTCCATGTCATAATAGTCCATGTTCCTTACAAGATTCCCTCTCAAATGAACTTACCATTTCTCCTAGTCCCCCTCATCATCCCAATCCCTCTATACAAGTTTTTCATGAACCCCTTATCAATGAAATCACCAATCTTGATTATACTGCAAAGAACAATTTATCAATGATTGTATGTGTGTCACTTTCATATGCCAATGTGGTGAAAGAAACAAGCATGGCACCAGCTAATGAAATCAACACCCAAATTGTTTCATCATCTTCTTCATGCACAAGCATATCACCAGCTAATGAGATCAACTCCTAGTTGGCTTCATCATCCTCTTCAAATGCATCAATAAAAACAAACATAACACCCACTCATGTCACAACTTCGAAACTAGAATTTGTTTGCCTCATACACCCACACTTGATAGATTGGGGGAAAGAGAATCTACCACTGTTGCATCTCTTTAAAAATGATAAGGCTATAGCTGAAATCATGGGTTCTAGAGCTAGATTTCCTTTTGATGATCCACAAAATCCAAAAACTAAGGAAATCAACATTGGAGATGTCGAACATGTTCACTTAGTCGAGTCCTTATATCCTATTGGAAAAGAAATCTTTATCTGACTCTTAAAACAAAGACCAATGAACTACCTACACAGAACTTCCTGGCCCTATGAACAACATGCACCTTAAATGATATTATATCTAAGGGTTGGGTTAGTTTAGGTTTTTCTTTCCGCATTGAATCTCATTTTATTCAAAGCACTGCATCACATATAGTTTCTTTTTCAAATACATCGCATTCACAAATTTTATGGCATATAGCAACATCAATAAAATAAGGCAACTTATCCTTGGGTAGTGATTTCACTATTTGAGACTCGTTGACCCAAAATCTATCAATTGCTATATCTCAAACACATTAACAAAATCTCTAATTCATTCGAGAGACCTAGTTGATCATATGACTAGTGAAAAATCTAAAATTCTACTTCAGCGCCGTTGTAATTGTCACACCCAATTAGGTTTCATTACTTACAAGTCAAGGCAAGAAAAAAAAAAGTGATGCCAAATATCCATCTCAAGGCAAAAGAGAAATGATATATAACTGAAATATCACGTATACAAGTGCGAGAAAAATCTTGACAATGGGAACATGTGAGTAACTCCATTAGAGCTATGAACGCCTACTGGAAATGGAGCAATATTTAAGAAATTACAATTTATAACCCCGACAAAGCTCTAAAATCTTGTTGGCAACGAGGCTCTATTCGGGATGCTTTTGAAGTTAGAATACTCTATGTAGCTAGTCATATAGGATTCTAAGGATCTTTAGTGAACACAAGAGCACAAATTAACTCATTTGCATACACATGGGCAAAAGAAGATCAAAGTTTCAAGAACCATTGGGGAAGCTTTCTGCGTCTCCATTTGTAAATCCTAGTCACTAAGTGTGTTAATTTGAATGTTCCAAGAGACCTTAAGGATCTATTGATCGCTTATCTATGAAAATTTTTGTACATCCAATTCAATTGGTGTATTAAAAAATGCTAAACAAACATAGTCATCCTTGTTTGAATAGTAAATGTGTATTGCATTAACATAGGTCATGTCAAAAATTCATTGTCTCCACATGCATTCTGCAAATCATCATGTCATATAGGCCTACACACTGGGGGCATACCTGAAAAAATCCTAAAAATCATATAAAGTCCTAAAAGAAACCCTAAAAATCAAATACAATCCTAAAAAAATTAATCAAAAACATCCACATAAAGTCTTGAAAAAAATCCTTAAAAAATCCTAAAAAGTCCTGAAAAAATCCAAAAAAATCATATAAAGGCTTGAAAAAATCCTAAAAATCGGAAAAACTCCTGAAAAAATCAACCAAAAACATTCAAATATCGATCCACAAAATCAATACAAAAACAATCAAAAAACTTGCAATAAAATGTCTCGCAAAAATCAAACACCCTAGCAGATATCTAGCAAACGCTTCGTACGAAGTTAACAAAGGATATGACTATCTAGTCAAACATCTGCAATCAACTGATCAAATTGTCTTATCAATCCTATCATATCCATATCAAGTAATCATTATCTTCTCTTAAACAGAAGGTACACTCGAAATCAAATAGGTTAGTCTTAAATGGGGTCCGCAACTTTCTGAGATCAGACATTATCAACTATCACATCAAGAAACTGAGAACGAAGGTAGAAGGTTAGTATAGCTACTAAATTTTGTTCGGGTCAGTCTTTATCTTTTATCATTTAGTGAGAGATTGTGTTCCTATGCTACTCAAGGATGTCCACAAGTGACTAGAGGAGCCATGATGGTCATGATCTTTTTCTTTGTTTGTTGTTTGTGGTGTGAACCAATGAAGTTTTGGGGTAATAGTTCCAATGGGTATCTATGTTGGTACGTTCATTCGGCAAATATCCTATGCAAAAGGCAAGGATAGTTATGCTTGTGACTATCACACATACCTTGACCCTTAGCACTATTCCCAAAATGGAGGGTTCACTCCTTGTCTAGTAAGTGTTTGTTTCTTCAATGAGATATCTTTTTATCTTGGGTCCTTATACCTTGATGTGCTAAGCTCCATTGTTCAATAATAAGGCTCAGTGATGAATATATATTACGCAATATATAATGACACAGGTTCGTGAATCAATCATTCCCACTTCATCTCATTTGCTTATTGCTAGTTTGTTGACTCTTTTCTCATCATCTCTTTCTAAATCATTTTCTATCATCTAACATTATTCTATTTCATTCTAAGGTTCATTCTCTCATATTTTATCTCAATATCATCTTCACATCATCTATCTCTATCTCTAATCAGCTAACTATTCTTCTATCTAACATTCTTCTTTTTTTGAGAGATCATTCATACCTTTAATGCATAAACAATCTCTCGAGGGGGCATTGCACCCTAAGTATTACTGGGGCATACTGGGGCAGAATTTTTTTCATTTTCTTTGAAACAATGTCATTCCGACTTTGTCTCAAAGAGGGGCAAATGTAGACACCTAAAAATGTCTCATTGATCATGTACTAATTATTCATCTAAATTGATTAAATAATTATTTAATTAAACTAATTAATCTTATTCTTCTAAATTCATATTTCTTCATCATCTTACTAAGTATTCTATTTTAATTCTATCATCGTTTAATCATTTAAACCATTTTCTAATATTAATTAAATATTTATTATTTAATTAATTGTCATTTTTAATCCTCAATTTAAATAATCTTTATTTTTTAAATAAATTCATTTTCAATTTCTATCTCTATTCAATTAATCATTCAACCTTTTTCTAAATATTAATTAAATATTTATTATTTAATTAATTGTGATTTTAATTCTTTAATTTAAATAATCTTTATTATTTAATTAAATTCAAATTCTAAATAATTAAATAGTTTATTTAAATTATTTAATTAACAAATTAATTCTTCTAATATCATTTAATTTCATTAATTCTTCTAATTTAATCTAATTTCATTTAATTAGCTAATTAATTCTTCAATTCCAATTCCCCAAATTCATTAATTCTCCAAATTCAAATTCTTCTAATTTCTTCTAATTTCAAATACATGTGCATGATTTCAAAGATCAAATTGAAAATCAAAGTCAAGTTCTAAATATATTCAAATAACAAATTGAATTAAAATAAATTCAATATTTGAATTAAATCTCATGCAAAGATTAAATTGAAAATCAAAGCCAAAGTGCAAGCACGTGCTAAATTAATTAATTTAATCAATTAATTAATTAAATTAATTATCTTTTCAATTCCTATTTTTATCTTCCACTTTGTTTTTTTCTAAAAAGCTTTCAATCAGTTATCTATCCCATCTATTTTAATTGATTATTTCAACTAATTGATTAATTACATATTTTCTTTAATTCTCTCCAATCACCCTTTTTCATCTTTCAATCAGTTTTTTTCTCAATCAGTTAACTCTTTAATCTATTCAATCTATTGAGTTTCACCTCCAAATCAGCAATTCAACTACCAATCAACATGTGAGCTCACTTGAGTTCCATCTCTTAATCATTATGTTCCACCTCTCATTCAATCCTCTCTAATAATCTATAAATTGAGCATTCAATCTCCATTTTCAACAATCACGAACTTTGAATCTTTGTGCCAATTGCAGGTTGCCAGCGCAATATCTGAGAGCCACCATACCACAAAGAAGAGAAGAACAATGGAAGCAATATGCGATCATGGAATAGGGAGATTTTATTGAATATTTACATTCCTATTGTTTGATTATGTTATTTTATTGGTTTATTTAGAATTCTTTGATTAGATAGAGATTCATGATTTCCCTTTATTTCTAGTTGAATTTTATGATGAATTTTAGCATACACAATGCCCACTAGCACGAGCATCACTTGTGTTGTTGGTCTCTTTAACTTGTGACACATCAAAATATGAATGTAGCTTAGCACCTTATTGGGAAAGTGTCAAAAAGTCACGATTTGGATTTGAAATTAATATTTTCTCAAGGAGTTTACCAAATTTAGGATCTTGTTGGCAATCATGTATGTCATCTAGTGTGGGTTCATCAGAATCTATTGGTACATTGTTCCTAAGAGGTCTCTCATCAAAATGATTAGTGGGACTTTGGAAGTCTTGATTTTGATTCTCCATTTCCTTTTTATTTTGAGCTCTAGTTTGAATGGTCATAAAATAACCTCAACCTCAAAAAAGTGGGCAACAAGGTGGTAAAAGAAGGGGGTCAACATGATGACTTTAGGCTTGGTAAAAGGTAAGAATAATTGGATGAATGCTTGGTGATGAAAAGAGGTCAAAATCTTCTCTATGATCTTTGGTAAAGGTGGGTGGTGATAAGGCTAACTTGGACTATGATGGATAGCCACAAGCCAATGGGTAAGAGAGGTATTGAATATAACAATGAGATAATGAACTCCAAGCAAATCTATCCCACTCAAAAGGACTAGAATTATATCCTAGTCAAGGATGATAGATCACAAGCAATAAAAACCAACTAGTGATGTCAAAAGGGCTAGAAAATCAAGAGGACTAAAGACACTTTTGGTTTTATGACAAGGCTGATTGATGGGTTTTGATTTGACTACGAGGGAGCAATATGATGAACTAAGAAAGAAAAAGTAAGTTCAAAGATCCTACAAATGGCTTAAAAGAGAAGTTGGAAGTGTGAAGAGATAGGATGAAATTCATGAAGTCCAAAAAAAGGTAGAGCTAATGATCAATAACATAGACAAACAACTCAAATATGTAGGAACAAAAATTTTAATGTGCAGACAAACAAGTCAAATGTGTGACAAAAAGTTGTCAATGCACAAGAATAAGAGGCAGATGTGCAACAACAAGTGTCAAATGCACAACTAGAAGTGGCAAATGTGCAACAACATGTGATGGATGCACTAGAAAACTAAATAGATGCACCAAATTACTAGACAAGAGCCTCAAACTACTAGACAGAAGTGGCAAATTGTAAGGAACAAGTACAAGGACAATCTACAACCTAAATTGTCAAATATAAAAGTATGTCACTTGTTTTCTCAAAGTTAAATATCCTGAAAAAAGTGAAGGCTATAGTGAATACTAGACTCAGTAAGTGTTTGAAAGTCTAAAAAGTGGTAGTTGTAATGGACAAGTTGGTTTTTGGAAGTGGTATAACAAGACAATTCACTTATTGAATATTGCAGACAAACAAGTCAATAGCATTGGTACAAGGCTCAATCGTGCAGGCAAATGGATCAATTGTGCATACATAATTCTTAATTGTGTATGATCACAATGTCAAATGTGTAGGAGCATACTACAAAAATGTAAGTAAAATTCTAAAAAGAAGAAATAGAAATCTCAATTGCATAGAAATATGTCCCAAATATGCAGGCAGAGAGATCAATTGCATAGAATCATAATGTGGATGCACAAAAATTCTGCAATTCTATTTTTTTTGCCTAAAAGTCACATTATTGTGCCTAAAATCTAGTTTTATTTAAATGATAAGTGTGGGAATAAGACACATCAAATAATTTAAGGCATAATGGTTGTTTTAACTCCTAACTTGAAGGGTAATAAGGCTAAGCCCCAAACAAGGTCAATGGCTTCACTAGTATAAAACAAATAGAAGATACTCATAAGATAAGCACAACCTAGTTATTAAAGTGGGAGTGTATACTAAGTATAGGCCCATGAGCCCAAAGGATAATATTTCAAGAATGGTGTGAGACACCTTTATTTCAAAATTAGATAGCTAGAGATCTAGGCATACAAAAATTTTCCCTTCACTCTCTCCTAGGGAGGCAAGAATAACCCAAATCCCAAGGATTTCTACCTCAAATTAAGAGAGTACATTTTGTGTAACTTTGGGGTACAATCCACATCCCCTACACCATACTAAGAAAAGGTCAAAGGCTCCTAGGATACTAAAAAAAGGTTCTTAGTGGGGGTGATGTAGGAGCATCCCCGGTTCTTGGCAATCTTGCATCAACCAAAAAAATTTCTTTTTGCTATGTTTTTTGTTTTGTAGTTTCAACATTTCTTTCTACATTTTCTCACCGGATCTTGTGGAGCTAGATTTTTCTTATAATCATGATTATCTTCTTTATTCCTAAACCACGGGATATTTGGATCTTTTTCTGACAACTTATTGCTTCCAGATTCTGAGATAGTTTTATGGCATAGAATATCGGAAACGCTTGGACCTATTTGTTATTACTGAATCTTCCAGATCATTTTCGTAGCTTACAGAGCTTCAATTCATTGATTCGAATGTTCCTTGGCGTGTAGCCGACCTTCCCTTTGATCCGCACTTCTTCCTTTGAATTTTTTGGAGGATTTTTATTGGCGGAGGCCGACACAGTTGTTTTGCACATTTCATCATGTTTGTCATTGTTTGATTCTTCTTGGGCCGACCGGATCCCTTTAGACCATATAAATCGATATAATTTAGATTGTAGAAGTAATTCATTGGAACTAAGAAGATCTATCTTGAGGTTAAGAGGTCCGGTATAGATCAAGACTGTAATTGAGCATGTTTGTATTAAGCCAGTGAACCTAATCTTGTAGCCTGCATGTTGTCGGTCGATTGTAAATGGTTTTCATGATGTAATTAATTAGTTTTTCATTGCCTCCATCATCTCATCTCTCTTTCATTGTGTTTACTCTTGTTGCATGGTTCAGATAGATCTCATTGAGGTCCCTCCTAACTATGACTACACCAAGTGGTATCAGAGCGAAATTTCATTCCAAAGATTGTGTTGTCCTAAAGATTTTATTGTAGGGTGGCGAACTGTGGATCTGACCTACAACTGTAGAGGACTGGCGTGAAGATGACACAAAGAGGAAATAGGAATGGTGGAGCATGTGGAAATGCAAACCCTGATAAGAAGGCACTTGTGGTTTGTGGTAAATCAAAAGAGAAAGGAAAGAAGAAGGATAGGAAACATAAAAGGGGCAGATTTAAATCTTGTGGGAGATCCGAGTCTCCTAGAAAGTCTAAGGCAAATGTTGGAACTATTAGACTTGTATGAATAATATTTTCATTGATGTCAAACTAGTCATTTGGTTCTATACCGAACAATGTATGCAGGCCTGGATATCAGTCTAGGTGTCATGGATGTTACGAATGTTATATGGATATAGTTATGCAAGGATTGTATGTGGTCAGTATGTATGTGCAGTTCAGGTGTTGTGGTTTTTGGTTAGAAGTTATTATGTAGCATGGACAACTTTGGGTGATAACCTTTTGAGATCCCATTGAGTTCTTATTGACCCTAGTATCCCGATGTTAGGAATTCTTGTTGATCCCAGTATCAGTTATGTATCCCAGAGTTTATGTTTTTATGGCTATCAGAAGTATCTCTTCAAGTTTTGTGATTGCAATTTCCTTGGTACATGTGGAGTCTACATTTTGGAGATATTGGACTTAATCTTGTGACAATATGTCTGTTATCTTGGGTTGGGATGACCCTTGCCCTTTTTCCCGTAATCTAGGTATATGCATTGGTAATCAGAAGTATGTAAAGGAATTGTGTAGAAGTATTGCAGAGGCTAACATGAGCTTATTGATAATGTGTTGGGCTTTGCCAGCACACTATTCTATAATTTTACCCTCTGGTATATATACATGTATATGAGTGGTGAATGATGACATCGATTAAGAGAGAGTGTGTGTGATGTGTGAAATATAGCTAGTAGTGAAAGAAGCAGTGTATGTGAGAGTTGTAGATAACAAAGGTAATCAGTGTCACAGTAGTGCAGTAGTCCTTTACCACACCTGCTGCAGAACAGTGGTGCAGATATCTCTAACTAGATCATCTGTAAAATATAAGATTTTTAATTTGAGCTTAAACTTGGAATTGATCACATGCATTTGGAGATGCAAACCTTCTCAGTTCAACCTTTTCAATTGCAGTGAGCATTTTGGCAGTTAGTCATTTCTTTTTGTATTTGCAATGAGCAGTTCGATAGTGAGTTATTTTTGTAATCTAGCAGTGAGCCACCTATTTGTAAACACAACTATAACTAGTTATACATTCTTGACAGTTAACACTCTTTGTAGTTTTTCCTATTTGAGTTTTCCATGTATAAATTTGGTGTTTATCTTGTGTTTGTGTTCTTCTTGTTTATTTTGTATTAACTATTTTACTTCAATCAAGTTTGTTTGATAATTTTGAGGACAAATTCAATTGGTAAAAATTTTATTATTTTAAAATAACTGGAAATATTGATTCGCCACCCGTCTCAGTATTTCAATGCTTTCAACCTGATCAACATGAACTACAAAAAAATTAGTCATTTTTTAGAAGAATGTAAGGACGAGAAAAAGGAGAAAAAGAGACCCTCTGATTCAAATTCAAGAAAATACTCTTAGGATGATGACAAAGAATTTTTCATAGCCTTGGCAACACATGTATTAGAAGATGTGTGGTTGATAGATTTGGGTGCGTCTTTATATATGACCTCACATCAGGATTGGTTTTCAAAGTATGAATAATATGATGGTCAGAAGTTGTGTCTTAGTGATGACTCTTCTTTGAATATTGTTGATTTTTGAAGGGTCAATATTAGATTCCCTAATGGAAAAATGAAGGGGATTGATGTTGTAATGAAAATCCTAGGTTTGGCATGAAATCTGCTCTTTGTAAGTAAACTAGATGGTGTGGGTGTAAAGGTTGTTTTCTCAATAGGATGATGTAAAATGACTAGAGATTATATTTTTCTTGCTAATTGTGTTTAAATAGGCACTTTGTATGAGTTGGATGCATGCACGATTTGGTACAATAGTGCTTCTATTGAGTCAAAGAAGAGGGCTTTAGATTTTTCACCCTCATCATGAGTTCGAGATATGAAGAAGATTGTTGCTTCTACATTTGATGTTCATTCTTTCTTGGTACCGAAGGGTTCCAATAATTTGAAAATGAAACTCCTAGCAAAGAAGAAAATGTTGTGGCACTAAAGACTTGGTCACATTGATGAAAAGGGTCTCAAAACCCTAAAAAATAAATGTCTCCTTGAGGGACTTCATGATCGTAATCTTGAGTTCAATTTTTGTAAACATTGTATTTATGGTACACAAAACCATGCTACATTTTACTATAGTTCTCACAAATATTCAAGGATGTTGGACTTGATACATTCTGATGTTTTTGGTCCTATTAATGTTCCTTCAATTTTAAAATTTGTGTATTTTGTTTCATTCATTGATGGCTATAGTAGAAGTAAATTTATTTATTTTCTTATAAGTAATTTTTTATTTTTCAAACCTCTAATACCATGTTAAATTTTGCAACAAAAAACTTTTCAATACAAGCACCTGCAAGATCAAACGATAAACAAAACACCTTCCACAAATGAGAGCTGCGGAAAAGAAAGCAATATTACTCAAAAGTAAAGAATACAGAATCACAAGATAAATTATAGTTGTATAATGAGGTACTTACAAAGAAATCACAGAGATAAATTTAGGAGAGTGACAAAACACCTTCCACAAATGAGAGCTACAAAAAAGAAAGCTATATTACTCAAAAGTAAAGAATACAGAATCACAAGATAAATTATAGTTGTATAATGAGGTACTTACAAAGAAATCACAGAGATAAATTTAGGAGAGCTAAAGTGTAAGCATGAGGAGCTAAATAAAACTCAACTCTAGCTAAAATAGATGCATAAAAGATAAACTAGGTGCGCAACTAAAATAACAACTCCTAGGTGAACTTAAGCAAAAAAGAACTCCTAAGTGAACTTAATAAAAAAAGAATAACTAGTTATAAAAAAGTAACTAATAGCTAAATATGCTCTAACACCCCTCCCCCCCTCAAGTGAAACTTAGGGTGAGTATAAAAACTCTAAATGCATGAATGCAAAAATGGGTTCCGGCAACAAAAAGCCTAATTAGGTACCCATGTGCAAACCAATGAAGTCTCTCTAAGAGGAGAAAAGAAGAAAAACCATGTGGGAAGAAAACCCCTCTCCAACCTTTGTACCATGTAGAAGTTTCAAAGATCTAATACCATGTCGAAGTTTCAAAGCTTTGATACCATGTTGAATTTTGCAACACAAGCACATTGAAGATCAAACAACAAATAAGAACACCTTCCACAAATGGGAGTTGCACAAATGAATGATATATTACTCAAAAGAAAAGAATACAAAATTATAGGATGAGTTATAATTGTACAATGAGGTTCTTATAAATAAATCATATAGCTAAATTTAGGAGAACTAAGTGAAAGCATTAGGAGCTAAATAAATCTCAACTCTAGTTAAACTAGATTCATAAAAGCTAAACTAGGTGCACAACTAAAATAAGCACTCATAAGTGAACTTAAGAAAAAAGCATAACTATTTGTAAAAAAATAACTAATAGCTAAATCTGCTCTAACATCCCCCCTTAAGTGAAAATTAGGGTGAACAGAAAGACTCTGAATGCATGAATGAAAAAAAGGGTCTCAGCAACAAAAGGCCTGATTAGGTACCCATGTACAAACCAATTAATTCTCTCTAACTTGAGAAAAGGAGAAAAACCGCATGGGAAAAAATCCCTCTCCAAAAGCAAGAGATGCAATGCATGAAAAGAAACATGAACTGCTAAAAAGGGAAGGAAGAATTAAGAAGCCCCCAAGAAAATGTCCCAAATGAATAGGAACATGAAGAACATCCTTGAAGCACAAAGAAGATGTAGACAACTATCAAATAATAAATACTAAAGAGCTGAATGAAGAACCTCATTTGAAATAAAGATGAATCTGATCAAGATCAAGAAGACAACAATCTCTATGAGTGTCCCCAATGATACTACTCAAACAATTAGATGGAAAACAAAGCCAAAAACATCTGTCAATTGAAGATATAGATAGCACGTGAATCTTAACAAGTGACTCCAAATGTTGGCAAGAGACACCATACTAGTAGAGATAAGTGTTTGGGAGTTGTCATTGATGGCAACCCAGCTTAGAGACTTCATCTGGATTGTATGGATTCATCCTACCAGGAGACTAAAGTTCAATTTTGATTAAGTCTAGAAAGTGGAACACAATGCTTGACAGAGTAAGAATACTTTGGGTAAAACATCATTTTGGTTGCACATCTTATTTTGCAGTGATACAGGTAGTTGGTTGGATGTTTGGAGTAGCTTATTCTAGGATCTTAGCCTTCGGTGTTGTCTTTCATGCATAATTAAAGATCCGGTATTCAACATTTCAGGAAGAACAGTGCTATTCGATCAACCAGTGGTATAACGTGTTATACAGAATTGTTGGGATGATTTTGGTGATTGATTTTGTGTTCGAGGTTGTTGATCTGACATGTGGGAAGCATATAATTAATTTGTTTTGGTCCACATGATTGGTTTGGGCCAATTTGAGAAACACAATTCATGTTGCATGTTATGCATTTTGGGCCGATAGATAAATGACTTAAATAGGTGATGTGGATATATAAGGCGAATTAATTTGATCTTTTTTTATATCGACGGTTGTATGTGGTGTGCGAATGATCAATTGTGCGCAGTTTCACGTTTGCAAGGTGAAGATTTGTGCTCTGGTATGTTACAAAATATCATAACATAGTAGTATTGCAGAGCAGAGCAAGAATATGCGTTTTGTGCTTAACTGGAACTAGACTCAGGCATTTGTTAATGCTATTAAATAGTTCAAACTCTCTTGTATCTCTTATAATCATTTTGTAAGGTAGTGAGCCTTCCGAGTTGTAGCCCTTATTGTAAACTTTAAGTAGTGAGCTCTAGGCAGTGTGCCTAAATGCATATGCATTCCCTCATGTAATATTATTATACTTCTAACAGAGTATATTAATATTGTGGGTTTAACTCCCACTGTGGTTTTTCCCTTAACCGGGTTTCCACATAAAAATCTTGGTGTTATGGTGTTGATGATCTTTACTTTATGTTTTTGCACTTTAATTTTTCGCATATGCACTTAGTGGTTAAAAGGACAGATTGACAAAGTTAAAAATTGCAGAACACTAATTCACGCCCCCCCCCCCTTCTCAATGTTCCTTAATTCCAACACCAAAGACACTACTCAACCATCTAAGAGAAAACTACTAGTTGAAAATGCAAGTGCCAATAGTCTAAAGAACATTGATCAACAACAAATGGAAGGTTGCCTCCACAAAACTAGAATGCAAGAGTAATTAACTCCAAAGAAAAAATAAGGAAGCTGTGAGATTTTGCCAAGATCAAGGGCACAATGAAAAGTATAAAAATAGAGACAAAAGAATGACAAGAACAAACTGTATTCTCATCAATATGAAAATGATCAACTAGATTCACCAATAAAATGAATATAGGCCTTCTTATATAGGCAAGGACATATGGATGTACGAGCACACAATCATGACATGTGGCTCAATGAGAAACAAGGGTAGGTAAGAAATACTAGGGGTAGGTAGGAGAAATAATATAATATTCCACAAGAGGTGGATGACCCACCGAATGTGGAGTGTAACAACAAAATAAGACCACAAAAGGTGGAATTTCTCCTACAAGCTCTATCCCTATGTGCACACTTCCCTAAGTGTCTCAAATCCAAACTACGAAAAGATGCATTATCCTAAGTTAACATAAGTAAAGTGTAATAATATCCATAATGAATATTTATTTACACCAACACCCCCCCCCCCTTAAGTGCAACTTAGGGGAATGAAGACTCAAGTCAACAATGCAAGATAGGTCCCGGCTACTAGGCCAAGATAGGTACCCATGTACAATATACAAATGCAAGCAAAACCATGCAATGCAATCTCTCACAAACGGAGAAAAGGAGAAAACCCAGTGGGAAAAAACTCCCCCCCAAAAGAGAGATGAAAGTACAAAAGACTCTCAAAGAAGAAGGACAAAACCTCAAAGAGGAAAAAGTCCCCCCCATAAGAGAGGAAGGAGAAGTCAACTGACCCCCCCTAATGACACATCCCGCACCCCCAAGAGAGCTCGTAACTGCTGGAACTTACTCTCGATGAAAGGTTTGGTGAATATGTCTACAACCTGCTCCGGTGTAGGACAATATTGTAAATCAATGACCTGCTCCTAAATGAGCTCTTGGATATAGTGCATATGAATTTCGATGTGTTTGGTCCGCTGGTGCTAGACCGGGTTCTTTGAGATTGCAATAGCACTCTGATTGTCACAATGTAGCACTATCGACCGTGGAGTGGTGAACCCAAACTCTATGAGTATCTGCTGGAGCCAAATGGTCTCAGTCATTGTGTTAACAGCACCTTGATACTCAGCCTCAGTCGAAGAAAGAGCAATAGCATGCTACTTCTTGCTCTGCCAACAAATGGGGCCTAAACCAAGGTGAAAACTATAACCGGAAGTAGACTTACGATCATCAAGATCACCAGTCCAATCAAAGTCTGTGTAACCAACCAAGCGAAGTCCTGTGCCTGCTGCATAGTGAATCCCATAGTGATGTGTACCCTGGATGTAATGAAGGATGCGTTTGGCGGATTTCCAATGAAGCTCATCTAGTTCCTGCATGAAGCGGGAAACCATTCCAACTGCAAATGGAATATCAGGGCGTGTATGGGTCAAGTAGATGAGACTACCCACAAGCTGATGATACAAAGTGGCATCAACTGGTGGAGAAGAACATTGAGCCTCAAGCTTGACTCCGGAAAGAAAGGGAGTCAATGCAGGCTTACAATCAGCCATATGAAAGCGTGCAAGTAGATCAAGAGCATACTTGGGTTGTGATAGTGTAATCTCGGAAGGTGACTGTGAAATCTCTATCCCGAGAAAGTAGTGCAAAAGACCCAAGTCATTCATAGAAAATCTGTCATGCAAAGCAGATTTGACCCTGCTAATGATGGATGTGGTACTCCCTGTAATGATCAAATCATCAACATAGAGCATAAGTACCAAGTGAGAGTCAACCTGTCACAAAATCTAGACATTCGGATCGGAATGACACCTGGTGAACCCTGCAGAGAGAAGAAAGGAATCCATCTTGGCATACCAAGCCCTGGGGGCCTGCTTAAGGCCATAGAGAGATTTCCTTAGTCTGCAAACCAAAGAAGTATCCTGGATGAAACCCTGTGGCTGCTCCATATAAATCTCCTCATCAAGATCACCATGAAGAAAATCACTCTTTACATCCATCTGATGTACAGCCCAACCATGAGCTGCAGAAATAGCAAGTGTCAAGCAAATGGAGTTCATCTTGGCTACAGGTGCAAAGGTCTCAGTATAGTCAACACCTGCAACCTGAGAGAAACATTTTGCAACAAGCCGAGCCTTATACTTATCCACACTACCATCCGCTGCATACTTGGTCTGATAGATCCACTTACATCGAACCATATTTCTCCCCTTAGGGAGATGGACTAAATCCCATGTGTTGTTCCTCATCAAGGTACTATACTCTTCCTCCATAGCTTGGTCCCACACAGGAACCCCTAATGCTTCCCGAAATGTCTATGGATCGAAAGCAGTAGCAATGGATGCATGTGGAAGATCCTGATGTTGTGATCGAGTTCTCTGTGTATCTGAAGGATCCCCAACAAGAGAACCCGTGGAATCAAGTGTCTGTAGAGCCAAACGAGGTCTAGGTGGAGGTGGAGAACGAGGCTCCTCAACTGCAAGTGGACCATGCAGAGGTGTAACCCTGCAAGTCAGAGTTGAAGGAGTCTCATCATCTGAATCACTAGCATCAGTATCCACAATGGAGGAAGGTGGAGGAGGTAGAGAGGCTAAGCTAGGAGAGCTTTCCTCAAAGTGAACACTCCTCTCAATGAACACCTCATGTGTCTCAAGATCCATCAATCTATATGCCTTAACACCCTCAAGATATCCAACAAATATGCAAGGCCGACTCTGAGGTTCCAATGCCTTGCATTTCTGTGGAGGTATGCGAGCCCATGCTGGACACCCAAAGACTCTGAAATGTCTAACAATCAGTTTCCTACCAGCCCAAGCCTCAAAAGGAGTAATACCTTGCAAAGATTTGTGAGGAACTTGATTCTAGATGTGTGTGGCACAACTAATAGCCTCAGCCCAAAAGGCGGGATCAAGAGAACATGCATGAATCATACAGCTAGCCATTTCTTTGAGAGTTCTATTCTTGCTTTCTGCAACTCCGTTTTGTTGTGGAGTGTATGCAACAGAATGCTGAAGATCAATTCCCTCAAGTGTACAAAAATCCTCAAGTCTTTTGTTCACATATTCCCTTCCATTATCTGTGCGAAGGATCTTCACCATTTTCCCGGATTACTTCTCCACACGAGTCTTGAAGTCCTAAAATCTGTCAAATACTTCACTCTTATGAATGAGAAAGTAGACCCAAGTGAAGTGGGAGTAGTCATCAATGAAGGTGAGGACATAGCGGGCCTTGCTAAATGAAGGTGTTGGAAATGGACCTACTACATCGCTGTGAACAAGTTGAAGAACTTCCAAAGCTCTCCAAGCTTTGCCTTTATCAAAATTTTCCTCGGGATGCTTGCCCATGGAACAATCTGAACATACACCCTCTGAAAAACTAATTTGAGGTAGACTTGTGACCATGTCTTTAGTGCTGAGCTGCTAAAGATAGCAGTAGTTGAGGTGACCAAACCGCTCATGCCATAGCTTACTTTCTGAATTTGAATGAGTAAGCAAGGCCCTAGAAGGTGAACTTGGCACAAAGTGGGAGAAGGAATAAAGCCTTGAGTTGTCATCAACTTGTCCCACTGCTACCAAGGCATCATCATCAAGTTCCTTTACCACAACTAAATCTGGTGTAAACTCAACCTTTTTCCCATTCCCATAGTGAGTGATTTGGTAGATAGAGAGAAGGTTGGTAGATAAGTTAGGAACATAGAGAACATTCTCAAATCTTCCATCATCCATGTCAACTGAACCTTTGCCTTCAACCTCTACTTGTGTATCATCACCTATGTAAATGTAGGGTACCTTAGATGGCTCCAATGAAGAAAATTGCTCCTTTGTAGAACCCATGTGATATGAGGCACCTGAGTCAAGTATCCATTGTTGTGAAGAACCTGTTGTAGCCACAAATGCTTGCCCTTTTCCCTTAGAATGTGAGGAAGAGGAAGGAGATGAATCCTTCTTTGTGTAGGCGGATGGCAAGTTGATGTTGTTTTTCTTAAGAAGATTAGTTAACTGAATCCTTCTTTGTGTAGGCGGATGGCAAGTTGATGTTGTTTTTCTTAAGAAGATTAGTTAACTCATCAACTTGCTTCGTGTGGCATCGATGCTCATCATGACCATACTTCTTGCAATATGCACAAGTTGGCTTATCCTTCTTAGGTGGTGGTGACCATACTACTCATGAAACATGGGTCAATGAGTATGACTCAAAAAAATACACAGTTGAACCCTAATAGCAATATCATAGTTTGACTTGTGAAAAAAATCTCGTACTTATCAATTGATGAGCTAAAGGGGCTCTATAATGAATGGTTCATAAGGCACAACACTTGTTGAAGGTTTTACAAATGGGGTTGCAAGTTAAGTGGGTTTAACCTTGGAGGGAATTCTGTGGTTAAGTGCACTTGAGTTGGAGTACTACTAGGATGGGTGACCTCCCGGGAAGTCCCAATGCTTCGCCCTTGTGAGCATCACCTAGATGCAATGAGTGATAAGTGGATCATTCATTCTCATGAGATATAGGTTCTTGTGAACCACTACTCATGAAATATGGGTCAATGAGTTTGACTCAAAAAACTACACTATTGAACCCAGATAGCAATATCATAACCTTATATATTGTCAAATACTAAATGTAAAAGAGTACTATCCACATTTATTACATAATCAATTATATAATAAATAATAAGTTTTTGAGGGGTACAATAAAGTGGGTGTGAACAAACTCTAAATTGTACCAAAAGGACCCTCAAATCATAAGGTAATTTATGCTCATTGTAACTTGGAGGTTGGATGATCCTATCCGCAAAGAAAAAGTATGTGTTTTAGAAGTGTTAAAAGCTTTCAAGAAAGAGGTTCTCAAGGTTCTAACCATTTGTATTATAAATAGACTCTATATACCTCATTTTTGGTACCCCAATTAATCTTCCTTATAGAAAGATTTAGTGTTTTGATAGATAAATTGTGTAGAGGAAGCTTGTCCGCATCAATGCCTAAAAGAATTATTAGTGCAAAAACCTTAACATGCCATCGAAAGGAGATCCCATATTGTGATAGCCTACATAGAGAATTTGAAGCTTTATATAAATAATTGAAAAAATGAACCAAAATTTTGATTTTTTTTTATATTAGTAGAAGCCAAAACAAGGGGGCTGACCCAGGAGAGAACAAGGAAATAGTGGCAAGCCAACTATCAACAGAACATCGGCAAAATTACAGCCCTCTTACTTACCTCTATCAAAAACAATGATCATCCTACGTAAGTTCAACAGATATATACAAGTCATAATAAACATAATAAACCTTTGCCACATAGAGAAATAGGTGGATAAGTTCATATCTAAACGGGAAATAAAACTATCATCCCGTAGGTAGCTAGGACTGAACAAAAAACCAGCCTTCCCAGACATAAAAACCAGCTATTTATTTTTTCCATGGCTCCTCTTGGGGAGAAGCTTCCTAGCTCATTCCTTGGTGAGGAATTTAAAAAGGGCCCTGTAGTCCTCGTCTTCCTTGCTTTTGCCTTTGATAGAATTTTCCTTCAGGAGACACAGAGTGGTCGTTGAGCAACGCATCACATTCAAAGCAAACTTGGAGACATCCTGCAGCTTGTTTTCCATAGCCTCCATCCTGTTGGTGATTTCCTGCACATTATCAAACAAAACTTACACTTTCTTGCCCAACTCTACCAAGTTGTTTTCTTCTTCCTCCTTTATGCTTCTCACCTCCTCCACCACCATCATTTTCTCGAACCTGAGGGTCAAGGAGGGAGAATTTGTTCGGGATTTGAGGTTGGTCTCTGGACTCATAAATTTTTTAGGGCTTTTAGATGCATGAGTGGAGCTGACAGAGTGGGGGGTCGAGGTAGACTGGAACATGGCCACATTCTCATAAGGGATTGAATTCCCAGTTTCATGGGAAGAGGAGGGGTCTCTTAGCAATTTTTCAGGGGGTTTGGAGGCCAGTCTCACTGAACGGAGGGGAATGTTGGCCTCGTCAGTAATTTCCATATCGGAATCAATTTCTAGGATTCTAACTTTCTTGGGGGTTCTAACATCCTCATAAGGGCATTTTTTATTTTTCTTATTGTAGGAGACCAATTTAGGAAGCTGAGGAGGGATAGCATCAAGTTTAATGATAGCAATAGCAGGGGGGCGATTATTAGCCACATTCTGGACAGAGATATTTGGGGCGGGAAGAGGGCCAGGTGGAAGTTGTAGAGACGAAGGATGAGGCCTTGGTGCAAAATGGGGAAGTCTTTTCCTTTATTCTTGGCCTCAACAATATCCTTAACGTTAGAATCCAACGAATGAAGCAAGAAAAATGGAATGGAGATGAAATCCTTGTTTCTAAGGTGGTTAAGGAACGAGAGATGGTAATAGTAAAAGATTCCATACCTTCCCTCCAGAGTGAAGTATTTCATAACAATATAGCAGACCTCGTCCCACGAAGGCAGAAGCTCCTCCTGGTTGAAACTGCTCGCCCTCTTCATCGGGTTTTCGCCTTCACGAAAGAACTGGTTCAGACTGGTGGTATCCAAAATGCGACTCTGTTTCTTCCATTTCCTCCCCTCTATAGACAGACCCGTCGCATGATCAATAACTTCTTCATTTATTTCTAAGGAGATACCCCCAATGGTAACCCCTCTATCCTCCCAGGAAGCCACGAATTTGTTAGACAATCTCTCATCATTCCCCTTCATACTTTCCATAAATTTGTCGATCTTGCCTTCAGAATAGACAAACCACACCGTCGGCTTCGCTTTAAAATCATCAGTTTTTTCGAGTTCTAGTCTTAGCCTGTCACTCCCCATAGTCGTTTCCTCCATCTTAACAGAGCAGAGGAGAAACAGGGTAGCAGAAACACAAAGCTAAACCAAAGAAAGAGCAGAGTTGTGAAAAAAACTAACCCAGTCTTGAGATAAAATCACGCAATAACCGGTGTAATTATTGCAACTTATGCCTAAGTAGATATCGTAATCTTGAAATTTACTATTCTCGTGCGACCCCTCAATCCAACCACTATGATTAGACTTATCCCAGTTATCGTCTTTATCGCCACCAATAAACTCCGTCCGGATGATAATTAGAAAATATCCTTTCCCGATATCATTGCTATCCTCGTTAATAAATCCCTTTTGGAAGTGATGACAAGGCCATCTGTGACTACGTGGCAGGCTGAGCCCATGATGGGCGGGATTCCCTTCTAAATTTAAATTTTGAAAATTGGCATGCTTCATCTGGTAATGGTTATATAGGTTCATCATTGGATTTGGTTTTTTTCGGTCTCCAAGATCACCTTGGTGGTAACTAGCAGCAAATTGGGGTTCCTCCAACATCGTAAGTTGTTCTGCAGCCTTCCCACCGCCGCCATGGAATCCGCAACCGCATTTCCTTCTCTAAAGATATGTTGGATGGTGAAGCCCTCAAGGTTAGCCATAAGCATCCTGGCATCCCTCAAAATGGGATCAACTTTCCACCCAGCAGTAGATCTACCACTTACTTCTTGTAATGCCCCGCCAAGAAACCCTGAAGGGATTAAGCCAAAACACAAGAATAGAGTGCAAAAAAAAAAAACTTTAAAAAAAAAAATGTTAAACACAACATTAAGATACAACGAGATATCAAAATTTAGATTACATAGCGGAAGACATCAACTAACACCTAAAGGGTTTCCCAACGTGATTACTTAATTCCACATTTAACTTAACTCGTGCTAATTAATCCAATAAGCTGATTATCTTAATAACGAGATAATACTTTAAACAAGGATAGTTTCTTTCAAAAGATGAAAATATAAATCACAAGATAAGGTTCATCTACTAAGATTTATCTATACCCTTCATTCATACTTTTTATTAAAATTTAAGTCATGAATCTAATTTAACAACACGCTAGAATTTTATCAAAAACTAATGAGATCTTTCCATGCATACTTAATTTCCTTAACAATAACTGAATATATTCCAATATTATAATCCATATTCTTTCATGATCCAAATTACTATATTTTAAAGATGACTGCATACATGCATCTACGAGTAATTTCATCTTATCCACTTTATACATCCTAACATAATGTCATCCATACATGCTAAAACTGAAAAAGGAAACATAAGAGCATAAGCATCACATAACACCAAATTGATCTCGGAGTTCACCCCTAGAGGGCTACATCTTCGGGTTTTCTCAACTACAAGACCCCTCTGATAATTAATAAAGTTAAGAATACATGAGGTTCTCATTATTTACAATCCTGCCATCAAGGCGAAATATAACCAATATACAAATGACCACATCGGTCAAAAAATACATAAATGACCCTGAATAGGAAAGGATCCATTTGAACATTATAGAAGCAAATACAATGGTCCACTAGAGCATCCACAAAACTAAGTCATCGCAATCCAAGGTCTAGCATGACAATCAGATACTCACAAGAGCATAAGCAATAGGACGACTCCACAAAAGTGCTCCTATCAAGACAACACAACAACACACTAGTGAACATAGGGACAAGTGTTATCAGACAACTTGGTATGGTTACCATGGCAGGTCTTCATAGGTTCTGGCCCCATACACTGGGTTACTCTGGCAACCTAATCCAAACTTCCAGCCCATCCAAACCTCATGTGGACCCACACATCCTTTCATGAAGACAAGGGTGATGGTTTGTCATTTCAGGCCTTCTCACTGCATGTTGAGTCTGTACTAGCACTCATCCCATGTGCGAGGCACAATTATCTTACTTAGTGGTTTATTAACTAACACTCTAATATGCGATTAGGTTATCACTTATTAGACACACTTCTGATGGGTTACCCAACAACCACTTTGGGTGCGGCCCCCAATCGAAAGCCACTTTCCCATACGACACTAGACTATACTCAAACAACCTCAAAAACCAAAGAATACACATGGTCAAACAAACAAAGTTAAAAAAGGAGGGAACAACCATTTGGTCAAACATGACTCATATGAGGTGCACTAACAGACAGTACTCTAACTAGAGACCTGGCCAACTATGGTCAAACATGACTCATATGAGGTGCATTGACAGACGATACTCTAACTAGAGACTTGGCCAGCTATGGTCAACCACTAAACATCATTCGACGCCCGCATAAAGGATATGACCAATCACAACATCTCAACAAAACAACAATGAAGCTCGAGATTGAGGACAGAAACAGATATCCCAAATCAACCATACGATAGGGTCCAATCAAACAAATCAAGGCTTGTCATTACTTAAGCAAAAGTAAATACAGAAATTAAACTTGCATAGGCAATAACCGGAAAAGACAATATTTTCCCATATTGATTTAAACATAAAAGTCGATCAAGTTTTCTAAATGATCTAAGTTAGATTGCAGTTATCTACCTGATTTAGATACAATTTGTTCTTGGTTTTCTAACTCTCAAAGGTTCAATTGCATCGAACATACATAAATGTGTCATTATGAGTTTTTAAATCAAGTTCACATGAATATAATTAAATAAACATTAACTAACTAAATATGATATTTAATCTTCAATTAAAACATCATTGTCATACTGGTTCTAAAATAATTTCTCCAAATTCATCTTTTCCAAAACCAAGTTACACTATACAGACCAAGGAAATATATATTTAAAGAAACCAAATATAGATAATCCATTCTCAAATTAACAAATTATTTCCTTGCGCACATGAAGAAAAATACCAAAAATAACTATTAATTAATATATATATTTATTAATCCGTGATTAATAAAATATAACAAATTAATAATTAAAAAACAATATTAACAAATCAAGTATTTAATTAGAAAAATATTCATTAATAATAAAATAGAATTTGAATATTAATTATTGTACATTTTCCATTATACAAATAATTAATAACAAATTAATCATAATTTATTACTTAATGAACAATTAATCATAATTAAAAAACTTAATTAAAATTACATTTATTATAATATTAAATTATTATATTTTTTTATGATTAAAAATATATATAAAAAAAACACGTTTTAAAAAATAATATAAAATAAGGGGAGGGGGGGCGGGAGGGGGAGGGTTCCACGTGGGCCCCATGGTACCTCACGCTACCATTGGTAGGGCTGCTACCATTTGGTAGCAGTCCACTACCACTGGTAGCGTGCTACCTCCCCGTGGTGGGGGTTTATTCCCCGCCACGCGGGTTATTGTAATTTTTTATTTTTTTTTAATATTTACTATGTAAAACACAGTTAAAAAAACCAGTCTCACAGAGACTTAAAAAAAAAAAAAATTGTTTTTTCAACAGCAAGGTTTTCTAACATTTTCCAAATACCCAGATTCAGGAAGGGAAATCTCTCCAAAACAAAACCATACTGGCAAAAAGAGATGGATTTACACAAATTTAACATCAAATATGCCAAACCCCCAAACTAAATTTCATTTTTAAACTAATATAAGAGAGATTCATTGGAGTTTTAGACAAATTTTTCTCAAGAACAGCCAAACCCCAAAATTTGTTTTTAGAAAAATAATCCGAACAACCAAATTTAAAATCTGAGAGTTGGGGAAGAAGCAAGGTGGGTTTGAGTTTGTGATTACAACTCTACCATTTTCCACAAAATAAGAGATTATTTACAATCACAACCAGATTTTTACAAAAACACCAAAAACAATCTTTTAAAAACATAGAAACCAATGAAATTAACCAGAGGCCTACCTGGTTAAGCAATCCTGGCAAGATTGAAGAAGAGCCCAATTCTCCATCTCAAGAAATTCTTTCTCCTCTCAAAACCCCCAAATTTTTCCATCCAAAAATATTTTCCAAAACAAATCAATCCCCCATATTTTCCAAAAATCTAGGTTAAATGGGAAAGGTTTGACCAAAAAATTTATTTAAAATAAATCACAAAAATCATTCTTTTAAACTATATCAATAAATTAAACTTGCTTTTCAATTTAAAATTGATTTTCTCAAATAACTGAAATTAGCATTTATATTTCCAAAATGCCAACAAGATAAAATTAATTCTATTTTAATTAAATTTAAATCTTTCTTTTCCAACATCATAAACATAATAATTTGACATTAAAATTAACCATTTAATTGAACTTGCTACCAACTTGAATTGAGCAATCCAATTAATGATTAATCAAATAAAAAGGGAGCCTATTTAATTTAGTCCCCAAAATACTAATACGAAAACACATATTAAATCAAATTAGAGATTAAGGATTAATTACTAGATTTAACCACACACAAAACACGTAACCCAAGAAAGTCAAATGAATAGACTACCCGCAAACCCAACCAAAGGGAATACCGACGACGACTGACGATGCTCACTTGAGCACGACTATGGTCAAACGAAGGTCTTACGACCACATAATCCAACTCTAAGGATCAAAGAGGTACACTCAAACCTACGAATCTAGGTGAAGACGAACCTCGCACCCATACAACACTGTATCTGAAATCTCCTACAACCAAGAGTCATACGTACATACATATATAAATTTAATGAAAGTGTTAGCCCAAGATTAAACACGAAATAGGAGAACTAATAAACTTGCATACAAACTGGTGCGAAAACCACAATAACAACTATGCATTAAAATCAAAACACTTGACTATAATCATTATATTATGATAAACTAACCAAGGTCAAACCGAGATTAGAAATTGATTAGGGCAGGGGTACTACACCGCTTCCACAATGATCTACGAGTCACCTTCAATTTCCAGATTTTTAATGCCAATGGATGTGACAAATCTCAGACCCCATAGGAGAGTCATTCCCTCCGCCCGGGTGATAGTATGGTTCTTTAGGTTGCCCGCGTAGGTTGCTACAGTATTCCCCAAGTGGTCACAGATGATTCCACCTCCAGTTTGGGAGACATTTTGAGCAAACCAAAATTTTGATTGTTTATCTAAACACATATATCAGAGTTACTACTTGAAACATCTCTAAATGTTCAAAAAGGAAAAAAAGACATGACATCTTAAGAAACTAACTTATAACATTTAAATTATTTACATAATATAAATAATCAAATTTTAAATATTAAATTTAACGAAAAATAATATTGTAATTATAAACTCAATGAAATAATATATTAAAGAGGTGAACTTTTGGCATTCTAAATACCCATATAGAAATAAATGTGAACTCCTATTTTTTTTTTTTGAGGCACCAAACTAAATTTATTGAATTCACTTTGAATTTAAGAGGTTTGGAGTCACGTACACCGCCCGTACAATATTTATTTCAGCCGCTTTAGTCACTTTTTGACTACCTCGAATTCTTCTAAAAGACAAATATTATAATCATCTATTCCTCATTACTCAAACCTCTAAAATAAAATTACTCACGTCATATTGCTTTTTCAATACGGTAGTACCTTACATAATGTACTATTTTTTAATTGAAAATTTTGATTTAATAATAATAAAAGTGTACTATACCAAGAAAAAAAAATTGCACCACAAAAAATGCTTTTTCATTATAGTTTTAAATGAATAATAAATTAATGGTCTAGAATTGCCCGAGTAATTTTTTATTTATTTATTTATTGTAGGCCAGCTGTAAAAGGGCAGATAAAGCATGATTATAGACCACTCATCATTTTCCCCACATGGAAATGTTTAGTGCCTAGATAGGAAAATTATCCCATTACTTTGAAACAAACATAGTACATTAGGTGATGAAATATTTTAATAATTTAATAATGAAAATTTTTGTAAGGGCGGGCAAGTTGAAAAGCATGCCATCCACTCCATGAAATAACTACAAAGTCTCACCTAATCTAGACCATGGTAAGTACATGGGGGCCATTTGGAATAGCTATGCAATCTTCTCTAATGATTTCCCCACTTGCAAAAAGTGAAAGCATGTTCCTTGTCATTAAAAATCTTTATCAAATTTATTTATAATTAAGTTGAATTATGTTTGATGATGGGTCGGTGAGAATGATAGTATGTTTTTATTATATTATTTATTGAGATTCAAATCTTCAGAATGTGTGATTAGACTAAATAATTTTGATAGAGTGGATCTTCTTGTTTAAAAAAAGTGAAAGTGTGTTTCTTGCCAGAGTAACATACTCCTAACAACCTTCATTGATCTTGAGTTTATATGTTTTTACTTATAATTAAGTCGAATTATGTTTGCTATGGGTCGGTGAGAATGATAGTATGCTTTTATTATATTACTTATTTAGGATGTGTGATTGGACTAAGTAATTTTGATAGATTGGATCTTATTGTTTGTAAAAAGTGAAAGCGTGTTCCTTGCCAAAGTAACATTCCCCAAACAACCTTCATTAGGTAGTCTTTAGTTTACATATTTTTACTTATAATTGAGTTAAATTATGTTTAAAGATGGCTCAGTGTGAATGATAGTATGTTTTTTATTGTATTATTTATTGAGGTTCAAATCTTTAGGATGTGTAATCAGTCTGAGTATTTTTTATGGATTGGATCTTTTTACTTATAATAACATGAGCAAAAGATGAATCATATATTCTCGTAATATTTGAATTTGTAATATAAATTTTTGCATAAGTTTAAAAATACATTTTTTAATCTTTATGACTTTAAAGGGGTTTTCTTGTTTTTTTAGATCGTGGGAATTAGGTATAGCACCCCCTATAAACTACAATGCGCCTAGTAAACTTTTTGATGTGATCGGTGACGCTAGCACGACACATCCTTTGATACCATGTGGGCTAGGAAGAGACTACACCTCATGACTTCATCATTTTCCATAGGTTGCTCTCACCAACCCAACCCTAATCTTTACGACTTTGAACATTGATAAAAGTTTTTATATTTTTATAAGCCATTGATAATTTTGAACATAGGTAAAATTTTCTTTAATAGTATAGTCATGGTGGCCTGAAAATGAACACCACGACATGTGCAGGAAAAAGTCAAAATCTATTGGATTAAATCTCTATTTAATTGTTAGATCTCATAGGAAGTTAATTTTTAATAACCTAACCAAAATAAGACTTCTAATAACATTTACATAAGATTAAAAAATAAAATTGGTCTTTACAACTTTGAACATTGATGAAGTTTTTATTATATTTTTATAAGTCATTCATAATATTGAACATGGATAGAATTTTTCTTTGATAAGATAGTCATGACGGTTTGAAAACCAACCCCACAACATGTGCATACAAAAGCAAAAGATTTTGAATTAGATCTCTATTTAATCATTAAATATTATAGAAAGTTAACTTTTAATATGATATAGAGCTTTCTCTTTATTAAGGTTTGAGTTTATTTATTTGTGTATATTAATTTTTTATATATATTAAAATAGTTCAAAACATATACATCATAACCACTAGTGCCCTACATTTTACATGTATTCTACTATCTACAGTATCATTTTTACATGTATATCAAAAAGGCCATAGCCCTGTGTCAGATCACTTGGTATTACATTATGAACAAAATATAAGGGGGATTAATACAACAAAATGCCTCATGTGTCAGTATACATATAGTAAAAAGAACTACATTGTTTACTGAGCTCCTGGACCTTTCTCCCCAGTCCTAGGAGAAGGCTCATCCGGATCTTCAATCTTGAGTCTCTGCATGTACTGTGTCAATGCCTCAATCTCCTTCAGATGTAGCATATCCATATGTTTCTTGAAGTACTGGATAGACTGGATATCTTCCTTGTAGATCTGAAGAGCACCTTCCCGAACCAAAATCATGAACCTGTCTTTAGAAATCTCCAAGACAACATAAACCTGTGACATAATGTAAAAATGAGTGAGTTTGTTGCTAAACTCAGTAAGCCTCCTCCTCTTGTTTTGAAAAGCCTCTCCATTTCTTTCTTTCCAGATAAACTACAAGACTTCACAAGAAAAGACAGACCAGAACCGGTTCATCCTAAAGTCAAAAGATTCTACAAAACCAGCAAGGATTTCACTCCAACAAGGGTCGGGCCGATGGTTCCAGACAATAGAAGGGCCAAGGAAGGTGGACCACACACCACGGGCAAAATCACAATAAAAAAATAGATGTTCAAAGGACTCCTGAACATTACACACACCACACCTAATAAGCTTAAGACCCTCAGCGGATAAAAAAGATCCAATAGCTATTTTTTTAAAAAGAAGAAGCCATCTAAAACAAGACTTCTTAGGATCAATAGGAGAATGCCAAAAGAAATAAAAAAACAAATTTCCACTTGGACTTAGGCCAATCAAGACCTCAACATTGATTAACTCTAGTGAAGATTGAGTAGTCATCTTTCAACATCATATAAATCTGCTTAGTAGAGATGTCCAAAAAAGAAGAACCATCCATCCATTTTAGTTGCTTCAAGAAGGAGTCAGTATCTAGGAATCTTACCAAGGAAGAAACAACTTGTAGCCTTACCAATAAGAGAATATGTTTTCTTTTGTGAGGGGGGAATCCCATATTTAGAATTGATCTCAACCCAAGAGCCAAGTCGGTTGTCAACCAGTACATTACTAATGAGAGAAATACATGTATCATTCCATATCTTAGCAGAGCATCTTTGAGTCAAAGCAAGAGGTTTATTATTCAAGTTCACCCCCCACCAAACAGATCTATCCATGACAACATATGATGGAGAGTTTCGTATAGTATCCTTAGAAGGGAGTAATCTCCTTACCTGTGACCATGCCTTCCATAATGAAGCAAATACATTAGAGACAAAGACCTTCAAGTTATAATCCCCCAATACAATATCACATAAAGGGATATTCCTCCACTTTTTACCTTTTTTAATAACTGACCTTTCAATATTATTCCTGATCAGCACCTTCCAAGGTTCATTACCATACTGAGCTTTGACAATCCATTTGGATGCTAAGGCAATGTCATGGGCCCTGATATCCTTGATACCCAATCCACCCATACTCCTTGGTCTACAACACCCATTCCAATTCACACAGTGCCTCTTATTATGACCCATCTCATCAGACCATAAAAATTCCCTCATAATCTTCTCAAGCTTATTGGTTTGGTAATTAACAAACACCCATGCAAAGGCATAATAAAATAAATATGATGGGAGGAGAGAACCTTCTGAACAATCTGCACTCTTCCGACCAAGGAGAGGAGGTGAGTTTGCCATTTTAGATGTTTCCTCTCATTTTTTGAGTATATCCAATGCCACATATCTTGAGTAGAAGGGTTAATAGCAAAAGGAATACCAAGATACCTTACAATAGAATTCAGACCTACCCAGTACTAGCCTTTGCAGGGGATCCAACTTGGAGGAACATCAGACCACCCAAGCACTATAGATTTATGAGGAGCTAGCTTTTCTCCAGAGGCCAGACAAACAAACTATAATCTATTCATAGCATTATCAAAGTTTTCCTCATTCAAAGCTAAAAATAAAGCAGTATCATCAGCAAATTGAGCATTGATCAGATCATCAACATTAGGAAGAGTAAGTCCTTTGATAGAGGGCCCAAGTTTAGAAGCCCTCAAGATGTAGTAAAGAGCATCAACAACAATGACAAACAAGGCTGGTGCAATGGGCCGCCCTTGCCGGATAGACCTCCTTAGAGGGATAGGTTCAGAGAGTTCACCATTAACCTCAACAACTATGGAGGAATCCTTAAAAAGAATATCTATCCATTTACAGAAGTAGGAAGGAAAACCAAAAGCTTGCAACATTCCTCTAATGAAAGGCCACTCAATTCTATCTTATGCTTTCTCAAAGTCCAAAAGAATCATTGAAACATTCGGATTATCAGCTTTATCCCAATGCATTGCCTCCCAACTAGTAACCAAGTTTTCTAGAATATATCTACCTTTAATGAATCCATTCTGTGAAGCAAAGATGAATTTATCTAGTAACCCGACAATCCTCCTTGCTAGTACTTTTGTAACAATTTTGTATGAAATATTCAATAAGGTAATAGGTCTCCAGTTTTTAACAAGAGTCTTATCCCCACCTTTAGGTAGCAGCTTAATGACACCTTTGTTAATGTTTTCTCCAAGGGAACCCTGATTAAATACATCTTCATACAATGCAAATAGTTCCAAGCTTATCCATTCCAAGTGCTTCTTGTAGAATTTAGCAAGTAACCCATCTACCCTTGGGGATTTACCATTGGCCAATGAACCGATAACACTTTTAATCTCCTCTAGAGATATCTCATGACTTAGAGCCTAAGCCTCCTCATAGGATATTTTCTTAGGGATTAACAATAGGCACTTCTAGAGGGCCTCTTGATTCATATCACCATGTTCAGAAGAAAAGAGACCATTGTAAAAACCGAAGAAAGCCTCTTTAATGGACACTAGATCATTAGTGGTAGTATTATTGACTTGAATGTCTTCAATAATTTCCCTCTTATTCTTTTCTCTAATGAGATTGAAGAAGTAGTTGGTTCCCTTGTCACCACCTGTAATCCAGTTCATTTTTGCTCTAACCTTCTGCCCTTGGATCTTGAAGTGTTGCAATTTCCTTAGGAGATTCTTAACTGAGGATAATTCTCCCTCAAGTGTCAGGCCATTCCCCTTACTTTGAAGTTCCTTTTCAATCTCATTGAGCCTAGAATGAAGAAAATATTCCTCTTTAGATCTATCCATAGCATATTTCTTACCAATGATATGACACATTTTCCTCCAAGTAATAGTAAGAGTCTCCCATTGTTCCCTAGGTCTGAGGTCAAGAGAACATAGCTTGGTCAAATGGGAGACCATCTTGATAGCCTCACCAGTGTCCTCATCATTAAGAAAGGAAACTTTAAGTTTGAAACCATTTTCCCTTTTATGTCGGATCACAGAGGAAGGATCAAGGTCCATGTTGACAGTGACAGAGATAGGAGAGTGGTCCGAGATACTAGCAGGAGAAACACATGTAGGGGCCTACCCCCTGAGAGATGAAAGAAAAGAAAGAAGAATCTGCATAGCATCTATCCAGTCTACAATACATTCTCTGCTTACCACTTTGATTATTGCACCATGTGAACCAAATACCAGAAAAGGAACCCTTTTCCTTCTCCAAAGGATCTACCAAATTAAATCTCCTTTTGAATTTAGCCCAGAAAAAGTGTTCATTGCCCTTCCAACAATGTTTATTGCCACCACTTTTGTCTTCACCATGTTCTATCATGTTAAAATCACCCACAAAATTCCAATAAGCATTCAGCAGACCAGTTGTCGACCAGTCCCAAAGCCTGGCTCTATCTTTGTAATAATTGGCAGCATAAATGTTGCAAATACCAAAAACACGGTCATTCTCTTTAAAGGTGACCCACAAGTCTCTTTGGCAGGGGGAGACACCATTAGCAATGATCTTGTTTGCCCACTTAGGGTCAACCAGAATGGCAGTACCACCTTTACCCCTATCATGATTGGAGTGGACCCTATGGCCTGAGCCCACAAAAATTTCAGTATAGTTACCACTTTGATCTCTTGGAGGCAAAGAATGTCTTTTTCCTTGATAATGTTACACCATTTCCTGACCACGTACTTTCTATCAGACATCTCCAGGCCCCTAACATTCCAACTATGTATGTGTATCATCATTAGAACTATTTGGTGGAGGGTTTTTGGTTCTTGCACAACCTATTAAAGCACTCAGGCACCTTATTGGATTTTTTACTAATATCATTAGAGAGAGATTGCCTATCAGATGTTTTCCTTTTCTTTCTAACTTTTTTACTAACCACCTCTATAAACTGCTCAGCATTACTGATAGCCATACCATCCGCACCAAAGGGCACAATTTGTTTATCAGGAGAAACATCCACCATGGAGTTCATGATACCAAGTAAGGAGTTGCTCACCTTCAACTCAGATGGGATTTGTAGGGCATTACTTAAGAAACCAGGCTTCTCCTTAATACTTGCAAGGGAAAATTGTTGAGCATTCAATCTGGGGTGAGGGGAGGGCTCTAAAACTTTCACTTGATAACAATTGGAAGGATTAGCTTGTACTGGGTGACACCCGACAAGGATGTTGGAGGGATCATTCACGAGAGAGGCTTGGACAACCTCATACTCATCCTCAAATAGAGGATTGGAGAGATTAACAAATTTATTGCCATTATTGTCACCAGTCGGGCAATCAAGGCCAGAAGTAACCTTCTCCTTGCCATTATCAGATGGGATATCCACTGGTAAAGAACTACCTTCCTTAGTTGAATTAATAGAGTTTTGCATCTTACTAATATTACTTTTCAAATTGTTTTTATCAGCAATATTAAAGTTAGCATTGTGAGATTTTTTCAGAGAAGGGTAATCCATTCTCATATGCCCATTAACTTTATAGAAAAAAGAGGCCCCCAAATTGCCCAGCATGGACAATTCCCAAGCAAAACTTTCTCCTTCAAAATTAAGAGATAATGGCGGGAAACACAACCTCGAGATCAAGTGCAACAAGATCCCTAGCATTCAAATGAGGGAGAGTTGTTCTCGAATCCTTAATTTTCAAAACCGAGCCCAACGACTTCAAAATATGAGGAATGAATGGCCAAAATTCGGGCTGGAGGTTCTTAATTTCAACCTAGTTACGGGAGGAGAGAGCATTAACTTGCTCGACATTTCCTTTGGGAGACCAAGGAAATGCCCTAAATAAGGAGCGCCCAACATTCCAAAAATTCTTCTTCAAGACCCTATCTTGCATATTATGTGACTTCAAAAAAATTACAAATAAATCCTTCTGAATCATTCTGCAAAAATTAACATGAATACCTAATTTCTTGCCCCAAACATTAGCAATCCAGTCATCAAAAAAATTCCATGAAGGCAAGGAATCTCTATCCATCCAAACAAAAATATTGCAATATTTCTTAAGCGTGACTGCTCAGCCCTAATGGCTTTAATCATATCTACATTTGGCGACAAGGAAATAGTCTTCAACCCGAGAGGATGAGACTTACCATTTCCTCCCCCTTTGGGGTCATCAGTCGTGCTGCCATCACTAGGTTCAAATCTATCTCCATCAGTTGTGGACCCTCTCAAACCGTTCTCTGTGTCCATATGCTCGGGCCTGCAAAAATATCCATCAAAACTAGCAAACAGAGGACAAACCGTGGCCGGTTGCTCTGAGAACACTGCTTTGTATGATAGTTTTTCATGCTTTCCCTTCTGAGGATTAACAACCTCATCCTCCAAACCCCCACTATTATTAATGATGGTCTCCTCATCATTCTTTCAAATGGGATCACCATTACTCAAACTACCCATCTGTCTTCGCATGAGCGACCTCAGGGAAGGGGCACGATCATTACCTAAACCTAGGGGTAGTCGATCAAGAGAAAAAAGAACAAGAAGAAGGAAAAAATATCAAAAAAAAAATGCATCGAAGAGACTGAAACACAAGGCAACCACAAACGAGTCATTCAACCACCAAGGTGACATGGGGAAAACAATGATCACACATAAGAATGACGTAGGACACCAAGAGGATCGCACAAGCGCCAACAAACCAGGTTTGAAATCCAAGGAGGGTGAAAAGACAACCTTCATGGATCCGTACCAGTTGCAGAGCGCTTAGATTTTTTCCTACCGTATATTAATTTTTAGTTATAATATATATATATATATACCTCCCGCCAATAGGCCATTTGAAACTTAACTTTGATGGTGCCTCCAAAGGCAACTTGGGACCATCAAGGGCAAGATTTATTATTCCGAATGAGAGAGGAGAATTGGTCTTGGGGGGATCTATTAAACTTCCAAATGGTACAAATAATGATGTTGAATATGCGGCCTTGCTTGGTGGCATTAAATTATGCATGGAGAAAAATGTTCCATCAATAGACATTGAAGGAGATTCACTCAATGTTATTCGAGCAATCACAATTGGCTCAGCTCCTAGCTAGAAGTTAGAAATGTGGCTTGTAGGTATTAAATATATTTTTAAGGACATGGATTTCACCATTAAATATGTGTATAGGGAAGTTAATAAAGAGGCAGACTTCCTCTCAAACCACGCCATTGATCAAATGGAATCGAAGGTCATTTTAAATATAATGGATAGATGGGAAGGATTGTCCCTCATTGCTGCCAATGGTAACACATAATGATAGGGACACAGTTTGAGCATACAGGTGCAATGGGATGAGACAAGAATAGAGGATGGTGGGAAATATGTGGTGAATCACCCTCCTCGATTTTGGGTGTTGTTTTCTTGGAGACTCGGGCTTGACCGCTATCATCGATATAAGTAGTGAAGACGAGTCTACATATTAGAGAAGATGGCTTTGCAGACAGTGGATATCAAAAATATGCCTTGTGACTGTAATGATGCAGTGGATGCCTAGTTGAGGAAAATCTTAACACTAAAGGGGGATGTTGTTGAGGACTTGGTGAAGAAGATTCTTGGGGGAAACATGCTAGTATATTCTTAATCTTACAATGATGAAATTTTGAGCAAGTTTGTGTATATTATGGCTCGGACTACAACAAACTATGTGATCATGGAGAAGGCCATTAGAAAGCTAGTGGTGTCAAGTCTTCAAGAGGATGTTGTGGTGACATTAAGGAACATCAATCCTACAACACATACAGGCCTTGTTGCAGATGTGTTTAGAGTTGAAGATGTGTTGGGGAATGGATATAAAGTGGAGATTATTAAAGTTATGAGGGCTGGTGTTAAGATGAACACCATGGAAACCTTTGCTAGTGTAATGGATGTAAATGAGAGCTTGTTCTCATTTGCACAAATTGAGAGAGCACAGGAGGTCATAGAGGCCATTAGGTTCCTATTGTTAACTCTTTGTGCTTGATATGTAACTTTTTTATAATGAATATAAAGGTAGCTACCCACCCATAGGTAGCCATTTTATTTCTCTCTCTCTCTCTCTCTCTCTCTCTCTCTCTCTCTCTCTCTCTCTCTCTCTCTCTCTCTCTCTCTCTCTCTCTCTCTCTCTCTCTCACGTGTGTGTGTGTGTGTGTGTGTTTGTGTGAGTGATTCAATTCTTAGGGAACAAAAACCCAATCCAACAACTTGAACACACAAACTACCCTTAGCAATGCCACCTCTTTGTTGTCAAGGAAGAGCTTTCTCCCAACTCACCTACTCAAACCTTTGGGAATTAGATTATGTGTTGAGGATTAATAAATTTCTTATAAAATTCTCACCACTCAATAAATCATAACATTCCAATCTTTCTCAAAGCTTGCTCCTTACTCAAAAAGTGCAGCCACGGTAAGTACTCAAATGGTCCCTCCAAAGGCATCATATGCAAAAATAGACTCCCAACTATATTACAACCTTATTAAAGGATTCTATCATGTTTTTATGGAGTTTTCAAACTGGTTTATTCACCTAAGAAGTTTGGAGACACCTTCTACCGTCTATATCCTATCTTGCTCCTAGTTTCTACTAGCCCTCCTTTTTAGGACTGGTGAAAAGTTCTCTTAGCTCAACCACTTTCTTCACAAAATGAAACTATATTCAAATAACCTTTTGTAATTTTTAAATAATATCTTGAAATGGATATATGTTCTTTTGATACATGTCAACCAAAAATGGGGTTTTCTCACTGCACTAGGGGTCAATTAGCCCTCTTTTTCAAAGCGACAACGAACAAATTGTTAGGTCCCGGAGACAACTGAGAGGGGGGGGGGGTGAATCAGTTGTCAAATAAATTCAAACCAAGAACAACTTAACCAACTAAATGCTTAATATCGGTAAACCAGTCCAATATGTCGGTAGACAGTTTTAACAGTTAATTGCAATACCGGTAAGGATTAATGCATGAAACATAAAGACAAAGTCATTCACAGCACATAACACCAATATTTGTACGTGGAAACCCTGTAAGGGGACAAACCACGGTGGGAAACCTTACCCACAATCAAATGATACTACTGCAGATAGTAAGTGTATACAAATGGGGTCTGCACATGCAGAAAGGCCAAGCGCTTAGAGCTCACTGCTCAATCACAAATGGGAGTCACACTGACTATAGTTGGATGGTTAAATCCAATAAGAATGTATTGCTCAAAATAACATCTTCATATGCTAGATTCAGTACCGGTGTAGTTCTAATTATCTTCACAAAAACCCTCCTTCAATCTTCAAATGATGTATGTGTGTATAGCTCTGCTTATTCTCGCATATACCTTCGGACAATCCTTTTTCGCATTACCCACATTCGATCTTACAAATAAGATCTTACATTTATACTATACCCTAAGACCAATTTTAGTAGGTCGGTTCTACAAGATATTACAATAAAATTAATTTACATATCAATTAATACCCGATGCAATAACCAATTCAATATGTCGGCTTAATGCATTTACAACAATAATAAGTCATCTCCATAGCGTGCCATGCTGATCTGGAAAAGATAAACTTGCCGGTGTAACCTGGACCTATTTACCGGTAACAACAAATATGCAAATGCTAATATACCAATAAACAAAACTCCAAGACAAAGTGTCCACATGATTCTTCGACATAACCAAGTGTTTTCCATATCATTCCAACTGTCGGTGATCATTATATCTTGCCGGTGTACCAGATACCAGTGATTGTGCATGAGTCACTTTCTTGCCGGTGAATATTGTTGATTCTCCAAAGTGCCAGAGTTGATAAGTGTGTAGTAGGTGTTGACATCAATGACAAAACCATACCAAAATACCAACACAAATGGGGTTACAATTTTTCTTATCAACTTGAAGGGTATCCAAAAGTATCAAATATACTAAATAAATAATTTTTATCAATGTACATGCTCACAATTTCACCCAGCTCCAAAATCTTACCTTTTGGCCTATCTAGACTTGCATACAATGAGGGTTTGTTAGTTATACACTCTCCTGACCATAAAAACATGTTACAAAGGTTGAAATACCCCACATAAGGTTTTAATATTCTACTCCAACTCTCACAAATCATTCACCAAGATATTTCTATACAAACCTACCATATATGCATCATTCATTGTTTAAAACATTAGGAAAAAATCAACTAGGACATCAAGATATCCATAGCAAACCTCAACCTTTTGATTCAAAACTTTGGAATGTGAAAGAAAATGCATAAAATAACCATTTAACTATTTTTTTAGACCATTCCACTAGGTGAAAGTAAAGTTACAGAATTTATTGTGTTCACTAGTTTCCCTGACTCAGAATTCCCGTTTTGAAAGAATTAACTTTAACTATTATGAAACTTAATGAATTCACTCCAAATAATTTCCAAAATAAATTAAATTCACCACACAATAATTTATAATCAGTTATAGGCCATGAACAATCTACATATACAATATTATAGTGATTGAAAATAGGGAAAACACATGTTATTTACAGAATTTCATGTCACATCCATGGCTTCTTCATACAAACCTTCAACCTCTCTCCCTTCCAATGATGGAATGAAGTTTATAAAATTCATACAACCTTAAATAAATATTTACAACAAAAAAAAAAACTAACTTTTGGGCTCCATGAGCCTTCAACTTCCCAAGACTTGCAATTTTGGCAACTTTTCAACATGACAACTCTACAATTGTTTTGCATTTTGACAAAACTTAACAACATGAACCTAGTTGACTCCAAATGACTCAAATACATCAAAAGTGGTCCAAATAGACCTTATTACATCACAAATGGATTTCTTATGCCTAGACCCTATCCACTTAGCCCAAGATTACATCAAAATTTGAACATGAACTAGGTGCTCCTACACCAATGTGTGTGTGTGTGTACATATACATATATGTGTGTGTATTCATGCATATATATATATATATATATATATATATATATATATAGACACACACACACACACACACACACACACACACATACATACATATACATATATACATGCATACACATACATATGTATGTATGTATGCATGTGTGTGCGCGCATGCGCGTGTGTATGTATATATGTATATGTGTATATATTTTTGTATATATATGTGTATATGTGTGTGTATGTGTGTGTGTGTATACATACATACATACATACTTAATTACTTACTTAATTACTTACTTACATACATGCATACATGTATACATACATACATACATACGTATACTTAGATCACTCAATTTAATTACACGGATGAGATTTCATGTCAAAGTCAGGATGTAAGGGGTTCACGAATAGATTGGATAGGGGTGGTTGGATCTTGAGGAGGATTAGGATCATGAGGGGGATTAGGAGGAATGATAGGATCTTGCGGAGGATATGGAGGATTATTACAAGGAGATAAAGAGATACTTTTATCTTGAATGGAAGAGGATCATTGAATGGAGTGGGAAGGGTTATTTTCTCTTGATTTTGAATACAATCATTGGAAAGGATGGAAGGGATATCATGATATTGCTTAGGAAGTGGATTATGAGTGGTACTTGAAGGTATACTTTATTCTTGAGATAGAAGGGGATCATCTTGGATGGAGTAAAAAGGTATGGTAGGATCATCATGAATGGAATAAAAAGGTAAAAGTGGATCATCATGAGATTCTAGGGAGATGGGATCTTGGTAAAAAATTGGATGGGATGGAAAAGATTTTGGATCTTGATCTTTGATTCATTTTAGGACTTGTTTCTTCATACTTTGGATTATCCTCTTGACATGGGGTATGAGTATGGATATGCATGGGGGGTTCTTGGATGGAGTCCATGTTTTGACATGATAGGACTAGATATTGAATGGGACTCTCTTGAGTGGGTCTAATTGGGGATGGAGAGCATCGAGGCATTCATTCTAGGATTTTTGAATCATGGGTGGGATCAAGAAATGGATTAGCTTTGATTCCTATTGTGGATAGCCCTTGAGGGTAAGCTCGAAAGGTTTCATCATTAGATTTATTGTTTTATGGAGATGGTGCGGATTGAACTTATAAAACTTTATGAGATGAGGGAAGAATGGTGAGAGAGACAGAAGATTTATTTTGGGATGAAATTGCTAGACATAGGTATATGATTTTTATCATGCTTGGAAGGAGTACCTTGACATATGCCTAATTCCTCATTAGGTCAATTATTTAGGTTTTCTTCAATAATAATGTCACCTTGGTCAATAGGGTCTTGAATTAGGTGTTTCAATCTTGAGCAATTAGAAGTTTTATGTCCATTACTCCTATGGTATTCACAAAATTTATTATCATTCCACCATGAGGGTTTGATCCTAGGCTCAAAAGGTTCATTCTTAGGAAGTGAAATAAGTTTATTGGCAACAAGTTTTTGCAAGGCTAATTCTATTGGTTTGTTCAAAGGTGTAAACTTTCTTCCTCTCTCGTAAGTGTATGTAGCCATGTTTTGATTTTTTATTTGCAAGTTTCAAGTGTGACCAAATCTGAATGTTGATGTTTTTGTGGCAAGAATACACATAAAACACAAAGACATGATGTATATAGGTGTTTGTCCAAAATATGAGCATAATGTGTATGTTCAATAGGACAAAGTCTGCCAAATTTTCACAGATCTAAACCCAAGCGAATACACTTCAAACACTTCTTATCCCTAAGGTGAAGGTCTCATGGCAATAACTTCATACCACAACTTGGAATCTCCATCGAATCAAATGTAGGGACACCTAAAATGGGTGTATACACTCTTGTCTTTGTGAGAGAGGACAAGTAGGAGCCTTCAGAATTGGAAGGATGACCCGATCACCCTCTCCCCGAAAAACTACGAGTAGCTTATGCTAAGTCAATGATTTATACATTTCATCTCAAGGGATCCATATGGTGAGTAGCTTGGGGGTAAAACCAACTATGCCCTTGCACTGAAGTTGTTGTGATGTTTGGTCAAAAATAGGGTAGGCTACTAAAAAGGTTTCTAGTCACAATTTAAGGGACTAACACCTTGCGAGCATCCAACAAGCCACTTAATACTTTAATCAACCTAGTAGGAGTGTAGGATGCCTCACATAAATGTGTGGTACGATTTATCCTTTCAATTGATATTGTATGACAAGGTTAATGCTGGTTAGGACTTGAATTTTGTCTCAACCAATTTCTCGAAGGAAAGATCCACTTTAGGGTCATTCCCTTGTTTCCAAGGCAGGCCCCTCTAAGAAAAGAAAAATATATGTTTAATGATTTCTCTTACACCCAAGATCCACAAAGGAAAAGGGAGGATACTTTCATTAAACACCTAGGGTTCTACAAGAAATTGTGCAAGTGCACCAAACACTTCAAACAAAAATGTTCTTTTTAAAAGCACCAAATGGAAATATTTTCTAATCTATTAAAATAATAACTCTTCTATATTACCCCTGCAAGCAAAAATGCATTAGTAGTTTTCAAAATTATCCCGACCTGCAACTAAAGAGATTAGAACATATTAAAATTTAAGCAAAGGGGCCTTCTACAATTGAGTTTTATTGTTTCAAGCCTGGACTAACCTACGGAACACAAACATAGTAGAATGGAGCAAAAACATGTTAAGAGTTAGCATAAATTCAAAAAGAATAGATTCCTATGCATGGCATTAATAGCTATAGATGCAATAGAATCTAACAAAAATGTGGCCAGAAACAAAATGCAAAAATTTAGCAGAAACCAAAAAAGTGACAAGGACAACTACAAATGCATTAGGAATTGACAAAAATGCATTAGAACTAGCCAAAAACACGAAATAACATAATGGTGCTAAAAATAAAAATCCTAACAGAACATAAACGTGACAACATTAATTAAAAATGCATTAGGACATAACAAAAATGTGTTAAAAATAACCAAAAACATGACAAAATGTAATTTTGCAAAAACCCGCTAAATTTATGAAAACCCTAGATGCAACATAAACTAACAAAAACATGTTAGAAAATAGAGAAACTCAACCAAAACAAAAAAAATGACGAAAACCAGCGTAGATGTAGAATCTCCTAGAAATAGTTGCAAATTACGAACCTATGAACCTGTAAACACTAAAACGACACTAAAATGTTAGAAAATAGGGACTAGAGTCCCACCGGGCATGCCAAAATGTTTATGTTGAAATTGGATATAAAAAATATTGTAAAACCAATTAGATTCAACCACTAAACCTAATTCTATAATGAATGCAAAATAAAACCAATGAATGCAACATCATGCAAATATCAAATAAAGAAATGTTATACCTTCACATGCTCCTAGGGTTTGATCTCCATTGTCCTCCTATCTCCATTGATCTTTCTTAATATTATGGTTACTCTTAGATCTTGTGTGCACAAGAGCTCAATAGAGAACAAATGTGGTTGTGTATGCAATTCTACAGTGTAGGTACTTGACTTGATTGATTCCTTATAGAAAGAGAGAGGAAGATGTATCTTTTATAGAGAGCATCCTAAAAATGGAGGGTTGGGATTAAAAGGTGGAAGGATAAATGGTCGGCTTAGATTATAGGGCAGGTATAGAAAATAGGAAAATATTAGAGAGGTGGTTAAAGGGAAATTAAGAGATGAATGCCAAGTGTCATGGAGGGAAAAAGCTAATGAATTAATTAAATATATAAAGGTTTATTTAAGAGGTGGGGCCAATTAAATAAATAAAACATTTATTTAATTTAGGGAAAGGATAATTTAAATGAATAAAAATATTTATTCGAATTGGGAAAGGCTAGAAGAGGATAAATGAATTAATTAAATAAATAAAGATTTATTTAATTAATAGAAGGTTTAGGCTAAAAAAATTAAATAAATAAAAATATATATTTAATTAGGCTAGGACAATTTTAATTGTTTACAAAAACCATCAATAATTACTCTAGAATGGTCTCCCAACTTTCCCCAAGAATAGCTTAGAATATTCTATGTTTAGGCAACCTTAAATGCAACATTTTAAAGTTAATATATAACTCCTCCAGACATTGTCTTTACTCCGAGGGACATTTTTCTCTATTATGAGCATTTTTAAAACTATAAAATCTTGAATTTTTGCCTCTTTAATATTCCAAATGCCTCCTAGATGGTAGTTACAATAAAAGAATAAGTAAATGTGTGTGTGTGTGTGTGTGTGTGTGTGTGTGTGTGTATAATTTATATACACATATATCTATACATGTACACACACATGTGTATACATACACATACACATACACATATATACATACACGTACACATACACATACATATATACATATATACATATACATATACATATACATATACATATACATATACACATACACACATACATGTATATATGTATGTATATACATGTATATATATTTACATATATACATGCATATATATATACATGTATACACACACACACATAATTACTTTAGCTTGAGATACTTCAATAGGATTGGATTGATTTATATGGACTACCTACTTTTCTTCATGTATCTAGCTTAAAGGCCTACATGCACATGCTAGGTTTTTTTGAGTTTTAAGCAAAGGAAACCTCCCTCTATAACTTTTTTCTCTAGTATATGTTATTAATCCTTGATTACATCACCTTATTCCAATGAAGATATTTTCTATTCCCCTTCTACATATTGCAATCTAAAATATTAAAATAATTGGCTATTAGAGAGACCCTTCTTGTAGGTGAGTTGAATGCACAAATTAGTTGTATGCAATGCATGATATTTGACCTCTACTCAACCCATAATTCATAACTTAGGAAATAGATTTAGAGGATAATATTTTACATCAAACATCAATTAAATTTAAAGTAGTTACTCATTGTGTCATACATTTGGTTGGCTTGAGAAATTCTCATGACTTGGACATCCTCAATGATAGCAGAGTTTTTTCACATTCTAATAGCCCTGTATTCTTTTCTTTTATTAGAATACAATGTATTGTTAATTATGTCCTCATTAACATGTCATTTTTTTTTATCAAATATACATATTCTTTAGGTGTTCTCTATACATTCTCCTCTAATTGATGCTATTGGCCTATTCTTTTGGGTTTCTCTTGGATTCTTGTATTGACCCCAATCCTATTTGACCTTGTTAATCTACCATCATTCAATTCGGTCATCGTCTTAGTGAATGAAACACCTCTTCAAAGCAAGAAGTGTCATAATTTAGACATAATACCCCCATTGAGTGTTCCCTTCACTTCACCCAAGCAATTTTGGCATCTATGCTACAAACCTTCCCTTATTTTTCCTCACTTCTTACTCTCCTAGAAATAATCATTCTCCTTTTATACATGCTATGATGTAAACTGTAAAAATATCCATAAGAAAAAAATAGATTATGATGCATATGTAAGGAAGTAGCAGAATAACTTCCTACACTAGCCTTGAGAGGAGGATAGTGCAAATTGTTTTTTCTTCAAATCATTACAACAGTTACAGAAACTTAACAAAAATAGACACAATAAAATGTGTACCATAACACAGTGATTTATGTGGAGAAAACCCTTTCGAGAGAAAAACCCCACACTCCAAAGTAGCTCAATATATTATTCAGCAATCAATAATAAATTCCAATGTACTTGTAGAAAAAGATATTCATAGGAGTACCACTAATCAGAGATTTAGAGGTAACTGAATTTCTATAAGACTCTTACACACAACCTCTATCTCATGCACCTCATATATAGGAGATACAATACAAGAAACCGTCAAACGGTATTACAAAACCATTGGCTAAAACCACCCAATAAGGTATGGTTGACCTTATCTCCAATATATATGCCTTATGATGTGTCAAAACACACATCAACATGTGTCCCTCCCTTTTAAAACTCATTTATGTGTCAAATGCATTTCATATTTCCTATTTTGGAAGTACAAACTTCTTTGGGCTATAACTTGTGAATCATGTGTCCTATTGATGAACCGTTTGAATCATTGGAAAGCTCTCAAAGTGCTCTATCACATCATAAACCGCTATTCCATTTAAACCCAATTTTCAGGGCATTTAGAAGCCTTTAAAGTATTCAAAATTAAATTTAAACCTTTCATTACACCCCTCCAAAATGAAAACTTTAATATCTTCAAAACTAGCTATGATCTTTCAACGTAACTTTACTAGAATGCTTATCTAGCCAACTAGAAGCTTCGGGGAGAATTTCGCACCATTTCGTGCTCAAATGAAAACTTAATATAAATAGTAACCTCATGTAAATGTAAGGTTGAGATGCCATTTTTCCCAACAACATATACCCTCCAAATCAAGAAAATACAAGATCTTTCTTAAGAGGAAAAAGAGTATCTCTTCAAAAAACATACAACTATAATCGATCAACTTTGGTTCACCCCAAACCATTTTGGGAAGTCTTCCCTATTTAAATTAAGCATGTGAAATATTTTATGTCTCTATTTGGTTTAGTTATTCCTCTACCCTATATAGTGTTCCAAACTAACTAAGTATTTGAGTCAACCCAAAATACGTTTGTTAATATTTCCTTTTCGATTACCACTAAGCTTCAATCTAATAAAACCCAAAATATTGAGTCTAATCTCAAATTTAAATTATTTAAACGTAACCCATAAGTTTTAGCAATCCATTTTGCTAACCTATTTAAAACTATATAACAACTCATGATTTTTCGCCTTCTCAAAATTCCCATATTATTCATCCTATCCACAAATATAGAGACCACAATGATCTAAGTACCTAGAACACCATTACAATTGTCCACACCTTGGCTATGATCATCACAACAACTTAAAAATTCATCTCTAAACGGGCATAAATAGAATCTTAGGACCAAAGAGCAAGAAAGATTTATGAATAACTATCATACCATATATCACATTTTCACCTTGATAGTTATCATTCATTAGAGCCCAAAATGATCAAGCATGGAGTATGTTCATGGTTTGTGGATTTTCAAAAGGCATTTGACATAGTCCCACAACACATGCATGTGGAAATAATTAAGCCATTTGGTGGAATTGATTATGTGTTGCATTTATGTTATGTCATTGATGTCAACACTAGCTGTTTGGATGCTTTACTGACACCCTTCTGGTCCCGGTAGGTTGAGTGGATTCTGGTTGTTTTGGATCCGGCATGATCTTGTAGGCTCCGGTATAGTTTGGTGATGGAATTGGCTTGTTCATGATACTCATGCTCATATTCGGTCAATTGGTTTTGGTGTGGTGATTGGATGTTATCCTGCTTGCTTATAAGCTTAGTTTCTGGTTCCGACGAGGGTTTCACCGACAGAGATTTTGATGAAGATCTTTGATGAATTGCATAAGTGGTGTTGGTGCAACTTCTGGTGGAGTTTTAGGATGTTGTTGGTGATCATGTTTGAGACTTGGTGGATGGAGATCATTGTTGTAGCATGTGGACCTATACTGGGTCCCAGTTGAACTAGGTTATGGACCGACTTTAATGTAACATGTGGATTGGACCTCTTGATGTGTTTCTAGGATGTCTTATGTGTTGGATATTATTTGTTTGGTCTAAGGCCGACATGGTTTGTAATTATTTAATTGGTTTATTAGCTGGTGGCCGACCTAATTGTTTATGGATGAGGGTTTGTATATATAGATATAAGATCTCATCGTAGATCATCATGGTTATGGTTAAAGGTCATGGTCAAGGGATGTAATGTATGATATTGTAATATCATTTAGGCATAGGATTTAGTCTATCATTAGAGATCGAATTGGGTTTATGTAAGAGGATTTAGTCCTCCAGTATTGATCTTAACTGGAACTGTACTCACGCATAGGAGATGCCAACTTTTGCAGCTCAACACTTCTATGGATTATAGTCTAGATTTCTATGTAGTTAGTGAGGCTCCTTTTGTGATGAGCAGTGTGCTCTAGGCTGTTGGCTTTCCTGCAAGTGTAGGCCCCTTAATTGTAATTCACATACTTACTGCAGAAGTATTATCTGACTGTGGGTAGGCTTCCCACCATGGTTTTTATTTTGTGATTATTGTTTATGCTTAATTGATTTAACTACTATTATCGTATTAATGTTGTGGGTTTCGGTATTAAAGTTTTAAATTGCTAATAGTTCCGATAATTTGTGACAACTGATTCACCCCCCCCTCTTAGTTGTCTTCCGATTATTTGAACCATCTAACAATTGGTATTAGAGCTTTGGTCCTCTCTGTAGAAAGCTTAACTGCTTGAGGAAGATCCTATGGCAACTAATAGTTCAAGTTCATCCAGTTCTTTTAGAGCTATCTTTCAAAGGGATATTCCGAGGCTTGATGGAAAAAATTACATAGTATGGAAGATTCAGATGGAGACTCATCCGAGATGTCTTGGCAAAGAGATTTGGGAGATCACACAGAATGGTGTCACACCTTATAATCTGGTATCTGGAAATCCTCCTATGACAAATCTGGACAAGGAGCTTGAGAATGACTGTAGAGAAAGAGAAGCCCTCTTGTGTGCACTTTCTGATCAACAAAGAATGAGATTAACCGAAAAATCATCTGGAAAGGCTATATGGGATAAGTTGGAGGCTCTTAATGAAGGTGACCCTACAGTGAAGATTGCTAAACTTGATGGTTATCGGGTGAGATATGAAAACCTGAAGATGGAATAAGATGAAAGGATTACTGCATTCATGGAAAGGGTAAATGAGATTGTTATGGGAATTCAATGTTGTGGTGGAACTCTGAGCGAAGATAAAATTATTTCTAAAGTCCTGAGAGCCCAACCACCGGCTTACAAAATGAAGGCTACTACTATTAATGAGTTGAGAACAATGGCTAATACATCTATCAACATAGATACTTTGGTTGGGAAACTATCTTCTTTTGAACTTGAAGAATTTGGACCTTCTGGAGCTGTGAAGTCTGAACCTGCTTTTCATGCATCTACATCTACAACCGGTAAGCAAGACTGGAAAGGTTTGTATGCAAAGGAATTAGAAAATATGAAGAGAGAAGATGATGAGTTTGAGCAACTTGAAGCACTATTTTCTAGAAGAGTACCTAAAGGACCAGTAGGAAGTAAGTATGAAGGAAAAACACCTTTTAAATGTTTTGCATGTAATAAGATTGGTCATTTTGCATCTAGATCTCCTGAAAGGAATTCAAGATTTGAAGAAAGAGATAGAATATCATTTAAGCCTAACCCTGGATATCAGAACAAGTACAAGTACAAGAAAAACAGAGACAAATCATGCTATATAGCAGATGAGGAAGGCATTATTGATTCTGCTGATGAACCGACAAAAGACTCTGCTAGTGGTTACGACAATGGGAAGGAATGGGTGATCCTGACTATCAAGGAAGATGATTTGGCACTGGAAGTGAATGTACCTGAAGAGAAGGCACTTGCTGCTAAAATTGAAGACAAGGATGAATGGGTAATTGACAATAGTTGTTCACATCATATGACCGGAGATAAAGGGAAGTTTCTATCTTTGCAAGAATTTGATGGTGGTCTAGTTAGATTTGGAGATGACAAAGCATCTATGATCAAAGGAAAATGAACTATATCATTGGATGGTAAGAACAATACTGACAATGTTTATTATGTTGAAGATTTAAGGCATAATCTTTTGAGTGTAGGACAATTGGTAGATAAGGGATTTCAATTATAGTTCAAAGATGGAAAATGCAAAATCATTACCAGATCTAGTTTAGAGATTGCAACCGGTACACAGACAAAAGGTGATATATTTTATTTGAACTCCGGTGAGAAGACATGTTTGATTACACAGATTGATGAGAGTTGGCTATGGCATAAAAGGTTGTTTCATGTGAATGTCGATTACATTGTGAAGATCAGTTCAACTAAGGTAGTTGGGGATATACCTAAGATTATGAAGCCCTATAATCCAATATGCAAAGAATGTCAAATGGGTAAACATGTCAGAACCTCTTTTAGAAGTATACAAGATAAATCAAATGATGTTCTTGATCTTATTCATATTGATTTGTGTGGGCCTGCTAGAGTTAAAAGTTTTCAAGGTGATAGATATTTTATGCTAATCATTGATGATTATTCTAGAATGATGTGGGTTACTTTTCTAAAAGAGAAATCTAAAGCATTTGAAAAGTTTAAAATATTTAAGGCTAAAATGGAAAGTGAGACAAGATTGAAGATTAAATGTTTGAGGTCAGATCATGGTGGAGAATTCACATCCGGGAAGTTTAATAACTTTTGTGAGAAGCATGGTATAAGAAGATAATTTTCTGCTCCCTGGAAACCTCAACAAAATGGAGTTGTAGAAAGGAAGAACATAACTATCTTGGATGGTGCTAGAACAATGATGATGGAAGCTAGTCTACCTCATATCTACTAGAGAGAAGTAGTGAGCACAACAGTTTATACATTCAACAAAGTACATATCAAAGGAGAAATCGGTAAGAGACCTTATGAATTATGGTTTGGCAATACACCTACAGTTAAGTATTTCAGAATTTTTGGTAGTAAATGTTATATTAGGAGAATTGATATCATTGGGAAATTTGATCCTAGATGTGATGAAGGCATATTTCTTGGTTATTCTAATGAAAGCAAAACATATAGATTTTATAACAAGAGATTGCAGAGAATTGTGGAGAGTGCTAATGTCAAAGTAGATGAGTTGAACGACAGTCAAATCAGAGTTTACGAGAAGGAACCAACAGTGGAAATGATTATATCTGAACAGGTAGCACTTTACCAGAATAGAGTGTTGAACTAGTTCCTCTGATAGTATCAGAGAATTCTACAGTAACTGAAGAATAGGGAAGAGGAACAGAAAGTCAGAAGACTCCTAGGTATGTGAGATTGAATCATTCAAAAGATCAAATCACTGAGGATAAGAGCAATAGAGTGATGACAAGAAGAAGATTGGTAACTAATGAGGTATGTTTTATTTCACAAGTTGAACCGGTATTAGTAATTGAGGCATGTAAAGATGAATATTGGTTGAAAGCTATGGAACAAGAATTAGATCAAATTGAGAAAAATAACACATGGACCTTGGTTCCCCGACCTAAAAATAAAAATGTTATTGGAACTAAATGGGTTTTTAGGAATAAATTGAATGAGGATGATCAAGTTACAAGGAATAAGGCTAGATTGGTTTGTAAAGGATATTCTCAGAAGGAAGGAATTGGTTATGGAGAGACTTTTGCACCTATAGCTAGGATTGAAGCTGTAAGATTATTTCTTGCCTATGCTGCTTATAAAAACTACAAGGTTTATCAGATGGATGTTAAATGTGCATTTTGGAATGGGGATCTTGATGAGGAAGTTTATATTGAGCAACCTGATGGTTTTTCACTATCAGATGATATAAATATGGTTTGCAGGTTAAGGAAAGCTTTATATGGATTGAAACAAGCACCTAGAGCTTGGTATGCAAGGTTGGATAAATATCTTTTAAAGCTTGGTTTTACTAAGGGCAATGCTAACAATAATTTATATTATAAGATCATTGATGATGATATATTGATTATTGAAGTATTTGTTGATGACATTATTTTTGGAGGTGAAGACAAGTTATGCATAGAATTTTTTAAGAATATGGAGAAAGGATTTTAGATGTCTGTGATTGGTGAGATGAAGTTTTTATTAGGTTTTCAAATTACTCAAACTGACAAAGGTATTTTCATCTGTCACGCTAAATATGCTAAGGAATTGTTGAAGAAATTTGGTATGGGAGATTCTAAACCGGTAAGTACTCCTATGGTTACAAGTGATAAATTGACAAGAAAAGATGTTTCTACATCGGTAAATCCTACAAGATACAAATCTATGATTGGAGATATGATTTATTTGACTTAGACTAGGCCTGACATTATGAATGATGTTTGTATTGTTTCAAGATTTCAGAGTGATCCTAGAGAAAATCATGAGATTGTGGTGAAAAGGATTTTTAGATACTTGCAAGGTACATTAGAATATGGTTTGTGGTACCCTAAGGATGATAACTTTACTTTATGTGCATATACAAATGCTGATTGGGCTGGAGATATTGATGACTGAAAAAGCACTTCCGGTGGAGCTTTCTTTCTTGGAAAGAAGTTGGTTTCATGGATTAGCAAGAAATAGTCATGTACTTCTTTATCTACTATTGAAGCTGAGTATGTTCTTGCTGCTACTAACTATACACAAGTTTTATGGATGAAGAAAATGTTGAAGGATATAAAGGTGGATTGTGATGCACCGGTAGTTATTCACTGTGATAACTCTGCTGCTATTGATATATCAAAGCATCCGGCATTTCATTCTAAAACAAAGCACATATCTATCAAGTATAACTTTTTGAAGGAAAAAGGTTGAAGCAAATGAAGTTAGACTAGTTTATGTGAACACTAAAGAGTAGATTGAGATATTTTCACTAAACCTTTGCCCAAGGAATCATTTGAGTACCTGAGAGACAGATTGGGAGTTTTTCCCCCTCCGGTAGAGACTTGATTGATGCGGTTTGGCATCAGTTCGACATGCATTATCAAAGATACTATTCATTCCGACATTGATGTGGGATGCTACTGCTTAGGGGGAGTAGGTAGCTTTGTGATTCAATGGTTTATGTTTTTTCTTTGATATTTTTGTCAAATTTCTGGCATTGACGTCAAAGGGGGAGAGATATTGATGTGAAAAAGACAAAGAAAGAAAAAGAAAAATTCAAAGGGGGGAGAGATATGAATAAGAAAAGTAAAGGGGAGAGATATTGACATTCAGAGCTGTATGTGGGAGATTGTTGGTTGTCTTCCATTGGGGGAGACTAGTTTGGCATTTCTTGGTACTTAGATGTTCTTCACATCTAGTATTGCCATCAATGCCAAAGGGGGAGATTGTTGGCCATTTGGTGGAAATTATTATGTGTTGCATTGATGTTTTGTCATTGATTCCAAAACTAGCTATTTGGATGCTTTACCGACACCCTTCTAGTCCCGGTAGGTTGAGTGGATTTTGGTTGTTTTGGATCCGACATGATCTGGTAGGCTTCGGTATAGTTTGGAGATGGAATTGGCTTGTTCATGATACTCATTCTCATATTCGGTCAGTTGGTTTTGGTCTGGTGATCAGATGTTATGTTGCTTGCTTAGAAGCTTACTTTCTGGTTCCAATGAGGGTTTCACCAACAAAGCTTTTGATGAATTGCATAAGTGGTGTTGGTGCAGCTTCTAGAGGAGTTTTAGGATGCTATTGGTGATCATGTTCAAGACTTGGCTGATGGAGATAATTGTTGTAGTGTGTGGACCTATATTGGGTCCCAATTGATCTAGGTTATGGATCGACTTTAAAGTAACATGTGGATTAGACCTCTCGATGTGTTTCTGGGATGTCTTATGTGTTGGATATTATTTGTTTGGTCTAAGGACGACATGGTTTGTAATTATGTAATTGGTTTATTATCTGGTGGCGGACCTAATTGTTTATGGTCGAGGGTTTGTATATATAGATGTAAGATCTCATTGTAGATCATCATGGTTATGGTTAGAGGTCATGGTCAAGGGATGTAATGTGCGAATAATGTAATATCATTCAGGAAGAGGATTTGGTTGATCATTGGAGATCGAATTGGGTTTATGTAAGAGGATTTAGTCCTTTGGTATGGAGCTTAACCAGAATTGTACTCAGGCATAGGAGATGCTATCTTGTGTAGTTCAACACTTCTCCGGATTGTAGTCTAGATTTCTATGTAGTCAGTGAAGCTCCTTTTGTGATGAGCAATGCACTCTAGGCTATTGGCCTTCCTGCAAGTGCATGCCCCTCTATTGTAATTCACATACTTATTGCAAAAGTATTAACTGACTGTGGGTAGGCTTCCCACTGTGGTTTTTCCCTTTATCGAGTTTTCCACGTATAAATCTTGGTGTCATGTGGATGGTTTTTATTATGTGATTATTGTTTATGCTTAATTGGTTTAACTGTTATTCTGGTATTTAAGTTTTGGGTTCAGGTATTAAAGTTTTAAATTGATAATAGTTCCGGTAATCTATGACAACTGATTCACCCCCCCCCCCTCTTAGTTGTCTTCTGGTTATTTGAACTGTCTAACAAGATTTGGGGGTAAATGTACATAATAGTGTCACACTTTTATAAAGGAAATAACCAACACAAATAAAAAAATTCAACTTCAATCACTTAAATTGATATTTCTATTTCACATCTTAAAATGATGTAAATTAATGAAATGTAAAAATCTTAATTTAGTTTATGTTTATAATTTTTAAATTTTTTTTAATATGTTAGATACATTTTTTTATAAATTTAAATAGAATAATTGTAATTGTCAAAATATTTTTAAAAAAGTGTGGTTAGTGGGACATCACAAAAGAGCAAAAAATTTATTTTTCTCTGATTTTTTTCCCCACAGAGATAGATGACTTGAAAATCTAGTTTATGAAAAAAAATAAAAATGATTTAAATATTTATTTTTAATATTTTACTAAAGATAAGCTTAATCAAAATATTATAGTTTTCATGGGATGTCAAATTTTATCTGTATTATTTGTAATTAAATAAATAAACTATAACCTGATGGAGAAGATTGTCTTCTCTAATGCACCATATATTAAAAGAAAATATTTTAAATTTTTTATTCAATCTCATGTTTGATTATAAAAATCTACTCGAACTAATTTTTATAAATCATAAATAAACTAATCAATTTTTTTAATTTATTTTTGGATTATAAACATTAAGCTCTATAGAAGGATACTTTTAAATTTTCATGGATGTACCCATGGTAGGAGAAATCTAGAGTTGAAATTAAATTTATGCTAAAATTGTCCCAAAAGATATTTTAGACGATCACATTGAAAATCTCAGGTGAAAGGGCTTCAATTGAAACCTTCTCAATTAAAAGAGTCCCACTTGAAACTTTACATATAAATTGAATCTCATTTCAATAATCTAATTAAAAAACGTTTGATGCTTTTTGGGTGAAAGGATTTCAACTAAAACTATGTATATCATGTAGGTTCCATGGGGTTTCATGCAAAACCATTTCATTCAAAACTATTTAGGGGAAAATATTTTATTAGCAAAAAGTGTGATGACACAACTCTATACTTTTACTCCTAGGTCTTTCACCTCTAGAGGTTTCATTGATGATAACACTATATGAATATTTTATTGGTAGGGCATAAAAATAACCAATAAAACATAGGATGCTTAAGCAATGTAGATGTTAAATAGGGACACCTATTCTCTTTTTTACTTTTTAGGCTCTACATCAATGAACTAAAAAAATGATATCATATGAACTAGGTGATAAAGCTAATTTTCTACTATTTAAAGTCTTTTTTATTGTTCTCTTATTTGCAAAAGACATCACCTTGATGTCTTACTTAGTGAGGATCTCCAAATAAAACTTGATATTTTAGCTTGTTTTGTAATAACCATCAACTTGAGGTTAGTTTGGGTGACAATAAAAGTTATGTCCTTTTCAACATTTCTAGAAAGAAGGAAGTGTAGTATTCATAGATTAATTATAAAGATGAGAGGGTTGAGATTGCTTCCTCATATCTAGTCCATGTGCTAACTTTGGTTGTTAAGTTGAGGCTAGGTAAGGGATTTGTTTCTTTTACCACCCTTAACAAATAAATGACTTTAGGTTTAGCTTTGAGACATTCAAATGCAAATATGCTTATTTTACTAATTAGTTGCATCTACCCTTCTTTGCAGTTATGAGATTTGGGACCCATGCCTTTGGGTTATGGATCAAAATCATATACACAATATTGGTTGTGATGTTATCTAAACATATTCATGCTAAGAAATTGGTTCTTCATACCACCATCTTTGGAAAGTTTGGTACAACTCTTCTCATTACAAGTCAATAATATTTCCTGTGGTGACTAAGATGCATAGGTTGAGATTGATGATCAAATCTCACATTGTTCATCTTAGATATCATTGTCTCACTCTTGGACCCTCTAAGGTATTGATGAATCATGGGTTTGAGTCTCGTTTATGTGAGAACCTCCTTGTTGTGCTTCGGTGTCATTGATATTTCTAGGCTACCACCAAATAAATTTTTATTGAATGTTCCTAATCCATCCAAGGGGAGATAAATAAGCTTAACCATATGGATATTTATAGAGTCTACCTTCAAATTACACAACTTTCACTTGGTGTTGTTAATACTTCAACATTAATAGGATATATATTTCTAGCGTAGAGATGTTTACCTTGGCATCTTCTTCTCTAGTGGGCTAACTTTGGTTGCTAAGTTGAGACTAGGTAAGGGATGTGTTTCATTTACCAACATTTAAAAATAATGACTTTAGGTTTATTTTTGAGACATTCAAATGAAGATACACATATTTCACTAATTAGTCACATCTACCCTCCTTCACGATTATGAGAATTTTGGGTTGTGGATCAAAATCATATATAATGTATTGGTTATTATGTTAACTAAACATATTCATGCTAAGAAATTAGTTTCTCATGCCACCATCTTTGGAAAATATGGTACAACTCTTCTCATTACTTTAAAATATTTAATGTGGTGACTATGATTCATAGGTTGAGATTGATGATCAACTCTCATGCTAGTCATCTCAGGTATCATTGTCTTTCTCTTGGATCCTCTATGGTGTTGGTAGGTTATGAATTTGACTCTTGTTTATGCAAGAACCTCCTTGTTGTGCCACATTGCCATTGGTATTACAAGGCTATCACTAAATAACTTTTTATTGAATGCTCCTAATCTCTCCAAGGGGAGATAAATAAGGGTAACCATATGGAGATTTGTAGAGCCTACCTTCAAATGGAAGAACTTGCACTTGGTATTTTCAATACTTCAACATTACTATATCTATGTCTCTAGCTTAGTGATGTGTATCTTCCCCTTGGGGTATTCTATACTTTAGCTACCTTGTAGTATAAGTCTTCCTCTTATTCAACTTAGAGTTTGCTTCCATTAGTTTTGAATTGAGAAAGATCACTATATTCGTTAAGAGAATTCATTTCACAAGATATGCTCCTTTAAACTAGAGAATAAGGAACCTTTTGTATTTAGATGCTCTCCCTATCATGGATGAGTTTATCTCTTCAAAGACTTGTTTGGTTCTTTCCAAACTCTCATAAATTATAAGGACTTTAGATGTCTTTCTCTCTTCTTGTGGGAGATGTTTGATCTTCATTGATGCATTTTGAAGACATGTCCACCAAAAGGGCTTACACTAGATTGATTGCTTCCTCTTGCCAACCCTCTCACTTTAGTAGGAGACAACCTTGACCAACTTCAAAGTTCATTAAGTAGATCCATGAGGCATCTCAAACCTAGTGACCTCATGGTCTTATGCCCATTACACACTTTTGAACAACCTTGAATATCAAAAATGCTATCTAAGACCTTCAAAAATAGTCTATAGAACTTCCTTTTCTTTTCTTACATCATTTGCTTTATACTTTTGTATTTTTCTTTAAGTATTCATGTACACTCCTCTTCTCCTCTTTTAATTACTATTTTTATCCAAAACATAATTTTAATCTTTCGTAAATATTAATACATAAATTCAATCATGTCTTCGGAGGCCTTGTGTCTTCGCTGGGCCATTGTGCTCGTGGGTTTGAACAAGTGAAGTGTGAGGATGAGGTCCCTTGGTTGTGGCCTCACCGGTTCATAGCTTCGGGTCAAAAGCGTTTCACGTGGAGTCAGAGGCGTGTCATGCCAGTGCGCCGGTCATGTTAAAAAGTTTAGCAAACATTATTTAAAAAATAAATAAAAATACATAAACTCAATCTAATTTAAAATTACTTTCATAAACATTAATACACAAATTGAAATTAAATTAAATTCAATCTACATCCTAACTCCTAGAACTCAAACATGAATTGCATTTTTTTAATTTTAAATTTACATAATAAATGGAGCTCCACATCTAATTGTAAATCTAGACTATGTTGAATTCTACACTCAATTATGAGTGTTAAAACTCCAAAAGAGTTATTATTTTATTTTTATAAATTTATTTTAATCTTTCATAAACATTAACACATAAATTCAAATTAAATTCATCTAACCTAAAATTGATTCCATAAAGATTAATGCATAAATTAAAATTCAATTAAATTCAATTTACATCCTAACTTGGTGGAGAACTTAAAAATATAAAAAAAGAATTGCACTTTTTTAATTTTAAACTTACATAGTAAAATGAACTCCAAATGTAATTGCAACTCTAGACTACCTTGGAACCTACACTCAAATCTTTAGTCTGCTTACACTTCAAAGGTGGATTCAATTGAAGTAAAAAATTATATCTTTTCAAATTGAAACTCTTGATACAACTTCTTTATATTATAATCTTTCATAAACATTAATACATAAATTCAAATTAAATTCAATCTAATCTAAATTTGCTTTCACAAACATTAATACATAAATTAAAATGAAATTAAATTCAATCTACATTCTAACATGTTGTAGAATTTAAAAATGACTTGCATCTTTTAAATTTTAAATTTACATAGTATAAAAAGCTCCAAATCTAACTGCAACTCTAGATTAGGTTGGATTCTACACTCAACTCTTCTACAACTCCAAAGCATTTATTATTTTTAAATCCATAATTTAATTTTAATCTTTCATAAACATCAATATATAAACTCAAATGATATTCTTTCCAATCTCAAAAATGAATTTTATCTTTTAAATTTAAAATTTGCAGTAAAAGGAGCTCAAAAATCTAATTGCAACTCTAAACTACACTAATTTAATCCTGTAAATTAATTTTAATATTTCATAAACATCAATACATAAATTCAAATTAAATTCAATCCAATCTAAATTGTTTTTAATTTTAAACTTATATAATAAAAAACGCTCTAAATTTACCTGCAACTCGCAACCCTGAGTCTCAAAAATCCAAAAGAGAATAAGTAAACAATTATATAACTCTTCATATATAAATATTGCAACTCTAAACTACACTAATTTAATCCTGTAAATTAATTTTAATCTTTCATAAACATCAATACATAAATTCAAATTAAATTCAATCCAATCTAAATTGTTTTTAATTTTAAACTTATATAATAAAAAACGCTCTAAATTTACCTGCAACTGGCAACCTTGAGTTTGAAAAATCCGAAAGGAAATAAGTAAACAATTATATAACTCTTCATATTTTAATTATTTATAAACATTAATACGTAAATTCAAATTGCTTTCATTCCAATCTAAAATTGCTTTCACAAACATTAATACATAAATTAAAATTAAATTAAATTCAATCTTTATCCTAACTCCTGGTAGAATTCAAAAATGAATTGCATCTTTTAAATTGAAAATTTACATAGTAAAAGGAGCTCCAAATCTAAAGAAAACTCTAGACTAGATTCTACACTCAACTCTTCAACTCTAATGCTGTTATTATTTTTAAATCTATAAATTAGTTTTAATCTTTCATAAACATAGTATATAAATTCAAATTATATTCAATCAAATCTAAAATTTCTTTCATAAACATTAATGTATAAATTAAAATTAAATTCAATATAATCTACATGCTAACTCATTGTAGAACCAGAAAATGAATTGCATTTTTTTCATTGTAAATTTCTGCACCACTAGACTAGTTGGATTCTACACTCAAGTCTTCAGTTTTGAAACTCCAAAGAGGTTATTATTTTTAGTCTTTCATAAACAATACATAAATCTAAATTAAATTCAATCCCATCTAAAATTGCTTCCATAAACATTATTGCATAAATTAAAATTCGAATCTACATCCTAACTTGCTATAGAACTGAAAGGAGAGTTGCGTTTCTTTAATTTTAAATTTACATAGTAAAAGGAGCTCCAAATCTAAATGCAACTCTAGACTAAATTGGATTCTACACTCAACTCTTCAATCTTTTGAAACTCCAAAGGGGAGTTTTGACGCAGTCATATACATAAATTAAAATTAAATTTAATTCAATCTACATCGTAACTCCTTGTAGAACTCAAACATAAATTGCATTTTTTTAATTTTTAAATTTACATTGTAAAAGGAGCTCCAAATGTAGACTACTTTGGATTCTACATTGAATTCAATCTAAAACTCCAAAAGGGATTTTTTGATAAAACTAAGTAAAAAATTATATAACTCTTCACTTTGAAGGTGAATTTTTCATACAATCTAAGTTAAAAAATTATTTATCTCTTGTCTTTCTGAAACTCCAAAGGAGAGTTGTTGATACAACCAAAGTAAAGACTTTGGATTCTAGGTTGTTGATACAACCAAAGTAAAGACTTTGGATTCTACATTGAACCCTAGTTCAGTTTGAAACTCCAAAGAAATTTTTTTGATACAATAACTAAAAAATTATATAACTCTTCAATCTATTTGAAACTTCAAAGAGAGATTTTTCATACAACCCAAGTTAAAAATTATATATCTCTTGTCTATGTGAAACTCTATTGGGAGTTTTTGATACAACCAAAGTAAAGACTTTGGATTCTACATTGAATTCCAGTTTAAAACTTCAGAAATATTTTTGATTAAATCAAAGAAATAAATTTTTTTATAACTCTTCAGTCTATCTGAAACTTCAAAATAGATTTTTGGTACAACCAAAATAAAAAATTATATAACTCTCTATCTGAAACTCCAAAAGAGTTTTTTGATACAACCAAAGTAAAGAATTCCAAGTATAGTTCGAACAAAATAATTTATGATATGGCAACCTGACTACTCACACTACACCCAAGGTAATACCTTAACCTAAGGCGAGAGGCTGATGCAATATCGATGTCATCACCAGAAAACTACCAAAAAATCAGGATTATTCCAAGCTGAAAGATAATTACCACCATATATTGAATAATAATCCTCTAACAAACCAAGAGAATTCTTCGGTGAATACAAATGAGGGGGTGTCAATTACAAAGTGACAGGTAAGCTGACAATCATGATTGTCATATATCCAGAGGGAAACTGACAGACTGAAGACAGCTAACTAGCAGTTATTAAAGCAGAGGACAAAGTCGCAATCAAGGGCCTAGTTTTAATCCCCTATTTAAGCATTATTGACCCCATATGGAGGGTGGAAAATGCTTCACAGCCGGCAATAGCAATTTGCAGCTGCTCATTCTACAAGACACCCAGCTCATCAATTGTACAACTAATGCTTTTGGACCCGTTTTCATACATGCCCACTTTCTGAAATCCACTCAAACTTTATCCAACCTGTAATCCCAATCACTTTATGCTGTCAACACTCTGTGACCAACCCCTCTCGTGGTTGGATTCAATATATAACTCCAAATGCCCGCTTTGTCATCTTCATAGATAACAGAAAGCGTTGGGTTTATGTTCTTCAACAAGGCAAATTACTGCTGTATTTGAGACCTGGAATACAGAGAATGCACAGTAACCCTAGCTTGTGAAGGCTTGTTTAAGTGTTGCAGGGAATGGTGTGGAAGAAAATCTCAGCAAAGCTGCATTCTGTTTGCTCTTCTATGTAGGAGTGGGTGAAGAATAGGCCTCATTGTGTTGGGGTCTGGTAGTGGGTATTGTAGGGAATGCAGTAAGAGAAGTTCTGCAGTCATAAAGCCTGTTGCTGTTTGTATCAAGGTTCCTATCTGAGCATTACAAGGAATTGGGTTTTTGATTTTGCAGGGAATGTGTTGAAAATCCAACACCAACCAGATCATTAGGCCAATACCAACTGTTGAAGGCATTTCAAGTCATTGGGCCTGTTCCTGCTGTTTCGAGGTTTTTAGAGGGAATCAGAAGCTTTGCTATTGCAGGGAATGCACTTGAGTCCTAAGAAACTTTGTGTTTTGTTCATAAAGATGGGATTTTGAATATACTATCATAACAGACGCATATTGGGTGCTGCAGGGAATGCATTGAGAGATTAAGAAGAGTATATTTTCATAATGGATCCTTGCTCGTTTGTGAAGGTCTTGGTAGGAGGTCTGGCATTGAGGATCCCAGTGGCATCCAAGCCCACCAAAACAGGAGTACATCCTACTGCTTCTCCATGCTTCTGTGAATTCAAGCTGCACAATTTTCCTCTGCAAACTGCAGTTGTTCCCCTGATTTCTCCGAGGTCATCTGATCCTGATGTTCATAATATATCAGCCAGCTTTCATCTTGAAGAAAATGAGGTGAAAAAGCTGTCTTCTTCATCTTCTCCATCCTGCTTAGGGTCCTCAAAACCCTTGTTGGATATTGCTGTTTATACAGGAAGACAAGGATCCACTTGTGGTGTGGCTTTGGGGAAGCTCTTGGGGAAATTCAGTGTCCCTGTGGATCTAGAGGGGGCTAATGAGAAGGCCATTGTTTTCCACACTGGCTGGGTTTCAATAGGGAAATCTAAACTGGACGGTGCTCAACTGCATCTGAATGTCAGAGCAGAACCAGATCTTCGCTACGTGTTTCAGTTTGATGGAGAAGTTGCATCCAGCCCTCAGATTCTCCAAATTCAAGGCAGTATTAGACAGCCAATTTTTAGCTGCAAGTTCACCTGTGACAGAAGCTCTAGGTCACGGTAAGCATTTCAAATATTTTCTCTGTATTTCTTGATGAATTGGCGTTGGCATTTGTCAAGTTTCTTTATTTTCTAGGTCTTTAAGATCATATACAATGAGTCATAAACAACAATAAAGCATATAGTAGTTTTCAGGCCCCAAGGCTTAAAGCATACGGATCATTATAATGGTATGATTGAATTTTTCTCAGATCAGTCGGCCCGTTGGTCGGTCCGAGTGCCATTCAGTTTTAACAGTATACCATTTAATGTCAATGGGTTTTTAGGGTTTAATTGCAGTAGAATATATTGAACCAGTACAAGCCCTTAGTATCTGTAAACTTTTTCCTGTCAAGTTTGAAACCGCATATAGGCATTAGATCTACAGGAATAAGGTTGCCTAAACAAAATCAGAGAAAGGGTTAAGAAATTTTGAATTGCATGAGTAGGCGTTTGTGGGTGAAACACTGATACTGTCCAGGGTAATTTTTTTATGTATTTAGTACAGTTTCTGATCAGGTCTTGTTTCTCTCTACAGATCATTGCAACATGAAACTTCCAAGAAGAAAGGCTGGACTTGTTCATTTGGAAGCGATAGAGAACAAGATCGGAGAGAGCGCAAAGGATGGCTTGTAATGATTCATGATCTTTCTGGCTCTCCTGTTGCAGCTGCATCTATGGTCACTCCCTTTGTTCCCTCTCCTGGTTCTGATCGGGTAAGCCACTCAAATCCTGGTGCCTGGCTCATCCTCAGACCTGATCATAGGGGTGAGGACAGTTGGATCCCTTGGGGCCGCTTGGAAGCATGGAGAGAGCGAGGTGCCAGTGGTGGATTAGGGTGTAAATTTGAGCTCATGGCAGAGGGGGGTGGTTTGGCTGGGATGGGTAATGGACTGTTGCTAGCAGAATCAGTAATCAGTTCAACAAAGGGTGGCAAATTTCTTATAGACACTGGTCATGGCAAGGCAGCAGGTACTCCTATTGCTAACTCCCCTGTTTCAACCCCTCGCAGCAGTGGAGATTTTAATTTCAGCACATGGCCATTTCCTGCTTATGGAGGCTTTGTGATGAGCTCTACTGTTCAAGGAGAAAGAAAATGCAGTAAACCTGTTGTCCAACTAGCCATGAGACATGTGACCTGTATGGAGGATGCTGCAGTGTTTGTGGCCTTGTCAGCAGCAGTGGATCTAAGTAGGGATGCATGTCAACTGTTTACCCGAAAGTTAAAGAAAGAGTTGTGTCACCAGAATAGCAGATCATACTGTTAAAGAATAGTCTCCGTCAATGCCATAAACAGGACCACCCTCAACAAGGAATTGAGATCATACTGTTGGAGGTCAAAGTTTGCAGAATGTGGAAATCTTCCTTCAGAACATTGGCTTTAGAGGCGAGTACATATGAAATCCACTACAGTTAAGGTGTGGCAGCACAGCTGGGTTGCATTTAGATTTTGGGATTTTCAGTGCTGGAGTAAAGCAAATTGCTTGTTTGCATTTATTCTGAGTATAACTTATCTCAGATTATGAGTTTGTGACCTTAACAGATCGCGATGGTGATGTTTTTTGTGGTGTGTCTTTAGCTTAAAATCAACAATTTGCTTCAGTGACAACTTTTTGTGGGACATATTTTTTGACCGATTAGTGATGGGCAACAATCATACAGAAATCCAATCTTAGCTTCTCCAAGATATTACTTTGTCACAACCCATGGGGTTTTTCATGTACAAAGACGGGCTCTTATTCCTCTCAGAGGAAAATGAGAGTTGTTCATCTTTTTTAAACTAACAGAGTGTTAACATACAAAAGATTAGAGAAATATTCATGATTAAAATTTCATTGAAGCTTGTGGTGTGATGTTGTTTATGATCACTTTTGAGTTTTAACATTTGATGATTGTGCTTGAAATGGATAAAGGTATAAGCATCCTGTTGACACTTGTATGTTGATTTATTTTCATCAAAAGTAATGGGTTTAAATGAAGGCTTCTCATGATTTAAGTCTCGCCAATTCTACATGTCACATAACATTTTCAGATAACATTACAAAGGTTTAATGGGTTTACTGCTGTATTACATTTCATCCTTAGAGAGTCATTTATCATGACTGGAAAGCTTTTAGGACTAGTGGGAACAAACTGAGTCATTATTAACTGAAAGTTTTTCTATTAGTTGGAACAGCATATATTTGTTTAGTCCGATTAAACTTGATATTTTGTTGCAAATCTTATCTCCTCGATTTGGGAAGATTATGAATAACTTGAGGAGTTTCAAGTTTTTCTATGAACGGGTTAGAACAAAAATGTTGGGAAAAGAGTGGATTGTAGAATATATTTTGACTTTGGTGTCATTGATGATCTTGTTGCTCCATTTTGTTCACAGTGAATGGGGGTTATTGAGCATAGCCTTAGTAAAATCTGTATAATATAGAAGCAAGAGGTTTGCCCCAAATGAATAAATTGAATTAGATGATGATTGTGAAGAAATATACCATATAAATTCGCGGGTGACATTTTTTCATGGACATGGTGCCTAATTTTCCCCAAGTTTGTATCTAAGAAGTAAGAATGCTCTCCATCCTATACAACAGGAAGAACCTCAGAATCAATAAACTTATGTGACGCTCACAAATAAATGAATGGAGTAGATGACTAATGTGAAGCACCACTATACAATAAATTCCTTAAAGCCAAGTTTTCGATATAAGGTCTCTAATTTTCCCAAGGATTGTATCATATCTAAGAATGTTTTTATCTGTACAGCGGCTGCTAGTACAATGCCTTTATATTTTGTTTGATTTCTCTGATCAGAGGTAGCTTGCCTATCAGTAATGCGTTGTATATTCAAAGTGGTGTGTTGAGAGTTAGAATCAGGATTAATAACTAAAATTATTGTATACATTGTAGTACTGCGACCATAATGAAGTGTCTTGAATCTCTTCCAAAGCCAAAGGCTACAGTTCTATCAATGGAGTATTGGTAGTGCAGGTTTCAGACCCACTAGCATTTGAGCTTTGTCCACCATTTTTTATTAGTTCTATTAAAACAAATTGGAATCTGGTGAGGAATGATTCGACTGGCAACCTTTGTGAGGATTCAAGGTTTTATATGTTCTGATCCTGATCTGTAGAGCACATTATCTACATTTTTCCCCAGAAGCAAAGAGGTGGCTCAAGAGGAATGCTTAAATCGATTTCTAGAGGGATATATTGTAATGAAAACGATTAACATTAATTTTTTTTTATAAACATTTAAGAATGTAAATTAAGAAGCAATTTCCTTCTAAGATTTCAAGGTTGTTATGCATCAAATTAAATTGGTGTCTACCTGGAACATCTATCCATTCTTCTGGACGACTTTTTACAGAAATAATTGTTGGCATTAGTTTGCCACAGTATATGTAGCATTTGATAAAAGATAACTTCTGGATGCAACTGTGTATTGTTTTTCAATCCAGAAGCCATCTTCTCAATACTAAAATAATTAATAATTAAAATTTAATAATAATTTTTGAAAATGTCTACAGATCTTCCCACTTGACACAAAATAAATTCATTCTTAAAACAAATAATTTGGTCTGTATCTTACTCTATCCCGGCCTTCTCACTTAAATTTATTCTTGAAAAATGATAAAAATATAAATCATTCCTTTCAACCATAAGAATAAACCCTCCGTCTCAGAGTGGTGAATATCTTGTTTGAAGACCACTGTTCCTGAAGTAAAATTGGCACCTTACACTACACTTACCTTAAGCTGCCAAAATTTAGGTGGGGTGGACAAGCTGTGACGTCTCTGTTGGGGAGAGGCTCTAAACAGGAAAGAGTTGTTGCGCTTCTATGGCTGTTTCTTTGGGGCATTTTATATAAATTGTAAGTTGGGTATCTCTATAATCTCTTTCAACTATGATTAGAATGTACACAACACATACAATTTCGAGTTAAATTTGAGTATCAATTTGCTTGTTCTTTATAGCTTTCTAGACTATTCTGATGATGAGTCATGGAGTGTGGTTTGAAATGTTGATGCAATAAACACTTACAAAATCTAATCGAGAAAAACTACAGTAAGAGTTAAACCAGATTTAAATCTGTATGAATTAACATCCTTTACTGCCCTTAAAACTACCATTTTTGACAATGTCTTAACAAGACTAAATTGCCTGTTTCTCTTGTTTTAATGTTGGGTGTTATCGAATCTTGTAAGGAGAACCTTAATACTTTATTGAGGATAAAAGAGAAAAGAGAAAAGCAGGCTTTCCTCAATCCACACTGGCAAATCCATCTCAATAAATATTGCAAGAAAATGGAAAATATTCAACAGATAAGCTTAAGGAATTTTGGTTTTGGTTTTTAATGAATTAATATTGCAAGAATATAGAAAAGTATTCGACAGATAAGCTTAAAGAAATCTAGGTTTTGCTCCTTAAGCACTATTCTCTGAATGTATGCAACAACTTTGCATAGAGCCGGCCATCCCCAGCTTATCTGCATCATACATTGACGTGGAACAACCCAGTCGAATACTTTGAAATATAGAATTGAAGTTGCATAACTGGATGATAGCTTTCTAAAGATACTTTTTGGCTATGATGGAAACCAACTTTCTAACCACCTTCAGGGGAGTATCTAGGTCCATTTTTAAACTGTTATTTTTTATGCTCTTGAATCAATCTTTAGGTTATCTTAAACACTATTTATTCCTTTTTATGCTCTTGTATCAAGGTTTATGTTATCTTAAACACTGGTTTGGTGTGGTGGCTTGGTGTGGTGGCATAAATTGTTGTGTGGTGTAGTGGCATAAATTGTTGTGGGGTGTAAGGGTTGCAGTGTGTTTAGCTCAATTTTATATTCAATTAAAACAAAATCAGATTAAGAAGTCATATTAAAAAGTACAGCCAGATGGGTGTAAGGTCACAGTGTTGTGTTTAAGTTTAGCTAAAACAAAATCAAATTAAAATTAAGCAGCCATATTAAAAGGTTTGGTCAGATGGGTGTAAGGTTAAAGTGTTCAGTTTAAGTTTATCTCAATTTTATATTCAATTAAAACAATATTAGACTAAGCAACCATTTTAAAAGGAAGATTTAGAAGTGAATTATACTTTGGTGGTAAGATGTGGCACATCTAAAGGTAATGTGCATAAATCAAAACAACAACTAAAGGTTATGTGCATAAATCAAAACAACCAAACATTCTGGAGTTGGAAGGTCAACATTCATGTGGTTCAGCGGCAACATTAGTTGCTCATGACAAGGATGGCCCACGTAAATACTGACCAAAATGATCAAGTAAAATAGTTTTGGGTGAGGGTTGTCTTACCCACTTTAAGTAGCCTTTGAAATAGAGTAAATGGGGTCTGGTAAGAAGGCTTTTTGACTGTAAGATGACCAATTTATCTGGGTTGGCATGGCCCACATTTTAATGGATGTGATGGGTTATTTGTAATTTCAGTTATCATTATAGTGGTTCAAATAACAAGACAATAGAAGGTGTTTCATTCTAGAGAGGCTGGAGGGAAAAAGGTATTCAGTCATCAGGATGCACCATGGTAATTGGTTGATGTTACAGTGAAGTTTTGACTTCTCATGGATAAGGAAAAGCTTGTCGAATTATTCTGCAACATAATTGTGAAATCCCCACCTTCTAAATGGTCTGCTAATTTGATACCAGAAGCTTATGATAGCAATCTATCTACCTAATTATATATATTTATAAATACACCTATATATATATATAGAAAGAGATATATTCAAGTCTCTATAACATTCTACCTAATGGTAAATATATACGTTTAGATGGATATATAAATCAAATCTAATAACATTCTACCTAAACCTACATAATATATACGTTGCTGTTGTTGCATAGGATTCATGTTAATTTATTATTTATCTAAACGTTTTCTATACTTTGATTGACTTGAAGTGACTGCTTTTGCTTTTTAACACCTTTAATGCACTGAGCACTTTTTGGATCTTCGTAAAAGAACACAGGCTGGAGTGTCTTCCAACATAATTTTAGTCTCTATTTTCTAGAGTGGCAAATTTAAAATTGGTTTATGCTGATTAGGCCTAAGATGCCGTTCATGGCATTTACCGTCAGACCCAAATGGATAATACTGTTACATCTCCATTGCTTTTAAAAAGCTTATTTTCTGACTTACACAACTGGAGTGTTTCTAGAAAAAGAAACTGTTGTGGGTCCCAGATGCCCAATGGCAGCTGAATATACCAGAGCTCAAAATATGTGGTGCTATAGCAATTTGCACAAACTGGTGTGGGTCCCAGATACCCAATTGCAGATTAATATACCAGAGATCAAAATATGTAGAGTGCTATAGCAATTTGCTGTAGCATAGGCCTGTCCTTTTCTGAACTTTTCCTATTATATTATTTATGCATTATCAGAATCTGCAGAAAATATATGGTTGGTTTTCCTCAGTCAGACTTGTGTTTTTTTTTAAGTGGGTCCGAGGGAATCCTGATCATCTCTGGCACGAAACGTATTCTGTTCTATGACAGCCTGGTTGTATACAAAATGACTATTGACTTTTGACCATAAACATGTGAGTAACCTTTTACTCCAGAGTCTGCAGCAGCCCAAATCCTCTTAACTGAAAAAGTGAAAAACCTAGCTGCCCTTTTTTTTCAGGAAAAGATTTGAAATTTTAACAGACATATATTCTTTTTTCAAATTGGTTAAGGGAAAAGCTGAAACATTTTTAGAAAGTCCTTTCTGTCATGGGCTGGCATTGGGTGAAACATTTTTAGAAACTCCATTGATTGACATAATTCTAGGCTTGGACCAGGGGATTTCTAATTCCGATTCATTGTTTCTGTGAAGATGAAGCAAAGTTTGCCTTTAGTCAAATTAATGGAGAGATGGGATTTCTTGCTTGGGTTCTAAGTATGAATCATTAGGATTCATTGTTTGGGATTTGGGTTATTATAGCTATCGATTATATTTCCATTACTTACTTTTCCATATTTTAATTCTAATGGTTTGTTATAGGATTTACCCTTCACAGTTAGAAAAGGTAAATAGCTTTTGAAGTTGCAAAATAATCATCCGTGTGTTTCAATTGAAGAAGACATTTCAACTATAAGAAATTTTAGTTTTTTACAATCATAATATTTAAAATAAGATTTTATGAAAATTTGCAGATATTTTTGTTGATCCATCACCAACAATCATCACTGTTTCAATTGAAGTAGACATTTCAATTATAATTTTTTTTTAGGTTTTATACGGTCATAATATTTAAAACAAGAGTTTAGGGGGAATATGTGTGAAGATTTTTAAATAGACTTTTTTCGGTTGATCCATCACCAAAATGAGCAATAATAAATATTGATTATAATTTTGATTTAATTTTTTTATATAATATTTTATTTATTCTTTTAAAATTTGATTTAGATTGAATAAGGTTAGGTTTATGTTTTTGGTTCATATATTGAGGGATTTGTTTGATGTGAGGATAGATTTTGTGTTTTCAATTGAATTTATTTGATTTGTTTAATGATAGGTAGGAAGTATGGATGGTATATATTGTTTAAGGGTTGGTGTGTTTGGTTAGAATAAGACTTTTCCTTGTTTCAATTATAAATGTATGTTTCATTTACATAGACTTCTGGATGTGAGTATTTCTTTGTCCATCATATGCATATGTCTAATCCAAACATTTTATTGTTTAATATTTTATAAAAATTATATTTTATGGAATTTTAACATTTTGTTGAATAAAAAAATTAAAACATAATTGTAATGAAAATAAACCCATTCAATACAATTTACCTAGAGAAAAAAGGTAAACAATAATAAGAGTCTACTTTAGAGTCAAGAATGATATTTAATAATGAAATAAATATTGGGATACATGCAAGATTTGACATGTTATGTTATGTTATGATGTATGCTCCTTTGGAGCTGGTTGTCCCTTTGTATTATTTTTCTCCTTATTGGTCTATTCAATAAAAATAAATAAATAAATAAATAAAATAAACAAAAGGTACTCATCTCTCAAATGGATGATGAAACGATTGTCACATATGTCACAAAATATTTTGTTATTGTATTAGGGAAGATAAATTTGTAAGATGATAAACTTAGAATTGTAGACTTTTCTATTGTGTTAGATTCTTGAGATCACACCTACAACATTGTAATGTCCCCATTTTGTGAGCATCAGAGTTTGTAAGAATTAGCCTATCATTTGACCCTCGTAGGCTAACAATTATTGATAGAGGGCCTCGTGTGGCAGTTACTTGGTGATTAGAGACATTACTCTTCAGCTGGATTCAGGTTTTGGCCTTTGCACAGGTTTTTTGACTCAGATTGGCACACTTACTATTTATAGTAAGTTACTATTTTGGGAGAGTCAGGGTTCCTATTAATAGAAAGACACCTGAGCGGAGCTTATTGGCAGTGTCAACCTTGATTGCGCTTTTGCAGCTATTTCTAGACTCAGTTCCACATACTTACTATTTATAGTAAGTCACTATTCAGGGTTTTTGTTTTTAGACAGGCATCCAATCACATGGAGAACAGGGAGAGTCGACTCCTGGCTCAGACGGTTTAGCAATCAAACAAGTACATCAAGAGATATTAAAGTTTAAGTGACTTAAGTGATTTATTTAATATTTTAATATTATTATAAAGTTCTAAAGTAACTTTATAATAATAAAGTCACTTTAATATAATAAAGTACGTTAAGTGAATAATTTAATGTGGGAATAAATCTTTTATCCCACATTGGCCAGGAAGGTGTTTGAGCTCTCTTAAGGAAAGAATAAAAGGAAAGGCAAGAGTTCATTCTCGACATCCAGTTGATGAATAGTATTTTGATTGATTTTTTTTATTGTGGAGCCTAGGGCTTTCGCAATTTTCTTCTTTGATCACAGGAAACGAAAACTTCCTATTGATAGTAATTTTGAAGGTGTGAAATAACACCTGAATTATTGCAGTTGTGGGAAAGAATACTTCAGTTCTTTCATTTGTGCAAATTGGTGAATTTTTCTACAAGGGTTTGAAGTTTATTGTTGGAGAACGTTTATAATTGGTTGTGAATCGTCCTTCTTTGGCACATGGAGTTATATCATTCTTGTTGGGAGAGATTATCAACAAATTATTCAGGGTTTTAAGAGCAGATTGCAAGTTTGTTCTTGCTGCTACAGTGCGCATGAACAGTGCGCGTGAACAGTGCGTGTGAACAGTGCCGCGCTACAGTATTTTGCTTGATTCCGATTGCAACTTTCATCTCCATCATTAAGCATCACTATTATCAGGTTCCTCTTGCAACTATTAGTAGCTAGTATTGAAATATTAGGCATATAATTTTGCTGTTGTAAGTGATAACTTAGAATCAGATTTGGCATTGATGTAGTCTTTTTGTAAGCCAATTAGTCTTGGCAAATCCATAGCAGCATCGTACTTAGGAATGAATTCAATAAAGAAGATATATGTTGCATACCATTTGTTTGATGAAATGTCCTTTTAATAACATATATGATCAGCATAATAGTTGCATGCCAGTTGTTTGTCGAAATGTCAGTTGGCTGTAGGTATGCATTCCATATCTAGTTTTCATGTATATGCATTAAAAATACCAAAAAGAACTGCACTCGCATGCTAGTTCATTGTAAGAGGTATTGTCAACATCATTGGTGAACTTCCTAAATTTCTTGGCAACTTTCAAAGTGTATCAAACAATCTGAAATACAAAAATCAGAATAGAGAAAGACAGCATACAAAGTGTTTGACAATATTCCTTGAGCCAAAATCAGTCAATTTGGGCAAGGGATATTACAAACACTAATCCCTATAGGGGTGGAAGTGAGCTTTGTGCCTATGTGGATTTAAATCTTTTGTGCATAGATGGATTGGTATAATTTTTATGATAGAAGAAAGTTAATCTTGATATGCTACACCCGTGTCTAAGAAATGGTGTCTATACAATGTGTTTGGAAACTTGCTAGAAATAAATTTATTCTTCTTTGGTCAAGCAATCTCTAAGGGTCAATTCAATAAAAGTGAACAAGGGTCAAAGACACCATGCATCCATACAAGATGCTATTATGTTGATGTAAATAATGAATTATGGTAAGTGCAAGAAGTTGAGTCCAAATTAGTAGGAAGCTTAAAACTTAGAAAAAATGCTAAGAGAAATGGGTACCCATTTTGTAAAAAGAAGGTACCCATTTAGGTTAAAGAAGGTACCTATTTAGGTTAAAGCAGGTAGCTATTTAGGTTAAAGCAGGTAGCTATTTAGGTTCAAGATCCCAAACCTAAATTTGTACTCGTGCAAAATGGGTACTTGTTTTGTGCAAAAAATGTTGTTCAGGTTGAAAGCACCAGAATACTGAAAGGGGGGCTGAATCAGTATTCTTAGAGATTAAACTTTTCTTTACCATTATAACCTTCCACTTAAATATGAAACAAACTTGATTGATATAAACAGTTAATGCAGAATAAACATGAAAGATATAACCATAAGTACGTGGAAAACCCAAATGGGAAAAACCACAGAGAGTGTTAACTCTTAAGAGAATATAACTAGTTATATTTGTGTTTACAAAGAGGGATGACTCACTTCCAGATTACAAAAAAATGGCTCACTATTGGACTACTCATTGCAGATACAACAAAGAGATGGCTAACTACCATAATGCTTACTGCAAGTAAAAGGGTTGACCTGAATGGGATAGCATCTCCAAATGCATGGGATTAGTTCTAAGGTTAAGCTTAGATTACAAATCTCAAATTCGACAATAGATCCGGTTAGAGATATCTGCACAACTGTCCTGCAATAGGTTTGGTAAAGGACTATTGCACCACTGTTTGCTTTTGTTGTTCGCAACTCGTACTTCACACATTTCTATCTTCGCTGCCAACTTTCGCACAACACAAACCTTCGCACACTTAGCCTCTATTTCTCTTTTCATGTGCTACTACATATGTATATGTATATGTACTGAAGGACACAAATTCAAAAAAGTGTGTCGGCCAAGCCCAACACATTACCAATATGCTCATGTCGGCCTCCACAAGACTTTTACATGCTTCCTTTACATACTCCGATTTCCAATGCATACACTGAAATTACCGGAATGGGGCAGGGTCATCTAGGCTCAAGAATATCGACCCATTATCACAAAATCAAGCTCAATATCTCCAAAATGTAGACTCCTCATGTACCAAGAAAAACCATAACACAAAACTCAAAAATATACTTCTGACAATTACCGAAGAAGCTAACATCAGGACACATAACTGATACCGAGATCAATGAGAAATCCTAACACTGGGATTTCAGGATCAATGAGAACTCCAGGAAACCTCAAAACTTATAATTCAGAGCTGTCCATAACATATTACTTTTATCACACTGCATAATAACTTTTGACCAAAACAACAATACGGACTGCATACAACATTCATAACATCCAGACTAATATCCAGATCACATACACTATTCAACCTAAACTAGATAGTAGGTTTGACATCAATGATAAAATTATTCACACAAGTCTAACAATCTCCAACAATTTCCCCCTTTGTCATTGATGGCAAAACATATTCAAGACATAACTGCGCATAACTCCCCCTTACTCATGCAACTCCTCAAATCTATATTCCTTTCTCCCCCTTTTGACATCAAGGACAAAGGATGTCGGAAAGAAAGAAGGAAAGAATAGATATATACACCCAAAAAGGTCAAAACTTAAATATCACACCAAAACTTTCAACTGCTCTTCTTAAAAAATATAAACTTGTATTTTTTTTCTAAATTCAGAAGAAGAGCTTCCCAAGAATGTATAGCTAGTTTGATACTTATTGAATGACTTTTTCACTCAACCAACAGATCGAGTGAATTTGAAAAACTATCTAGAGCAGATGGATTTTTCTCATACTCGATTGCATTCTCAAGCAATGCTGAAAAATGCTCTAGCTTAGCTTCAACAATCTCCTTAACTTTCCAAAACATGCTCACAAAGTCTTCTTTTTGCCTTTGCAACAATAAGAACTCAGATTGAAGAGAATTAACTCTTTTCCTCTGCTTACCATTCTTATCATTCAGAAAATCAAAAGACTTGCCTAGATTTGTCAGTTCATCTTCTATAGCATCAAACTTACTTTTGTGCTTCACTGCAACTACCAGCCAAGAGATACAATACTTGTAGATTTTACTAGCAATGCATATACAGTCTCTCAACTCCTTAATACATGATGATAAGTACTTTTGTGCATGAATACATTCATTCAGTAGATTTTGCATTTCCAGAACTTTTTCCTTAAGTGACTGCTCAAACATTCTTTCTTTCAGAACCTCATTCAAAGATTCCAAAAGCAAATTACAAATATCTTTGACAGGGCTCATGTTGTTCTGGATCAAATGCTTCATCAAAATGTTCTCAATTCCTTTTGACTCAATTGAAGTCAGCCATTTCACACCAATCTTCTTGATTCCATCCATGTTGTCAACCAAATTTAGGAAAATAGACTCATCGCTTGAATCCGTAGCTTTCTTCTCTACAACTTTTGAATATCCTTTATCTACAGGGAATTCTGGATCATCAATTACCACAACATCTTCTACCTTGCTTCTCTTTGGCTTAAAAATACTGACAGGAACAAATTGCTTCCTTTTCTTCTTTCCGAAAGACAAATCTCTAGAACCAGAAGAGAAAGATACAAAAACCGAGTCAACACTCCATATGTCGACAAATGATTTGAAATAAACATTGCAAAATTCCTCTTTGTTAGCAAGACTGTTCAAATATCTAAATATTTGCCTTGCAATTGGAACGCTAGAATCCCATATAACATTATCTTTTGCCAGAAGGGATTCCAAATAGTACATAACCAAACTCACAAGCAATGACCCAAACCGGAAAGCATAATTCTTCTCTTTTGTCATCTTAATGTTTTCCAACAATAATTCTTTCAGCAATTCACACAAGTTGAATGATTTGTTTTCCATCACAAGCATATGTTCCATATACACTGTAATTGCCGAGGTGGTGTCTTCCCTATTTTTGAAATAAATTTTGTAAGAGATGCCATGGGCAACATACCTCACCATAGGGTTTATGATTGTGTTACCGATCAAAGCTTGTTGATCACCCTTCACACCGGTTAGGGATTCTACTTCTTTGTTTAAAATTGACTTCTTTGCTGAAACTTCTCCACTGTCGCACAAACCAATGATCATAGAAATGACTTCCTTCGTAATTGGATAGGGTTTATCCAACACAACATTTGCAGTTATCTCACACACAGCTAAGAATTATCCCGATAATCTCTACATTATCGAACCAAGGGAATTTGGTCCATAGATTCAGACCTTTGTCTTCCAATCCTTTCACCCTCTGTAATTTATTATCATTTAGACCAGCTTCAACAACTCTGATCTTCTTCGAATTAAACTCATCTAGGAGTACTTTTCCCATAGTCTAAAATTCCTCACTGCTAGATTCTCCAACGATAAATTTTCATTCCATGATTGCTTGCACTTCTTACTTTGCTACTACTGCATTGATCACAATCTACTCAAGCACAAATAACTAATATAAAAGAAATACACTAAAAAACTGATACTTATCTTCTCAAGATACTTCATTAGGGTTTTGCTGCCAAGAACTGTCTTATTGATAATGTAAGTAAGAGTCTTTTGATTACGGATACCACTCAAAGCACTGTCATATCGGATTAGCAACATTATCTATTCAGATGAGGAGGATATAATATTTTTCTTTTGGATCAAAACTCCCCTTGACCCAAAATTCTGAACTTAATTACCTGAGGAAGAGGTGCCTGCACTAGATCCCGGTACTTCAGGCTCACTTCCTTTTCTCTCTTCTTTCTCCAGACTAATTTTTCTTTCTTCTTTGATTCAACATTCTTCATCACATTCTTCTCAATAGATTTCTCAATATCTTCATTGCATTGATTAGCATAATGTCTAGACTGCTTGCATTTGAAGCAACTAACAATCTTCTTTTCAGATCTTACCGGATGTGATATGTATCTGCATTGAATGGCCTTATGTCCGTAGTTATTGCAAATGTAGCACTATCCATGAAAGTTGTAATTATTTGAATCAACCAGATTATAGTTTTGACCCACAACATGATTTCTACAAAGACTTGCTTTATGTCCAAACATCTTGCAACTATAACACTGAATGCTTCTACAACTTGCTGCTTTGTGCCCAAATTTATTACATTTAAAACAATGGCCATTAAAAGATGGGTACCTTTGTGCGTTAGGTTGTCGGACCAGTGGTCTTCTTGCATTTGATTTCTGATTCTGGGATATCTTCTGACTTCTTCTCTTCTTTAGCTTTAACTTGTTTGATTCCTTCTTTACCATTCTGATCTGAACACATATCGGATTGAAAACCAAGTCTGGTTTTGTTTGAATTAACTTGCTACATGCTGATCAAATCTTGTAGGAGCAAACCACTGTCAAGGATCTTATTCTCTGCCTTTATATTCTTCACTTCTTGTTCAATCTTTTCACATTCTCCAGATTTTTGCTTTATTGTCTCTTTCAGGAACTATTCGGACTTGTCTTTTTCTTCAATATTCTGTAATAAATCTTTAATAGTCTCATTCACATGTTTCAACTGATTGTTAATCTCCTTATGCCTCAATTTGAACTTCCAGATTTTCTCTCTCAGCTTCTACACACATTCATTTGCAATCTTCACATTCTCCTTCAATTCTTCATTATCTGATTCAATGCTTTCCAAATCTTCAAGATCCACCTTCAAATCTTCATCCATCTAAAAATCTTCTACCCAACATATAGGTGCCATGACTCAACCAAAATGAACCTCCTTTAAGTGGTTAAGCTTTTCAAGCAAGGGACCAAGGCTCTAATACCAATTGTTGTTTAGGCCGAAAGCACTAGAATACTGAGAGGGGGGGGGGGTGAATCGGTATTCCTAGAGATTAAAACTTTTCTTTACCATTATAACCTTCCACTTAAATATAAAACCAACTTGACTGATATAAACAGTTAATGCATAATAAACACGAATGACACAACCACAAGATAAACACCAGATTTTATACGTGGAAAACCCAAATGGGAAAAACCACATAGAGTGCTAACTCTCAAGAGAATATAACTAGTTATATTTGTGTTTACAAAGAGGGATGGCTCACTACCGGGTGGCTCACTAGTGAACTACTCATTGCAGATACAACAAAAAGACGACTAATTGCTGAAATGCTTACTGCAAGTAAAATGGTTGAACTGAATGGGATAGCATCTCCAAATGCATGGGATCAATTCTAAGGTTAAGCTCAAATTAAAAATCTCAAATCCTACAATAGATTAAGTTAGAGATCTTTGCACAACTTTCCTATAGCAGGTCCGATAAAGGACTACTGCACCATTGCAACATTGTCTTCTTTTACTGTTCGCAACACATACTTCACACACTGTTATTTTCGCTGCCAACTTTTGCAAAACACATACCTTCACACACTTAGTCTATACTTCTATTTCTCCTTTCATGTGCTACTACATATGTATATGTATATAATGGAGTTGAGGAAAAATCAACTCTACAGCTCCCAAAGATCACCTGCATGCAAACTTGTCATAGAAAGAGAGAAGCAAAATAGCTATGGAGGTTAGAATTCAGAGATCGAGAAAATATGAGTCATATTGATTGTGCAACAAGAATGCAATTCAATAATTATATTTGTTATGAAAATACAAAGAGAGAATCCTTATAAGAGGATACTCGAAACCCTAAAGGAGAAAACCCTAAAAAATTATAAGATTCCTAAGTTTAGCTTAAGCATAGAGTATAATAGACTAATAATTAAATAAATAATTATTAGCTAATTAAAGATAACTCTAACCCCCCCTTAAGATGAACTTAGGGAGTAGCTAAAAAACAACTAAGGACTAAAAAAAATGTAAAAAATGCATGCAAGCAACAATGGGTCCCGACAACTAGGCTTGATGAGGTACCCAAGTACAATAAAATCTCTATAAAGTGGAGAAAAAAGAGAAAACCCTGTGGGAACAAAAAACCTCTCCAAGAAGAGATTAAAACTCAAGTGAAGGACTAAGAAGCCTCCAAACAAGAGTGTTCCAGGAGATGAGAACAAAAAAGAAGAGAATGAAGAACACCACTAAAGCATGAAATAGCTGCAAACACTGTCTAAGAGTAACTGCTGATATGAAGAACCTCCACTGAAATAGAACATGACTAGGTAGAGAAGTCTATAATCTGCATGAGTATCCTCAAATGACACTACTCGAATCAGATGGCAAACAAAGGAAAACAACTGAACTCGAAGATACAGATGGCATAAAATACCAAAGCCTGAAGAGCTGATCAATTGAACCAAGGAAGTATTAGAACAACAGGAAAAACCTCCCCATAATACTGAAAAGGGAGAGGGACATGAACACTGAAAAGAACGACCAACAAGGACTGCATGACGAAGAACCAGGAACATCTAAGGTGCAGAGAAAGCACATAGTGTCGTGGAAGGAACACTCACTTGACACACATCACGAGGCTAATGTTGTGGAAGGAACACTCACATGACAAAGGTAGATGGCAAACAAAGGCAAACATCAACCCCCCCATGGCACTTTATAAATAGTGCATGTACAATAAGACACAAGATGTGCAAGATCCCAAGTATACAATGCATGGTGGCACTTTATCTCACTGCGTTTGTATAAATAAAATGCTACAATGATTAGAAGAGATAGAAGACTAGAAATAAAAAGAACAATCAAAGACGAGACATCCTACTCAAAGAAAGAGATCCCAGGACCTGAAACATCCAAGATATTCACCAGAGTGCTGAAAAACAAAAAATTGAATAAAATATACCTGGAGCAAACTCTGGAAAGAAAACTCATATGAATGGAAATAACACAGAACAAGCTTTCCAACGATATAATTTTTTTAAAAAATGGAGTTCAAATGCTCAAGTTATATCTCCCGGAGTGCAAAAATGAACCTCTGGCTTTGACAGCAAAAAACACCATCAAAAAAGAAAAATCAAAAGTTCAAACCTCCAAATCTGGATAGAGCTCAAAAAGAGCTTTCCGATGATATAAGGTTTTTGAAAAAGCGTCTCTGTATGATCAAGTTATGACCAAAAGAAAAAAAAACCTCTTTTAGGGTATAAAGAGGGTAAATTTTTTTGATGCATTTGCAGGTACAACTATACGGATTTTTGTGCCTCGAAAAATGTGCCAATAAAAAATCATACATCAGATGTCCCTGCCATCGAAAATAGGCAAATTATATATCAAAATTTATGGAATCAACCTTCTGAATCCAACTATGAGGTCCTTTTGGCACCAAAATGTACCAAAAAATCAGCTACCCCCAAAAATGGAAAAAACAACTGCACAAACCCTCAAATACTCAGATATGAAGAACAAGGCCCAAAAACTCTCATGAAGAGAACATGGGCATGCAGATCTCGAGCTCTGATACCATATTGGAGTTGAGGAAAAATCAACTCTACAACTCCCAAAGATCACCTGCATGCAAACCTGTCATAGAAAGAGAGAAGCAAAATAGCTATGGAGGTTAGAATTCAGAGATCGAGATAAGAGGAGTCATATTGATTGTGCAACAAGAATGCAATTCAATAATTACAGTTGTTATGAAAATACAAAGAGAGAATCCTGATAAGAGGATACTCGAAACCCTAAAGAATTATAAGATTCCTAAGTTTAGCTTAAGTATAGAGTATAATAGACTAATAATTAAATAAATAATTATTAGCTAATAAAAGATAACTCTAACAATATATATACCGGAGGACACAAATTCAAAATAGTGTGTTGGCCAAGCCCAACATGTTACTAATATGCTCATGTCGGCCTTCGCAAGACTTCTACATGCTTCCTTTACATATTTTGATTGCCAATGCATACACTGAGATTACCGAAATGGGGCATGGTCATCCGAACCCAAGAATGCCGATCCATTATCACAAAATCAAGCTCAATATCTCTAAAATGTAGACTCCTTGTGTACCAAGGAAAACCATAACACAAAACTCAAAAAGATACTTCTGACAATTACCAAAGCAGCTAACATCGAGACACATAACTGATACCAAGATCAATGAGAACTCCTAACACCGAGATTCCTAGATCAATGAGAACTCCAGGAAACCTCAAAGCTCATCATCCAGAGATGTCCATAGCATATTACCTTTATCACACTTGATAATAACTTTTGACCAAAACAACAATACTGACTGCATAAAACATTCATAACATCCATAACATTTAGACTAATATCTAGACTGCATACACTGTCCAACCAAAACCAGATAGCAGGTTTGACATCAATGACAATAAATTTCACACAAGTCTAACAATTTCCAACAAAAATGATTGCCCATTTTTAATTATATTATATTTTAAAATAGGTACCTATTTCTAATTACATCACATTCTTGCTCCTTTTTAGAACGAGTATGCATTTTATAGTGGGTAAATGTTTCATAATAAACCCATATCTTTGCCATTGTTTTAAGCTTCGAAACCCAATCCTTGGCCTTGAACCTACAAGTATAATGTCATGAAAACAATAAGAGAAAACCTGACTTTGGCCACATGAATGATAAATTTTTTTTATGAGAATAAAACTTACTATTGATGATGATGTCTAGATTTCATATATGTGATTTTTTTATAATTCGATTTGTTTTTCTATTTTGAATTAGTTTTTAATTAAATTGGTCCATACACTTGAAATATCAGGTTTTCATATTTTTTTAATAACTTTTAATTTTGTACATTTCATGTAAAAATATACATGACATCAATCTACACACAATGAAAACAATTGAAAAATTATTTATTTAGGTCAAATTATGGTGGTCATATAAGAGGGATTTTTAAAACAACAATTGGGACCAATAAAAAATTAATTAAAAAAAAAAATCTTAAACAATCTTCAATGTGTTACACATCTTTTCTCAATAGGATTCATAAAAAATACTTTTATTTAGGTCAAAATATGGCGGTCATACACATTCATGGTATGGTCCTAAACAAATGACTTTTAGAAAGTGGTTTTATACATGCTTATGATAAATCAGTTTGTATCATCTAGATATTAGAATAAATTGTATATTAGAAAACTAGACTCAAAGTACTATAGTTTATATTACTAGAAATTTTGAAGATTCAATCGTTGAGTGCTTTAAATTTTTAGATCAATTGTGACAAAATTTGAAAATCAAGAAAAACACAAGTCCACTTTTTGTACTTTTTAGGGACTTAACTTATTACACCTATCATGTAACACTTTTTGTCCTTGCAATTAATTTCAGATGCGCTTCATAGAATGTTTGATTCTCCTAATTATTTCAAATGAATTAGGACCAGTTTGTAAATCCATTGTGCCATAACATGCAATTTGAAATAATTCTTGTTTTAATCAACTTGTAATGATTAATAAGAGAGGTAAACATTGGTCAAATTCAAAAGTTTAGATTCTAATCCACACATATAGATGTAACCTAGGTTAATTCTACAAAGTAGGAAATGATAAATTTAGTAGGTGAACTTATAAATTACAAGATTAAACAACTGGCCTAACGTGTTAGGGTTTCAAGCAGATCCGAAGCAATTATGAACTAACAATTATATGCAGATTTAAATACAAAAGATAAAGAAATAAAATAGGACACAGATAACACAGAGATTTAACGTGGTTCACCCAAAATGGGTTACGTCCACCATACACAGCCATCCAATCTTTCTTATTATCCAACAAAAATAGTACATCAACCTTATAATGCCTTAAGCATCCCAGCCGCTGATAACATGCATTTTTAGGGCAAAAACAAAGTCGACCTTTTTAGGGTTTTATTACAATGTCAAAAAATACCCAAATTTTTTTTCCTCGAGGGCTCTCGCCCTCGAACACCAGCTTTTCTTGGGGGCTGCCGCCCCCGAACCCCTGCCCGGGGCCCGGCTCGGCCCTGGACCTCGGCAAGGATACGTGCTAAGTGTACAGTACTTTGCTGATCAGTCGCCACATTTCAACAATCTCCTACTTGGAGACTGATCAAGCTCCACACCGAACAATCTCCCACTTGGATACTGATACTACACAACACCACTGTACATGCAACATCTGTTGGATAAAACACTAGGACTCGACTGGTATAAATTCCACAATTATCAATCAAGAAGACCAACAAAAAACTGATGAAGAAATCAGCTTCTCCTGTGGAACTGCCTTCATGAACATATCGACAAGATTCTCACTTGTGTGAATCTTCTCAAGCCATAACTGACCCTCCTCCAAAACAGTCCGGATGAAGTGGTACCTGAGTTGAATGTGCTTTGTCCTTGAATGAAAAGCAGAGTTCTTCGCAAGATGAATGGCACTTTGGCTATCAATATACAATGGGCGATCCTCCTGTGTCTGACCCGATTCCTCTAGAAAACATTGTAACCAAATCATCTCCTTGCTGGCTTCTGTAGTAGCAACATACTCAGCTTCAGTGGTTGAAAGTGCAACAACCTTTTGCAGCCTATAAATCCAACTGACTGCAGTTCCCCCTATAGTAAAAACATACCCTGTAGTACTCCTTCGTGAATCAATATCACTTGCCAGATCAAAGTCAACAAATCCACTCAGAGCAACATTAGATCCTTTGAAACATAATGCCTTTGTAGTGGTTCCTTTCAAATACCAAAGGATCCATTTCACAACATTCCAATGTTCCATACCTAGATTACTCATAAACCTGCTCACAACTCCCACTGCATGTGCAATATTTGGCCTTCTGCATACCATTGCATACATCAGACTGCCAATAGCTGATGAATACGGGATGTTAGATATTTTATTAACCTCTTCCTATGCCTTTGGGCACATCTCCTTAGTCAATTTGAAATGACTAGCCAAAGGTGTACTAACTTCTTTTGCATCCTGCATGTTAAATCTTTTCAACACCTTCTTTATATACTCACTTTGGGACAAATTCAAGGTTCTATTTTTCCTGTCCCGTGTAATCCTCATACCGAGAATTTGCTTAGCTGCACCAAAATCCTTCATAGCAAATGACCTGGCTAATTTCTATTTAAAATCATTTATATGTTGCATGTTAGACCCAACAACAAGCATGTCATCAACATAAAGCAACAGGATAATATAACTACCATTATCCAATCTCTTAAAATATACACAATGATCAGAATGACATTTATGATAACCGTGTTCAGCCATGAAACTATCAAATTTTAAATACCATTGTCCGGGTGCTTGCTTTAGGCCATACAAACTTTTCTTCAACCTGCACACCAAGTTCTCCTTACCTTTGACCTCATATCCCTGTGGTTGCAACATGTAAATTTCCTCCTCCAAATCTCCATGGAGAAAAGCTGTTTTGACATCTAATTGTTCAAGATGTAAATCATCTGTAGCCACAAGACTAAGTACAGTTCTAATTGAAGTTATTTTTACAACTGGAGAAAATATTTCATCATAATCTATACCCCTTTTCTGTGCAAAACCTTTTACCACAAGTCTGGCCTTATATCTTTTCTGACCTCCTTCCTCCTCCTTCAGCCTATAAACCCATTTGTTAGGCAATGCTCTTTTTTCTGCAGATAAAGGGACTAAGTCCCAAGTCTTATTTTTCATCAAGGAGTCCATCTCCTCTTTCATACCTAGCTCCCACTGTTGTTTGACATCCACCTGCATTGCTTCTTCATATTCTTCGGGTTCACCAGAATCAGTTAATAAAATAGAATACAAAGAAGGAGAAAATCTTTCAGGGGGGTCTACTTGACCTCGTAGAACGTCTAACACTTGTAGGAGTTTGTGGGACAATCTGTTGTTGTTGAGCATCAGGTACTTGTGGCATTTCATTTTCAAGAATCTCATCCAACACCACATATTCTTGTTTGTCCTGTTCATGCTTCTTTTCCTGCATCTGTTCTTTATACATAACCTTCTCATTGAATATAACATCTCTACTTCTAATTATTTTCTTATTTTCAAAATCCCATAATCAATAGCCATATTCATCTATCTCATATCCAATGAAGGTACATTTTTGAGATTTAGCATCAAGCTTGGTTCTGTTTTCTTTATCAATATGGACAAAAGCTTCACAACCAAAGGTTTTTAGAAAAGAATAATTTACCTTTTTACCAGTCCATGCCTCCTCTGGAATACCACCATCCAAAGGGGTTGAAGGTCCTCTATTTATCAAATAGACAACAGTATGTAAAACATCTGCCCAAAAATGTAAGGGCAATCCAGCATGCAATCTCATGCTCCTCGTGCGTTCCATGATAGTCCTATTCATTCTCTCTGACACACCATTTTCCTGTGGAGTTCCTGGAACTATCTTCTGCTTTCGAATCCCATTTAAGGAGCAGTAATCTTCAAATTATTTGCTGCAATACTCACCTCCATTATTCGATCTGAGACACTTCAACTTTTTTCCTGTCTCATTCTCAACCAAAGCTTTCTGGTGCAGCAGCACCTAAGAGATCAACAAACCAAATGAATCCAATGAAGATAATGAAGACATTAGGAGATGAGAGGATGATGAACAAGATCAATTATTCCATATTAAAGCCTATTATGGCTTTTGGCAATTCAAAATGTATCAAGTTGGATAAAATTGTCAAAGTTGCAAATTTGTCCTAAAGGACCCAAAATTTGAATGTAATAGGGTTAGATGAGTTTTGATGTTTTGAATAAATGTAATAAGGCCTAAAAGGTCCAAAAATGTCAATTAGGAGTGTCAAGTTATTGCTAAGATGAATAATGTAATATTTGAAATTCAAAATGCAATGGCTTGTTAGTAAAATGGTGGGAATTAGTTTTTAGGGAGTTTTAACCCAAACTAATCCTCAAAACCAATTGGAAATGGTTGGGGAAGTTATTAGAAGGCTATATAAACCTTTTTCAATGCCTTGTACAGACATGGGAACCTGTGTACAGACTGGAGCAGCAAAAAGGCAATAAAATTCATATTTTCAAGCAATTTTAAGGAGTTTTTGGTATCATTTTGTCCATTCTTTGATTGAAAATGTCATTGTGATTCATTGAAGGACATATTTACATATTATTTGCCTTTATTGAATGCTTGGTTGAGGGTCTTGTATCAAACTCCATTAATTTGCTGACTGCCCTAACAATTTGTGAGGTTTTCTTTCAAGTTTTGATAGGATTAACATGAAAATCATCATTCCATGAGTGTTTCAGGCCTAATACTCATGGAATTATCTGTTTCTAACATGTATCAATAGTTTTGACATGAATACCTGCAGAAAATGAATGATTTGTAGGTGATCACCATGAGAAGTTGCAAGATTTTATGAGGAAGTTGGTGGCTAAGGAGTAGCAGCAGGAGATCCGTCCATTGGAGGTGGTATTTTTATGATTGCTGTAGTTTTATTATGCCAATGAAAAGGTGAATCAATCATCAATTGGTCAGAGAAGTGATTGGAGTGTGGATTTTGGTAAAATCTCACTTTTTGAGGCTTGATTGGTGCTACATTGGGGTTTGAGTATAAGGGAGAGTTTTAGATTGAAAGTAATTGCATATTTTGGAGTTTTGAACCATTTTATAGGACTGTTGAAAGTTTGGGAGTTAGGGAGAACAAATAAAGTATACTTCCTTTGTAAAAGTTGCATTTTTGGGGTCTAAAACAGAGGTACAGTCAAAAGGCAGCGTATATACTCCAAAGTAACCTATGATAATTTTCTAATATGTTAAACTAGAGCCAAATGGGTATCTGAAAAACTAATTTACTTGTCTGATGTTTTGGAAAAAGTTGGAGTTATGATCAAAAAACCTCCAAAATAGGGCTAGTGGAGGGGCAACTAGGCCTAGAAGCCTAAACTTGAGTTTTGTTGTTAAAACACACATTTGAATCATAAAACCAGTTGAATCCTTTTATTTCTAGAATAAACAAACACCTTGATCCATTGGAGTTAGTGGGGTCAGTGTTTGATAGGTTTTGACACCTTTTAGCCTCTTGTGTGCTTGTAAGCATAGTGGGGATTGAAGTCTTCAAACCTTGTATTTTCCATATAACTATAAAAGTTTGAATCCTTGTGAAACCCCCACCACCTTCTGCATCACTTTCCATTTCTTAAAAGTTTCAAAAACATCTGATTTTTGTTTTAGGAAATATACCCATGTTTTTTTGGTTGAGTCATCAATAAAAATAACATAATAACAAGAGCCACCAAGAGATGATACCTGAGCCGGTCCCTATACATCTGAATGTACAAGCTCTAACTTCTCACTCTTCTTCTCTTTCCCAACCTTGAGAAATTTGACTCTTTTCTGTTTACCATGAACACAATTTTCACAGAACTCTAAATTAATCTTCTTTAGTCTTGGCAATAGATTTTTGGAGTGAAGGATTTTCATCCCTTTCTCACTCATGCCCAAGCCTATGGTACCACATTATCGAATTTGTTCTTGCAACATCTATTGTTGCTGTCCTTGTAGTAACTTTATCTGTTGTAACTAGGGTAGAGTAAGTGTTACCAGTACACAGATATAATGTGCCTACCTTCACACCTTTAGCTACTACTAATGATCCTTTAGTGACCTTCCACATACTGTCTGAGAGGGTAACTATGCAACCTTCACTACCTAGTTGCCCTGCAGAAATTAAGTTTCTTCTTAAATTAGGAAAATGTTTTACCTCCTATAGAAACCAGTCATTTCCATTTTGCAACTTGATCTTTATCTTTCCTTTTCCAACAATTTGATAGGGCTCATCATCACCCAAATATACTTGTCCAAAATCACCTTGAACATAATCTAGAAAATATTTTCTATGGGGTGTAGCATGAAATGAAGCCCCAGAATCTATTACCCAGGAATCATTAACATTATCCAAACATAAGATTTAAGCATCTTGTAAAGTATTACTTAAAATATTAGCTTCCTTATTGTCATTTTCATTTTTGTCTCCTTCTTTGTTTTTCCAAGACCAACAATCTTTCTTTAGATGACCAGGCTTTCCGTAGTACCAGCAATCTTTCTTTCCTCTAGATTGAGAGCGTCCTTTCTTTGACTTCCCTCGTGACTTCTCATTCCCAGGGCCTTTTCCTCTTTCCTTTGATCTTCCTCTGTTCTCCACATTCAAAACACTACCTGATGATGTTGGAGTCTCACCTGTGCTTTTCCTTCACATTTCCTCGCTTAGGATAACACCAACAATATCATCAAATACCAAAGTATTTTTACCAAAGACAAAGTTACTTATAGCCATAACCAAGCTATTCCAGCTTTCTGGCAAAGAACATAAAATCAAGAGAGCCCTAACCTCTTCTGCAAAGGTAATTTTTATCGAAGACAGTTGACTGGTAATTGTATTAAATTCATTTAAGTGCTCTGCTACAGATCCTCCCTCACTCATTTTCAAATGAAACAAACGCTTCATAAGAAATATCTTATTCAAAGCCGAGGGTTTCTCATACAACTTTGCCAATGTCGCCATCAAATCTACAGCCATTTTTGCTTCTATTATATTAAATGCTACTGACGGTGCAAGGCACAATCGAATGGATCCCAATGCCTTTCTATCTAAAATGTCCCACTCTTCATCTGACATTGTGGTCGCTTTCTTTGCCTTTCCTTCCAATGGCAACCACAAATCCTCTTGATATAGGTAATCCTCCATCTGCATTTTCCATAACTGATAGTTCTAGCTGTTAAAATTTTTGACCTTGAATTTGGAATCCTCCATTGCTCCCACTCAAATCTAAGAGTCCTACCAATTTACAGAAAACCTCGCTCTGATACCAATTGTTAGGGTTTCAAGCAGATCCAAAGCAAATATGAACTAACAATTATATGCAGATTTAAATACAAAAGATAAAGAAATAAAACAGGACATAGATAACATAGAGATTTAACGTGGTTCACCCAGAATGGGTTACGTCCACCATACACAGCCGTCCAATCTTTCTTATTATCCAACAAAAATAGTACATCAACCTTACAATGCCTTAAGCATCCCAACCGCTTATAACATGTGTTTTTTGGGCAAAAACAAAGTCGGCCTTTTTAGGGTTTTATTACAATGTCGGTTTTCATCAACAAAAAAAAATACCCAAAAGGCAAGGATACGTGCTGAGTGTACAGTACTTTGCTGATCAGTCGCCACATTTCAACATAACATTCATATATAATGATAATGTGAATCTCAAAGAAACCCACATAATATAAAAAATATGTGTAAAAATCTATCACATGTCTCAGAGATAAACCCTCTCTTTATTGATCTTATAAGATGCTTACCGAGTTTTCCATATTTATTTCCTTTTTCATATTTTAATGCTCACTTAAAATACTAATTATATTTTACCTTAGCAAATCATCGTTGTGGAATTTGGTTTGTCCACTATAGTATTAAGTCCATACACAATGATATTGTTTCATTTGCTAGGGTATTTTTTCCACTGTTAGGTAGTCACATTTTCATAGCAATGATTTTGTGAATCAAAAGTGACAATATCATAGAAATTAATAAATTCAATTATTTAAGTTTCCCATAATTTTCTTCTAAAAGCACAAGTTCCTTTTCAATTCTTTTGTTGTTTTTTTAATACTTTCACCCAATCTAGATCAAAGTTTTAAAAATATAATTTTCTTTTGATCCATAATTTTTGAGTATATATTTTATTAATATAAGAGTAATTTACAGTAGACATAATATCAAAATTAGGGATTAACTCTTGTATCTGTCTTTAAGCATAAAAAAATGAAATTTTAAAATTAAGTGATTAGTTTCAAAAGAATTAATTTTCAAAATTGAGTTTGTAGGTTTTTTAAATTTTGAATTTACCATTTTAGATTTGATTCAAATTCAAAATTGCAATCTTAGATCTAATTTCAAATTGAAATTTTAAAATTAAGAGGTTCTTTTCACAAAGCCCTAATTTTTTAAATTTAAATTTATTAGTGGGTTGCATGATCTTTTGTTTTTATCTTTTCAAAATCACGAATCAATTTGTTTATTTAATTGAACAATTATTTTTACATAATTTTGTATTGTTTTATATTTTTTAAATTCCATTTCCAAATCTCAAATTACAAATTCAAATTTCAAATTTTAAATTCAAAATTGAAATTTCAAATTTCCATCCTTTGTGCACAAGTTTTACTACTATTAGTCCAGCCTATAGTATCCCCATGAGAAGAAGTTGTAGAATTAAGGCTTCCCAAGGTTTAATTACTGAGGGTATGGAGCCTAATTTGGAAACTTTGTTTCATGAGGATGTGGGTGGTTCTTCCAATCTTACAAATGATTTCATTTATCCTCATTCTTTACATAATTCTCATGTTGTGGATGAATCACTAACTAGGGTTTCCATTGACCAATTAGAGACTATTGAAAATCAATTTGACAATCTTCAACAATGGATGAGTCAACAATACCCGAAAAGTGAGGCCCTACCACTAATTGAAGGATTAAAACGAATTGTTCAAAGTGATAAAATTGGTGTTGATTTGTTGTGTGGTATTGGTCATATTGTTGATACTAATATCATGTCTATGAAGAGTTGTAATGAAGTCCTTGGTTATACACAACCTCCTAGTCAAGAAAACCAATCTATTCCTATACTATACCTATGGCTAGTGTTCCCACTTTTACATCTAATATCATGGCTACTTCCACAGAACATGTCATGCCTACTCATTTTAATCAAGGGAGAAAATCTAATAATCAAAATTATTTTACACCTCCTACAAGCCTTCCATTTGCTACCTAGTCTTCTCCAATACCTACCTACAATAGTTTTCCACCTCCTTATTCTCAACCCCTGCCTTCATATAACAATATCCCTCCTTATTCTCAGCCCCTTCCTTCATACAACAATGTTACTCGTTCTCAATCCAACATGTCCAATTTCAATCCATCCATCGAAGCTACTATTAATAACCTAGCTCAAACAATGTCTTCTTTACAATAACAAATAGCTTCTATGAATCAATCTAAGTATAATGTGCTCACATTTGATGTAGTAAGCCCATTATCTAATAACATTGTTCATGCTGTCCCCCCTAAACATGTAGAAGTCCCTCAATTGGAGCTTTATAATGGAAAAGGTGATCCCTTGACTCATGTGAAAACATTTCAAACTTTGTGTAGTGACTTTTCTCATGATCAAAGGCTTTTGGCTAAATTATTTACTAGAACACTTAGAGATAAAACTTTGCAATGGTATTGTTCTTTCCCTCTTTATTCTATTACTTCATTTCAGCAATTGGCTAATGCTTTCTTTCAACAATTTCACAATATTGGTCCTAAGATTGCTTTGAATGATTTGATGCATTGTAAACAAGGTGTTAAAGAAAAAGTGACTGATTTTATTGGTAGATATAAATATTGTATTCACAAATTGCTTTTCCTATGCCTGATCAAGATATTCAAATAATTTTCATTTCTAATTTGCAAAAAGAAATTAGAGACAAATTTCTCTTTTCTGAGTTTACTTCCATTATGTAGTACTTCACAATTATCACCTTACTGTGAGTCAATTATAACAATCCTCTTCAATGGCTTCGAATGATAAAAGTGAAAGTGCTCAAAAACCTTTTGTGAAGTTCAAACCGAATAAGGGATTCATCAAATTCAATGACAACAACAACAATCAAGTAGCAACTACAACAACAGGTGTGCCTCCTTTGTCCAAATACAGTAGAAAATAATTCACTCTTAATGAATCTCTACATAGTATTATGTCACAATTGTTACAAAGGAATATATTGAAACTTAATCCTATTAGGCCACTTGATACATCAAAGCCTTTGTTTCCTTCTTATGATGCCGAAGCTTTTTTTCAATACCATCGTAAACCCGGTCATGACACTAAAATTTTTTATTCCTTGAGAAGTAAGATTCAAGACTCGATTGATAACAATACCATATTTGTGGCTGGTGTGAATGATAAAGGAAACAAATCCATAGCTCCTCCTAATCAAAATATTTAAATCTTCACTAATCCTTTACCTTATCATTCCACTAATGTGATTGCAATTGATCATCTTTTTTTCTCTCCTAATGATGTTGGCCTTGAGTCTAATAATGTGGCGAGCCTTATTGATAAAACTGAATCTCCTAAAGACTTATGCATTACATTTGATCCTAGTGAAACTATTGAAGTACCCTATCGTCCATTATATATCACCACAAGAATAAAAAGCATGCTCTTACAAGGAGTTCTTATAGATCTTGCATGTATGATTAATGTTATAGCTAAAGAATATCTTTATACTTTACAATTGCATCAAGTAACATATGGTAAATCTAATGTGATAGTTAAAATCTTTGATGGTTTCTCTTGTCCTGCTATTGGTTCTATTACACTTCTTATTGATGTTATATATAAAAGCTTAGATGTTATCTTTGATATCATTCCTACATCTGATCAATTTTGTTTGAAGTTGGGACATCCTTGGCTCTCTTCCATGAAAGTGATCGCTTCTATTATTCATAAGTGTTTGGAATTTCCTCATGATGGTAAAATCATAATTGTTAATCATAGCATGTATCAACCTACAATGAGACATGTAGATGTTTGTCTTGATTATTTTTGGTATAAACACTTCCAACCTCTCCAACCTAGAAGTGATGTTCTTTTCAAATCCTATCAAAAGTGGAAAAATGAAATGATTTTATCCTTGAGTAAACTTGGAAATCCAACACTTAGTCTTCCTCCAATTGATGATCATATGCTTCTTCTTAAAGATAAGTCTATTTTTCCTCCTAAGGATAGATATATTATTTCTCCTAAGGAAGAATCTATTCCTTCTTTTAAGGATAAGTCTATTCTTCCTCCCAAGGATAGAAAATCTCTTTCTCCTAAGGGTCAATCTATTACCCCTTCTAAGGATAAACATATTATTCCTCTTAAGGATAGACTCGTTGGACATTTTTGTTGCTAAAATATGCTATTGTCATTGATGTCAACATATTCCTGCTGCGGTGATTGCAGATTGGTTCTTTGAGATTATGGTTTGGTGTATGGAGTATTTCTTGTATCATTATATTTTTTTGTATTGGTCTTGGTGATTCAGAAAGCCTAATTGATCATACCAAATGATCTGGTTTTACAGTTTGTTTTTATGATTATTCCTTTGCAGAGTTCAGTATTTCCTCTAGTATATTTCGGTGTGATAAGATCTTGTACTGAGATTTTGGGATGGTCTTGTGTATCTTCATTTCAGATGGTTAGTGATTTGGTGCTCCACAAGTTACCTTTTCTTCATGACAGTTGTTGTTGTTCAAGTATTCTTGAGGTTCAGATGTTGATCAATGAAGATTTGATAAGTGGTGTTGGTGTAGCTGTTGCTGATGATTCTAACATGCTTGCTGGTGTTTCCTAAGCATGTTCTATTTTTCTTAAGGATCCGGATTGATCATTGTGCAAGTTGTTGGGGATTTTGCTGAACTTGTGATGTTCTTCGTGTTATGTGGTTTTCTTGGTGGTGTAGCGTGTTGCGGTTGATCTTGGCATGATTTTCGGTGGTGTTGCATGTTTAGATATTTGGTTTAGGTCCATGCTATGTCATGTAAATCATTATAATTGTCCGGTGGTCGATCTTTATATCGTGTGTTATGATTTTGTAATTGTGAGTTGAGGGCTTAGCTGACTTTATTGTCAAGGTTTATGAATTATATAAATAGATGATTTTGTCATGTAATTTAGGTGGTGCAGTTGAGTTTGCATTATCAGAGTGGTGTATGTGCGATCAAGTGATTCATCCTTAGACATTGTGATTGAGAAAAGTTTGGTGTTGCAGAGCAGATAACTGTGCTTAATTAAAACTGTATCAAGCATTTGGAGATGCTATTATTGCAGTTCATTCCTTCCAGATTGTAGTCTAAATCTTGTTGTAAGTCAACGAAACCTCCTTGAAGGTTGTAGCCTTCTGGGTCATTATCTTTTGAGAAGTGAGCTCTAGGCAGTGTGCCTAAATGCATGTGCATTCCCCATTGTAATATTCTCACATACTAATGTAGAGTATCATCTTATTGTGGGTAGGTTACCACCATGGTTTTTCCATTTTAACCGGGTTTTCCACATCAAAATATTGGTGTTGTACATGTGTTATCATCTGGCTTATTTTTGTTATTGTTGCAATTTATCAGATCTATTTTTGAGATTAAGTTTATAGATCCGGTAAAAACTGATTCACCCCCCTCAGTTTTCCCTCATTGTTATTGCCAACAATTAGTATCAGAGCTATATCCTTTGGAAGAAGATTAACCATTTGAGGAGATCTGAGATAGCAACTGGAAGTGGAAGCATTATCTTTAAGAAGGAGAGTCCAAGATTTGATGGTAGTAACTATGCTATATAGAAAAATCAGATAGAAGTGCACTTGAGATGTCTTGGAGAAGATTACTGGGAGATTACAAAGAATGCCTATTTTGCTCCTTTGAATGGACCGATTACTGCTGATGAGATCAAGGAAGTTGAACGTAACTTTAGAGAAAAGGAAGCATTGCTAGGTGCCCTGACTAATTCTGAAATGATAAACTTAACGGGACTTCAAACCGCACATGAGATTTGGGAGAAGTTTGAGACCCTGTATGAAGGAGATAGATGAGTCAAAGTTGCTAAGTTGCAGAATTTGAAAGGAAAATATGAGATGATGAAGATGAGAGAAGATGAGAACATAAAAAATTTCATGGATAAGGTGAATGATCTTTCCCTAGGTATTAGATGTGCCAGTGGAACCCTTGAAGAAGATGAAATTTTTGCTAAGGTGTTGAGATCTTTACGTCCTACTTATAAACATAAGGTAGCTTCTATTAATGAGATCCAGAGTGTGACTATTGTAACAAGAGATATGCTAGTTGGAAAGAGCGCTGCATTTTATTGGTCATTTGGTGGAATTGATTATGTGTTGCATTGATGTTTTGTCATTTATGTCAATACTAGCTGCTTTGGCTTCTTTACCGGTATCCTTTTGGTCCCGGTAGGTTGTTTGGTTTCTAGTTGGTTAGATCATGATGATTCGATATACTTCGGTATTTTTTGGTTTATGGAATTGGCTTAGATCTGCTATTCATGCTACTCAGATACATGTTCAGTCAGTTGGTATTGATCTGGTGATCGGATGCTATCTTATGTGATGGTAAGCCTGGTTTGTTGATCCAGTGAGGGTTTCACCAATAGAGCTTGATTGGAAATATTTTGATGTTATGCATAAGTGGTGTTGGTACGACTTCTAGTAGGGATTCAGGATGTTGATGGTGATCATTTTCAAGACTTAACTGATTGGGATCATTTCTTTAGCGTGTGTGGACCTAAATTGGGTCCGGTTCTATCTAGGCTATGGACTAGCTTAATATAACATGTTGATTGGTCTTCTCGATGTGTTTCTGGGATGTCTTATGGGTTGAATATTATTTGTTTGGTCTCAGGTTGACATGTGTTGTAATTATGTAATTGGTTTATTATTTGGGTGGCCGACCTTATTGTTTATGGTTGAGGGTATATATTTATATGTGTATGATCTCATTGTAGATCATATGAATGGATAATTGTATGCATGCGAACAATGTAATAAAAATTCATGCAGAGGATTTGGTCGATCATTGGTGATCGAGTTGGGTTTATTCAAGAGGATTAATTCCTCTGGTATTGAGCTTAACCGAAATTGTACTCAGGCATAGGAGATGCTATTATTGCAGTTCATTCTTCCTTCCAGATTGTAGTCTGGATTTGTATGTAGTCACTGAGACTCCTTTTGTAATGAGTAGTGTGCTCTAGGCTATTTGCCTTCCTGCAAGTGCAGGCCCCTCAATTTGTAATCACATACTTATTGCAGAAGTATTATCTAATTGTGGGTAGGCTTCCCATCATGTTTTTTACCTTTACCGGGTTCTCCATGTACAAATCTTGGTGTCATGTGGATGAAATTTATTCTCTAATTATTTCTTATGCTTAATTGGTATATCTGTTGTTTCGGTAATTGGTTTATGCATTCCAGTATTGATCTTATATGTTTCGGTATTAAAGTTTTAAATGCTTAAGGTTCTGATAATCTAGTGACAACTGACCCCCCCCCCCCCCTCTCAGTTGTCTTTTGGTTATTTGAACTGTCTAACAATTGGTATCAGAGCTCTGGTCCAATCTGTTGAAGCTTAACCACTTGAGAAATATCCTATGGCAAATAATAGTTTAGGTTCATCAAGTTCAGCTATTGCTATCTTTTGAAGAGAAATTCCTAGGCTTGATGGAACAAATTACAGAGTATGGAAGATTTAGATGGAGACTTATCTGAGATGTCTTGGTAAGGAAATTTGGGAAATCACAGAGAATGGTGTTACACCTTTTAATCTAGCATTTGGCAATCCTCCGACAAACTTGGATAAGGAGCTTGAGAATGATTTTAGAGCTAGAGAAGCCCTCTTGTGTGCACTTTCTGATCAGCAAATAATGGGATTGACTGACAAATCATCTGCAAAGGCTATATGGGACAAGTTGGAGAGTCTAAATGAAGGTGACCCTACTGTTAAGATTGCTAAACTTGATGGTTACCAGGTGAGGTATGAAAATCTGAAGATGGAAGAAGATGAAAGGATTATTACATTTATGGAAAGGGTAAATGAAATTGTGATGGGAATTCAATGTTGTGGTGGATCTCTAAGTGAAGATGAAATAGTTTCTAAATTTTTGAGAACCTTGCCACCGGCTTATAAGATGAAGGCTAGTGCAATTAATGAATTGAGAATAATGGTAAATACTTCTATTAATAGATATACCTTGGTTGGGAAATTATCTGCTTTTGAGCTTGAAGAACTTGGACCTTTTGGAGTTGTGAAGTCTAAACTTGCTTTTCATGTATTTACATCGTCAACCGACAAGCAAGATTGGAAAGCTTTGTATGCAAAGGAATTGGATGATATGAAGAGAGAAGATGAAGAATTTGAGCAACTTGAAGCACTATTTGATAGAAGAGTACCTAAAGGACTGGTAGGAAGTAAGTATGAAGGAAAATCATGTTTTAAATGTTTTGATGTAATAAGATAGGCCATTTTGCATCTAGATGCCCTGGAAGGAATTCAAGATTTGAAGAAAGAGATAGAAGATATTTTAAGCCTAACCTTGGATATTAGAACAAGCATAAGTACAGGAGAAACAAAGACAAATCATGTTACTATGCGGATGAGAAAGGTGTGACTGATTCTGATGATGAATTGAGACAAGACTCTGCTAGTGGTTCTAGCAATGGAAAGGAATGGGTGTTCCCGATGATCAAGGAAGATGATCTGGCACTAGAAGAGAATGTACCTGAAGAGAAGGCTCTTGCTACTAAAATTGAAGATAAGTATGAATGGGTAATTGACAGTGGATGTTCATATCATATGTATGGAGATAAAATGAAGTTTCTATCTTTGCAAGAATTTGATGGTGGTCTTGCTAGATTTGGAGATGACAAAGCATGCATGATCAAAGGAAAAGGAACTATATCATTAGATGGTAAGCACAATATTGATAATGTTTATTATGTTGAAGGTTTAAGGCATAATCTTTTGAGTGTAGGATAGTTGGTGGATAAGGGATTTCAATTACAATTCAAGGATGGAAAATGCAAGATCATTAATAGATATGGATTGGAGATTACAATCGGTACTCAGACAAAAGGTAATATATTTCATTTGAATTCTAGTGAGAAGACATGTTTGATTGCACAAAATGATGAAAGTTGGCTATGGCATAAAAGGCTATGTCATGTGAATTTTGATTGCATGGTAAAGAGCAGTTCAACTAAGGCAGTTAGAGATATACCTAAGATTGTGAAGCCCTATAATCTGGTATGTAAAGAATGTCAAATGGGAAAATAGGCCAGAACCTCTTTTAAGAGTATACAAGACAAATCTAATGATGTTCTTGATCTTATTCATACTGATTTGTGTGGTCCTACTAGAATTAAAAGTTTTCAAGGTGATAGATATTTTATGTTAATCATTGATGATTATTCTAGAATGATGTGCTTACTTTTCTAAGGGAGAAATCTGAGGCTTTTGAAAAGTTAAAAATATTTAAAGCTAAGGTTGAAACTAAGACATGATTAAAGATTAAGTTCTTAAGGTCAGATCATGGTGGAGAATTCACATCCGGTGAGTTTAATAACTTTTTTGAGAAGCATGGCATAAGGAGACAATTTTTTGCTCCCTGGACACCTCTGCAGAATGGAGTTGTGGAAAGAAAGAATATAAATATCTTGGATGTTGCTAGAACCATGATTATGGAAGCTAATCTATCTCATATCTACTAGAGAGAAGTAGTGAGCACAATAGTTTATACATTCAACAAAGCTCATATCAAAGGAGAAACCGGTAAGAGACCTTATAAATTATGGTTTGGAAATACACGTACAGTTAAGTATTTTAGAATCTTTGGTGGTAAATGTTATATCAAGAGAGATGATTTTATTGGCAAGTTTGATCTCAGATGTGATGAAGAAATATTTCTTGGTTATTCTAATGAAATAAAAGCATATAGATGTTATAATAAAAGATTGTAGAGAATCATGGGGAGCGCTAATGTCAAGGTGGATGAGCTGAATAGAAGTCAAATCAAAATTTATGAGCAAGAACCGACAGTTGAAATGATCATAACTGAATCGGTAACAACTTCCTTAGGAATAGAGTGATGAACTAGTTACTTGGGTTGTATCGTAAAATTCAACAGTAACTGAAGAACAAGAAAGAGGAACAAAGAATCAGAAGACTCCTAGGTATGTAAGGTTGAATCATTCAGAAGTTTAGATCATTAGGGATAACAACAATGGAGTGATGACAAGAAGAAGATTGGTAGCTAATGAGATATGTTTAATTTCTCAAGTTGAACCGGTATCAATAATTGAAGCATGTAAAGATGAATGTTGGATGGAAGCTATGGAAGAACAATTAGATTAGATATAAAATAATAACACATGGATTTTAGTTCTCCAACCTAAAAATAAGAATGTTATTGGAACTAAATGGGTTTCTAGGAATAAATTAAATGAAGATGGACAAGTTGTAAGGAATGAAGCTAGATTGGTTTGTAAGGGGTATTCTTAGAAGGAAGGAATTGATTATGGTGAAACTTTTACACCTGTATCTAGGATTGAAGCTATAAGATTATTTCTTGCCTATGCTGCACATATTAACTACAAGGTCTATCAGATGGATGTTAAGTATGGCTTTTTGAATGGGGATCTTGATGAGGAAGTTTATATTGAGCAACCTGATAGTTTTTCACTTTAAAATGATAAAAACATGGTTTGTAGGTTAAAAAAAGCCTTATATGGATTGAAACAGGCACCTAGAGCTTGGTATGCAAGGTTGGATAAATATCTTTTAAAGCTTGGTTTCACTAAAGGTAATGCTGACAGTAATCTATATTATAAATTCATTGATGATGATATACTGATTATTGAGGTCTTTGTTGATGACATCATTTTTGGAAGTGAAGATAAGTTGTGCATGGAATAATCTAAAAATATGGAGAAAGAATTTGAAATGTCTATGATTGGGGAAATAATTTTTTTCTTAGGTTTGCAGATTACTCAGGCTGATAAAGGTATTTTCATTTTCCAAACTAAGTATGCTAGGGAGATGTTGAAGAAATTTGGTATGGAAAATTCTAAACCGGTTAGTACTCCTATGGTTACAAGTGAATAATTGACAAAGAAAGATGAATCAACACCAGTAAATCCTACAAGATACAAGTCTATGATTGGAGGTATGCTATATTTTACTCAGACTAGATTGGATATAATGAATGCAATTTGCATTGCATCAAGATATCAAAATGATCCTAGAGAAAATCATGAGAGTGTGGTGAAAAGGATTTTTAGATACTTACAAAGAATATCTAAATATGGTTTGTGGTACCCTAAAGATGATGAATTTACTTTATGTGCATATACAAATGTAGATTGGGCAGGTGATGTTGATGACCGGAAGAGTACTTATGGTGGAGCTTTATTTCTTGGAAAGACAATTATTTCATGGATCAACAAGAAACAATCATGTACTTCTCTATCTACCGCTGAAGCTAAGTATGTTGTTTCTGCTACTAACTATACACAAGTTCTATGGATGAATTCAATGGACCGGTAGTTATTCACTATGATAAATCTGTTGCTATAGACATATCAAAGAATCCAATATTCCACTGTAAGACAAAGCACATATCTATCAAGTATACCTTTTTGAATGATAAGGTGGAAGAAAATGAAGTTAGATTGGTTTATGTGAACACTAAAGAGAAAATTGCAAACATCTTCACTAAACCTTTGCCTAAAGAATCATTTGAGTACCTTAGAGACAGATTAGGGGTTTCTGCCCCTCCAACAATAAACTAATTGATGCTTTTTGGCATCAGCCCAGTATGCATTATCAGAGCTATTATTCATTCTCGATTGATGTGATGATGATACTACTCAGGGGGAGTAGTTAGTCTTATGATTCAGTGGTTTATGATTTTGATTTGATATTTATGTCAGATCTCTGGCATTGATCTCAAAGGGGGGAGATATTCATGTGAAAAACTTAAGGGATATATACATTAGGGGGAGAAATTTGTAGAACTTAAATGTGATATCATCTAGAGGAAGAGTATGGATAAAAAATTCATTGCTATATTCTTGTGTGGGAGATTTGTTTGGCATTTCTTGGCACTTTGATGTTTTTCACATCTAGTGTTTCCATCAATGACAAAGGGGGAGATTGTTGGCCATTTGGAGGAATTGATTATGTGTTGCATTGATATTTTGTCATTGATGTCAACACTAGCTTCTTTGGCTACTTTATCGGTATCCTTTTGGTCCTAGTAGGTTTATTTGGTTTCTAGTTGGTTAGATCATACTGATCCGGTATGCTTTGGTTTATGGAGCTGGCTTAGATCTTCTATTCATGCTACTCAGATACATGTTCAGTCAGTTGGAATTGATCTGGTAATCGGATGCTATCTTATGTGCTGGTAAGCCTGGTTTGTTGATCCAGTGAGGGTTTCATCGGGAGAGCTTGATTGAAGATATTTTGATGTTATGCATAAGTGGTGTTGGTGTGGCTTCTAGTAGGGATTAAGGATGCTGATGGTGATCGTGTTTGAGACTTAACTGATTGGGATCATTTCTTTAGCATGTGTGGACCTAAATTGGGTCCGGTTCTATCTAGGTTATGGACCAACTTAATGTAACGTGTTAATTGGTCTTCTCGATGTGTTTCTGGAATGTCTTATGGGTTGGATATTATTTGTTTGGTCTCAAGATGACATGTTTTGTAATTATGTAATTGGTTTATTGTTTGGGTGGCCAACCTTATTTTTTATGGTCAAGGGTTTATATTTATATGTGTATGATCTCATTGTAGATCATATGAATGGATAATTGTATACAAATGAATAATGTAATAAACATTCATGGAGAGGATTTAGTCGATCATTGGTGATCAAGCTGGGTTTATGCAAGAGGATTAAGTCCTTTGGTGTTGAGATTAACCGGAACTGTACTCAGGCATACCAGATGCTATTATTGCAGTTCGTTCTTCCTTCCAAATTATAGTCTGGATTTGTATGTAGTTAGTGAGACTCCTTTTGTAATGAGTAGTGTGCTCTAGGCTGTTGGCCTTCCTGCAAGTGTAGGGCCCTCAATTTTTAATCACATACTTACTGTAGAAGTATTATTTGACTGTGGGTAGGCTTCCCACTGTGGATTTTCCCTTTACCAGGTTTTCCATGTACAAATCTTGGTCTCGTGTGGATGGTATTTATTGTCTAATTATTACTTATGCTTAATTAGTAGATCTTCTATTTCGGTAATTGGTTTTTACATTACCGTATTGATCTTATGTGTTCCAATATTAATGTTTTAATTTCTTAAGGTTCTGGTAATCTGGTGACAACTGATCCCCCCCCTCTCAGTTGTCTTCTGGTTATTTGATCTGTTTAACATATTTGAGTTGAGAAAATTTGGTGAATCACATGGAAAGTATGAGACAACATTTAAATCATCTGTATCCAAAAAATATAAGTATGAACCTGAAGAATGCAGAACATCCAGATATGAAAGAGAAAGGAGAGAGAAGGAAGAGAAAGAACGATTACTGAATGAGCTTGAAGCATTGATTGCCCAGAGATTCCCTAAAGGAGCTGGTAAGTATGATGGAAAATTTCCCTTGAAATGTTTCTCTTGTAATAAGGTAGAACATTTTTCTTCTAGATGCCGAAAGAGAATGACTAAGTATGATAGGCATGTTAAGTTTGATAAGAATGACATAAATGATATATATGAGAAGCATGTGAAGTATGACAAGCCTTACAAGTCTAACCAAAAGTATAGTAATAAGAAGAACTGCTATTATGCTGCTGATGAAGGTTTTACAGATGAAGAATCAGAAGGAGATGAAGTTGTGTTTCTTGCCATTAAAGAAGATGGACTGATACTTGTTGATTCCACTAGCTGCACTATTGAGGAAAAATCTTTAGCTGCTAAAGTTGAAGAAAAATATGAATGGGTAATCAAAAGTGGTTGTTCACATCATATGACTGGTGATAAAATAAATTTTATGAGTATGGAAAGGTATGATGGTGGAATAGTGAGATTTGGAGATGACAAAGCCTGTGTGATCCATGGTAGAGGTTCTATTTATTTTGATGGTAAGCATAATACCGATGATGTCTTGTATGTTGAAGGTTTGAAGCATAATATTTTGAATGTTGGACAAATGGTTGACAAAGGTTATGATTTACAATTCAAGAATGGCAAGTGTAAGTTCCTGAATGCCTCCGGTATAGAGATTGCATCTGAAACTAAGGCTGGAGGTAATATTTTTCATTTGAATGCTGGTGTGAAAATTTTCTTGATTGCTTAGATTGATGAAAGTTGGTTGTGGCATAGGAGAATGTGTCATGTTAACTTTGATTCTATGATTAAGATCAGTTATATTCAAGCTATTAGAGATCTGCCTAAGATTGTTAAGCCTGCTAATCCAATATGTAAAGAATGTTAATTGGGTAAGCAAACAAGGATTTATTTCAAGAGAAAACAATATACATCTGATGGATTGCTAGACCTTGTGCATACCGACCTCTGTGGACGTACAAATGTTAGAAGTGTGCAGGGATATAGATATTTTATGTTGCTTATTGATGATTATTCTAGGATGATGTGGGTTGTCTTTTTGAAGGAGAAATATGAAGCATTAGAAAAGTTCAAGATATTCAAAGAAAAGGTTGAGACTGAGTCATGATTGAAGGTGAAATGTCTGAGATGTGGTAGAGGTGGATAATTCTATTCTGATGAGTTTGATTCATTCTAAGAGAAGCATGGGATTAGAATATAATTATCTTCTCCTAGAACCCTCAGCAGAATGGAGTTGTTGAAAGAAAGAACAAGACTATTTTGGATGCTGCAAGGACTATGCTGATTGAAGGAAATGTACCGAAGATCTATTGGAGAGAAGCTATTAGCGCTGCTATTTACACATTCAACCAAGTTCATATTAAAGGTGATACTGGTAAGACTCCTTATGAGTTATGGTGTGGCCATGTTCCTACTATGAGATATTTCAGAGTATTTGGTAGTAGGTGTTATATCAAGAGAGATGAGGATATAGGGAAGTTTGATGCAAGAAGTGGTGATGGAATTTTCTTGGGTTATTCTATAAAGATAAAAGCCTATCGATGTTACAATAAGAGATTGAGAAAGATAGTAGAGAGTGCAAATGTGAAGGTGGATGAGAACCTTGGAAAAGAGATCAGAGCTTGCAGATATGATGATGGACAACATGTTGTTATAACACCTATTCAGACTGAAGAGTTGAAGCAGATTGATCTGGTAGAGATAGTTAATCCGGATGCTCCTACTGCCAATGGAGAGGTGCTAGAACCTGAAAATCAAAACAATCAGAAGACTCTGAAGTATGTAAGATTAGATCATTCAAAAAATCATATTATTGGAGATAAAAATAAAGGTATAATGACTAGAAGAAGGCTAGCTACTGAAGAAGTAGGTTTGATGTCTAAGTCGAGCCTAAAGATCTTGTTGAGGCTTGTAAAGATGAAAATTGGATGAGAGATATGGAATAAGAATTAGATCAGATTGAGAAGAATAAAACATGGGAGCTTGTGCCTAGACCTAAAGATAAGAATGTGATTGGTACTAAATGGGTATTCAGGAATAAATTGAATGAAGTCGGTGAAGTTGTTAGAAATAAAGAAAGACTGGCATGCAAATGATATTCACAAAAAGAAGGAATTGATTATGAGGAGACTTTTGCTCCGTTGGCTAGACTTGAAGCTGTTAGACTGTTGCTTGTAGATGCCGCTTATAAAGGTTTCAAGGTATATCAAATGGATGTCAAATTTGCCTTTTTTAATGGTGATCTTGAGGAAGAATTCTAAATTGAGAAACTTTATGGATTTTCATTATCAGATGATGGAGACATGGCATGTAAAGTGAAGAAAGCCCTTTATGGATTAAAACAAGCCCATAGGGCCTGGTATGTTAAATTGGACAAGTATTTGCTGAAATTGGGATTTAACAAAGGGATTGCTGATAGTAATCTATACTTTAAGATTGAAAGTGATAACATATTGATTGTTGAAGTCTTTGTTGATGATATTGTCTTTGGAGGTGATAATAACTTGAGCATGAAGTTTGTCGGTGATATGCATAAAGAATTTGAGATGTCTATGATAGGTGAGATGAAAATTTTCTTAGGTTTGTAGATTTCACAGACTAGAAAAGGTATTTTTATATCTCAAACTAAATATGTGAAGGAATTGCTGAAGAAGTTTGGATTAGATGACTCCAAACCGGTTGGAACTCCTATGATGTCTGGATGCAAATTATCTAAGAATGACGTTTCTTCGAAAGCTAATCAGAGTTTATACAGATCTATGGTTGGTGGACTGGTATATCTTACTCAGACTAGGTCAGACATAATGCATGCTGTGTGCATGGCTGCTAGATATCAAGCTGATCCAAAAGAGAGTCATGTCACTGCTGTTAAGAGGATATTCAGGTATTTGAAGGGAATTGTGGATTATGGTTTGTGGTACTCGAGGAATGATAATTTTATGTTATGTGCTTACACTGATGTTGATTGGGCTGGTGATGTTGATGACCAAAAGAGTACATTCGATGGTGCTTTCTTTTTGGGTAAGAAATTGGTTTCATGGGCTAGTAAGAAACAAGATTCAGTATCCTTATCTACCGATGAAGTTGAGTAAATTCCTGCTGCTGGTAGCTGCACCTAGGTAGTTTAGATGAAGCAAATGTTGAAAGATATCAGTGTTACCTATGATAAGCCTACTATTATATATTATGATAATTCCAATGCTATTAATATATCAAAGAATCTGGTGCAACATTCAAAAACTAAACACGTGTCAATCAAATATCATTACTTGAGAGAAAAAGTCACTAAAGAGGAAGTTAAGTTGGAGTATGTATATATAAAGGAACATATTGCTGAAAATTTCACTAAGTCTTTGCCTATAGATACATTTGTCTATTTAAGAGACAAGTTAGGGGTATCCACCCGTCTTGATGAGAACTAGATGCATTGACTTGCATCAATTCGGTGGACTCTATAGTCTTATTTCTTTATGTAGATTGATGAGTTGGTGCTGCTCCTCTGGTGGAGTACTTTGGTTATGTGTTTATGGGGGATAGATTCATGATTTGTTTGGTTATCTGTTTCTATATCTTTGGCATTTTTATCAAAGGGGGAGAGATGCATGTGAAAAACTATTTTGTCTGCTTGATCTAAGGAGAGTTTGATGGAGATAATTTTTTTTGTTGAATTGATTGTTTTTCACATTCATATGTTGCCATCAATGCCAAAGGGGGAGATTGTTGGACATTGCTGCTGCTAGGATATGTTGTCATTGATGTCGACATATACCTACTCCAGTGATTTTAGATTGGTTCTTTCGGATTATGGTTTGGTGTATGGAGTATTTCTTGTATCATTATATTTTTCTGTATTGATCTTGGTGATCCGCGAAGCCTAATTGATCATATCAAATGATCTGATTTCACAGTTTTGTTTTTCTGATAAGTTCTTTGTAGAGTTCAGTATTTCCTCTAGTATATTCTGCCATGATTAGATCTTGTGCTGATATTTTAGGATATTTTTTGGGATGGTCTTGTGTATCTTCGTTTCAGATGGTTAGTGATTTGGTGCTCTACAAGTTACCTTTTCTTCGTGACAGTTGCTATTGTTCGAGTATTCTTGAGGTTCATATATTGATCAGTGAAGGTTTGATAAGTGGGTTTGGTGTAGCTGTTGCCGATGATTCTAACGTGCTTGCTGGTGTTTCCTAAGCATTTCCTATTTGTATTGATGATCCACATTGATCATTGTGCAAGTTGTTGGTGTTTTTTCTGGACCGATGATGTTCTTCATGTTATGCGGTTTTCCCAGTATTGTAGCATGTTGTAGTTGATCTTGGCGTGATTTCTTGTGGTGTTGCGTGTTTAGATATTTGGTTTAGGTCAATTCCATGCCATATAAATCATTATATTGGTCCGGTGGTCAATCTTTATATTGTGCATTGTGATTTTGTAATTGTGAGTTTAGGGTATTAATTGAACTTATTGTCAAGGTTGATGAATTGTATAAATAGGTGATATTGTCATGTAATTTAGGTGGTGTGTTTGAGTTTGCATTATCAGAGAGTGGTGTATGTGCGATCAAGTGATTCATCCTTCAACATTGTGATTGAGTAGAGTATGATGTTGTAAAGCAAACAATTATTCTTAATCAAAATTGTCATCAGACATTTGGAGATGCTATTATTGTAGTTCATTCTTTTTGGATTGTAGTCCGAATCTTGTTGTAAGTCAGTGAGACTTCTCTGAAGTTTTTAACCTTCTGGGTCATTATCTTTTGAGCAGTGAGCTCTAGGCAATGTTCTTGAATGCATGTTACAAAGGGAAGCATTCAATATCTCCCATTTTTCAACCTAAAAAACCTTCTCCCATGCACCCTTTCTTAAAAGAAGAAAAAAAGCATATGATTGTTACTCCTAAACCTTCACAACCTTTAGCTAAAACTAAATGAAACTATCATGTGAGAGAATGCTGATGGAGACATTGTGCTAGGGCTTGTGAACTTTCTTTTCAAAATACTTCTTCCCCAAAGACACCAAATCTTGATATAATTCCATTTGCTCAACCTTTTCTTACACCTAGGGAAGAAACTCAACCTAATTCTCCAAGACATAAAATGATTAAGACAAATGATGGTTCGAGTTATATTCTTATTAGAGCTCCTATTTTTGTTAATCTTGATGAAGAAATATGTGAGATGTTATTAATGATGAAAAGATTGATCCTAATGTTTCAGATGATGATTAGAAATATGTTGATGTTGACAATGATTTATCTAAATAATTTTTCAAAATCATTAATCTTAGGTCCTAGTGACAAACAAAGTGAGTCATCATTAGAGCATAGTCCGACTTGTTTGGAACTTGTGATAGCTCCATCTACTATGCTTGATGTGGCTCCTCTTGCATATTGTCTACCTTTCTGAAACAATGATGAGAAAGATTAGGAGGTGGATGACTTGCTTGATTAGCTCCTTTTGCACTGTAAACTTTCTCTCTCTCTCTCTCTCTCTCTCTCTCTCTCTCTCTCTCTCTCTCTCTCTCTCTCTCTCTCTCTCTCTGTTTTGTGATCTTCCTCTATTTGTCTCTTAATTTTTCTATTTGTTGTCCCTAGTGTTGTCTACTTGAGGATGATGCAAAGCGTTGAGATCTCTTTTGGTCTCTACTATGTTGACTCAAAAGATACATGTGCCCTTCTTCCATGGTGGTTTTGCTTTCTTTGTTAGATGAGGATAATTATATGCAAATATATATACATGGTATACATAATTTATTATAAAAATCATATTGACCCTAGAGTTAATGGAAAAATCATGGAGCTATGTTACACATCAGGCTAACTAGGGGTAGTCCGACTGGACTGAGTTCGACCAGATTAAGTCTGACTAGACTACCCCTAAGTTGTGTGGCACCTACATGGCACCTACATGGCACCAACAATCCAATCAGACTATTAGCTACATTACTTTATTTTTTGTGAGCACTTGAGCTTATATTTAAAAAAAAATTTAAAATAGTCCGACCAGACTCACCTATGTGGTAGGTGATATGGTAGCCAAATCACCTATTTTGCTTGTATTTATGAAACTTTTCACTTTTGCTTGTATTTATGAAACTTTTCACTTTTGCTCAATTTTTCTTCAGGGAAAATATTTTTTTACAAAAAAAAAAATACCCTTTTGTAGAGCTCGAAGTCACGAAGTTAGACATATAATTTTTTTAGTATTTTGATTAATTTAAATATTTTTTAATAATTAAACATTGCGAGTAGGTTTTTTAAGTTAAAAAAGAAGCTGATTAGAAATGAAAAACAAAATATTACATTATATTAATAAAAATTTTAAAATTATATTTTTCACTAGATGAGAGAATCTTCTCCAAAAGGGTATAATTTTTTTTGATAATCATAAATTCATTAGACAAAGGGTGACGCCGAATGAAAACTACCAAATTCAGCTATGTTGGACTTTAAAATATTATTATGAGAAAAATATACATCAAAATATAATTTTTTTTTTAACATTGCATACATATGTCCTCTACTTGGAAAATTAAAATTAGAAAAAATTAAGTTTGTTTTCATTTTGTTTGGTGACGCTGACTAGAACCCCTGATTTTCAACATTTTTTAGCAATAAAAAATCTACCTTTGAATATATAAAACAAATGTCAAACTTAAAACAAAAAAAACTTAAAAAATAACAGACATAAATTTCATTAATATTTCTATATTTAATCAGTTTACATCATTTTGAAATTCAATTTAGAAATGTCACTTTTATGCAGTGGAAGCTAAACAATTTCATTTGTGTTGGCCACTTCCTTTATAAAAGTGTGTCACAACATTGTGCTTTTACCCTTAAGTAAAACCACCCCGTGCTTTGTGTTTTGTGATCATTATCCTTTGATTTATCCTCCCTGGGGAGCATATTATTGTGATAACATGCTTGTCTTTTTGGGGTGTATCCTACCTTAAAACAATTGCTCCCAATGAGGCATAAGCAATGGCTTTAATGTGGGGGCATACACATCGCTCAATGGTTCTCTCTCTTGCATATCTTGATACTTAAGTTACTTAGCGAACTCAGTCTTTTGCTTTGTAATTTTGGTATTTTTGCTTTTCATGACTCATAGTAAGAGAACCTTACTAGGCTTGTAGTCATGGTTCTCTCTTTCTCTTTCCTTCATGATGTCCCTTTTATCTTGTTATCTAAGTTGTGAGATTCTAAAGTCCATTGGGGGCTTGGTGTATGTTGCCTCCTCAATGACTTGGTGAAAGTTTTTCAATGTGAACTCTTTGCACTTTACCCAGAGTATGATTGACTTCATACTCCTGCTAAAGTGGGGGCTAAATGTAGCATCCTAAAATTGCACCCCTTTGCAATTTTGACCTTTTTTGGGTCTCCACCTTAGTGTTTGTGCCCCTAGGCCTGATTTGAATTTGATTATACTCATACCACTCAAGTATTTTTGTATTTTTGAACTTTACATCAATTTGGCACCTTGTCCTAGCTGCAAAATAGGGTAGGACCAGGGTGTGGCTCATTGGTCCTCACTAGGACCATGGCACAATGCCATGCCATGGTCCTCATTTGGGCCCCTCAAAAACCCAATTTAGCATTTCAAAATGAGCAGGATTCCTAGCTCTGTGTCAGCTCATGTTGGAAAATTAATTAGTTTTCCCAATGTGAAAGTATAAAAGGAAGCTTTCCCCTCTCATTTGATCATCACATTCACATCTAGGGTATAATATGCACACACATGAGATCAAGCATCCAAGAATTCAAGCAATTGAGAAATAATTAGTCTTCCTTCAAGCCTTGGAGCAACAATAAACTCAAGATTCAAGAATTGAAGTAGACATTTTCCATCCTATTTTGTTTAAGACTTCATAAAACCCTAATCCTGTGTGGAGAGAAACAAAAATTCACAAGGAGGTATATCATTTGGTTTTCTATCATTATTTAGCATCTCCCTCAAAGGGAGAATCTTCCATTACAACAATTTACATTATTTTTATCTCAATTTCATGGCTAATTTCAAAATCAGGGTTTGACTTAGGCAAGCATCTATTCCCAAACTATTTCCCTTTCTTTCTATGTGCAGGAAACATGTATGGAGTTGCAATCTTCAGAATTGACATTATTTACAGAGACAAATCAATCCCCCTTCAGTGTGCAAAAAGTTCGGAGGACCATTGTGACCACCACCATGGTCCCAATATTTTAGGTGCTCTTTTAGGGATCAGATCCAAGTCTCTATGTAGTTATCAGATCCAAGTGCACAAATCAATCCCACATCTGTAGCTCACCATTTTCATGTTTTTACCTTCATTTCCAACACTTTTTCTTAATTCAACAATTCAATTTATAAAAGAGGACCCCCAAATTAATCAATCTAGTTAGTATTCGGTCTTAATCCTTGCTGGTTTGTAATTTAATCTATTGGATTCCACCTCTTTTAAATGTAATGGTCATCCAAAGAAAAAATTATTGGTTTTCTCCCTCTAATGGTGTGAACCCCAAATTTTCACCATTATAGTAATAAACTCATCAAACAAACTGCAAAATAACTTGTCTAGATCCATTTTCCATTAAATCTAGAACCATCATCAACAAGTCAATGATCTTTAATTAGTTAGCCATCTCATCCCACTTTTAGTTAACATCCACCTAGTAGATCCATGTATTGGCTTGAATCAACATGACCTTGAGAATTTGCTTGTATCTTATTTTAGGGCACAAGGATTTTTGGGTCTAGGGATTTTTGGAGATGGAATAAGGCTAAGATAATATTATCTACCAAATTACACATGTATAAAGGTCAACTTGTAGACTAGTCAATCTATAAGCAACAACCTATTTTTATGGGTCCAAAAGATAAGAGATAATCACATAGGTGTTTGATTTTCATAATTATATTTTTCCTCCACTTTGACTTGCATGCAGAGTACAATTGGGATGAATGCTAAATAAAATCAAGTAGTCAACACCAAAATTAAATGTATTAAATTATAAAAAATATATATGTTTGGATGTTGATTGTGTATGCTCTCCTCACCATGAGACATAAGAAAAAAGTGTCAATGAGTGGTATTTGTCTAGCATTTAACAATGAGCATAAATATAACTACTGAATCTACCAAAAATAAAAAGGAGTAGGGTAAAATATTATGACTAAGTAGAAAGTATTATTGTTCTGAATAAGTAGAAAAATATGTGAAAAAGGAGCTTTAATAAAGTGAAGAAATAATCTATCTATCTAAACAACAATTAAGCCTTATTTGGTGCTAGAAAATGATCACAAATGTGATTAGTGTATCACTACAATCGTAATCAATTATGGACTTCGAATTTACATATGATGTCAATTGTAGAACATCCATCAGTGCATATGTTTCTACTTAAATAAGTGGTACTATTGTGATTAGGGAAACCGGGAAAACATCCAAGAAATATCAATTAGCTAACCACAAAAGCTAAATTACAATGAAATGGATCCTAATACATTCAATGAAAGTATGGAAACAAAATATTTAAAATAAATGCAAACCAATGCAAATGCTTCTTCCATTCCCTTCCATTTTTCTTCTTTCTCCTTCAAATATATGTGGCTCTCACCTACAAAGCAAGTGCATTGAAAGCAATTGATGGAAATATGATGACAAAAGAAGATTGAAATTGACAGCGTAAGGATACTCGAAGTGTGGTTCTGATCATAGAAAAGATTGATGAATTTATAGAAGATTGAAGACAACATTTGAGAATCAAGATGGATTCAAAAAGATGACATACAATGACTTTTGACTGGGCATATCTCTTTTTTCGAATTTTAAATTGAGATTAAAGAGATATTTTCCAAGAAGATAAATCAAGAAAATCAAAAGCTGACTGGTTACTTCCATTTTCAATTTTTAGGAAGATATGATAATTCTTTTTGAAAATAATATAAAGTAGATGATGACATGCTTTCCATTTTTGAAAATTGGTAGAATATGAGAAAATAATTGATTTAAATTGGATAATGATTTATTTTAATTTTTAAAATCATTTTCTCAATTTATTGCCATTTTTGAATTTGGATGAGGATAATTAGAAATTAAATTAATAAAAACAAATAAAGATTTATTTCCATTCTTGATTTTTGGAAGAAGATAATTAAGATTTTATTAAATAATAAGAAATTTATTTAATTATGATGAAATAATTAGATAATTAAATAATTTAAAGAAACTATTCAATTATGAGAAAAATGAAATTGAATTTAATTAAATAATAAAGATTATTGTCTGACATGGTCTTTCCCTCAGGAGCTAGCAGATCCTGCTTCCATACTTTAATTCTATTTTCTCAAAGGACAATCCTAAAAATCCATGCATTGCAAACAACTTTTTACACCTTTGTTGGTTGTGGTGGCATCACAGAGAGTTTACATCAATAAATGAAGAACATGCCAATGCTTTTAATGCAGCAGTAGAAGTCTATCTCTTATTCAATATCTCTAGTGAAACCCCCATGATCTTTTGTTGGAGTAGAATTTGTTATATTCTAGAAAGGGTCTTGTCCTTTGTTGATGGGATATTCATCTACCTCAAGAAATAATTGTTCTTATCTCCAACAAGAAGTGGAACTAAATGAAGATCTAGCACCATGAAATTAATCCTCAAAAGGATTACTATAGTTAGTTTTGGTAGATAATGATCCGAGTAAAATACTAATGTGGCTTTACGAAACATTATGTACTAGCTTAGCATACTCTAACAACTTTGGTGCGACATGCTACATCCAATTAAGTCTCCATCAGTATCTCTATTGTGTTTATGGATTGGGATTCAATGTACTCTTTTTATACACAGATTTTACTTTCAACTGAGGAGGTTTGTATGTACTTACTTGTCTTTCGATTGTATCCCTATTTCAAGAATTTCTTCTATCAACAAATCATTTGTTGTAAGTTGTACAAGTGGAAGCTTGAACATGCCTTCCATGCTAGCCTTGTTGATATGTTCAACACCATCTTGTGCAACAAATCTTTAGAACTCCATTTTTCTGAATTGAAGAGTGAGTAGTAGGGACAATCTAGGACACTTACAGAGGTTTTGCAAGAGAGATAAATAGACCTAAATATTATGGCTTAATAATGATCAATAGGTAAACAGATAAGAAACTCTCAATATCAAAATGACTTTCTCAATTGTCTTTACTAGAAATGGATAGATCTGCTAATAATGGCTTTATGACTGTATGTCAACTTTAGACTCAATCCAAGAAGAGCTGTAACTAATATGCGATATCTAGATTTATGATCTCTATAATATAACAATCCAATAATTATATTTCCACGCATCTATACCACAACACAAACATCATGCTAGTGTTCAGCCATAGCAATTGATATCCTAATTATAGAATGTGAAATATGCACATAACTATGAATAAAGATTAAGAAAAACAAAGAAAGATGCTTATTGCAAACATAAATGACTAATGGACAAGAATTGAATTTATTTTAGATAGTTTTGAATATCAAATTCACTTATTTGTGTGCATTTATTAACTCATGTACTTGTGGCCAGTACATGGCCAACCATTTATCTCTTTCATAAATTAAACACTTATTAATAACATTAAATGGCTGAGTAATTATGTTTTAGTTGAAATTGAAAATAAAATATTTTATTTCAAGACAACTCACACTATTCCCTACCATATTTTAGACTCTCAGTTTTGTTAGTAGTGGTTTGATGTCTTTGGAGCTGATCATTGCATTTCTTTAGTTACGTTTGCCAGCCTACTCCCAGCCTGTGCCAAAATGGGAGCTTTGGAACAGGGTATGGACATCCATCAAAGCATAAAAGATATAGGAATTTTGTCAGATGTAGTTGCAACTGCACAAAATGGATTTGTTGAGAAGGCTTTAGAAACTTTCAAGCAAATGCAATTGGCAGGTGTAAAGCCAAATTCCATGACCATTGCTACTATCCTCCCTGCCTGTGCCAAAATGGGAGATTTGGAACAAGGTATGGACATTCATCGAAGCATAGAGGATAGAGAAATTTTGTCAGATGTTGTAGTTGTAACTACCTTGGTAGACATGTATGCAAAATGTGGAAGCATAGACAAGGCACGTGAACTATTTGATAGAATGCTTGAAAGAAATGTTGTCTCGTGGACTACAACGATTGTTGGATATGCACAAAATGGATTTGTCGAAAAGGCTTTAGACACTTTCAAGCAAATGAAATTGGAAGGCATAAAGCCAAATTCCACAACCTTTTCCAGCATCCTCCCTGCCTATGCAAAAATGGGAGCTTTGGAACAGGGTATGGACATCCATGAAAGCATAACGGATAGAGGAATTTTGTTAGGTGTTGTACTTGCAAATGCCCTGCTTGACATGAATGCTAAATGTGGAAACATGGACAAGGCTCATGAATTGTTTGATACGATGCCACAAAGAGATGTGATCTCATGTGTACAATTAACACACAGTTCTATGGTTTTACAAGATTAAACTAGGACAATTAACCACCACATGCATATTTTTTGCAACATAAAATTAAAAACTAGGGCAATTTGAATCTACCTCCTACATGGGATTGCCTTCAATGCGGGTTTGATGTTCTTGGGGGTTGAAGTCACCACGGACACCTACACGGGATTGCAATTCATAAATGAATTCCTTGCCTCTTTTTTTATTTTCTAATGGCCGCTGTCATCGGAATTACGACGAACTCGAGCGCTTTTTAAAAAAAAAGAAAATTCTCATTGCTAATGCCTTTTTCTTCAAAACCAAATGGGTAATTTCCATCGGAATTACAATTAATTCAGGCATTTAAAAAAAAAAATCAAATTTGGCCACAATATACCTTCTCCATTGGAAACCTCAGTCGAAAATCTAGTCCAAATGTATTAGTGGGATTTTGGGGCATTAGGACCCAAAATGGATGAAGGAGGTGATGAAGGAATATATTTGAAAGGTTTATATGGATGAATAGCAATTTTGGATGCCAATTTTGATGCTTCTTTAGGCTTATGTGAATCAAGCAGCCACTTAAGGATTCACATTTTTTTTGATTTCTCATTCTTTTGTAGTTCTTTAGATGGCATTGCTTGCACAAGTGTCTTTGGAACCCATATAGATTTTGAATTTTCTTTATTTTTCTCAATAGGCCTTTGTGGCCTTTTGAATTTTTCTTTGTTTTGACATGTCGATTAGATTGGACATGTTGATCCTTGACTGTACGTGGATTGTTGAACTTATAACTTTTATGCTTGGAATCCAAATTTCTTGGAGAGGGAAAGGAATGCATGGATGCATAGGAATGAAATGGAGATCTTTTGGATGGGTAAAAGGTTCTCATAGATGTGTTCCTTTGCAGATCCCGCATAGGAGATGGAGGTATATAGAGACCTAAAATGGATGGAAGAGATGACGAGGAAGGCGTATGTTTGGATTTAAACTTTGTAGGGATACCAACATCTGGAGAGTGAGCTGTGTAGCTATGACCATTAACTTTTTCTTTGATATGGAGGGGTTCTTGCCTTTGAACATCTACCCCATTTTCTTCCTAAAAAATTTGACCCGTAGGATACTGTTTTCTTTGGGAGGAAGATGTGAGTCCATTTTGAGGTGGATGCGATGTGGAAGAAATGATGGGATAATGGAGTGGATCAGACTGGACCGAAGTGGAGGAACCCATTGTGAATGTAGGGGGTTCATGAACATCTTGTAGAAACATTTTAAAATCATGAGGGGGATTGAGATCATGAGGGGGACTAGGATTGTGTAGTGGACATGGATCAATGACATACTATTCAAGAGATGGAATGAGATAAATAATGGGATCATCAAAGGAAATGAGATCTTGGAGTGTATATAGAGGATCAAGACATGGAGATGGAGGAACAAAGGAATCTTGTGGAGGATCTGAAGGAATGATAGGGTCTTGTGGTGGGCATGAATCTGAAAGGAGGCTTTGATCTTGACAAGGAGGAAGATCACTAGATTCCTCTTTAAAGGTGCTATTCTCTTGAATTTCAATGGGATCATCGGAAATGATAGAAGGGATATCTTGATCTTGCATAGGAAGTGGAATGTCAATGGGATTTGAAAAGGTTTTATGTTCTTTGATAGAATGGATAGGAAGGGGGATCATCATGAGTGTCTGGGAAGATGGGATCCTGGTCAACAATTGGATGAGGTGATAAGGTTTTAAGATCTTGATCTTGATTTGTTTTAGGACTCATTTCTTCATGCTCTAAATTATCCTCTTGACATGGGTTTGGACTTTAAACATTTGTAGGGGATTCTGGCAAGGAATCAATGCTTTGACATGAATGAGAGGGACTTTGAATGGAATCCTCTAAAATAGGTTTGACGGGTAATGAAGCGCGTGGTGGCATTGGGTCTAGTATTTCTGAAGCATGGCAAGGATGTGCATCATGAATTGGATTAGCTTGGAAATCAATTGTGGATAGCCCTTGGGTAATTTCATCCTTGAACATATTGTTTGATGAGGATGATATGGAAGGTTCTTGTGAAACTTCGAAAGGTGTATGGATGGATGCCACTAGAGAGTCAGTTTTTTTATGGGGGGATAAGCCATTAGTAGACATAGGTACACAATTTTGATCTTTCTCAGGAAAATCACTTAGGACTCTCTTTAATATTTGTCTAATAAAGCCACCTTTTTTTGGAGATGCATTTGAATCCTTATGAGGTTTTGATATGATTAGGTTTGGATTTTGGATATGTTTGCAAGAATTTGGTCTTGGTTTGATGCCATGTTTTGTTGTTGAATTGCTCTGACATGTTTAGAATTTGGTTTGGTTTGTGTTGCAACTTTTATTTTTGAATTGCTGGTTGTAGTTGTTAACATTGATATGTTAATTGAGCTTATTGTTGATATTCCACAGTTGGTTGAGCCACTTGTTGACATGGTGTGGCTGTTTGGACATATTTTTGAAATTGCACCATTGATTGTGTTGGTTGGATATGTTGGACAATTGGTTTTTATTGGATGATTGGCCATTGTTGGATCATGGGTTGTTGTTGGATCATTCATTGTTGTTGGATAATTAGTTGTTGTTGGATAATTGGTTGTTGTTGGATAATTGGTTGTTGTTGGATCATTGGTTTTTGTTGGATGATTGGTAGTTGTTGGATAATTGGTTGTTCTTGGATCATTGGTTGTCTTGGTTTGATATGTCGTTGATTCGAGATTTGATTGAATGAAGTTTGATCAAATGAATTTTGACTTGGGACTTGGTTGAAATTTGTGTTTGTTGCTTGAAATTATTTCATTGTGTCTATTTATGTGAGTAGAGTCAGTATAGTTTATCGTTCGATAAGAGATTTTACATCAATTGGGTCAATATTTGGATTTGGACCTCAAATTTTTAGAAACATTTTGGACATGTGTAATCTATTCTTCTCATGGTTTTTTACTTTTTGTTCCAAGATCTCCTTTTCTCGATCTAGTTTTTCTTCTAGTGTTTTGTATTTGGATACCTATTTCATCACAAAATGTTTGATCAATATTACCTTATTGTTGGGTTGGATAGAATTTTGATTGCCTTGGATTAAAAATTTATTGCATTGTGTTATTCATTGGTTCAATCATCGGTTGATATGTCAAACTTTATTTCATCATAGGAGATTGGAACCTTTCTTCAATAGATATGTCACTATGCAATGTTTTTGGGATTTTTGAATTTTTGAAATGATAATGATCTACAACTAAGTGCAATTGATAATGCAACTTATGTTTTTGTTTTTTTGGAATTTTTGGAATGACAAGGGTATGCAACTAAGTGCAATCTAGATGATTGACAATGCAACTTATGTTTTGGACTTTTCAAGATTTGGACAAACTTTAAAATGTAACCCTAAATATGTGACCCTTAGGAAATTGAAATGATGTCTAGACCTTACAAGTATAAAGGACAAAATGACAATAGGAAAAATTGACAACATCTCACCTATATGCTTGGATACTAAGCTAGGTTTGACAAAATGATGTTGAAGAAAAAGGGACAAATGTTGGACAAGGTCAAGACTCCCTAATAATGACTTAGGGTTTAATCTCAAGTTTGAAAAAACCAAAATTTGAGACCATTATGCAAAAGGACAATGATAATGACAAATACCTAGGGAAATGAACCCAAAATATGACATGAAAATGATGTCAAGATGTGCTATGACCTAGAGATATGAAATGGACCAAATTTATGAAATGACCTAAGGATATAAATGCTACCTTATGTTATAATATGGACAAAAATTGTTTATGACCTAATGATATGACTTAGGGTTATATGATATGACCTAATGCTATGAAATGTAACGACTTTTGGGACAATGATATGATATAATGTTATGAGACTAAATGACTAAGGACCAATGACCTAATGCTATGAGACCAAGGATGTAAATGAAAATGTATGATTTTGTTTAGTAAGACCTAAGTGAAGACCTAATTTAGGTATTGAGAATGATTATGCAAAATGTAGCCTAATTGAGGACCTAGTTTGGATATAATAATGATAATGTCACCTAAATCAGGACCTAGCTTTGGTATGCAAAATGACACTTAAGTGAGGACCTAATTTGGGTATGCAAACTGACAATGCAAGACCTAGGGAAAATTATTTTAAACCTAAGTGCAAAATGAGGACACTACAAATGAAATGGACTAAATGAAGAGTAATGATTATGTCCTAAGACCTAATTTTGGACTGTGCAAAGTCTAACCCTAAGTGACATGTATTTTGAAACAAGGATTTCCAATGTTTGGACATCCCATATTTGAATGTTGGATGAATACTTGGACAAGATTTTGGACCTTTGTTTGAACCTTGTTTTGAATTGAAACTTGTATTTGACTTGTTGGGAACTTGTTTGAACTTTGATAACCAAGGTTGTTTATGACCACTTGTGAGAATTGTTTTGATTCACCTTTTGGAAAACATAGAAGACAAAATGTTTGTTGGACTTTGACACAAAACAATCATTCACCTTCACAACATTTCGTAAGGCTGACAAGGACAATATCTGTTGAATCCTCTTACCGTAAAATACCACATTCAGCTGGATAGTTAGAATCTTGGTAGCACTGGCTCCTCTCCATGACACTCACTTCTACAGGCATACCAAGCTTCAAATTCAAGGGGCATCACTTCCCAAGAATTTACTATCTCTAATTGAGGGGTGCATGAGAGGTTTCTTCGGCATGCACATATCACAATGCCTGAGTCAAAAAATAGAGGGATTTTGGTCTCTAAACACAAGAGGTTTTAGTCAGGGCATCCGTTCGAGTGGGCATAGATCTGGGGAATTTAATTGCTGCTATGCCATTCCAACACCCGTTGCTTACAACTTTCATTGCAAACACAATTATTTAGATTGGTTTGGAAGAGCTTGGCCTTAGCCCATCACCACTTTGGGTCATTCCCTCTCAACAATGCTTGTGCAAAGTGATAGGCAAATTGGGAGGCAGGCCCACTTCTAAGGGTAAAAACACATAAGCAAAATAAAAGAAGGCATGCCAAACATTGATTGTTTAACCTTTAGAAAATGAAATGAGTTCATTGATTCATTTGTGTCCTACTTAAGACTAGATGAGGTTAATTCCACCTTAATTTGAAAAGGATTTGATCAATTTAAGCCATTATTAAATGCATTTTGTTATTCATTTTAAACCCTTTGCATGCATGAATGTGAAATTTGTTGTTCTTTGATCCAAATCCTAATTAATACTATGTGAGAACTGTAGGATTCATTCAAATCTCCTAATTAGGCTATGTGAAGATTGTTCATCATTAAAACCTCCTAATTAGGCTATGTGAAGAATTATTATTCATTAAAACCTCCTAATTAGGCTATGTGAAAAATTGTTGTTCATTAAAACCTCCTAATTAGGCTATGTAAAACATTGTTGTTCATTAAAACCTCCTAATTAGACTATGTGAAGAATTGTTTTTTATTGCATGTTAAGAAATCTTGCATGAATCATTGTTTAGACTCCATAAAGCCCACATGCAACATTAGATCCTCTCATAAAACTTGCATGCAACAACAAATTAGTGTAAAAAACCTACATTCAACAATGGATTAGTCCAAAAAGCCTGCATGCAAGAATAGATTATTGCAAAAACCCTACATGCAACAATGGATTAGCACATAAAACCGACATGCAAATAAATCCAAAGAATTATTAGACTTTGCATGTTCATGCCGGGTTCACCAAAAAAATGTGATTAGGAAATTGGGAAAACATCAAAGCAATATCAATTAGCTAACCACTAAAGCTAAATTGCAATGAAATGGATCCTAATACACTTAATGAAAGTATGGAAATAAAATATTTAAAATAAATGCAAACCAATGCAAATTATTCTTCCATTCCCTTCCATTGTTCTTCTTTCTCCTTCAAATATATGTGGCTCTCACCTACAAAGCAAGTGTATTGAAAGCAATTGATGGAAATATGATGGCAAAAGAAGATTGAAATTGACAGAGTAAGGATACTCAAAGTGCAGTTCCGATTATAGAAAAGATTTATGAATTTATAGAAGATTGAAGACAAGATTGGAGAATCAAGATGACATAAAGCGGCTTTTGACTGGGCATATCTCCTTTTTCGAATTTTAAATTGAGATTAAAGAGATATTTTCCAAGAAGATAAATGAAGAGCATCAGAAGCTGACTCGTTACTTCCATTTTTAGTTTTTACGAAGATATGATAATGACTTTTGAAAATAATATAAAGCAGATGATGACATACTTTCCATTTTTGAAAATTCGAAGAATATGAGAAAATAATTGATTTAAATTGGATAATGATTTATTTTAATTTTTAAAATCATTTTATCGATTTATTGCTATTTTTGAATTTGGATGAGGATAATTAGAAATTAAATTAATAAAAACAAATAAAGATTTGTTTCCATTCTTGATTTTGGAATAAGATAATTAAGATTTAATTAAATAAATATAAATTTATTTAATTATGATGAAAAAATTAGTAATTAAATAATTTAATAAAATTATTCAATTATGAGAAAAATGAAATTGAATTTAATTAAATAATAAAGATTATTTAATTAAAGTGGGATTGAACTAATCAAATAATAAAGATTATTCAATTAATGTTAGGAAATGAATGATTAATGATGACATGATTTAAATTATTAGGAAAATAGAAAATTTGAATTAGAAGAATGACACTTGATCAATTAATCAATTAGGGCAAAAATGTTAGTAAGTTAGTGTATGCAAGCATGGTGCAATTTTTGGGTGTCTACAACTATAAATTAGATGAGTAAGTAATGGGATATGGTTTCCTTATCCACTTCAAAGGTAAACTATACGATAGCAACTCATGCCTATGAAGAAGCTCCATTTGTATTAATATATTATGTTCAAATATTGGGTTAAAGTAGGGTGAAATTAAAATTTATTGTGACAATAAAAGTGTAATTTTATCGTCACAATAAATTTTAATTTTTGTTGGCAATATAACAAGGATATTGAGAAGGTTGTTGATGATTATGGACATAACTGATTAAAGATGTTTTACTGTCTTGATATTATTATTTTGTCATTGATGTCAAGAAATTGATTTTCTAATTCAGTATGATATTGCCATATCTTAAGAAATATGATATGAAGATTATAAAGAAGTCAGTAAAGACATAGGAAAGAATATGATGAATAAAGGGATAAGTTATTCAATGGGCAACTCTACCAAGTCAGACAATGATGAGATCTTGATGTTTTAGATTGTTTTAACATCATACATATGTTGTAAAATGTAAAGGTTAATACTACACTATGTTATCAGGTAAAGAACCTAGTAGGTAAACCCTAAGGGACCTAGTCGGTAAACCCTAAGGTTATCGCAGTCGGTTAATGAAGACAGAATGTCTATCGAGTAATGTTTAGTATTCACCGAGTTGTAACCGAGCTATAATAGAATGCATTAAATTTTTACATGTGATATTTAATGAAAGAAGCTGATGAGCTGAAGCGGATCAATGATTGGCAAGTCGTGGAAGAAATTTGTTAACAAATCTAAGGCAATGGAAAGTCGACAAGAAGATCTATAGCTCAAATTGAACCGCATTACCCTAACACAAGTTCTAAGATGATTGTGCAAGTTTCGAGGCAGGGTAAAATGTTTTTCAGATCATACAATGAACCTGGACAAGATTGAAGATCTGATGGCTATGATTGATCATGGGAAATGTGATCAAGGAGATTAAGTGGTTAGATGATTGTTTATAAATAAGGAACCATTGATAAACAGTGGATGCGGGCAAGTGTATGCACAGGGAAGCTACATAGTGATCACCGAGCACAAAAGCTTGAAGACCTATTGGAATAACAGAGTATTGATGCCCAGTAGATAGACAAGATTAGTTCTATGTCTAGATTGTGTTGAACAAATAAGAATCTGCTTTAGCATTTTAGATGTAAAGTTGCAGATAGATTGTATTACTATTAGCTTGTGAAAGTTACAGGAAATCTCTTAACCGAGTGGACTTAACAGTCTTATAAGTAAATCCTCTAACAAGGTGACATTCAAAATGAGTGTTTGAAATCCTTTGACAAGGTCACTTCTAACAAAGTGAAGATCCTAACAAATCTGAGGGAAATCCCTTAACCGGGTCACATCTAGCAATGTGTTTTGTAATCTTTAACAGGATTGGCTTTTAACTGAGCATACTCTAGAAGAGTATATTTCTTAGTGGGTTCGAAATCCCACAGTGGCTTTTCCCTATTTGGGTTTCCACCTTAAATCTAGTGTTATGAGGTTTATATTGTTCATATGCTTTTGAGTTTGCATGTTTGACAGTTTTTATTCTATGACTGATATATGTTACTGAGGTTGAATCTGATGTTTTCATTAATGATTAAGTTTGTATGATTCACCCCCCCCCTCTCATCTTGTTAACTATTGGATCTGTACTTATATTAAGTATCAGAACTATCAATTGGTATTAGAGCTTTGGACTCTGAAAGGAAAGTTTAAAGGCACTTGAGTTAAAGATCCAAAGATGTATAAGAAGGATGCACCTAAGCTGAATAAGTCAAGTTTCTCTACATGGCAGAAAAGGATGAAGCTACATCTATCAAGAGTTGGAGAATATGCTATATACTATCTGGAGAATGATTTTGTTACACCGAGTACCTATCCATTGACTATGGAAGAGATAAAGGCAAAGCAAGAACACATTCAAGCAATGATTGAAATAACATCTGCATTGACCGATTCTGAGTTTAATGATCTAGAAGGCTACAATGATGCGAAGGCTATGTGGACTAAGCTCATATCTATATATGGAGGAGATGAACATGTTCAAAGAGAAAAAGTTGATAGTCTACGAGGACAACTTGAATCTATGAGGATGAATGAAGGTGAGAACATAACCCAGTACAGTACAAGACTAAAGGAGATTGTAAATCAAATCAAGGGAGTAGGAGGAACTATTGAAGAAAAGGATGTGACAAGTAAGTTGTTAAGAACCCTTCTACCTGCCTATGCAATCTGAGTCTCTGCAATCAATGAATTGAGGTCTATACCTAATATGCCAGTTTCCTTGGATGCTACTATTGGTAAGATACATGCATTTGAGTTAAGTAATTTTGATAACAGTGGGTCATCGGTAAATAAAGTTGAATCCGCGTTTAGTTCTTTTCATCTGAATGAATCTAATGATTACAATGAAAGAAAGTATAAGTACTCTAGAGGAGATCATAGTGGAGCAAGTGAAAGATTTCGGAAGAACATGGAGGAGGTACACAAATTGTATGAAGAAATCAAAAAGCAAGAAGAGTTTGAAGCACTATTGGCCAAAAGGTTACCAAGAGGCAAAGGTAAGTATAAGGGAAAACTACCCTTGAAATGTTTCAAATGTGATAAGATTGGACATATGGCTTCTAACTGTCCTGACAAAGATTTCACTAAAAAGAGAGATTACCGAGATGACAGATAGAAAGATAATCATTACAGAGGTCACCGAGACTTCAGAAGAAGAGATAGAAAGACCTGCTTAATTGCTGATGAGGAATTTGAAGATGATAAATCAGATGAGACTGATATAGAGGAAGTTGTTTATATGGCTATCAATTATGGATCAGATGAAGAAAGGTATGAAGAAAAAGCCCTAATATCTCACATAAACACTAATGATTCTTGGATTATAGATAGTGGATGCTCACATCATATGACAGGAGATAAACACAAGTTTGTTATGCTAGAAGATTAAGATGGAGGCTATGTTAGATTTGGTAATGATGCACCATGTCCGGTAAGAGGTAAAGGATCCATAACACTTCTTGATAAAGCAAAATGCAATGATGTTTATTGGGTTGAAGGTTTGAAATATAATTTGTTGAGTGTAGCATAGCTAAACAACATAGGTTACTGAATAGAATTTTAGAAAGGAATTGTCAAAGTTCATGACAAAAATGGAAAGTTAGCTGCTACTGGGACACAAACAAAAGGTAATACATTTCACCTTGACTCTACTCACAACAAGTGCTTGCATGCAAAGATTGATAACACCTAGTTATGGTATAAAAGGTTTTGTCATGTTAATTTTGATAATCTGATCAAGATAAGTAAGAAGTATAGAGTAAGAGGTCTACCGAGTCTTGAAAACCCTGAGAATGCTATGTGCCGAGGATGCCAAATGGGCAAGATGACAAGATCCAACTCTACAAGTAAGTCCTACACTTCTAAGGGAATTTTAGATCTTGTACACACTGATCTCTGTGGTCCTATGAAAATTCAAAGTTATTATGGTGATAAGTATTTCATATTATTTGTGGATGATTATTCAAGGATGATGTGAGTAATGTTTTTAAAAGAAAAATCAAAAGCTTTTCAAATGTTTAAGTGGTACAAGGCTAGAGTTGAAAATGAAACAGGAAGACAACTGAAATGTCTTAGATCAGATAGAGAAGGAGAGTTCACATTTGATGAGTTCAACCTATTTTGCAATGATCATGGTATTAAAAGACAAGTCTCTGCACCGAGGACTCCACAGCAGAATGGAATAGCTGAAAGAAGAAACAGATCTATTGTGGATTGTGCTAGAACACTGATGATTGAGAAGAAGGTTCCGCAAAATTTTTGGAGAGAAGTAATAAGCACAGCTGTTTACACCTTGAACCGAGTTCAATTGAAGAAAGGTACTTTGAAGACACCTTATGAAATCTGGTATGGCAAGAAACCTAATGTAAGTTATTTTAAGATCTTTGGAAGCAAATGCTATGTTCATAAAGATGATAGAAATGGCAAGTTTGATTAGAAAAGTGAAGAAGGAACATTTCTAGGATATTCTTCTAGAAGCAAATCATTTAAATGTCTGATCAAATCATCTAACAAAATAGTAGAAAGTGCAAATGTGAAAATTGATGAATTTGCAGAAAGAACTGATGACAGGAATTCCAAAGAACCAGAAGACTATGATGAATTTGTCTATGTGCAACTGAAAAGTCCTATCAAGATAACTGTTGAAGGAAATGAGGAAGATATCCAGTTACCAAGTGATGAAGAGGATTATATAGAGCCTACTGAGCCTGTATTAGCCAAATATGTCAGAAGACATCATGCACCAAGTCAGATTATAGGGAATAAGGATGATCCAGTGATGACAAGGAACAAACTGAGACAGAACACATGTTTGATATCTAAATTTGAACCAAGAATAGTAAAAGAGGCATTCAACAATGAAGATTGGATAAATGCTGTGACTGAAGAGATTGATCAAATCAAGAAGAATGACACATGGACACTAGTCCCAAGACCTAAGGACAAAAATGTAATCGATACAAAGTGGATCTTCAGAAACAAGCTAAATGAGAAAGGAGAGGTCATTCGAAACAAAGCAAGATTGGTTTGCAAAGGTTATGCCCAAGAAGAAGGAATTGATTATGGTGAGACTTTTGCACCTGTTGCCAGACTTGAAGAAGTTAGAACACTGCTGGCATATGCTGCTTTCAAAAACTTCAAGGTATATCAAATGGATGTCAAATTTGCATTTCTGAATGGAATATTAGAAGAAGAAGTTTTCATTGAACAACCTGAAGGATTTGTTGAAGACAATAATAAAGATCACGTATGTAAACTGAACAAAGCTTTATATGGTCTGAAACAAGCACCTAGAGCATGGTATGAAAGACTGCACTCTTATTTGATTAAGATTGGTTTTATAAGGACAAGTGAGAACAACATGTACATGAAGAATGATGAAAATGGAATACCAATCTCAGCCATATTTGTTGATGATATTATATTTTGTGGAAATGACTCTTTATGCAAGAACTTTGGTAATGAAATGAGCAAAGAATTTGAGATGTCATTAATCGGTGAGATAAAGTATTTTATAGGCTTACAGATACTACAAATGAAAAATGAAATTTGCATTACTCAATCCAAATACATAAAGGAAATCTTGAAGAAATTTGGAATGGAAGATTCAAAGCTAGTAAGTACTCCTATGACTACGAACCGCAAACTATCAAAGAATGATGAATCTGCATCTGTTGATGAGACACTCTACCAATCCATGATTGGAAAACTACAATATGTTGTTCACAACAGGCCTAATATAGCACATGCAGTAGGTATTGTTACAAGATTCTCTGTAGATCCTAAGGAAATACACATGACAACAATCAAAAGAATTTTCAGATACTTGAAAGGCACTGAAAATTATGGCTTAGCATATCAGAAAGGAAATGATTTTGATTTGAAAGTCTATACTGATACTAATTGGGCAGGCAACATTGATGACAGGAAAAGCACAAGTGGAGGAGCTTTCTTCTTAGGAGAAAGACTAGTGAGTTGGCTTAGCAAGAAACAAGGATGTGTTTCTCAGTCAACAACCAAAGCTGAATATGTTGCTGCAGCACTGAATTGTACCAACATTGCATGGATCAAACAATTGTTGGAAGGTATAAATGAGAAAGTTACCGAGCTAGTAACTATATTCTGTGACAATTCTAGTGCCATTAATATTTCAAAGAACCCTGTTATGCACTCTAAGACAAAGCACATATCTATCAAATATCATTATCTAAGAGAAGAAGCTCATGAAAAGAAAGTGGTGTTGGAATATGTTAACACAAAGGAACAAATAGCTAATATCTTCACCAAGCCACTACCAAAGGACACTTTTGAATATCTCAAAAGTAAGTTAGGGGTCCTACCCCTATCTCTTACTCATTGACCAAGCTCGGTGAAAGCATCACTTCGATGAATCTATTGAATATCTTTTAGGGAGCTGATGTTGGAGTGATACACTTTAAGAATGCTTTTCTGAAAGTGTACTGGAACAATATTGGGATAATATAGAAAATGATACAGGGAACATGAATTGTAAACAAATGCTCTGACCAAGACTCAGTTGATACACATCAGCAGGAAATAACTTCTTACAGAAAAAACTTAAGTTTTAATTCTTTTCTTTTTGGCATTGTTGTCAAAGGGGGAGAAGACTACCAAGGGGAGAAGACCTACCCAAGGAGGAGAAGATTGAGATAAAACTAGAAGAGAAGTCTGATGTATGGGGTAGAGCATTTCAGCATTTCAGAATCACAGCAATCCGAATTCTTAACGGTCAAATCAATTGGTTTTTCCATCAATGCCAAAGGGGTAGATTGTTGGCAATATAACAAGGATATTGAGAAGGTTGTTGATGATTATGGACATAACTGATTAAAGATGTTTTACTGTCTTGATATTATTATTTTATCATTGATGTCAAGAAATTGATTTTCTAATTCAGTATGATGTTGCCATATCTTAAGAAATATGATATGAAGATTATAAAGAAGTAGGTAAAGACACATGAAAGAATATGATGAATAAAGGGATAAGTTATTCAATGGGCAACTCTACCGAGTCAGACAATGATGAGATCTTGATGTTTTAGATTATTTTAACATCATACATATGTTGTAAAATGTAAAGGTTAATACTACACTATGTTATCAAGCAAAGAACCTAGTCAGTAAACCCTAAGGTTATCGCAGTCGGTTAATGAAGACAAAATGTCTACCGAGTAAAGTTTAGTATTCACCGAGTTGTAACCGAGCTATAAAAGAATGCATTAAATGTTTACATGTGATATTTAATGAAAGAAGCTGATGAGCTGGAGTGGATCAATGATTGGCAAGCCGTGGAAGAAATTTGTTAACAAATCTAAGGCAATGGAAAGTCGGCAAGAAGATCTATAGCTCAGATTGAACCGCATTACCCTAACACAAGTTCCAAGATGATTGTGCAAGTTCCAAGGTAGGGTAAAACATTTTTCAGATCATACAATGAACCTGGACAAGATTGAAGATCTGATGGCTATGATTGTTCATGGGAAATGTGATCAAGGAGATTAAGTGGTTAGATGATTGTTTATAAATAAGGAACTGTTGATAAACAGTGGATGCGGGAAAGTGTATGCACATGGAAGCTACATAGTGATCACTGAGCACAAAAGCTTGAAGACCTATTGGAATAACAGAGTATTGATGCCTAGTAGATAGACAATATTAGTTCTATGTCTAGATTGTGTTGAACAAATAAGAATCTGCTTTAGCATTTTAGATGTAAAGTTGCAGATAGATTGTATTATTGTTAGCTTGTGAAAGTAACAGGAAATCTCTTAACCAAGTGGACTTAACAGTTTTATAAGTAAATCCTCTAACAAGGTGACATTCAAAATGAGTGTTTGAAATCCTTTGACAAGGTCACTTCTAACAAAGTGAAGATCCTAACAGATCTGAGGGAAATCCCTTAACTGGGTCACATCTAGCAATGTGTTTTGTAATCTTTAACAGGATTGGCTTTTAACTGAGCATACTCTAGAAGAGTATATTTCATAGTGGGTTCGAAATCCCATAGTGGTTTTTCCCTATTTGGGTTTCCACGTTAAATCTGGTGTTATGAGGTTTATATTGTTCATATGCTTTTGAGTTTGCATGTTTGACAGTTTTTATTCTATGACTGATATATGTTACCAAGGTTGAATCTAATGTTTTCATTAATGATTAAGTTTGTATGATTCACCCCCCCTGCCTCATCTTGTTAACTATCGGATATGTACTTATATTAAGTGTCAGAACTATTAGATCAATTAATCGATTAGGGAAAAAATGTTAGTTAGTGTGCGCAAGCATGGTGCAATTTTTGGCTGTCTACAACTATAAATTAGATGAGTAAGTAATGGGATATGGTTGCCTTATCCACTTCAAAGGTAAACTACATGGTAGCAACTCATGCCTATAAAGAAGCTCCATTTGTATTAATATATTATGTTCAAATATTGGGTTAAAGTAGGGTGAAATTAAAATTTATTGTGACAATAAAAGTGTAATTTTGTAGTGAACTTAACTTTGTTGGAAAGATTAAGATCCCATTATGAAGCTACACACTTCAAGGGATCAACCAAGAAATAAACCAACCACAAGAGAAGGTTTCGGCATGAGATTGAATGAAAGATGGAGATCACAATGAAATGATTGAGATGAAAATTTATATGATACAATGTACAACTGAGCGTTGCTTATAAAGGTAGGGCGACGAGGTAGAAATGAAACTACCTTGATACAAATATTAAATGCATGATGCATTATGAAACTAATATTAAATAAAGACCTATGACACCTAGGATAACTAACATGAACAATATTAAATGATAAGTTAGATGTGGCAACTAAGCTATTATAAGTAAACTTAACAATGCGAGTAGGCTCTATATATGAACTAGTTAGGATATAGCCTTACGCACACTAACACCCCCCCTCAAGTGCAACTTAGGGAGAGAAATTATTATGCAAATGATGCAAGACAAATATGATGATGAAATATATGGGTCTCAACAATGAGCTCATTTTAGGTACCTATGCACAAATAATAACACAACTAATCCCTCACAAATGAAGAAAAGGAGAAAACATTGTGCGACTAAACTCCTCTCGAAGAAAGAGATATGAAAATTATGTAAAAGTGATAGATCATGTGATGTATGAAGGTCTCAACATCAATACCCCATAAAGCTACATCCATCACAAGAATACAATACAATCACCCCTCCAATGAAGGGAAAGATAGAGACAAAATTGCCCCCTCATAATGAAGTATCCTCAAAACTACAGAAGAATGTCTCAAGCCAAAAGAGAATCCAATGATGATAAACTACATGTTCCCCTTTGGAAGAAACAAATCCAATCATGAATGTAGAAGAAACTTCATATCCATGATGGAATGAGAAGGAAGAAGTCTCATCAATGAAATCTTCGAAGAAGAGTCAAGTGCTTCCAAAAAGTTCTCATAAAGACTAGGAAGATCCCCAATCAAAGAAGAAACAATGGTTGGATATTCAATAACATCCTCCAATGTGAAATATGCAAAGAGAAGTGATACCTCTTCAAGCATGTCCTCCAAATTTGGAGTACAAGAATGAGACACCAAGTCGAATAGACTTGAAATGAAACCATCTAGGAACCAAAAATATTTCATGCTACGTCGAAGTCTTGGAATCCATGTGAACTATCAAATTTGATGTAGTAGGTAATAGGGGAATCATGACTAGATCCACATTTCTCGTAAGAAGATCCATAAAGCCATTAAGATGAACTGAACTACTCCCCACATTGCATGGAGGAGACAAAGGAAAATAAGAGTGATCATCATCAATGAAGTCAAAGGTATCCTCAACCATACCATCTGCAATGAGTTCACCATTCTTTCAATGAATTCACACTGCCTTAAAGTGAACTAAATTGTTCTATCCTCATGTGTAATATGATAAACTAATAGTATATTTGTGCAATCTAAGGATAACAAAAAATATTAATATGCAGTAGTCTAATAAAAAAATCAATGTCACCTACTGAAGTAACATTAACAAGATGATTGCTTGCAATCAAGAGATGATCATATGGTGGGTGATGAAGAGAACCTAGAACCATGTAGTTAGGTGAATTGGAAATATTTTCAAATGCTCCCGAATCAGGATCCAACCAATGTTCGTAGCTGCATGAATGGTAATCAAGGCATGACCCTTTTTTTTATAACTAGGTGAAGTGTCCTCATCTTTGGTAGAAGGAGAAGAAAGTGAACTAGATTAAGAAGGAATGGAAATAAATCATGCTTCTTCAGTAATTGTTTCAACTCATGATTTTCCTTCCTATAGAAATTTTATTCACTAGGCCCTTCTTTCTTACAAAAACCACATGTTGGTCTCTCCTTTTTAGTTTTAGCCTCTTTGTAAGAGGGGGTGAGAGTCTCATAAGATTCTAAGTTGGGCTTGTTCTTTTTCTTCCTTTTCCCTTTGGGTTGAGTAGCAACTAATGTATGAGAGTTAGTGAAAATATTTTAAATTTTTTTGATTATTCCCTAATCAACCTCTTACAAAAAGTCTCAAATGATGGCATGAAAAACTATACACCAAACCCATCCATAGTGGAATAAAAGGAAGTGGAAAAAAATGAAAAGACACCCATTAATTTAGATAAAATCAAGAATATGCATTCCTTATTAGATTTATCTTTCTCACAACCCTCTAATTGAGAACTCAAAGACTTGAACTTAACCAAATAGTCCTCAATAGAAGGAAACCTATCAATATAAATAGATGCCAAGCTTCTAGTTGTATAAATCTAATTTCACTAACTGAAGCAAAGAGACTCTGATATTTATCCCATACCTCTCTAGGTGTAGTGCACTCAATGTGGAAGAACAAGGATTTGAAACATACATAAAAATTAGGCCCATTTCATCATTACATTTATTTCAATGTGAAAATATCTCATACTCCTTGTTGAAGGTAGGCTATTTAT